>NC_065576.1:27085055-27706127 GCF_937616625.2 Mercurialis annua
TTTTTTCCTCTTACTTGTTCTGACCTTTTATTGACATAAAAAGCTTGACATGCCCATTCAGACTTAGTGGATTCTATTAGGTTTTGTGAAAGTTGGGCACATTCATCAATGGCTAATGTAAGATCAGAAGGTGACATTCTCGGATGGGTGGCTTTAGTAGGATTAACATCTTCATTTTGTTTGAAAGGTAATGAAATGAAGAAATCAGGATTTTTCCAAAGAGGGTTGGGACATTTAAAGAGAAACTCTGTGTGGGAATTGGCAGAACATAGACTTTTTAGAGTTTCTTGAATATCAGAAAATAATGGAACAACAGAGGGCTGAATTGTGAAAAAAGATGATACCTCTGTATAAGGTTGCAAATACTTCTTGTATTTGATTCCATTCGATAAAAGTTGCAGTCCACTGATACCCCAGAAAATGTCAAATCCAAGGACTATGTATAGGTTTGGAAGAGAAGAACTAAGAACTTGAGTCCATATGTGACAACCAGGGAAGAACCGGATTTTGATTGGATTCTTCGTTTTCCAGTCTGTATAGAAAATCATTCCATCCGCTGCCCTGAAATATTCTTTATGGGATACCCAATATTGCGATGGGAGCACATCAGGATTGATAATCGTCTTGCGAGCACCGGTATCCATGAAAGCTATGGCCTTGATAGATTGTGCAAACGTTTTAGGATATATCTGTACAACAACATGTGGAACAGGTTAGGAAGAAGTAGCATAAACATTGTCAGCTGGATGCTGGATGGAGAATTGAAGATCATCATTTGAAGGATTGTCGTCGCATCTGCTGATAGCGGATAAACTATATGGACCAGGCTCATCTTCTTCAGAAAATAAGGATTCAATATCATCATCATCGAGATCAACTGAAGTCATTTGCTGGATTTGCTGAATAAGTTTCGAAGATTTTTTTGCTTTGGTAGGACAGCTTTTTGCAAAGTGACCTTCTTTTCCACACAGGAAGCACTTATTTGATTTTGTCCTTCCTCAGAACTTCTTCTTCTTAAAATAGTGCCATCTTTTGGAAGATCGTTTATGGAACCTTTTCTGTCCTTTCATCTTGAAGGAATGGCTCTTCTTCTTTGACGGACTAGTGCATGATGTAGAGGAAGAATCACATTTGACCATTAGATCCAGTCTGTTGCATGATAACTTCATCAATGGAATATTCTGTCTTGAAAAATACACATTCAAGACCTTTTTCTGTTCACATAGTTGAGATAAAGCTCTAAGCATAATTTGATAGAGTTCTCCAAGACTAAGATCATTTATCTTCTTATCTGTCTGCTGGATCAGAGTGAACATCTTTGTAGACAGCAATTCTGGCAAAGAGGCTAAAAAGGCTTGCTTTAAATCAGGATTGTTGTTGCCAGAAAGACAATAAAATCTCTTAGAGATTCTCTGGAAGTGAATATCAAGATCTCTATTCTTTAAAGAGCAACACTTTATTTGATAGAACTCTTTCCGTGCAATCTCCTCATCATCATTGATTTTTCCCAAGAATTCATTATAAATACATCCCAAGAATGATGTAGCCGTGGGTGAATTTATAAGAGTAAACCTGGATTCTTGAGGTAATCCATTAAACCAATCTTGTAACTTTCCAGTGACTCTAGAGCAGAAAAACTGGAGGATATCATGAAGAACAGTATCTGGTTTAAGCAATTGACTTTCCAGCCAAGCACTGAATTCTTGAATTCTATCCCTATATTGGAAAGGAGGGATATTATCGAAGGTAAAGAATAATCCAGTAGCTTTAGTATATTCACCTGAAGCAGGTGCATATGTGGTTTGTGGACTGGAGAATTCAAAGCTGTTTGCATCATTGTCATCTTCTTGAGATTCTTCATAATAAGATTGCAGAGAAGTACTAGGTGGTGCTGCCATGAATTGTATCTGATCCTCACTATCTGAGTCAGAACTACCTAGGCTTTCTGAATGGCTAGATGAAGAGGATTCTGTATCAATCTGACCAATATCAAAAGTAGGTATCTTGTTTGTGGCACAAGTCTGAAGGAAATTCTGGATCAGATTGACCATCATAGTATCACAGGTGGGAAAAGGGGATTTCGGTTTAGTGTCTTGATCGGCCGAGTCAGCCGAAGATAAAGAAATTGTTTTGGTGGAGGGAAATTTTCCTTTTCGAAGCCTTTTATTAAACAATTCTCTTTCAAGACCAAGACATCTAAGCTCATCTTCAGAAGCAATTTTAAACTCATAGACACGGTTATTTAAGGTAGTTGGTAAGGAAAAATTATGTGTATAGAAGGAGGAAAAAGGGTTTAAGGGATCTGATGTATCCATAGAAGAAGATCTTTGTTTCAGATGTTTTTCAAGGGCTTGAATGTCTGCCTTCAATTTTCCTATTTCAATCTCCTTCGCACCAAGAGCATTCAAAGATAATTTTTGAATTAACACCTTCATCTCATCTTGGCCTGCTTGAACTTTGCTTTGAAGACCAGCGATTCTATTTTTGATATCTTTTTGAAACTTGTCATCAATATCACTAAGTTTAAGAGAGACTTGATCGATCTTTCCTTCAAGCTTAGTGAGCTTTTGATTCTGAGCAATAGCACTCTGTGTTTGCCAGTTCAAGACTGCTTCAGCTTGAGAAACCTGTTTGAGTGTACCATCTGGCTCAACAGTGGAGGGATTTTGTATAAATGGGGTTGATTTGATGGGTTGTGTGGAGGTTAAGGTTTCTGGTAAAGGAAGGGTATTCCTTTTCATATGAAGGGGATTGAAACATACAGATTTGAGGGATTTCTGTCACAATAGGATTTCTATGTATTGGTTCTTCCTTCCTTATCCATTTCAGGGCTTTTTTGTAGCAAGGAAGTGGTGCTGATGTTTTTGGTGGTTTAGATGGATTATGATAGGGTGAGTTTGATGGTTTTTATGGGGAAGGCGTTTTCAAATCTGCTGGAGGAGAGTATGAAACTAAATAATCATATTTTCCAGATGGTTGGCCAAGCATCCCAATAAAAGGATCATTATCATCATATCTCCTGTGAAAATCAGCTTCAGAACAACAGCTTGAGTTTTGGAGATCATCTTCGATTTCTTCATCCTCCACATCCGTTAAGAAATCATCACAATCACAAGCATCGAAGAAACAATGACCATCCCGTTAAAAGGCATATATAGGACGCCCTTCAAAATCAAAAGAGACAACAGGAACTCCTTTCTCTTGTGGAAATGGTTCAAGCATGAACTGCGTAGAAAATACCTGAGGAGTGACATCAATATGTTTTGCAAAGGACGTTTCAACAGTGCCATCAGGTTTTTTGTGAATACTGGAGTATAGGATTGAACTGGTTGAGTAGATTCATGCATTTTTTCATAGTTGGTAATCCACTTTTCGGGGAAAAGGTGTAGGAGTTCATTTCTAGTGATTTGTTTGGGTATATGGACACAAGAAGGGGTGTTTTGAGAATCTGTTTTTATCAAAAGGGCATCATTATGGTTTGCGGGTAAAGTGAGGTTTAAAGCATGGTTTTGCAAACGATACACCATTTGATAGTGAAGAGTAGCTGCAATTGAATCAGCAACTTTTTGAGCTCCAATAATTTGTATTTGCACCTTTAAAGCTCTAAGAGCCGTCGGATCAGAGAGGGCAAGGTTGTAATTTGGGAAAAAGGTGAAAAACACTGAGCCTGCATTCAAGGAAGTTTCAACTGTACCAATCACTACATGTTGATACTGTAGATACCGAGAATCTACAAGAGCAATTCTTGTAAAGACGAGAGAGAGGAAATCTTTGGAAAAGGAAACTTATCAACCTCTAAACCACTTTCTTAGAAATGATAAGTTTCCTCTTCCAAAGATTTCCTCTCTCTCGTCTTCCCGGCTCTCCTTCTTCTCTTCAACGCTCTCTTTCGTACGTCTGTTGGCACCTATGACGACACAGAGATTTCTATTATCCCTCCTGTGATCTCTCGCATTGCTGTTGACACTCTCTCAGCTTCTTTTGAGGGTCAGTCCATTTATCCTCTTCGCCCCAGCTCCAACTACTACCTATCTTTTCTTCTTCACCTCCTCTTTCTCCTCTCTCTTGCTTGCCTTTTTTTTCTCTGTAATAATCCTCGCATCTTTCTGCACATTCTCTCTTCTCCTCAGCACCATACTGCCTCTGCACTTTGCACTGGTGCTTGCATTGCTTTAGCTCCAGGTCTGTCGCGGCTAAAGCTAAGCTAGCACAGAGAACAAAAAGAGACAAAAAGGATAAACATAAAGAAATCTTTAACAGATTACATGTATGATTAGCCAGGATCACAGCCTCACCATGGGCATTTTATCAACCGACCTGTCCTCTTAGTATCTGTTGAAATTTATCGCATTACCATTTTTATGACACAAGGTTTTGATTCACAGGATCCTCAGGAGAGGCAAGTAAAGAGCATACCCATATGCCTTTTATGGCTGGATATGAAGAGAAACAAACATATATAACTATACCTTACTTATAGAAAATTGGAGCAGAGAGATTTTTAGAAACAAGGCATTTTTATTGAAGCGTAAAATATTACAAACGTTATGTGTCCTCCTTTTGTCCTACCAAGACTCTATTTATAGAGGTGGGAAGAAAGCTTGCCTAGCTAAGCATGCTAAGCATGCATTGTACAAACACATGTACCTATGCACTGCATGCGATACAACACATGGATTAAAAGATAAGGATAACTAAACATGACTAATAGAAAATATTGACATGTAGCACTCCATATTGACATGTGAAAAGTTGGAGACTTCGTTGAGGACATGTGGAAAGTTGGAGCCTTTATTGAGGACATGTGGAAAGTTGCCATTCTTGTCTTTATGTGGATTTCGTCCTTATTTGTTGATTGGGTCATGTGATGGTGATAGATTTGAATCATCCATGAATGATGGGGACCACCGGTTGGCATAATACTCATCTTCAAGGTTAAACGCTTGGATTTGTTTTGTAACGTTTGCAATCGTTTGGCTTAAATTGCTAAAAAGGGGAAACGCTTGGATTTGTTTTGTAATGTTTGTAAACGTTTGGCTTAAATTGCAAAAAAGGTGAAACACTTGGTTTTATTTCGTAACGTTTGTAAATGTTTGGCTTAAACCGCTAAAAATGTGAAACGTTTGGATTTGTTTCGTAACGTTTTAAAAGTTTCGTTTTGTTTCGTAACGTTTGTAAACGTTTGGCTCAAATCGCTAAAAAGGTGAAACGTTTGGCATAAATCGCTAAAAAGGCAAAACGTTTGGATTTGTTTCGTAACGTTTGTAAACGTTTGGCTTAAATCGCTAAAAATGTGAAACATTTGCATTTTTTCGTAGCATTTTTAAACGTTTCGCTTAAATTGTTAAAAAGGTGAAACGTTTGAATTTGTTTCGTAGCGTTTGTAAACGTTTGGCTTAACTCACTAAAAAGGTGAAACATTTGGATTTGTTTCGTAATGTTTGTCAATGTTTGGCTTAAATCGCTAAAAAGGTGAAATGTTTCGATTTGTTTTCGTAACGTTTGTAAACGTTTGGATTAAATTGCTAAAAAGGTGAAACGTTTGGATTTGTTTCGTTGCGTTTGTAAACGTTTGGCTTAAATCGCTAAAAAGGTGAAACGTTTGGATTTGTTTCGTAACGTTTGTAAATGTTTATTTTAAATCGCTAAAAAGGTGAAACGTTTGAATTTGTTTCGTAACGTTTGTAAATGTTTGGCTTAATTTGCTTAAAAGGGTTTCATAACGTTTTAAACATTTGGATTAGTTTCGTAACGTTTGTAAACGTTTGGCTTAAATCATTAAAAAGGGGAAACGTTTGGATTTGTTTCGTAACGTTTGTAAACGTTTTGCTTAAATCACTGAAAAGGTGAAACGTTTGGGTTTGTTTCATAACGTTTGTGAACGCTTGGCATAAATCGTGAAAAAAGTGAAACGTTTGGCTTAAATCGCTAAAAAGGTGAAACGTTTGGATTTGTTTTATAACGTTTGTAAATGTTTGGCTTAAATCGCTAAAAAGGTGAAACGTTTGGATTTATATTGCTAAAAAGGGGAAACGTTTGGATTTGTTTCGTAACATTTGTAAACGTTTGGCTTAAATCGCTACAAATGTGTAACGTTTGGATTTTTTTTGTAACTTTGGATTTGTTCCTTAAAATTTGTAAACGTTTGGCTTCAATCGCTAAAAAGGTGAAATGTTTGGATTTGTTTCATAACGTTTGTAAACGTTTAACTTAAATTGCTAAAAAGGTGAAACGTTTGGATTTATTTCGTAACATTTGTAAACGTCTGGCTTATACAACTAAAAAGGTGAAACGTTTGGCTTAAATCGCTAAAAAGGTGAAACGTTTGGATTTAAATTGCTAAAAAGGTGAAACATTTGGATTTGTTTCGTAACGTTTGTAAACGTTCGGCCTAAATCAATAAAAAGGTGAATCGTTTGGAATTTGTTTCGTAGCATTTTTTAAAGTTTGGCTTATATCTCTAAAAAGGTGAAACGCTTGGATTTGTTTCATACAGTTTGTAAACGTTTGACTTACATCGCTAAAAAGGTGAAATGTTTGGATTTGTTTCGTAACGTTTGTAAAAGTTTTCTTAAATCTCTAAAAAGGGGAAACGTTTGATTTGTTTCGTAACGTCTGTAAATGTTTGGCTTAACTCGCTAAAAAGGGGAAACGTTTGGTTTTGTTTCGTAGCGTTTGTAAACGCTTGGCTTAAATTGCTAAAAAGGTGAAACGTTTGGATTTGTTTCATAATGTTTACAAACGTTTGTTTTAAATTGCTAATAAGGGTTTTGTAACGTATTAACCGTTTAAATTAGTTTTGTAACGTTTCTAAACGTTTGTCTTAAATCGTTAAAAAGGTGAAACGTTTGGATTTGTTTCGTAACATTTGTAAACGTTTGGCTTAAATCACTAAAAAAGGGAAACGTTTGGATTTGTTTCGAAACGTGTGTAAATGTTTGCCTTAAATCGCTAAAAAGGTGAAAAGTTTGGCTTAAATCGCTAAGAATGTGAAACGTTTTGATTTATTTCGTAACGTTTGGCATAAATTGCAAAAAAGGTGAAATGTTTTGATTTAAATTGCTAAAAAGGTGAAACGTTTGGATTGGTTTTGTAACGTTTGGCTTAAATCGCTAAAAAGGGGAAACGTTTGAATTTGTTTCGTAATGTTTGTAAATGTTTGGCTTAAATCGCCAAAAAGGTGAAAAGTTTGGATATGTTTCGTAGAGTTTTTTAACGTTTGGGCTAAATCGCAAAAAAGGTGAAACACTTGGATTTCTTTCGTACCGTTTGTAAACGTTTGGCTTAAATCGCTAAAAAGGGGAAACGTTTGGAATTGTTTCGTAATGGTTGTAAACGTTTGGCTTAAATCGCTAAAAAGGTGACACGTTTGGATTTGTTTCGTAACATTTGTAAACGTTTGGCATAAATCGCTAAAAAGGTGAAACGTTTGGATTTGTTTCGTAACATTTGTAAACGTTTGGCTTAAATCGCTAAAAATATGAAACGTTTGCATTTTTTCGTAACGTTTGTAAACACTTGGCTTAAATCACTAAAAAAGGGAAACGTCTGGATTTGTTTCGTAGCGTTTGTAAACGTTTGGCTTAAATCGCTAAAAAGGTGAAAATTTTGGATTTGTTTCGTAACGTTTGTCAGTGTTTAGCTTAAATCGCTAAATAGGTGAAACATTTTGATTTGTTTCATAACGTTTGTAAACGTTTGGATTAAATTGCTAAAAAGGTGAAATGTTTGGATTTGTTTCGTTATGTTTGTAAACGTTTGGCTTAAATTGGTTAAAAGGTGAAACGTTTGGGTTTTTTTCGTACCGTTTGTAAACGTTTGGCTTAAATCGCTAAAAAGGTGAAACGTTTGGATTTGTTTCGTAACGTTTGTTAATGTTTGTTTTAAATCGCTAAAAAGGTGAAGCGTTTAAATTTATTTCGTAACGTTTGTAAACGTTTTGCTTAATTTGCTTAAAAGGGTTTCATAACGTTTTAAACATTTTTATTAATTTCGTAACGTTTGTAAACGTTTGGCCTAAATCGCTGAAAAGGTGAAAAGTTTGGATTTGTTTCTTAACGTTTGTAAACGTTTGGCTTATATCGCTAAAAAGGGGAAACGTTTGGATTTGTTTCGTAAGGTTTGTAAACGTTTGGCTTAAATCGCTAAAAAGGTGAAATGTTTCGCTTAAATCGCTAAAAAGGTGAAACGTTTCGATTTCTTTCCTAACGTTTGTAAACATTTGGCTTAAATCACTAAAAAGGTGAAACGTTTGGATTTATATTGCTAAAAAGGTGAAACGTTTGGATTTGTTTCGTAATGTTTGTAAACGTTTGGCTTAAATCGCTACAAAGGGGAAACATTTGGATTTTTTTGTAACTTTGGATTTGTTTGGTAATATTTGTAAATGTTTGACTTTAATCGCTAAAAAGGTGAAATGATTGGATTTGTTTCGTAAGATTTGTAAACATTTGACTTCAATCGCTAAAAAGGTGAAATGATTGGATTTGTTTCATAACGTTTGTAAACGTTTAGCTTAAATCGCTAAAAAGGTGAAACGTTTGGATTTATTTCGTAATATTTGTAAATGTTTGTCTTAAATCGCTAAAAAGGTGAAACGTTTGGATTTTAATTGCTAAAAAGGTGAAACATTTGGATTTGTTTTGTAACATTTGTAATTGTTTGGCTTAAATCGCTAACAAGGTGAAACGTTTGGAATTTGTTTCGTAGCGTTTTTTAACGTTTGGCTTAAATCGCTAAAAAGGTGAAACGCCTGATTTATTTTGTACCATTTGTAAACGTTTGGCTTGTATCGCTAAAAAGGGAAAACGTTTAGATTTGTTTCGTATCATTTGTAAACGTTTGGCTTAAATCACTAAAAAGGTGAAACGTTTGGATTTGTTTCGTAACGTCTGTAAATGTTTGGCTTAAATCGCTATAAAAGTGAAACGTTTGGTTTTATTTCGTAACGTTTGTAAATGTTTGGCTTAAATCGCTAAAAAGGTGAAATGTTTGGATTTATTTTCTAACGTTTGTAAACGTTTGTTTTAAATCGCTAAAAAGGTGAAACGTCTTGGATTTGTTTCGTATCGTTTCTAAACGTTTGGATTAGTTTTGTAATGTTTCTAAACTTTTGGATTAAATCGCTAAAAAGGAGAAATGTTTGGATTTGTATCGTAATGTTTGTAAACGTTTTGCTTAAATCACTAAAAAATGGAAACGTTAGGATTTGTTTTGTAACGTTTATAAAAGTTTGCCTTAAATCGCTAAAAAGGTGAAAAGTTTGGCTTAAATCGCTAAAAAGGTGAAACATTTGGATTTGTTTCGTAACGTTTATAAACGTTTGGCATAAATCGCTAAAAAGGGGAAACGTTTGGATTTGTTTCGTACGTTTGTAAACGTTTGGCTAATATCGCTAAAAAGGTGAAACGTTTGAATTTGTTTCGTAATGTTTTTAAACGTTTGGTTTAAATCGCTAAAAAGGTGAAACGTTTGGATTTGTTTCGTAGCATTTTTTAACGTTTGGCTTAAATCTCTAAAAAGGTGAAACACTTGGATTTGTTTCATACCGTTTGTAAATGTTTGCCGTAAATCGCTAAAAAGGTGAAACGTTTGGATTTGTTTCATAATGTTTGTAAACGTTTGGCTTAAATCGCTAAAAAGGTGAAACGTTTGGATTTGTTTCGTAACGTTGGTAAATGTTTGGTATAAATCGCTCAAAAGGTGAAACGTTTTGATTTGTTTCGTAACGTTTGTAAACGTTTGGCTTAAATCGCTAAAAATGGGAAACGTTTGCATTTTTTACGTTACGTTTGGAAACGTTTGGCTTAAATCGGTAAAGAGGTGAAACGCTTGGATTTGTTTCGTGCCGTTTGTAAACGTTTGACTTAAATCGCTAAAAAGGTGAAACGTTTTGATTTGTTTCGTAACGTTTTCCAATGTTTGGCTTAAATCGCGAAAAATGTGAAACGTTTGGGTTTGTTTCGTAACGTCTGTAAATGTTTGGCTTAAATCGCTAAAAAGGTGAAAGTTTGGTTTTGTTTCGTAATGTTTGTAAACGTTTATCTTAAATCGCCAAAAAGGTGAAACGTTTGGATTTGTTTCATAACATTTGTAAACGTTAGTTTTAAATCGCTAAAAAGGTGTATCGTTTGGATTCGTTTCGTATCGTTTGTAAACGGTTGGTTTAAATTGCTAAAAAGTGTTTCGTAATGTTTTAAACGTTTGGATTATTTTTGTAACATTTCTAAATGTTTGGCTTAAATCGCTAAGAATGTGAAACAATTGGATTTATTTGGTAATGTTTGTAAATGTTTGGCATAAATCGCTAATAAGGTGAAACGTTTGGACTTGTTTCGTAACATTTGTAAACGTTTGGCTTAAATCGCTAAAAAGGTAAAACGTTTGGATTTGTTTCGTAACGTTTGCAAACGTTTGGCATCATTCGCTAAAAAGGTGAAACATTTGGATTAAAATTGCTAAAAAGGTGAAATGTTTGGATTTGTTTCCTAACGTTTGTAAACGTTTGGCTTAAATCGCTAAAAAGGGAAAACGTTTGAATTTGTTTCGTAATGTTTGTAAATGTTTGGCTTAAATCGCTAAAAAGGTGAAACGTTTCGATTTCCTTCGTAGCGTTTTTTAACGTTTGGCTTAAATCGCTAAAAAGGTTAAATGCTTGGATTTGTTTCGTACCGTTTGTAAACGTTAGGCTTGAATCTCTAATAAGGTGAAACGTTTGGATTTGTTTCGTAATGTTTGTAAACGTTTTGCTTAAATCGCTAAAAAGGTGAAACGTTTGGATTTGTTTCGTAACATTAGTAAATGCTTGGCATATATCGCTAAAAAGGTGAAACATTTGGATTTGTTTAACGTTTGTAAACGTTTGGCTTAAATCGCTAAAAATGGGAAACGTTTGCATTTTTTTGTAACGTTTGTAAATATTTGGCTTAAATCGCTAAAAAGGTGAAACGTTTGGATTTGTTTCGTAACGTTTGTAAACGTGTTGCTTAAATCGCTAAAAAGGTGAAACGTTTGGATTTGTTTCAAAACGTTTGTTAATGTTTGGCTTAAATCGCTAAATACGTGAAACGTTTCAATTTGTTTCGTAACGTTTGTAAACGTTTGGATTAAATTGCAAAAAAGGTGAAACGTTTGGATTTGTTTCGTAGCGTTTGTAAACGTTTGGTTTAAATTGCTAAAAAGGTGAAACGTTTTCTTTGTTTTGTAACGTTTGTAAACGTTTGGCTTAAATCGCTAAAAAGGTGAAACGTTGGGATTTGTTTCTTAACGTTTGTAAATGTTTGTTCTAAATCGCTAAAAAGGTGAAACGTTTGAATTATTGTAAACGTTTGGCTTAATTTTCTTAAAAGGGTTTCATAACGTTTTAAACATTTGGATTAGTTTCGTAACGTTTGTAAATGTTTGGCCTAAATCGTTAAAAAGGTGAAACGTTTGGATTTGTTTCGTAACGTTTGTAAATGTTTGGCTTAAATCGGTAAAAAGGTGAAACGTTTGGATTTGTTTCCTAACGTTTGTAAACGTTTGGCTTAAATCGTTAAAAAGGGGAAACGTTTGAATTTGTTTCGTAATGTTTGTAAATGTTTGTTCTAAATCGCTAAAAAGGTAAAACGTTTGAATTGTTGTAAACGTTTGGCTTAATTTGTTTAAAAGGGTTTCATAACATTTTATACATTTGGATTAGTTTCGTAACGTTTGTAAATGTTTGGCCTAAATCGTTAAAAAGGTGAAACGTTTGGATTTGTTTCGTAACGTTTGTAAAGGTTTGGCTTAAATCGGTAAAAAGGTGAAACGTTTGGATTTGTTTCCTAACGTTTGTAAACGTTTGGCTTAAATCGTTAAAAAGGGGAAACGTTTGAATTTGTTTCCTAATGTTTGTAAATGTTTGTCTTAAATCGCTAAAAAGGTGAAACGTTTGGATTTGCTTCGTAGCGTTTTTTAACGTTTGGCTTAAATCGCTAAAAATGTTAAATGCTTGGATTTGTTTCGTACCGTTTGTAAACGTTAGGCTAGAATCACTAATAAGGTGAAACGTTTGGATTTGTTTCGTAATGTTTGTAAACGTTTTGCTTAAATCGCTAAAAAGGTGAAACGTTTGGATTTGTTTCCTAACGTTTGTAAACGTTTGGCTTAAATCGCTAAAAAGGGGAAACGTTTGAATTTGTTTTGTAATGTTTGTAAATGTTTGGCTTAAATCGCTAAAAAGGTGAAACGTTTCGATTTCCTTCGTAGCGTTTTTTAACGTTTGGCTTAAATCGCTAAAAAGGGGAAACGTTTGAATTTGTTTTGTAATGTTTGTAAATGTTTGGCTTAAATCGCTAAAAAGGTGAAACGTTTGGATTTGTTTCGTAATGTTTGTAAACGTTTTGCTTAAATCGCTAAAAAGGTGAAACGTTTGGATTTGTTTCGTAACGTTAGTAAATGCTTGGCATATATCGCTAAAAAGGTGAAACATTTGGATTTGTTTAACGTTTGTAAACGTTTGGCTTAAATCGCTAAAAATGGGAAACGTTTGCATTTTTTTGTAACGTTTGTAAATATTTGGCTTAAATCGCTAAAAAGGTGAAACGTTTGGATTTGTTTCGTAACGTTTGTAAACGTGTTGCCTAAATCGCTAAAAAGGTGAAACGTTTGGATTTGTTTCATAACATTTGTTAATGTTTGGCTTAAATCGCTAAATACGTGAAACGTTTCGATTTGTTTCGTAACGTTTGTAAACGTTTGGATTAAATTGCTAAAAAGGTGAAACGTTTGGATTTGTTTCGTAGCGTTTGTAAACGTTTGGTTTAAATTGCTAAAAAGGTGAAACGTTTTCTTTGTTTTGTAACGTTTGTAAACGTTTGGCTTAAATCGCTAAAAAGGTGAAACATTGGGATTTGTTTCTTAACGTTTGTAAATGTTTGTTCTAAATCGTTAAAAAGGTGAAGCGTTTGAATTATTGTAAACGTTTGGCTTAATTTGCATTAAAGGGTTTCATAACGTTTTAAACATTTGGATTAGTTTCGTAACGTTTGTAAACGTTTGGCCTAAATCGCTAAAAAGGTGAAACGATTGGATTTGTTTCATAACGTTTGGCTTAAATCGCTAAAAAGGTGAAACGTTTGGATTTGTTTCGTAACGTTTGTAAACATTTGGCTTAAAACGCTAAAAATGTGAAACGTTTGGCTTAAATCGCTAAAAAGGTGACACGTTTGGATTTGTTTCGTAACGTTTGTAAACGTTTGGCTTAAATCGCTAAAAAGGTGAAACGTTTGGATTTGTTTCGTAACATTTGGCTTAAATCGCTTAAAAGGTGAAACGTTTGGAATTGTTTCGTAGCGTTTGTAAACATTTGGCTTAAATCGCTAAAAAGGTGAAACGTTTGGATTTGTTTCGTAACGTTTGTAAATGTTTGGCTTCAATCGTTAAATAGGTGAAACGTTTGCATTTGTTTCGAAACCTTTGTAAACGTTTGGCTTAAATCGCTAAAAAGGTGAAACGTTTGGCTTAAATCGCTAAAAAGGTGAAATGTTTGTATTTGTTTCGTATCGTTTGTAAACGTTTGACTTAAATCGCTAAAAATGTGAAACGTTTGGATTTGTTTCGTAACGTTTGTAAACGTTTGGCTTAAATAGCTAAATAGGTGAAACGTTTCGATTTGTTTCGTAACTTTTGTTAACGATTAGATTAAATCGCAAAAAAGGTGAAATGTTTGGATTTGTTTCGTAGCGTTTGTAAACGTTTGGCCTAAATTGGTTAAAAGGGGAAACGTTTGGTTTTGTTTCGTAACGGTTGTAAACGTTTGGCTTAAATCGCTAAAAAGGGGAAACGTTTGGATTTGTTTCGTAACGTTTGTAAATGTTTGTTTTAAATTGCTAAATAGGTGAAACGTTTGAATTTATTTCGTAACGTTTGTAAATGTTTCGCTTAATTTGCTTTAAAGGGTTTCATAACGTTTTAAACATTTGGATTAATTTCGTAACGTTTGTAAACGTTTGGCCTAAATCGCTAAAAAGGTGAATCGTTTGGATTTGTTTCGTAACGTTTGTAAACGTTTGGCATAAATCGCTAAAAAGGTGACACGTTTGGATTTGTTTCGTAACGTTTGTAAACGTTTGGCTTATATCGCAAAAAAGGTGAAACGTTTCTCTTAAATCGCTAAAAAGGGGAAACGTTTCACTTAAATCTCTAAAAAGGTGAAACATTTGGATTTGTTTCCTAACGTTTGTAAACGTTTGGCTTAAATCGCTAAAAAGGGGAAACGTTTGAATTTGTTTCGTAATGTTTGTAAATGTTTGGCTTGAATCGCTAAAAAGGTGAAACGTTTCGATTTCCTTCGTAGCGTTTTTTAACGTTTGGCTTAAATCGCTAAAAAGGTTAAATGCTTGGATTTGTTTTGTACCGTTTGTAAACGTTAGGCTTGAATCTCTAATAAGGTGAAACGTTTGGATTTGTTTCGTAATGTTTGTAAATGTTTTGCTTAAATCGCTAAAAAGGTGAAACGTTTGGATTTGTTTCGTAACGTTAGTAAATGCTTGGCATATATCGCTAAAAAGGTGAAACATTTGGATTTGTTTAACGTTTGTAAACGTTTGGCTTAAATCGCTAAAAATGGGAAACGTTTGCATTTTTTTGTAACGTTTGTAAATATTTGGCTTAAATCGCTAAAAAGGTGAAACGTTTGGATTTGTTTCGTAACGTTTGTAAACGTGTTGCTTAAATCGCTAAAAAGGTGAAACGTTTGGATTTGTTTCATAACGTTTGTTAATGTTTGGCTTAAATCGCTAAATACGTGAAACGTTTCGATTTGTTTCGTAACGTTTGTAAACGTTTGGATTAAATTGCTAAAAAGGTGAAACGTTTGGATTTGTTTCGTAGCGTTTGTAAACGTTTGGTTTAAATTGCTAAAAAGGTGAAACGTTTTCTTTGTTTTGTAACGTTTGTAAACGTTTGGCTTAAATCGCTAAAAAGGTGAAACGTTGGGATTTGTTTCTTAACGTTTGTAAATGTTTGTTCTAAATCGCTAAAAAGGTAAAACGTTTGAATTATTGTAAACGTTTGGCTTAATTTGCTTAAAAGGGTTTCATAACGTTTTAAACATTTGGATTAGTTTCGTAACGTTTGTAAATGTTTGGCCTAAATCGCTAAAAAGGTGAAACGATTGGAATTGTTTCGTAGCGTTTGTAAACATTTGGCTTAAATCGCTAAAAAGGTGAAACGTTTGGATTTGTTTCGTAACGTTTGTAAATGTTTGGCTTCAATCGTTAAATAGGTGAAACGTTTGCATTTGTTTCGAAACCTTTGTAAACGTTTGGCTTAAATCGCTAAAAAGGTGAAACGTTTGGCTTATATCGCTAAAAAGGTGAAATGTTTGGATTTGTTTCGTATCGTTTGTAAACGTTTGACTTAAATCGCTAAAAATGTGAAACGTTTGGATTTGTTTCGTAACGTTTGTAAACGTTTGGCTTAAATAGCTAAATAGGTGAAACGTTTCGATTTGTTTCGTAACTTTTGTTAACGTTTAGATTAAATCGCAAAAAAGGTGAAATGTTTGGATTTGTTTCGTAGCGTTTGTAAACGTTTGGCCTAAATTGGTTAAAAGGGGAAACGTTTGGTTTTGTTTCGTAACGGTTGTAAACGTTTGGCTTAAATCGCTAAAAAGGGGAAACGTTTGGATTTATTTCGTAACGTTTGTAAATGTTTGTTTTAAATTGCTAAATAGGTGAAACGTTTGAATTTATTTCGTAACGTTTGTAAATGTTTCGCTTAATTTGCTTTAAAGGGTTTCATAACGTTTTAAACATTTGGATTAATTTCGTAATGTTTGTAAACGTTTGGCCTAAATCGCTAAAAAGGTGAATCGTTTGGATTTGTTTCGTAACGTTTGTAAACGTTTGCATAAATCGCTAAAAAGGTGACACGTTTGGATTTGTTTCGTAACGTTTGTAAACGTTTGGCTTATATCGCTAAAAAGGTGAAACGTTTCTCTTAAATCGCTAAAAAGGGGAAACGTTTCACTTAAATCGCTAAAAAGGTGAAACATTTGGATTTGTTTCCTAACGTTTGTAAACGTTTGGCTTAAATCGCTAAAAAGGGGAAACGTTTGAATTTGTTTCGTAATGTTTGTAAATGTTTGGCTTGAATCGCTAAAAAGGTGAAACGTTTCGATTTCCTTCGTAGCGTTTTTTAACGTTTGGCTTAAATCGCTAAAAAGGTTAAATGCTTGGATTTGTTTCGTACCGTTTGTAAACGTTAGGCTTGAATCTCTAATAAGGTGAAACGTTTGGATTTGTTTCGTAATGTTTGTAAACGTTTTGCTTAAATCGCTAAAAAGGTGAAACGTTTGGATTTGTTTCGTAACGTTAGTAAATGCTTGGCATATATCGCTAAAAAGGTGAAACATTTGGATTTGTTTAACGTTTGTAAACGTTTGGCTTAAATCGCTAAAAATGGGAAACGTTTGCATTTTTTTGTAACGTTTGTAAATATTTGGCTTAAATCGCTAAAAAGGTGAAACGTTTGGATTTGTTTCGTAACGTTTGTAAACGTGTTGCTTAAATCGCTAAAAAGGTGAAACGTTTGGATTTGTTTCATAACGTTTGTTAATGTTTGGCTTAAATCGCTAAATACGTGAAACGTTTCGATTTGTTTCGTAACGTTTGTAAACGTTTGGATTAAATTGCTAAAAAGGTGAAACGTTTGGATTTGTTTCGTAGCGTTTGTAAACGTTTGGTTTAAATTGCTAAAAAGGTGAAACGTTTTCTTTGTTTTGTAACGTTTGTAAACGTTTGGCTTAAATCGCTAAAAAGGTGAAACGTTGGGATTTGTTTCTTAACGTTTGTAAATGTTTGTTCTAAATCGCTAAAAAGGTGAAACATTTGAATTATTGTAAACGTTTGGCTTAATTTGCTTAAAAGGGTTTCATAACGTTTTAAACATTTGGATTAGTTTCGTAACGTTTGTAAATGTTTGGCCTAAATCGCTAAAAAGGTGAAACGATTGGATTTGTTTCATAACGTTTGGCTTAAATCGCTAAAAAGGGGAAACGTTTGGATTTGTTTCGTAACGTTTGTAAACATTTGGCTTAAAACGCTAAAAATGTGAAACGTTTGGCTTAAATCGCTAAAAAGGTGACACGTTTGGATTTGTTTCGTAACGTTTGTAAACGTTTGGCTTAAATCGCTAAAAAGGTGAAACGTTTGGATTTGTTTCGTAACATTTGGCTTAAATCGCTAAAAAGGTGAAACGTTTGGAATTGTTTCGTAGCGTTTGTAAACATTTGGCTTAAATCGCTAAAAAGGTGAAACGTTTGGATTTGTTTCGTAACGTTTGTAAATGTTTGGCTTCAATCGTTAAATAGGTGAAACGTTTGCATTTGTTTCGAAACCTTTGTTAACGTTTGGCTTAAATCGCTAAAAAGGTGAAACGTTTGGCTTATATCGCTAAAAAGGTGAAATGTTTGGATTTGTTTCGTATCGTTTGTAAACGTTTGACTTAAATCGCTAAAAATGTGAAACGTTTGGATTTGTTTCGTAACGTTTGTAAACGTTTGGCTTAAATAGCTAAATAGGTGAAACGTTTCGATTTGTTTCGTAACTTTTGTTAACGTTTAGATTAAATCGCAAAAAAGGTGAAATGTTTGGATTTGTTTCGTAGCGTTTGTAAACGTTTGGCCTAAATTGGTTAAAAGGGGAAACGTTTGGTTTTGTTTCGTAACGGTTGTAAACGTTTGGCTTAAATCGCTAAAAAGGGGAAACGTTTGGATTTGTTTCGTAACGTTTGTAAATGTTTGTTTTAAATTGCTAAATAGGTTAAACGTTTGAATTTATTTTGTAACGTTTGTAAATGTTTCGCTTAATTTGCTTTAAAGGGTTTCATAACGTTTTAAACATTTGGATTAATTTCGTAACGTTTGTAAACGTTTGGCCTAAATCGCTAAAAAGGTGAATCGTTTGGATTTGTTTCGTAACGTTTGTAAACGTTTGGCATAAATCGCTAAAAAGGTGACACGTTTGGATTTGTTTCGTAACGTTTGTAAACGTTTGGCTTATATCGCTAAAAAGGTGAAACGTTTCTCTTAAATCGCTAAAAAGGGGAAACGTTTCACTTAAATCGCTAAAAAGGTGAAACGTTTGGATTTGTTTCCTAACGTTTGTAAACGTTTGGCTTAAATCGCTAAAAAGGGGAAACGTTTGAATTTGTTTCGTAATGTTTGTAAATGTTTGGCTTAAATCGCTAAAAAGGTGAAACGTTTCGATTTCCTTCGTAGCGTTTTTTAACGTTTGGCTTAAATCGCTAAAAAGGTTAAATGCTTGGATTTGTTTACCGTTTGTAAACGTTAGGCTTGAATCTCTAATAAGGTGAAACGTTTGGATTTGTTTCGTAATGTTTGTAAACGTTTCGCTTAAATCGCTAAAAAGGTGAAACGTTTGGATTTGTTTCGTAACGTTAGTAAATGCTTGGCATATATCGCTAAAAAGGTGAAACATTTGGATTCGTTTAACGTTTGTAAACGTTTGGCTTAAATCGCTAAAAATGGGAAACGTTTGCATTTTTTTGTAACATTTGTAAATATTTGGCTTAAATCGCTAAAAAGGTGAAACGTTTGGATTTGTTTCGTAACGTTTGTAAACGTGTTGCTTAAATCGCTAAAAAGGTGAAACGTTTGGATTTGTTTCATAACGTTTGTTAATGTTTGGCTTAAATCGCTAAATACGTGAAACGTTTCGATTTGTTTCGTAACGTTTGTAAACGTTTGGATTAAATTGCTAAAAAGGTGAAACGTTTGGATTTGTTTCGTAGCGATTGTAAACGTTTGGTTTAAATTGCTAAAAAGGTGAAACGTTTTCTTTGTTTTGTAACGTTTGTAAACGTTTGGCTTAAATCGCTAAAAAGGTGAAACGTTGGGATTTGTTTCTTAACGTTTGTAAATGTTTGTTCTAAATCGCTAAAAAGGTGAAACGTTTGAATTATTGTAAACGTTTGGCTTAATTTGCTTAAAAGGGTTTCATAACGTTTTAAACATTTGGATTAGTTTCGTAACGTTTGTAAATGTTTGGCCTAAATCGCTAAAAAGGTGAAACGATTGGAATTGTTTCGTAGCGTTTGTAAACATTTGGCTTAAATCGCTAAAAAGGTGAAACGTTTGGATTTGTTTCGTAACGTTTGTAAATGTTTGGCTTCAATCGTTAAATAGGTGAAACGTTTGCATTTGTTTCGAAACCTTTGTAAACGTTTGGCTTAAATCGCTAAAAAGGTGAAACGTTTGGCTTATATCGCTAAAAAGGTGAAATGTTTGGATTTGTTTCGTATCGTTTGTAAACGTTTGACTTAAATCGCTAAAAATGTGAAACGTTTGGATTTGTTTCGTAACGTTTGTAAACGTTTGGCTTAAATAGCTAAATAGGTGAAACGTTTCGATTTGTTTCGTAACTTTTGTTAACGTTTAGATTAAATCGCAAAAAAGGTGAAATGTTTGGATTTGTTTCGTAGCGTTTGTAAACGTTTGGCCTAAATTGGTTAAAAGGGGAAACGTTTGGTTTTGTTTCGTAACGGTTGTAAACGTTTGGCTTAAATCGCTAAAAAGGGGAAACGTTTGGATTTGTTTCGTAACGTTTGTAAATGTTTGTTTTAAATTGCTAAATAGGTGAAACGTTTGAATTTATTTCGTAACGTTTGTAAATGTTTCGCTTAATTTGCTTTAAAGGGTTTCATAACGTTTTAAACATTTGGATTAATTTCGTAACGTTTGTAAACGTTTGGCCTAAATCGCAAAAAAGGTGAATCGTTTGGATTTGTTTCGTAACGTTTGTAAACGTTTGCATAAATCGCTAAAAAGGTGACACGTTTGGATTTGTTTCGTAACGTTTGTAAACGTTTGGCTTATATCGCTAAAAAGGTGAAACGTTTCTCTTAAATCGCTAAAAAGGGGAAACGTTTCACTTAAATCGCTAAAAAGGTGAAACATTTGGATTTGTTTCCTAACGTTTGTAAACGTTTGGCTTAAATCGCTAAAAAGGGGAAACGTTTGAATTTGTTTCGTAATGTTTGTAAATGTTTGGCTTGAATCGCTAAAAAGGTGAAACGTTTCGATTTCCTTCGTAGCGTTTTTTAACGTTTGGCTTAAATCGCTAAAAAGGTTAAATGCTTGGATTTGTTTCGTACCGTTTGTAAACGTTAGGCTTGAATCTCTAATAAGGTGAAACGTTTGGATTTGTTTCGTAATGTTTGTAAACGTTTTGCTTAAATCGCTAAAAAGGTGAAACGTTTGGATTTGTTTCGTAACGTTAGTAAATGCTTGGCATATATCGCTAAAAAGGTGAAACATTTGGATTTGTTTAACGTTTGTAAACGTTTGGCTTAAATCGCTAAAAATGGGAAACGTTTGCATTTTTTTGTAACGTTTGTAAATATTTGGCTTAAATCGCTAAAAAGGTGAAACGTTTGGATTTGTTTCGTAACGTTTGTAAACGTGTTGCTTAAATCGCTAAAAAGGTGAAACGTTTGGATTTGTTTCATAACGTTTGTTAATGTTTGGCTTAAATCGCTAAATACGTGAAACGTTTCGATTTGTTTCGTAACGTTTGTAAACGTTTGGATTAAATTGCTAAAAAGGTGAAACGTTTGGATTTGTTTCGTAGCGTTTGTAAACGTTTGGTTTAAATTGCTAAAAAGGTGAAACGTTTTCTTTGTTTTGTAACGTTTGTAAACGTTTGGCTTAAATCGCTAAAAAGGTGAAACGTTGGGATTTGTTTCTTAACGTTTGTAAATGTTTGTTCTAAATCGCTAAAAAGGTGAAACATTTGAATTATTGTAAACGTTTGGCTTAATTTGCTTAAAAGGGTTTCATAACGTTTTAAACATTTGGATTAGTTTCGTAACGTTTGTAAATGTTTGGCCTAAATCGCTAAAAAGGTGAAACGATTGGATTTGTTTCATAACGTTTGGCTTAAATCGCTAAAAAGGGGAAACGTTTGGATTTGTTTCGTAACGTTTGTAAACATTTGGCTTAAAACGCTAAAAATGTGAAACGTTTGGCTTAAATCGCTAAAAAGGTGACACGTTTGGATTTGTTTCGTAACGTTTGTAAACGTTTGGCTTAAATCGCTAAAAAGGTGAAACGTTTGGATTTGTTTCGTAACATTTGGCTTAAATCGCTAAAAAGGTGAAACGTTTGGAATTGTTTCGTAGCGTTTGTAAACATTTGGCTTAAATCGCTAAAAAGGTGAAACGTTTGGATTTGTTTCGTAACGTTTGTAAATGTTTGGCTTCAATCGTTAAATAGGTGAAACGTTTGCATTTGTTTCGAAACCTTTGTAAACGTTTGGCTTAAATCGCTAAAAAGGTGAAACGTTTGGCTTATATCGCTAAAAAGGTGAAATGTTTGGATTTGTTTCGTATCGTTTGTAAACGTTTGACTTAAATCGCTAAAAATGTGAAACGTTTGGATTTGTTTCGTAACGTTTGTAAACGTTTGGCTTAAATAGCTAAATAGGTGAAACGTTTCGATTTGTTTCGTAACTTTTGTTAACGTTTAGATTAAATCGCAAAAAAGGTGAAATGTTTGGATTTGTTTCGTAGAGTTTGTAAACGTTTGGCCTAAATTGGTTAAAAGGGGAAACGTTTGGTTTTGTTTCGTAACGGTTGTAAACGTTTGGCTTAAATCGCTAAAAAGGGGAAACGTTTGGATTTGTTTCGTAACGTTTGTAAATGTTTGTTTTAAATTGCTAAATAGGTGAAACGTTTGAATTTATTTCGTAACGTTTGTAAATGTTTCGCTTAATTTGCTTTAAAGGGTTTCATAACGTTTTAAACATTTGGATTAATTTCGTAACGTTTGTAAACGTTTGGCCTAAATCGCTAAAAAGGTGAATCGTTTGGATTTGTTTCGTAACGTTTGTAAACGTTTGGCATAAATCGCTAAAAAGGTGACACGTTTGGATTTGTTTCGTAACGTTTGTAAACGTTTGGCTTATATCGCTAAAAAGGTGAAACGTTTCTCTTAAATCGCTAAAAAGGGGAAACGTTTCACTTAAATCGCTAAAAAGGTGAAACGTTTGGATTTGTTTCCTAACGTTTGTAAACGTTTGGCTTAAATCGCTAAAAAGGGGAAACGTTTGAATTTGTTTCGTAATGTTTGTAAATGTTTGGCTTAAATCGCTAAAAAGGTGAAACGTTTCGATTTCCTTCGTAGCGTTTTTTAACGTTTGGCTTAAATCGCTAAAAAGGTTAAATGCTTGGATTTGTTTCGTACCGTTTGTAAACGTTAGGCTTGAATCTCTAATAAGGTGAAACGTTTGGATTTGTTTCGTAATGTTTGTAAACGTTTTGTTTAAATCGCTAAAAAGGTGAAACGTTTGGATTTGTTTCGTAACGTTAGTAAATGCTTGGCATATATCGCTAAAAAGGTGAAACATTTGGATTCGTTTAACGTTTGTAAACGTTTGGCTTAAATCGCTAAAAATGGGAAACGTTTGCATTTTTTTGTAACATTTGTAAATATTTGGCTTAAATCGCTAAAAAGGTGAAACGTTTGGATTTGTTTCGTAACGTTTGTAAACGTGTTGCTTAAATCGCTAAAAAGGTGAAACGTTTGGATTTGTTTCATAACGTTTGTTAATGTTTGGCTTAAATCGCTAAATACGTGAAACGTTTCGATTTGTTTCGTAACGTTTGTAAACGTTTGGATTAAATTGCTAAAAAGGTGAAACGTTTGGATTTGTTTCGTAGCGTTTGTAAACGTTTGGTTTAAATTGCTAAAAAGGTGAAACGTTTTCTTTGTTTTGTAACGTTTGTAAACGTTTGGCTTAAATCGCTAAAAAGGTGAAACGTTGGGATTTGTTTCTTAACGTTTGTAAATGTTTGTTCTAAATCGCTAAAAAGGTGAAACGTTTGAATTATTGTAAACGTTTGGCTTAATTTGCTTAAAAGGGTTTCATAACGTTTTAAACATTTAGATTAGTTTCGTAACGTTTGTAAACGTTTGGCCTAAATCGCTAAAAAGGTGAAACGATTGGATTTGTTTCATAATGTTTGGCTTAAATCGCTAAAAAGGCGAAACGTTTGGATTTGTTTCGTAACGTTTGTAAACATTTGGCTTAAAACGCTAAAAATGTGAAACGTTTGGCTTAAATCGCTAAAAAGGTGACACGTTTGGATTTGTTTCGTAACGTTTGTAAACGTTTGGCTTAAATCGCTAAAAAGGTGAAATGTTTGGATTTGTTTCGTAACATTTGGCTTAAATCGCTAAAAAGGTGAAACGTTTGGAATTGTTTCGTAGCGTTTGTAAACATTTGGCTTAAATCTCTAAAAAGGTGAAACGTTTGGATTTGTTTCGTAACGTTTGTAAATGTTTGGCTTCAATCGTTAAATAGGTGAAACGTTTGCATTTGTTTCGAAACCTTTGTAAACGTTTGGCTTAAATCGCTAAAAAGGTGAAACGTTTGGCTTAAATCGCTAAAAAGGTGAAATGTTTGGATTTGTTTCGTATCGTTTGTAAACGTTTTACTTAAATCGCTAAAAATGTGAAACGTTTGGATTTGTTTCGTAACGTTTGTAAACGTTTGGCTTAAATAGCTAAATAGGTGAAACGTTTCGATTTGTTTCATAACTTTTGTTAACGTTTAGATTAAATCGCAAAAAAGGTGAAATGTTTGGATTTGTTTCGTAGCATTTGTAAACGTTTGGCCTAAATTGGTTAAAAGGGGAAACGTTTGGTTTTGTTTCGTAACGGTTGTAAACGTTTGGCTTAAATCGCTAAAAAGGGGAAACGTTTGGATTTGTTTCGTAACGTTTGTAAATGTTTGTTTTAAATTGCTAAATAGGTGAAACGTTTGAATTTATTTCGTAACGTTTGTAAATGTTTCGCTTAATTTGCTTTAAAGGGTTTCATAACGTTTTAAAAATTTGGATTAATTTCGTAACGTTTGTAAACGTTTGGCCTAAATCGCTAAAATGGTGAATCGTTTGGATTTGTTTCGTAACGTTTGTAAACGTTTGGCATAAATCGCTAAAAAGGTGACACGTTTGGATTTGTTTCGTAACGTTTGTAAACGTTTGGCTTATATCGCTAAAAAGGTGAAACATTTGGATTTGTTAAACGTTTGGCTTAAATCGTTAAAAATGGGAAACGTTTGCATTTTTTCGTAACGTTTGTAAATGTTTGGCTTAAATCGCTAAAAAGGTGAAACGTTTGGATTTGATTCGTAACGTTTGTAAACGTGTTGCTTAAATCGCTAAAAAGGTGAAACGTTTGGATTTGTTTCGTAACGTTTGTTAATGTTTGGCTTAAATCGCTAAATACGTAAAACGTTTTGATTTGTTTCGTAATGTTTGTAAACGTTTGGATTAAATTGCTAAAAAGGGGAAACGTTTGTATTTGTTTCGTAGCGTTTGTAAACGTTTGGTTTAATTAACTAAAAAGGTGAAACGTTTTCTTTTGTTTTGTAACGTTTGTAAACGTTTGGCTTAAATCGCTAAAAAGGTGAAACATTGGGATTTATTTCTTAACGTTTGTAAATGTTTGTTCTAAATCGCTAAAAAGGTGAAACGTTTGAATTATTGTAAACGTTTGGCTTAATTTGCTTAAAAGGGTTTCATAACGTTTTATACATTTGGATTAGTTTCGTAACGTTTGTAAACGTTTGGCCTAAATCGCTAAAAAGGTGAAACGATTGGATTTGTTTCATAACGTTTGTAAATGTTTGGCTTAAAACAGTAAAAAGGTGAAACGTTTGGATTTGTTTCGTAACGTTTGTAAACATTTGGCTTAAATCGCTAAAAATGTGAAACGTTTGGCTTAAATCGCTAAAAAGGTGACACGTTTGGATTTGTTTCGTAACGTTTGTAAACGTTTGGCTTAAATCGCTAAAAAGGTAAAACATTTGGATTTGTTTCGTAACGTTTGTAAAGGTTTGGCATAAATCTCTAAAAAGGTGAAACGTTTGGATTTGTTTCGTAACATTTGGCTTAAATCGCTAAAAAGGTGAAACGTTTGGAATTGTTTCGTAGCGTTTGTAAACGTTTGGCATAAATCGCAAAAAAGGTGAAACGTTTGGATTTATGTCGTAACGTTTGTAAATGTTTGGCTTCAATCGCTAAATAGGTGAAATGTTTGCATTTGTTTCGAAACCTTTGTAAACGTTTGGCTTAAATCGCTAAAAAGGTGAAACGTTTGGCTTAAATCGCTAAAAAGGTGAAACTTTTGGATTTGTTTCGTAATGTTTGTAAACGTTTCGCTTAAATCGCTAAAAAGGTGACACGTTTGGATTTGTTTCGTAACGTTTGTAATGGTCTGGCATAAATCGCTAAAAATGTGAAACGTTTGGATTTGGTTCGTAACATTTGTAAACGTTTGGCTTAAATCGCTAAAACTGTAAAATGTTTGCATTTTTTTCGTAACGTTTGTAAACGTTTGGCTTACATCACTAAAAAGGGGAAATGTTTGGATTTGTTTCGTATCGTTTGTAAACGTTTGACTTAAATCTCTAAAAAGGTGAAACGTTTGGATTTGTTTCGTAACGTTTGTCAGTGTTTCGCTTAAATAGCTAAATAGGTGAAATGTTTCGATTTGTTTCGTAACTTTCGTAAACGTTTGGATTAAATCGCAAAAAAAGGTGAAATGTTTGGATTTGTTTCGTAGCGTTTGTAAACGTTTGGCCTAAATTGGTTAAAAGGTGAAACGTTTGGTTTTGTTTCGTAACGGTTGTAAACGTTTGGCTTAAATCGCTAAAAAGGTGAAACGTTTGGATTTGTTTCGTAACGTTTGTAAATGTTTGTTTTAAATCGCTAAAAAGGTGAAACGTTTGAATTTGTTTCGTAACTTTGTAAACGTTTTGCTTAATTTGCTTTAAAGGGTTTCATAACGTTTTAAACATTTGGATTAATTTCGTAACGTTTGTAAACGTTTGGCCTAAATCGCTAAAATGGTGAATCGTTTGGATTTGTTTCGTAACGTTTGTAAACGTTTGGCATAAATCGCTAAAAAGGTGACACGTTTGGATTTGTTTCGTAACGTTTGTAAACCTTTTGGCTTATATCGCTAAAAAGGTGAAACGTTTCGCTTAAATCGCTAAAAAGGGGAAACGTTTCACTTAAATCGCTAAAAAGGTGAAACGTTTGGATTTCTTTTCCTAACGTTTGTAAACATTTGGCTTAAATCGCTAAAGAGGTGAAACGTTTGGATTTATATTGCTAAAAAGGTGAAACGCTTGGATTTGTTTCGTAGCGTTTGTAAACGTTTCGCTTAAATTGTTAAAAAGGTGGAACATTTGGATTTGTTTCGTAACCTTTGTTAACGTTTGGCTTAAATCGCTAAAAAGGTGAAACACTTTTATTTGTTTCTTAACGTTTGTAAACGTTTGGCATAAATCGCTAAAAAGGTGAAACGTCTGGATTTAAATTGCTAAAAAGGTGAAATGTTTGTATTTGTTTCGCAACATTTGTAAACGTTTGGCTTAAATCGCTAAAAGGTGAAACGTTTGAATTTGCTTCGTAATGTTTGTAAACGTTTCGTTAAAATCGCTAAAAAGGTGAAACGTTTGGATTTGTTTCGTAGCGTTTTTTAATGTTTGGCTTAAGTTGCTAAAAAGGTGAAACGCTTGGATTTGTTTCGTATCTTTTGTAAATGTTTGGCTTAAATCGCTAAAAAGGTAAACATTTGGATTTGTTTCGTAATGTTTGTAAACGTTTTGCTTAAATCGCTAAAAAGGTGAAACGTTTGGATTTGTTTCGTAACTTTAGTAAACGTTTGGCATATATTGCTAAAAAGGTGAAACGTTTGGATTTGTTTCGTAACGTTTGTAAATGTTTGGCTTAAATCGTTAAAAATGGGAAACGTTTGCATTTTTTCGTAACGTTTGTAAATGTTTGGCTTAAATCGCTAAAAAGGTGAAACGTTTGGTCGTAACGTTTGTAAACGTGTTGCTTAAATCGCTAAAAAGGTGAAACGTTTGGATTTTTTTCGTAACGTTTGTCAATGTTTGGCTTAAATCGCTAAATAGGTGAAACGTTTCAATTTGTTTCGTAACATTTGTAAACGTTTGACTTAAATCGCTAAAAAGGTGAAACGTTTGGATTTGTTTCGTAACGTTTGTCAGTGTTTGGCTTAAATAGCTAAATAGGTGAAACGTTTCGATTTGTTTCGTAACTTTTGTAAACGTTTGGATTAAATCGCAAAAAAAGGTGAAATGTTTGGATTTGTTTCGTAGCGTTTATAAACGTTTGGCCTAAATTGGTTAAAAGGTGAAACGTTTGGTTTTGTTTCGTAACGGTTGTAAACGTTTCGCTTAAATCGCTAAATAGGTGAAACGTTTGGATTTGTTTCGTAACGTTTGCAAATGTTTGTTTTAAATCGCTAAAAAGGTAAAACGTTTGAATTTGTTTCGTAACGTTTGTAAACGTTTTGCTTAATTTGCTTTAAAGGGTTTCATAACGTTTTAAACATTTGGATTAATTTCGTAACGTTTGTAAACGTTTGGCCTAAATTGCTAAAAAGGTGAATCGTTTGGATTTGTTTCGTAACGTTTGTAAACGTTTGGCATAAATCGCTAAAAAGGTGACACGTTTGGATTTGTTTCGTAATGTTTGTAAACGTTTGGCTTATATCGCTAAAAAGGTGAAACGTTTCTCTTAAATCGCTAAAAAGGGGAAACGTTTCACTTAAATCGCTAAAAAGGTGAAACGTTTGGATTTTTTTCTTAACGTTTGTAAACATTTGGCTTAAATCGCTAAAAAGGTGAAACGTTTGGATTTATATTGCTAAATAGGTGAAACGCTTGGATTTGTTTCGTAGCGTTTGTAAACGTTTCGCTTAAATTGCTAAAAAGGTGAAACATTTGGATTTGTTTCGTAACCTTTGTAAACGTTTGGCTTAAATCGCTAAAAAGGTGAAACACTTTTATTTATTTCTTAACGTTTGTAAACGTTTGGCATAAATCGCTAAAAAGGTGAAACGTCTGGATTTAAATTGCAAAAAAGGTGAAACGTTTGTATTTGTTTCGCAACGTTTGTAAACGTTTGGCTTATATCGCTAAAAGGTGAAACGTTTGAATTTGCTTCGTAATGTTTGTAAACGTTTCGTTTAAATCGCTAAAAAGGTGAAACGTTTGGATTTGTTTCGTAGCGTTTTTTAATGTTTGGCTTAAGTCGCTAAAAAGGTGAAACGCTTGGATTTGTTTCGTATCTTTTGTAAACGTTTGGCTTAAATCGCTAAAAAGGTGACACGTTTGGATTTGTTTCGTAATGTTTGTAAACGTTTTGCTTAAATCGCTAAAAAGGTGAAACGTTTGGATTTGTTTCGTAACGTTAGTAAACGTTTGGCATATATTGCTAAAAAGGTGAAACGTTTGGATTTGTTTCGTAACGTTTGTAAACGTTTGGCTTAAATTGTTAAAAATGGGAAACGTTTGCATTTTTTCGTAACGTTTGTAAATGTTTGGCTTAAATCGCTAAAAAGGTGAAACATTTTGTCGTAACGTTTGTAAACGTGTTGCTTAAAACGCTAAAAAGGTAACACGTTTAGATTTGTTTCGTAACGTTTGTTAATGTTTGGCTTAAATCGCTAAATAGGTGAAACGTTTCAATTTGTTTCATAACGTTTGTAAACGTTTGGATTAAATTGCTAAAAAGGTGAAACGTTTGGATTTGTTTCGTAGCGTTTGTAAACGTTTGGTTTAAATTGCTAAAAAGGTGAAACATTTTCTTTTGTTTTGTAACGTTTGTAAACGTTTGGCTTAAATCGTTAAAAAGGTGAAACATTGGGATTTGTTTATTAACGTTTGTAAATGTTTGTTCTAAATCGCTAAAAAGGTAAAACGTTTGAATTGTTGTAAACCGTTTGGCTTAATTTGCTTAAAAGGGTTTCATAACGTTTTATATATTTGGATTAGTTTCGTAACGTTTGTAAATGTTTGGCCTAAATCGTTAAAAAGGAGAATCGTTTGGATTTGTTTCGTAACGTTTGTAAATGTTTGGCTTATATCGGTAAAAAGGTGAAACGTTTGGATTTGTTTCCTAACGTTTGTAAACGTTTGGCTTAAATCGCTAAAAAGGGGAAACGTTTGAATTTGTTTCGTAATGTTTGTAAATGTTTGGCTTAAACCGCTAAAAAGGTGAAACGTTTGGATTTGCTTCGTAGCGTTTTTTAACGTTTGGCTTAAATCGCTAAAAAGGTTAAATGCTTGGATTTGTTTCGTACTGTTTGTAAACGTTAGGCTTGAATCTCTAATAAGGTGAAACGTTTGGATTTGTTTCGTAATGTTTGTAAACGTTTTGATTAAATCGCTAAAAAGGTGAAACGTTTGGATTTGTTTCGTAACGTTAGTAAACGCTTGGCATATATCGCTAAAAAGGTGAAACATTTGGATTTGTTTAACGTTTGTAAACGTTTGGCTTAAATCGTTAAAAATGGGAAAGGTTTGCATTTTTTCGTAACGTTTGTAAATGTTTGGCTTAAATCGCTAAAAAGGTGAAACGTTTGAATTTGTTTCGTAACGTTTGTAAACGTGTTGCTTAAATCGCTAAAAAGGTGAAACGTTTGGATTTTTTTCGTAACGTTTGTTAATGTTTGGCTTAAATCGCTAAATACGTGAAACGTTTGGATTTGTTTATTAGCGTTTGTAAACGTTTGGTTTAAATTGCTAAAAAGGTGAAACGTTTTCTTTTGTTTTGTAACGTTTGTAAACGTTTGGCTTAAATCGCTAAAAAGGTGAAACATTGGGATTTATTTCTTGACGTTTGTAAATGTTTGTTCTAAATCGCTAAAAAGGTGAAACGTTTGAATTATTGTAAACGTTTGGCTTAATTTGCTTAAAAGGGTTTCATAACGTTTTAAACATTTGGATTAGTTTCGTAACGTTTGTAAACGTTTGGCCTAAATCGCTAAAAAGGTGAAACGAATGGATTTGTTTCATAACGTTTGTAAATGTTTGGCTTAAATCACTAAAAAGGTGAAACATTTGGATTTTTTTCGAAACGTTTGTAAACATTTGGCTTAAATCGCTAAAAATGTGAAACG
This sequence comes from Mercurialis annua, assembly GCF_937616625.2. Lineage (NCBI taxonomy): Eukaryota > Viridiplantae > Streptophyta > Magnoliopsida > Malpighiales > Euphorbiaceae > Mercurialis > Mercurialis annua. The sequence continues at coordinate 27,115,045 of NC_065576.1, forward strand.
TTTGGCTTAAATCGCTAAAAAGGTGACACGTTTGGATTTGTTTCGTAACGTTTGTAAACGTTTGGCTTAAATCGCTAAAAAGTTGAAACGTTTGGATTTGTTTCGTAACGTTTGTAAAGGTTTGGCATAAATCGCTAAAAGGGTGAAACGTTTGGATTTGTTTCGTAACATTTGGCTTAAATCGCTAAAAAGGTGACACGTTTGGAATTGTTTCGTAGCGTTTGTAAACATTTGGCATAAATCGCTAAAAAGGTGAAACGTTTGGATTTGTTTCGTAATGTTTGTAAATGTTTGGCTTCAATCGCTAAATAGGTGAAACGTTTGCATTTGTTTCGAAACCTTTGTAAACGTTTGGCTTAAATCGCTAAAAAGGTGAAACGTTTGGCTTAAATTGCTAAAAAGGTGAAACGTTTGGATTTGTTTCGTAATGTTTGTAAACGTTTCGCTTAAATCGCTAAAAAGGTGACACATTTGGATTTGTTTCGTAACGTTTGTAAAGGTCTGGGATAAATCGCTAAAAATGAGAAACGTTTGGATTTGTTTCGTAACGTTTGTAAACGTTTGCTTAAATAGCTAAAACTGTAAAATGTTTGCATTTTTTTCGTAACGTTTGTAAACGTTTGGCTTACATCACTAAAAAGGGGAAATGTTTGGATTTGTTTCGTATCTTTTGTAAACGTTTGACTTAAATCGCTAAAAAGGTGAAACCTTTGGATTTGTTTCTTAACGTTTGTCAGTGTTTGGCTTAAATAGCTAAATAGGTGAAACGTTTCGATTTGTTTCGTAATTTTTGTAAACGTTTGGATTAAATTGCAAAAAAAGGTGAAATGTTTGGATTTGTTTCGTAGCGTTTATAAACGTTTGGCCTAAATTGGTTAAAAGGTGAAACGTTTGGTTTTGTTTCGTAACGGTTGTAAACGTTTCGCTTAAATCGCTAAAAAGGTGAAACGTTTGGATTTGTTTCGTAACGTTTGCAAATGTTTGTTTTAAATCGCTAAAAAGGTGAAACGTTTGAATTTGTTTCGTAACGTTTGTAAACGTTTTGCTTAATTTGCTTTAAAGGGTTTCATAACGTTTTAAACATTTGGATTAATTTCGTAACGTTTGTAAACGTTTGGCCTAAATCGCTAAAAAGGTGAATCGTTTGGATTTGTTTCGTAACGTTTGTAAACGTTTGGCATAAATCGCTAAAAAGGTGACACGTTTGGATTTGTTTCGTAACGTTTGTAAACGTTTGGCTTATATCGCTAAAAAGGTGAAACGTTTCGCTTAAATCGCTAAAAAGGGGAAACGTTTCACTTAAATCGCTAAAAATGTGAAACGTTTGGATTTTTTTTCCTAATGTTTGTAAACATTTGGCTTAAATCGCTAAAAAGGTGAAACGTTTGGATTTATATTGCTAAAAAGGTGAAACGCTTGGATTTGTTTCGTAGCGTTTGTAAACGTTTCGCTTAAATTGCTAAAAAGGTGAAACATTTGGATTTGTTTCGTAACCTTTGTAAACGTTTGGCTTAAATCGCTAAAAAGGTGAAACACTTTTATTTGTTTCTTAACGTTTGTAAACGTTTGGCATAAATCGCTAAAAAGGTGAAACGTCTGGATTTAAATTGCTAAAAAGGTGAAACGTTTGTATTTGTTTCGCAACGTTTGTAAACGTTTGGCTTAAATCGCTAAAAGGTGAAACATTTGAATTTTCTTCGTAATGTTTGTAAACGTTTCGTTTAAATTGCTAAAAAGGTGAAACGTTTGGATTTGTTTCGTAGCGTTTTTTAATGTTTGGCTTAAGTCGCTAAAAAGGTGAAACGCTTGGATTTGTTTCGTATCTTTTGTAAACGTTTGGCTTAACTCGCTAAAAAGGTGAAACGTTTGGATTTGTTTCGTAATGTTTGTAAACGTTTTGCTTAAATCGCTAAAAAGGGGAAACGTTTGGATTTGTTTCGTAAAGTTAGTAAACGTTTGGTATATATTGCTAAAAAGGTGAAACGTTTGGATTTGTTTCGTAACGTTTGTAAACGTTTGGCTTAAATCGTTGAAAATGGGAAACGTTTGCATTTTTTCGTTACGTTTGTAAATGTTTGGCTTAAATCGCGAAAAAGGTGAAACGTTTGGTCATAACGTTTATAAACGTGTTGCTTAATTCGCTAAAGAGGTGACACGTTTGGATTTGTTTCGTAACGTTTGTTAATGTTTGGCTTAAATCGCTAAATAGGTGAAACGTTTCAATTTGTTTCGTAACGTTTGTAAACGTTTGGATTAAATTGCTAAAAAGGTGAAACGTTTGGATTTGTTTCGTAGCGTTTGTAAACGTTTGGTTTAAATTGCTAAATAGGTGAAACGATTTCTTTTGTTTTGTAACGTTTGTAAACGTTTGGCTTAAATCGCTAAAAAGGTGAAACGTTGGGATTTGTTTATTAACGTTTGTAAATGTTTGTTCTAAATCGCTAAAAAGGTAAAACGTTTGAATTGTTGTAAACGTTTGGCTTAATTTGCTTAAAAGGGTTTCATAACGTTTTATACATTTGGATTAGTTTCGTAACGTTTGTAAATGTTTGGCCTAAATCGTTAAAAAGATGAAACGTTTGGATTTGTTTCGTAACGTTTGTAAATGTTTGGCTTAAATCGGTAAAAAGGTGAAACGTTTGGATTTGTTTCCTAACGTTTGTAAACGTTTGGCTAAATTCGCTAAAATGGTGAAACGTTTGGATTTATATTGCTAAAAAGGTGAAACTTTTGGATTTGTTTCGTAGCGTTTGTAAACGTTTCGCTTAAATTGCTAAAAAGGTGAAACATTTGGATTTGTTTCGTAACCTTTGTAAACGTTTGGCTTAAATCGCTAAAAAGGTGAGATACTTTTATTTGTTTCTTAACGTTTGTAAACGTTTGGCATAAATCGCTAAAAAGGTGAAACGTCTGGATTTAAATTGCTAAAAAGGTGAAACGTTTGTATTTGTTTCGCAACGTTTGTAAACGTTTGGCTTAAATTGCTAAAAGGTGAAACGTTTGAATTTGCTTCGTAATGTTTGTAAACGTTTCGTTAAAATCGCTAAAAAGGTGAAACGTTTGGATTTGTTTCGTAGCATTTTTTAATGTTTGGTTTAAGTCGCTAAAAAGGTGAAACGCTTGGATTTGTTTCGTATCTTTTGTAAACGTTTGCCTTAAATTGCTAAAAAGGTGAAACGTTTGGATTTGTTTCGTAATGTTTGTAAACGTTTTGCTTAAATTGCTAAAAGGTGAAACGTTTGGATTTATTTCGTAACGTTAGTAAACGTTTGGCATATATTGCTAAAAAGGTGAAACGTTTGGATTTGTTTCGTTACGTTTGTAAACGTTTGGCTTAAATCGTTAAAAATGGGAAACGTTTGCATTTTTTCGTAACGTTTGTAAATGTTTGGCTTAAATCGCTAAATAGGTGAAACGTTTGGTCGTAACGTTTGTAAACGTGTTGCTTAAATCGCTAAAAAGGTGACACGTTTGGATTTGTTTCGTAACGTTTGTTAATGTTTGGCTTAAATCGCTAAATAGGTGAAACGTTTCAATTTGTTTCGTAACGTTTGTAAACGTTTGGATTAAATTGCTAAAAAGGTGAAACGTTTGGATTTGTTTCGTAGCGTTTGTAAACGTTTGATTTAAATTGCTAAAAAAGTGAAACGCTTTCTTTTGTTTTGTAACGTTTGTAAACATTTGGCTTAAATCGCTAAAAAGGTGAAACGTTGCGATTTTTTTATTAACGTTTGTAAATGTTTGTTCTAAATCGCTAAAAAGGTAAAACGTTTGAATTATTGTAAACGTTTGGCTTAATTTGCTTAAAAGGGTTTCATAACGTTTTAAACATTTGGATTAGTTTCGTAACGTTTGTAAATGTTTGCCCTAAATCGTTAAAAAGGTGAAACGTTTGGATTTGTTTCGTAACGTTTGTAAATGTTTGGCCTAAATCGCTAAAAAGGTGAAACGTTTGGATTTGTTTCGTAACGTTTGTAAATGTTTGGCTTAAATCGCTAAAAAGGTGAAATGTTTGGATTTGTTTCGTAACGTTTGTAAACGTTTGCCTTAAATTGCTAAGAAGGTGAAAAGTTTGGCTTAAATCGCTAAAAAGGTGACACGTTTGGAATTGTTCCATAACGTTTGTCAGTGTTTGGCTTAAATCGCTAAAAAGGTGACACGTTTGGATTTGTTTCGTAACGTTTGTAAACGTTTGGTTGAAATAGCTAAAAAGGTGAAACGTTTGGATTTGTTTCGTAACGTTTGTAAACGTTTGGCATAAATCGCTAAAAAGGTGAAACGTTTGGATTTTTTTTCGTAACGTTTGTTAACGTTTGGCTTAATTCCCTAAAAAGGTGAAACATTTAAAATTGTTTCGTAACGTTTGTAAACATTTGACATAAATCGCTAAAAAGGTGAAACGTTTGGATTTGTTTCGTAACGTTTGTAAATGTTTGGCTTAAATCGCTAAATAGGTGAAACGTTTGCATTTGTTTCAAAACGTTTGTAAACGTTTGGCTTAAATCGCCAAAAAGGTGAAACGTTTGGCTTAAATCGCTAAAAAGGTGAAACGTTTGGATTTGTTTCGTAATGTTTGTAAACGTTTGGCTTAAATCGCTAAAAAGGTGACATGTTTGGATTTGTTTCGTAACGTTTGTAAACGTTTGGCATAAATCGCAAAAAAGGTGAAACGTTTGGATTTGTTTCGTAATGTTTGTAAACGTTTGGCTTAAATCGCTAAAAAGGTGACATGTTTGGATTTGTTTCGTAACGTTTGTAAACGTTTGGCATAAATCGCTAAAAAGGTGAAACGTTTGGATTTGTTTCATAACGTTTGTAAACGTTTGGCTTAAATAGCTCAAAAGGTGAAACGTTTGGAATTGTTTCGTAAAGTTTGTAAACATTTAGCATAAATCGCTAAAAAGATGAAACGTTTGCATTTGTTTCATAACATTTGTAAATGTTTGGCTTACATCGCTAAATATGTGAAACGTTTGCATTTGTTTCGAAACGTTTGTAAACGTTTGGCTTAAATCGCTAAAAAGGTGAAGCGTTTGGCTTAAATTGCTAAAAAGGTGAAACATTTGGATTAGTTTCCTAACGTTTGTAAATTTTTGGCCTAAATCGCTAAAAAGGGGAAACGTTTGGATTTGTTTCGTAACGTTTGTAAATGTTTGGCTTAAATCGCTAAAAAGGTGAAACGTTTGGATTTGTTTCGTAACGTTTGTAAACGTTTGCCTTAAATCGCTAAAAAGGTGACACGTTTGGATTTGTTTCGTAACGTTTGTAGATGTTTGGCTTAAATCGCTAAAAAGGTGAAACGTTTGGATTTGTTTCGTAATATTTGTAAACGTTTGCCTTAAATCGCTAAGAAGGTGAAAAGTTTGGCTTAAATCGCTAAGAAGGTGAAAAGTTTGGCTTAAATCGCTAAAAAGGTGAAACGTTTGGATTTCTTTCGTAACGTTTGTCAGTGTTTGGCTTATGTCGCTATAAAGGTGACAAGTTTGGATTTGTTTCGTAATGTTTGTAAACGTTTGGCTTAAATCGCTAAAACGGCGAAACGTTTGGATTTGTTTCGTAACATTTGTAAACGCTTGGCATAAATCGCTAAATAGGTGAAACGTTTGGATTTGTTTCGTAACTTTTGTAAATGTTTGGCTTAAATCGCTAAAAAGGTGAAACGTTTGGAATTGTATTGTAACGTTTGTAAACATTTGGCATAAATCGCTAAAAAGGTGAAACGTTTGGATTTGTTTCGTAACGTTTGTAAATGTTTGGCTTAAATAGCTAAATATGTGAAACGTTTGCATTTGTTTCAAAACGTTTATAAACGTTTGGCTTAAATCGCTAAAAAGGTAAAACGTTTGGCTTAAATCGCTAAAAAGGGGAAACGTTTGGATTTGTTTCGTAATGTTTGTAAACGTTTGGCTTAAATGGCTAAAAAGGTGACATTTGGATTTGTTTCGTAACGTTTGTAAACGTTTGGCATAAATCGCTAAAAAGGTGAAATGTTTGGATTTGTTCCGTAACGTTTGTAAACGTTTGGCTTAAATCGCTAAAACTGTGAAATGTTTGCATTTTTTCGTAACGTTTGTAAACGTTTGGCTTAAATCCCTAAAAAGGGGAAATGTTTGGATTTGTTTCGTATCGTTTGTAAACGTTTGGCTTAAATTGCTAAAAAGGTGAAACGTTTGGATTTATTTCGTAACGTTTGTCAGTGTTTGGCTTAAATCGCTAAATAGGTGAAACGTTTCGATTTGTTTCGTAAATTTTGTAAACGTTTGGATTAAATTGCAAAAAGGGGAAATATTTGGATTTGTTTCGTAGCGTTTGTAAACGTTTGGCCTGAATTGGTTAAAAGGTGAAACGTTTAGTTTTGTTTCGTAACATTTGTAAACATTTGGCTTATATCGCTAAAAAAGTGAAACGTTTGGATTTGTTTCGTAACGTTTGTAAATGTTTATTTTAAATCGCTAAAAAGGTGAAACGTTTGAATTTGTTTCGTAACGTTTGTAAAAGTTTTGCTTAATTTAGTTTAAAGGGTTTCATAACGTTTTAAACATTTGGATTAATTTCGTAACGGTTGTAAGCGTTTTGCCTAAATCGCTAAAAAGGTGAATCGTTTGGATTTGTTTCGTAACGTTTGTAAACCTTTGGCTTATATCGCTAAAAAGGTGAAACGTTTCGCTTAAATCGCTAAAAAGGTGAAACGTTTGGATTTGTTTCCTAACGTTTGTAAACGTTTGGCATAAATCGCTAAAAAGTGGAAATGTTTGGATTTATATTGCTAAAAAGGTGAAACGCTTGGATTTGTTTCGTAGCGTTTGTAAACGTTTCGCTTGAATTGCTAAAAAGGTGAAACATTTGGATTTGTTTCGTAACCTTTGTAAACGTTTGGCTTAAATCGGTAAAAAGGTGAAACACTTTTATTTGTTTCGTATCGTTTGTAAACGTTTGGCATAAATTGCTAAAAAGGTGAAACGTCTGGATTTAAATTGCTAAAAAGGAGAAACGTTTGGATTTGTCTCGCAACGTTTGTAAACGTTTGGCTTAAATCGCTAAAAGGTGAAACGTTTGAATTTGCTTCGTAATGTTTGTAAACATTTGGCATAAATCGCTAAAAAGGTGAAACGTTTGGATTTGTTTCGTAACGTTTGTAAATGTTTGTTTTAAATCGCTAAAAAGGTGAAACGTTTGAATTTGTTTCGTAACGCTTGGAAACGTTTTGCTTAATTTGCTTTAAAGGGTTTCATAACGTTTTAAACAGTTGGATTAATTTCGTAACGTTTGTAAACGTTTGGCCTAAATCGCTAAAAAGTTGAATCATTTGGATTTGTTTCGTAACGTTTGTAAACGTTTGGCTTAAATTGCTAAAAAGGTGAAACGGTTGGATTTGTTTCGTAATGTTTGTAAACGTTTGGCTTATATCGCTAAAAAGGGGAAACGTTTTGCTTAAATCGCTAAAAAGGTGAAACGTTTCGCTTAATTCGCTAAAAAGGTGAAACGTTTGGATTTGTTTCCTAACGTTTGGCTTAAATCGCTAAAAAAGGTGAAACGTTTGCATTTATATTGCTAAAAAGGTGAAACGCTTAGATTTGTTTCGTAGCGTATGTAAACGTTTCGCTTAAATTGCTAAAAAGGTGAAACATTTGGATTTGTTTCGTAGCCTTTGTAAACGTTTGGCTTAAATCGGTAAAAAGGTGAAACACTTTTATTTGTTTCTTAACGTTTGTAAACGTTTGGCATAAATCGCTAAAAAGGGGAAACGTCTGGATTTAAATTGCTAAAAAGGTGAAACGTTTGGATTTGTTTCGCAAAGTTTGTAAACGTTTGGCTTAAATCGCTAAATGGGGAAACGTTTGAATTTGCTTCGTAATGTTTGTAAACGTTTCGTTTAAATCGCTAAAAAGGTGAAACGTTTGGATTTATTTCGTAGGGTTTTTTAATGTTTGGCTTAAGTCGCTAAAAAGGTGAAACGCTTGGATTTGTTTCGTATCTTTTGTAAACGTTTGGCTTAAATCGCTAAAAAGGTGAAACGTTTGGATTTGTTTCGTAATGTTTGTAAACGTTTTGCTTAAATCGCTAAAAAGGTGAAACGTTTGGATTTGTTTCGTAACGTTAGTAAACGTTTGGCATATATTGCAAAAAAGGCGAAACGTTTGGATTTGTTTCGTAACGTTTGTAAACGTTTGGCTTAAATCGTTAAAAATGGGAAACGTTTGCATTTTTTCGTAACGTTTGTTTGACTTAAATCGCTAAAAAGGTGAAACGTTTGGATTTTTTTCGTAACGTTTGTAAACGTGTTGCTTAAATCGCTAAAAAGGTGAAACGTTTGGATTTGTTTCGTAACGTATGTTAATGTTTGGCTTAAATCGCTAAATAGGTGAAACGTTTTGATTTGTTTCGTAACGTTTGTAAACGTTTGGATTAAATTGCTAAAAAGGTGAAACGTTTGGATTTGTTTCGTAGCGTTTGTAAACGTTTGGTTTAAATTGCTAAAAAGGTGAAATGTTTTCTTTTGTTTTGTAACGTTTGTAAACGTTTGGCTTAAATCGCTAAAAAGGTGAAACGTTGGGATTTGTTTATTAACGTTTGTAAATGTTTGTTCTAAATCGCTAAAAAGGTAAAACGTTTGAATTGTTGTAAACGTTTGGCTTAATTTTCTTAAAAGGGTTTCATAACGTTTTATACATTTGGATTAGTTTCGTAATGTTTGTAAACGTTTGGCCTAAATCGCTAAAAAGGTGAAACGTTTGGATTCGTTTCGTAACGTTTGTAAATGTTTGGCATAAATCGCTAAAAGGTGAAACGTTTGGATTTGTTTCGTAACGTTTGTAAATGTTTGGCTTAAATCGCTAAAAAGGTGAAACGTTTGGATTTGTTTCGTAACGTTTGTAAACGTTTGCCTTAAATCGCTAAGAAGGTGGAAAGTTTGGCTTAAATCGCTAAAAAGGTGAAACGTTTAAATTGATTTCGTAACGTTTGCCAGTGTTTGGCTTAAGTCGCTAAAAAGGTGACACGTTTGGATTTGTTTCGTAACATTTGTAAACGTTTGGCTTAAATCGCTAAAAAGGTGAAACGTTTGGATTTGTTTCGTTACATTTGTAAACGTTTGGCATAAATTGCTATAAAGGTGAAGCGTTTGGATTTGTTTCGTAACATTTGTAAACGTTTGGCTTAAATCGCTAAAAGGCGAAACGTTTGGAATTGTTTCCTAACATTTGTAAACATTTGGCATAAATCGCTAAAAAGGTGAAACATTTGGATTTGTTTCGTAACGTTTGTAAATGTTTGGCTTAAATCGCTAAATAGGTGAAACGTTTGCATTTGTTCCGAAACATTTGTAAACGTTTGGTTTAAATCGCTAAAAAGGTGAAACGTTTGGCTTAAATCGCTAAAAAGGTGAAACGTTTGGATTTGTTTCGTAATGTTTGTAAACGTTTGGCTTAAATCGCTAAAACGGTGACACGTTTAGATTTGTTTCGTAACGTTTGTAAACGTTTGGCATAAATCGCTAAAAAGGTGAAACGTTTGGATTTGTTTCGTAACGTTCGTAAACGTTTGGCTTAAATCGCTAAAACTGTGAAATATTTACATTTTTTCGTAACGTTTGTAAACGTTTGGCTTACATCACTAAAATGGGGAAATGTTTGGATTTGTTTCGTAATTTTTGTAAATGTTTGGCTTAAATCGCTAAAAAGGTGAAATGTTTGGATTTGCTTTGTAGCGTTTTTTAACGTTTGGCTTAAATCGCTAAAAATGTTAAATGCTTGGATTTGTTTCGTACCGTTTGTAAACGTTAGGCTTGAATCTCTAATACGGTGAAACGTTTGGATTTGTTTCGTAATGTTTGTAAATGTTTTGCTTAAATCGCTAAAAAGGTGAAACGTTTGGATTTGTTTCGTAATGTTTGTAAACGTTTTGCTTAAATCGCTAAAAACGTGAAACGTTTGGATTTGTTTCGTAACGTTTGTAAACGTTTGGCATATATTGCAAAAAAGGTGAAAAGTTTGGATTAGTTTCGTAACGTTTGTAAACGTTTGGCTTAAATCGTTAAAAATGGGAAACGTTTGCATTTTTTCGTAACGTTTGTAAATGTTTGGCTTAAATCGCTAAAAAGGTGAAACTTTTGGATTTGTTTCGTAACGTTTGTAAACGTGTTGCTTAAATCGCTAAAAACGTGAAACGTTTGGATTTGTTTCGTAACGTCTGTTAATGTTTGGCTTAAATCGCTAAATAGGTGAAACGTTTCGATTTGTTTCGTAACGTTTGTAAACGTTTGGATTAAATTTCTAAAAAGGTGAAACGTTTGGATTTGTTTCGTAGCGTTTGTAAACGTTTGGTTTAAATTGCTAAAAAGGTGAAATGTTTTCTTTTGTTTTGTAACGGTTGTAAACGTTTGGCTTAAATCGCTAAAAAGGTGAAACGTTTGGATTTGTTTCGTAATGTTTGTAAACGTTTTGCTTAAATCGCTAAAAAGGTGAAACGTTTGGATTTGTTTCGTAACGTTAGTAAACGTTTGGCATATATTGCAAAAAAGGCGAAACGTTTGGATTTGTTTCGTAACGTTTGTAAACGTTTGGCTTAAATCGTTAAAAATGGGAAACGTTTGCATTTTTTCGTAACGTTTGTTTGACTTAAATCGCTAAAAAGGTGAAACGTTTGGATTTTTTTCGTAACGTTTGTAAACGTGTTGCTTAAATCGCTAAAAAGGTGAAACGTTTGGATTTGTTTCGTAACGTATGTTAATGTTTGGCTTAAATCGCTAAATAGGTGAAACGTTTTGATTTGTTTCGTAACGTTTGTAAACGTTTGGATTAAATTGCTAAAAAGGTGAAACGTTTGGATTTGTTTCGTAGCGTTTGTAAACGTTTGGTTTAAATTGCTAAAAAGGTGAAATGTTTTCTTTTGTTTTGTAACGTTTGTAAACGTTTGGCTTAAATCGCTAAAAAGGTGAAACGTTGGGATTTGTTTATTAACGTTTGTAAATGTTTGTTCTAAATCGCTAAAAAGGTAAAACGTTTGAATTGTTGTAAACGTTTGGCTTAATTTTCTTAAAAGGGTTTCATAACGTTTTATACATTTGGATTAGTTTCGTAATGTTTGTAAACGTTTGGCCTAAATCGCTAAAAAGGTGAAACGTTTGGATTCGTTTCGTAACGTTTGTAAATGTTTGGCATAAATCGCTAAAAGGTGAAACGTTTGGATTTGTTTCGTAACGTTTGTAAATGTTTGGCTTAAATCGCTAAAAAGGTGAAACGTTTGGATTTGTTTCGTAACGTTTGTAAACGTTTGCCTTAAATCGCTAAGAAGGTGGAAAGTTTGGCTTAAATCGCTAAAAAGGTGAAACGTTTAAATTGATTTCGTAACGTTTGCCAGTGTTTGGCTTAAGTCGCTAAAAAGGTGACACGTTTGGATTTGTTTCGTAACATTTGTAAACGTTTGGCTTAAATCGCTAAAAAGGTGAAACGTTTGGATTTGTTTCGTTACATTTGTAAACGTTTGGCATAAATTGCTATAAAGGTGAAGCGTTTGGATTTGTTTCGTAACATTTGTAAACGTTTGGCTTAAATCGCTAAAAGGCGAAACGTTTGGAATTGTTTCCTAACATTTGTAAACATTTGGCATAAATCGCTAAAAAGGTGAAACATTTGGATTTGTTTCGTAACGTTTGTAAATGTTTGGCTTAAATCGCTAAATAGGTGAAACGTTTGCATTTGTTCCGAAACATTTGTAAACGTTTGGTTTAAATCGCTAAAAAGGTGAAACGTTTGGCTTAAATCGCTAAAAAGGTGAAACGTTTGGATTTGTTTCGTAATGTTTGTAAACGTTTGGCTTATATCGCTAAAACGGTGACACGTTTAGATTTGTTTCGTAACGTTTGTAAACGTTTGGCATAAATCGCTAAAAAGGTGAAACGTTTGGATTTGTTTCGTAACGTTCGTAAACGTTTGGCTTAAATCGCTAAAACTGTGAAATATTTACATTTTTTCGTAACGTTTGTAAACGTTTGGCTTACATCACTAAAATGGGGAAATGTTTGGATTTGTTTCGTAATTTTTGTAAATGTTTGGCTTAAATCGCTAAAAAGGTGAAATGTTTGGATTTGCTTTGTAGCGTTTTTTAACGTTTGGCTTAAATCGCTAAAAATGTTAAATGCTTGGATTTGTTTCGTACCGTTTGTAAACGTTAGGCTTGAATCTCTAATACGGTGAAACGTTTGGATTTGTTTCGTAATGTTTGTAAATGTTTTGCTTAAATCGCTAAAAAGGTGAAACGTTTGGATTTGTTTCGTAATGTTTGTAAACGTTTTGCTTAAATCGCTAAAAACGTGAAACGTTTGGATTTGTTTCGTAACGTTTGTAAACGTTTGGCATATATTGCAAAAAAGGTGAAAAGTTTGGATTAGTTTCGTAACGTTTGTAAACGTTTGGCTTAAATCGTTAAAAATGGGAAACGTTTGCATTTTTTCGTAACGTTTGTAAATGTTTGGCTTAAATCGCTAAAAAGGTGAAACTTTTGGATTTGTTTCGTAACGTTTGTAAACGTGTTGCTTAAATCGCTAAAAACGTGAAACGTTTGGATTTGTTTCGTAACGTCTGTTAATGTTTGGCTTAAATCGCTAAATAGGTGAAACGTTTCGATTTGTTTCGTAACGTTTGTAAACGTTTGGATTAAATTTCTAAAAAGGTGAAACGTTTGGATTTGTTTCGTAGCGTTTGTAAACGTTTGGTTTAAATTGCTAAAAAGGTGAAATGTTTTCTTTTGTTTTGTAACGGTTGTAAACGTTTGGCTTAAATCGCTAAAAAGGTGAAACGTTGGGATTTGTTTATTAACGTTTGTAAATGTTTCTTCTAAATCGCAAAAAAGGTAAAACGTTTGAATTGTTGTAAACGTTTGGCATAATTTGCTTAAAAGGGTTTCATAACGTTTATACATTTGGATTAGTTTCGTAACGTTTGTAAACGTTTGGCCTAAATCGCTAAAAAGGTGAAACGTTTGGATTTGTTTCGTAACGTTTGTAAATGTTTGGCTTAAATCGCTAAAAAGGTGAAACGTTTGGATTTGTTTCGTAACATTTGTAAATTTTTGGCTTAAATCGCTAAAAAGGTGAAACGTTTGGATTTGTTTCGTAACGTTTGTAAACGTTTTCCTTAAATCGCTAAGAAGGTGAAAAGTTTGGCTTAAATCGCTAAAAAGGTGAAACGTTTGGAATTGTTTCGTAACGTTTGTCAGTGTTTGGCTTAAATCGCAAAAAAGGTGACACATTTAGATTTGTTTCGTAACGTTTGTAAACGTTTGGCTGAAATCGCTAAAAAGGTGAAACGTTTGGATTTGTTTTGTAATGTTTGTAAACGTTTGGCATAAATCGCTAAAACGGGGAAACGTTTGGATTTTTTTCGTAACGTTTGTCAATGTTTGGCTTAAATTGCTAAATAGGCGAAACGTTTGCATTTGTTTCGAAACGTTTGTAAACATTTGGCTTAAATCGCTAAAAAGGTGAAACGTTTGGATTTGTTTTCGTAACGTTTTTAAACATTTGGCATAAATCGCTAAAAAGGTGAAACGTTTGGATTTGTTTCGTAACGTTTGTAAATGTTTGGCTTAAATCGCTAAATAGGCGAAACGTTTGCATTTGTTTCGAAATGTTTGTAAACGTTTGGCTTAAATCGCTAAAAAGGTGAAACGTTTGGCTTAAATCGCTAAAAAGGTGAAACGTTTGGATTTGTTTCGTAACGTTTGAAAACGTTTGGCTTAAATCGCTAAAAAGGTGACACGTTTGGATTTGTTTCGTAACGTTTGTAAACGTTTGGCATAAATCGCTAAAAAGGTGAAATGTTTGGATTTGTTTCATAACGTTTGTAAACGTTTGGCTTAAATCGCTAAAAAGGTTAAATGCTTGGATTTGTTTCGTACCGTTTGTAAACGTTAGGCTTGAATCTCTAATAAGGTGAAACGTTTGGATTTGTTTCGTAATGTTTGTAAACGTTTTGCTTAAATCGCTAAAAAGGTGAAACGTTTGGATTTGTTTCGTAACGTTAGTAAACGCTTGGCATATATCGCTAAAAAGGTGAAACATTTGGATTTGTTTAACGTTTGTAAACGTTTGGCTTAAATCGTTAAAAATGGGAAACGTTTGCATTTTCTCGTAACGTTTGTAATTGTTTGGCTTAAATCGCTAAAAAGGTAAAACGTTTGGATTTGTTTCGTAACGTTTGTAAACGTGTTGCTTAAATCGCTAAAAAGGTGACACGTTTGGATTTGTTTCGTAACGTTTGTTAATGTTTGGCTTAAATCGCTAAATATGTGAAACGTTTCGATTTGTTTCGTAACGTTTGTAAACGTTTGGCTTAAATTGCTAAAAAGGTGAAACGTTTGGATTTGTTTCGTAGCGTTTGTAAACATTTGGTTTAAATTGCTAAAAAGGTGAAATGTTTTCTTTTGTTTTGTAACGTTTGTAAACATTTGGCTCAAATCGCTAAAAAGGTGAAACGTTGGGATTTGTTTCTTAACGTTTGTAAATGTTTGTTCTAAATCGCTAAAAAGGTGAAACGTTTGAATTATTGTAAACGTTTTGCTTAATTTGCTTAAAAGGGTTTCATAACGTTTTAACATTTGGATTAGTTTCGTAACGTTTGTAAACGTTTGGCCTAAATCGCTAAAAAGGTGAAACGATTGGATTTGTTTCATAACGTTTGTAAATGTTTGGCTTAAATCGCTAAAAAGGTAAAACGTTTGGATTTGTTTCGTAACGTTTGTATACGTTTGGCTTAAATCGCTAAAAAGGTGAAACATTGGGATTTGTTTATTAACGTTTGTAAATGTTTGTTCTAAATCGCTAAAAAGGTAAAACGTTTGAATTGTTGTAAACGTTTGGATTTGTTTCGTAACGTATGTTAACGTTTGGCTTAAATCGCTAAATAGGTGAAACGTTTTGATTTGTTTCGTAACGTTTGTAAACGTTTGGATTAAATTGCTAAAAAGGTGAAACGTTTGGATTTGTTTCGTAGCGTTTGTAAACGCTTGGTTTAAATTGCTAAAAAGGTGAAATGTTTTCTTTTGTTTTGTAACGTTTGTAAACGTTTGGCTTAAATCGCTAAAAAGGTGAAACATTGGGATTTGTTTATTAACGTTTGTAAATGTTTGTTCTAAATCGCTAAAAAGGTAAAACGTTTGAATTGTTGTAAACGTTTGGCTTAATTTGCTTAAAAGGGTTTCATAACGTTTTATACATTTGGATTAGTTTCGTAATGTTTGTAAACGTTTGGCCTAAATCGCTAAAAAGGTGAAACGTTTGGATTCGTTTCGTAACGTTTGTAAATGTTTGGCATAAATCGCTAAAAAGGTGAAACGTTTGGATTTGTTTCGTAACGTTTGTAAATGTTTGGCTTAAATCGCTAAAAAGGTGAAACGTTTGGATTTGTTTCGTAACGTTTGTAAACGTTTGCCTTAAATCGCTAAGAAGGTGAAAATTTGGCTTAAATCGCTAAAAAGGTGAAACGTTTAAATTTATTTCGTAACGTTTGCCAGTGTTTGGCTTAAATCGCTAAAAAGGTGACACGTTTGGATTTGTTTCGTAACATTTGTAAACGTTTGGCTTAAATCGCTAAAAAGGTGAAACGTTTGGATTTGTTTCGTTACGTTTGTAAACGTTTGGCATAAATTTCTAAAAAGGTGAAACGTTTGGCTTAAATCGCTAAAAGGCGAAACGTTTGGAATTGTTTCCTAACATTTGTAAACATTTGGCATAAATCGCTAAAAAGGTGAAACATTTGGATTTGTTTCGTAACGTTTGTAAATGTTTGGCTTAAATCGCTAAATAGGTGAAACGTTTGCATTTGTTCCGAAACATTTGTAAACGTTTGGTTTAAATCGCTAAAAAGTGAAACGTTTGGCTTAAATCGCTAAAAAGGTGAAACGTTTGGATTTGTTTCGTAATGTTTGTAAACGTTTGGCTTAAATCGCTAAAAAGGTGACACGTTTGGATTTGTTTCGTAACGTTTGTAAACGTTTGGCATAAATCGCTAAAAAGGTGAAACGTTTGGATTTGTTTCGTAACGTTCGTAAACGTTTGGCTTAAATCGCTAAAACTGTGAAATGTTTGCATTTTTTCGTAACGTTTGTAAACGTTTGGCTTACATCACTAAAATGGGGAAATGTTTGGATTTGTTTCGTAATTTTTGTAAATGTTTGGCTTAAATCGCTAAAAAGGTGAAATGTTTGGATTTGTTTTGTAGCGTTTTTTAACGTTTGGCTTAAATCTCTAAAAATGTTAAATGCTTGGATTTGTTTCGTACCGTTTGTAAACGTTATGCTTGAATCTCTAATACGGTGAAACGTTTGGATTTTTTTAGTAATGTTTGTAAATGTTTTGCTTAAATCGCTAAAAAGGTGAAACGTTTGGATTTGTTTCGTAATGTTTGTAAACGTTTTGCTTAAATCGCTAAAAAGGTGAAACGTTTGGATTTGTTTCGTAACGTTAGTAAACGTTTGGCATATATTGCAAAAAAGATGAAACCTTTGGATTTGTTTCGTAACGTTTGTAAACGTTTGGCTTAAATCGTTAAAAATGGGAAACGTTTGCATTTTTTCGTAACGTTTGTAAATGTTTGGCTTAAATCGCTAAAAAGGTGAAACTTTTGGATTTGTTTCGTAACGTTTGTAAACGTGTTGCTTAAATCGCTAAAAAGGTGAAACGTTTGGATTTGTTTCGTAACGTCTGTTAATGTTTGGCTTAAATCGCTAAATAGGTGAAACGTTTCGATTTGTTTCGTAACGTTTGTAAACGTTTGGATTAAATTGCTAAAAAGGTGAAACGTTTGGATTTGTTTCGTAGCGTTTGTAAACGTTTGGATTAAATTGCTAAAAAGGTGAAATGTTTTCTTTTGTTTTGTAACGGTTGTAAACGTTTGGCTTAAATCGCTAAAAAGGTGAAACGTTGGGATTTGTTTATTAACGTTTGTAAATGTTTGTTCTAAATCGCAAAAAAGGTAAAACGTTTGAATTGTTGTAAACGTTTGGCTTAATTTGCTTAAATGGATTTCATAACGTTTATACATTTGGATTAGTTTCGTAACGTTTGTAAACGTTTGGCCTAAATCGCTAAAAAGGTGAAACGTTTGGATTTGTTTTGTAACGTATGTAAATGTTTGGCTTAAATCGCTAAAAAGGTGAAACGTTTGGATTTGTTTCGTAACATTTGTAAATTTTTGGCTTAAATCGCTAAAAAGGTGAAACGTTTGGATTTGTTTCGTAACGTTTGTAAACGTTTTCCTTAAATCGCTAAGAAGGTGAAAAGTTTGGCTTAAATCGCTAAAAAGGTGAAACGTTTGGAATTGTTTCGTAACGTTTGTCAGTGTTTGGCTTAAATCGCAAAAAAGGTGACACATTTAGATTTGTTTCGTAACGTTTGTAAACGTTTGGCTGAAATCGCTAAAAAGGTGAAATGTTTGGATTTGTTTTGTAATGTTTGTAAACGTTTGGCATAAATCGCTAAAACGGGGAAACGTTTGGATTTTTTCGTAACGTTTGTTAATGTTTGGCTTAAATTGCTAAATAGGCGAAACGTTTGCATTTGTTTCGAAACGTTTGTAAACGTTTGGCTTAAATCGCTAAAAAGGTGAAACGTTTGGATTTGTTTTCGTAACGTTTTTAAACATTTGTCATAAATCGCTAAAAAGGTGAAACGTTTGGATTTGTTTCGTAACGTTTGTAAATGTTTGGCTTAAATCGCTAAATAGGCAAAACGTTTGCATTTGTTTCGAAATGTTTGTAAACGTTTGGCTTAAATCGCTAAAAAGGTGAAACGTTTGGCTTAAATCGCTAAAAAGGTGAAACGTTTGGATTTGTTTCGTAACGTTTGAAAACGTTTGGCTTATATCGCTAAAAAGGTGACACTTTTGGATTTGTTTCGTAACGTTTGTAAACGTTTGGCATAAATCGCTAAAAAGGTGAAATGTTTGGATTTGTTTCATAACGTTTGCAAACGTTTGGCTTAAATCGCTAAAAAGGTTAAATGCTTGGATTTGTTTCGTACCGTTTGTAAACGTTAGGCTTGAATCTCTAATAAGGTGAAACGTTTGGATTTGTTTCGTAATGTTTGTAAACGTGTTGCTTAAATCGCTAAAAAGGTGACAGGTTTGGATTTGTTTCGTAACGTTTGTTAATGTTTGGCTTAAATCGCTAAATATGTGAAACGTTTCGATTTGTTTCGTAACGTTTGTAAACGTTTGGCTTAAATTGCTAAAAAGGTGAAACGTTTGGATTTGTTTCGTAGCGTTTGTAAACATTTGGTTTAAATTGCTAAAAAGGTGAAATGTTTTCTTTTGTTTTGTAACGTTTGTAAACATTTGGCCAAATTGCTAAAAAGGTGAAACGTTGGGATTTGTTTCTTAACGTTTGTAAATGTTTGTTCTAAATCGCTAAAAAGGTGAAACGTTTGAATTATTGTAAATGTTTTGCTTAATTTGCTTAAAAGGGTTTCATAAAGTTTTAAACATTTGGATTAGTTTCATAACGTTTGTAAACGTTTGGCCAAAATCGCTAAAAAGGTGAAACGATTGGATTTGTTTCATAACGTTTGTAAATGTTTGGCTTAAATCGCTAAAAAGGTAAAACGTTTGGAATTGTTTCGTAACGTTTGTATACGTTTGGCTTAAATCGCTAAAAAGGTGAAACGTTGGGATTTGTTTATTAACGTTTGTAAATGTTTGTTCTAAATCGCTAAAAAGGTAAAACGTTTGAATTGTTGTAAACGTTTGGCTTAATTTACTTAAAAGGGTTTCATAACGTTTTATACATTTGGATTAGTTTCGTAACGTTTGTAAACGTTTGGCCTAAATCGCTAAAAAGGTGAAACGTTTGGATTCATTTCGTAACGTTTGTAAATGTTTGGCATAAATCGCTAAAAAGGTGAAACGTTTGTAAGTGTTTGGCTTAAATCACTAAAAAGGTGAAACGTTTGGATTTGTTTCGTAACGTTTGTAAACGTTTGCCTCAAATCGCTAAGAAGGTGAAAAGTTTGGCTTAAATCGCTAAAAAGGTGAAACGTTTAAATTTGTTTCGTAACGTTTGTCAGTGTTTGGCTTAAATCGATAAAAAGATGACACGTTTGGATTTGTTTCGTAACATTTGTAAACGTTTGGCTTAAATCGCTAAAAAGGTGAAACGTTTGGATTTGTTTCGTTACGTTTGTAAACGTTTGGCATAAATTGCTAAAAAGGTGAAACGTTTGGATTTGTTTCGTAACGTTTGTAAACGTTTGGCTTAAATCGCTAAAAGGCGAAACGTTTGGAATTGTTTCGTAATGTTTGTAAACATTTGGCATAAATCGCTAAAAAGATGAAACGTTTGAATTTGTTTCGTAACGTTTGTAAATGTTTGGCTTAAATCGCTAAATAGGTGAAACGTTTGCATTTGTTCCGAAACATTTGTAAACGTTTGGTTTAAATCGCTAAAAAGGTGAAACGTTTGGCTTAAATCAGTAAAAAGGTGAAACGTTTAGATTTTTTTCGTAATGTTTGTAAACGTTTGGCTTAAATCGCTAAAAAGGTGACACGTTTGGACTTTTTTAGTAACGTTTGTAAACGTTTGGCATAAATCGCTAATAAGGTGAAACGTTTGGATTTGTTTCGTAACGTTTGTAAACGTTTCGCATAAATCGCTAAAACTGTGAAATGTTTGCATTTTTTCGTAACGTTTGTAAACGTTTGGCTTACATCACTAAAATGGGGAAATGTTTGGAGTTGTTTCGTAATTTTTGTAAATGTTTGGCTTAATTCGATAAAAAGGTGAAATGTTTGGATTTGCTTCGAAGCGTTTTTTAACGTTTGGCTTAAATCGCTAAAAATGTTAAATGCTTGGATTTGTTTCGTACCGTTTGTAAACGTTAGGCTTGAATCTCTAATAAGGTGGAACGTTTGGATTTGTTTCATAATGTTTGTAAACGTTTTGCTTAAATCGCTAAAAAGGTGAAACGTTTGGATTTGTTTCGTAATGTTTGTAAACGTTTTGCTTAAATCGCTAAAAAGGTGAAACGTTTGGATTTGTTTCGTAACGTTAGTAAACGTATGGCATATATTGCAAAAAAGGTGAAACGTTTGGATTTGTTTCGTAACGTTTGTAAACGTTTGGCTTAAATCGTTAAAAATGGGAAACGTTTGCATTTTTTCGTAACGT
The DNA here is from genome assembly GCF_937616625.2 of Mercurialis annua. NCBI lineage: Eukaryota > Viridiplantae > Streptophyta > Magnoliopsida > Malpighiales > Euphorbiaceae > Mercurialis > Mercurialis annua. Next base: position 27,135,202 of record NC_065576.1, read on the forward strand.
TTGTAAATGTTTGGCTTAAATCGCTAAAAAGGTGAAACTTTTGGATTTGTTTCGTAACATTTGTAAACTTGTTGCTTAAATCGCTAAAAAGGTGAAACGTTTGGATTTGTTTCTTAACGTTTGTTATTGTTTGGCTTAAATCGTTAAATAGGTGAAACGTTTCGATTTGTTTCGTAACGTTTGTAAACGTTTGGATTAAATTGCTAAAAAGGTGAACGTTTGGATTTATTTCGTAGCGTTTGTAAACGTTTGGTTTAAATTGCTAAAAAGGTGAAACGTTTTCTTTTGTTTTGTAACGATTGTAAACGTTTGGCTTAAATCGCTAAAAAGGTGAAACGTTGGGATTTGTTTATTAACGTTTGTAAATGTTTGTTCTAAATCGCAAAAAAGGTAAAACGTTTGAATTGTTGTAAACGTTTGGCTTAATTTGCTTAAAAGGGTTTCATAACGTTTTATACATTTGGATTAGTTTCGTAACGTTTGTAAACGTTTGGCCTAAATCGCTAAAAAGGTGAAACGTTTGGATTTGTTTCGTAACGTTTGTAAATGTTTGGCTTAAATCGCTAAAAAGGTGAAACGTTTGGATTTGTTCCGAAACATTTGTAAACGTTTGGTTTAAATCTCTAAAAAGGTGAAACGTTTGGCTTAAATCAGTAAAAAGGTGAAACGTTTGGATTTGTTTCGTAATGTTTGTAAATATTTGGCTTAAATCGCTAAAAAGGTGACACGTTTGGATTTCTTTCGTAACGTTTGTAAACGTTTGGCATAAATCGCTAATAAGGTGAAACGTTTGCATTTGTTTCGTAACGTTTGTAAACGTTTGGCTTAAATCGCTAAAACTGTGAAATGTTTGCATTTTTTCGTAACGTTTGTAAACGTTTGGCTTACATCACTAAAATGGGGAAATGTTTGGATTTGTTTCGTAATTTTTGTAAATGTTTGGCTTAAATCGATAAAAAGGTGAAATGTTTGGATTTGCTTCGAAGCGTTTTTTAACGTTTGGCTTAAATCGCTAAAAATGTTATATGCTTGGATTTGTTTCGTACTGTTTGTAAACGTTAGGCTTGAATCTCTAATAAGGTGAAACGTTTGGATTTGTTTCGTAATGTTTGTAAACGTTTTGCTTAAATCGCTAAAAAGGTGAAACGTTTGGATTTGTTTCGTAACGTTTGTAAACGTTTGGATTAAATTGCTAAAAAGGTGAAACGTTTGGATTTGTTTCGTAGCGTTTGTAAACGTTTGGATTAAATTGCTAAAAAGGTGAAATGTTTTCTTTTGTTTTGTAACGGTTGTAAACGTTTGGCTTAAATCGCTAAAAAGGTGAAACGTTGGGATTTGTTTATTAACGTTTGTAAATGTTTCTTCTAAATCGCAAAAAAGGTAAAACGTTTGAATTGTTGTAAACGTTTGGCTTAATTTGCTTAAATGGATTTCATAATGTTTATACATTTGGATTAGTTTCGTAACGTTTGTAAACGTTTGGCCTAAATCGCTAAAAAGGTGAAACGTTTGGATTTGTTTTGTAACGTATGTAAATGTTTGGCTTAAATCGCTAAAAAGGTGAAACGTTTGGATTTGTTTCGTAACATTTGTAAATTTTTGGCTTAAATCGCTAAAAAGGTGAAACGTTTGGATTTGTTTCGTAACGTTTGTAAACGTTTTCCTTAAATCGCTAAGAAGGTGAAAAGTTTGGCTTAAATCGCTAAAAAGGTGAAACGTTTGGAATTGTTTCGTAACGTTTGTCAGTGTTTGGCTTAAATCGCAAAAAAGGTGACACATTTAGATTTGTTTCGTAACGTTTATAAACGTTTGGCTGAAATCGCTAAAAAGGTGAAATGTTTGGATTTGTTTTGTAATGTTTGTAAACGTTTGGCATAAATCGCTAAAACGGGGAAACGTTTGGATTTTTTTCGTAACGTTTGTTAATGTTTTGCTTAAATTGCTAAATAGGCGAAACGTTTGCATTTGTTTCGAAACGTTTGTAAACGTTTGGCTTAAATCGCTAAAAAGGTGAAACGTTTGGATTTGTTTTCGTAACGTTTTTAAACATTTGTCATAAATCGCTAAAAAGGTGAAACGTTTGGATTTGTTTCGTAACGTTTGTAAATGTTTGGCTTAAATCGCTAAATAGGCAAAACGTTTGCATTTGTTTCAAAATGTTTGTAAACGTTTGGCTTAAATCGCTAAAAAGGTGAAACGTTTGGCTTAAATCGCTAAAAAGGTGAAACGTTTGGATTTGTTTCGTAACGTTTGAAAACGTTTGGCTTATATCGCTAAAAAGGTGACACGTTTGGATTTGTTTCGTAACGTTTGTAAACGTTTGGCATAAATCGCTAAAAAGGTGAAATGTTTGGATTTGTTTCATAACGTTTGCAAACGTTTGGCTTAAATCGCTAAAAAGGTTAAATGCTTGGATTTGTTTCGTACCGTTTGTAAACGTTAGGCTTGAATCTCTAATAAGGTGAAACGTTTGGATTTGTTTCGTAACGTTTGTAAACGTGTTGCTTAAATCGCTAAAAAGGTGACAGGTTTGGATTTGTTTCGTAACGTTTGTTAATGTTTGGCTTAAATCGCTAAATATGTGAAACGTTTCGATTTGTTTCGTAACGTTTGTAAACGTTTGGCTTAAATTGCTAAAAAGGTGAAACGTTTGGATTTGTTTCGTAGCGTTTGTAAACATTTGGTTTAAATTGCTAAAAAGGTGAAATGTTTTCTTTTGTTTTGTAACGTTTGTAAACATTTGGCTCAAATTGCTAAAAAGGTGAAACGTTGGGATTTGTTTCTTAACGTTTGTAAATGTTTGTTCTAAATCGCTAAAAAGGTGAAACGTTTGAATTATTGTAAACGTTTTGCTTAATTTGCTTAAAAGGGTTTCATAAAGTTTTAAACATTTGGATTAGTTTCATAACGTTTGTAAACGTTTGGCCAAAATTGCTAAAAAGGTGAAACGATTGGATTTGTTTCATAACGTTTGTAAATGTTTGGCTTAAATCGCTAAAAAGGTAAAACGTTTGGAATTGTTTCGTAACGTTTGTATACGTTTGGCTTAAATCGCTAAAAAGGTGAAACGTTGGGATTTGTTTATTAACGTTTGTAAATGTTTGTTCTAAATCGCTAAAAAGGTAAAACGTTTGAATTGTTGTAAACGTTTGGCTTAATTTGCTTAAAAGGGTTTCATAACGTTTTATACATTTGGATTAGTTTCGTAACGTTTGTAAACGTTTGGCCTAAATCGCTAAAAAGGTGAAACGTTTGGATTCATTTCGTAACGTTTGTAAATGTTTGGCATAAATCGCTAAAAAGGTGAAACGTTTGTAAATGTTTGGCTTAAATCACTAAAAAGGTGAAACGTTTGGATTTGTTTCGTAACGTTTGTAAACGTTTGCCTCAAATCGCTAAGAAGGTGAAAAGTTTGGCTTAAATCGCTAAAAAGGTGAAACGTTTAAATTTGTTTCGTAACGTTTGTCAGTGTTTGGCTTAAATCGATAAAAAGATGACACGTTTGGATTTGTTTCGTAACATTTGTAAACGTTTGGCTTAAATCGCTAAAAAGGTGAAACGTTTGGATTTGTTTCGTTACGTTTGTAAACGTTTGGCATAAATTGCTAAAAAGGTGAAACGTTTGGATTTGTTTCGTAACGTTTGTAAACGTTTGGCTTAAATCGCTAAAAGGCGAAACGTTTGGAATTGTTTCGTAATGATTGTAAACATTTGGCATAAATCGCTAAAAAGATGAAACGTTTGAATTTGTTTCGTAACGTTTGTAAATGTTTGGCTTAAATCGCTAAATAGGTGAAACGTTTGCATTTGTTCCGAAACATTTGTAAACGTTTGGTTTAAATCGCTAAAAAGGTGAAACGTTTGGCTTAAATCAGTAAAAAGGTGAAACGTTTAGATTTTTTTCGTAATGTTTGTAAACGTTTGGCTTAAATCGCTAAAAAGGTGACACGTTTGGATTTTTTTCGTAACGTTTGTAAACGTTTGGCATAAATCGCTAATAAGGTGAAACGTTTGGATTTGTTTCGTAACGTTTGTAAACGTTTCGCTTAAATCGCTAAAACTGTGAAATGTTTGCATTTTTTCGTAACATTTGTAAACGTTTGGCTTACATCACTAAAATGGGGAAATGTTTGGAGTTGTTTCGTAATTTTTGTAAATGTTTGGCTTAATTCGATAAAAAGGTGAAATGTTTGGATTTGCTTCGAAGCGTTTTTTAACGTTTGGCTTAAATCGCTAAAAATGTTAAATGCTTGGATTTGTTTCGTACCGTTTGTAAACGTTAGGCTTGAATCTCTAATAAGGTGGAACGTTTGGATTTGTTTCGTAATGTTTGTAAACGTTTTGCTTAAATCGCTAAAAAGGTGAAACGTTTGGATTTGTTTCGTAATGTTTGTAAACGTTTTTCTTAAATCGCTAAAAAGGTGAAACGTTTGGATTTGTTTCGTAACGTTAGTAAACGTATGGCATATATTGCAAAAAAGGTGAAACGTTTGGATTTGTTTCGTAACGTTTGTAAACGTTTGGCTTAAATCGTTAAAAATGGGAAACGTTTGCATTTTTTCATAACGTTTGTAAATGTTTGGCTTAAATCGCTAAAAAGGTGAAACTTTTGGATTTGTTTCGTAACATTTGTAAACTTGTTGCTTAAATCGCTAAAAAGGTGAAACGTTTGGATTTGTTTCTTAACGTTTGTTATTGTTTGGCTTAAATCGTTAAATAGGTGAAACGTTTCGATTTGTTTCGTAACGTTTGTAAACGTTTGGATTAAATTGCTAAAAAGGTGAAACGTTTGGATTTATTTCGTAGCGTTTGTAAACGTTTGGTTTAAATTGCTAAAAAGGTGAAATGTTTTCTTTTGTTTTGTAACGATTGTAAACGTTTGGCTTAAATCGCTAAAAAGGTGAAACGTTGGGATTTGTTTATTAACGTTTGTAAATGTTTGTTCTAAATCGCAAAAAAGGTAAAACGTTTGAATTGTTGTAAACGTTTGGCTTAATTTGCTTAAAAGGGTTTCATAACGTTTTATACATTTGGATTAGTTTCGTAACGTTTGTAAACGTTTGGCCTAAATCGCTAAAAAGGTGAAACGTTTGGATTTGTTTCGTAACGTTTGTAAATGTTTGGCTTAAATCGCTAAAAAGGTGAAACGTTTGGATTTGTTCCGAAACATTTGTAAACGTTTGGTTTAAATCTCTAAAAAGGTGAAACGTTTGGCTTAAATCAGTAAAAAGGTGAAACGTTTGGATTTGTTTCGTAATGTTTGTAAATATTTGGCTTAAATCGCTAAAAAGGTGACACGTTTGGATTTGTTTCGTAACGTTTGTAAACGTTTGGCATAAATCGCTAATAAGGTGAAACGTTTGCATTTGTTTCGTAACGTTTGTAAACGTTTGGCTTAAATCGCTAAAACTGTGAAATGTTTGCATTTTTTCGTAACGTTTGTAAACGTTTGGCTTACATCACTAAAATGGGGAAATGTTTGGATTTGTTTCGTAATTTTTGTAAATGTTTGGCTTAAATCGATAAAAAGGTGAAATGTTTGGATTTGCTTCGAAGCGTTTTTTAACGTTTGGCTTAAATCGCTAAAAATGTTAAATGCTTAGATTTGTTTCGTACTGTTTGTAAACGTTAGGCTTGAATCTCTAATAAGGTGAAACGTTTGGATTTGTTTCGTAATGTTTGTAAACGTTTTGCTTAAATCGCTAAAAAGGTGAAACGTTTGGATTTGTTTCGTAATGTTTGTAAACGTTTTGCTTAAATCGCTAAAAAGGTGAAACGTTTGGATTTGTTTCGTAACGTTAGTAAACGTATGGCATATATTGCAAAAAAGGTGAAACGTTTGGATTTGTTTCGTAACGTTTGTAAACGTTTGGCTTAAATCGTTAAAAATGGGAAACGTTTGCATTTTTTCGTAACGTTTGTAAATGTTTGGCTTAAATCGCTAAAAAGGTGAAACTTTTGGATTTGTTTCGTAACATTTGTAAACTTGTTGCTTAAATCGCTAAAAAGGTGAAACGTTTGGATTTGTTTCGTAACGTTTGTTAATGTTTGGCTTAAATCGTTAAATAGGTGAAACGTTTCGATTTGTTTCGTAGCGTTTGTAAACGTTTGGATTAAATTGGTATAAAGGTGAAACGTTTGGATTTGTTTCGTAGCGTTTGTAAACGTTTGGTTTAAATTGCTAAAAAGGTGAAATGTTTTCTTTTGTTTTGTAACGGTTGTAAACGTTTGGCTTAAATCGCTAAAAAGGTGAAACGTTGGGATTTGTTTATTAACGTTTGTAAATGTTTGTTCTAAATCGCAAAAAAGGTAAAACGTTTGAATTGTTGTAAACGTTTGGCTTAAATTGCTTAAAAGGGATTCATAACGTTTTATACATTTGGATTAGTTTCGTAACGTTTGTAAACGTTTGGCCTAAATCGCTAAAAAGGTGAAACGTTTGGATTTGTTTCGTAACGTTTGTAAATGTTTGGCTTAAATCGCTAAAAAGGTGAAACGTTTGGATTTGTTTCGTAACATTTGTAAATGTTTGGCTTAAATTGCTAAAAAGGTGAAACGTTTGGATTTATTTCGTAACGTTTGTAAACGTTTTCCTTAAATCGCTAAGAAGGTGAAAACTTTGGCTTAAATCGCTAAAAAGGTGAAACGTTTGGAATTGTTTCATAACGTTTGTCAGTGTTTGGCTTAAATCGCTAAAAAGGTGACACGTTTAGATTTGTTTCGTAACGTTTGTAAACGTTTGGCTGAAATCGCTAAAAAGGTGAAACATTTGGATTTGTTTTGTAACGTTTGTAAACGTTTGGCATAAATCGATAAAACGGGAAAAGTTTGAATTTTTTTCGCAACGTTTGTCAACGTTTGGCTTAAATCCCTAAAAAGGTGAAACGTTTGGAATTGTTTCGTAACGTTTTTAAACATTTGGCATAAATCGCTAAAAAGGTGAAACGTTTGGATTTGTTTCGTAACGTTTCTAAATGTTTGGCTTAAATCGCTAAATAGGCGAAACGTTTGCATTTGTTTCGAAACGTTTGTAAACGTTTGGCTTAAATCGCTAAAAAGGTGAAACGTTTGGCTTAAATCGCTAAAAAGGTGAAACGTTTGGATTTGTTTCGTAACGTTTGAAAACGTTTGGCTTAAATCGCTAAAAAGGTTACACGTTTGGATTTGTTTCGTAACGTTTGTAAACGTTTGGCATAAATCGCTAAAAAGGTGAAACGTTTGGATTTGTTTCATAACGTTTGTAAACGTTTGGCTTAAATCGCTCAAAAGGTGAAACGTTTGGAATTGTTTCGTAAAGTTTGTAAACATTTGGCATAAATCGCTAAAAAGGTGAATCGTTTGGATTTGTTTCGTAACGTTTGTAAAAGTTTGGCTTAAATAGCTAAAAAGGTGAAACGTTTGGATTTGTTTCGTAACGTTTGTAAACGTTTGGCTTATATCGCTAAAAAGGTGAAGCATTTCGCTTAAATCGCTAAAATGGTGAAACGTTTGGATTTGTTTCGTAACGTTTGTAAACGTGTTGCTTAAATCGCTAAAAAGGTGAAACGTTTGGATTTGTTTCGTAACGTTTGTTAATGTTTGGCTTAAATCGCTAAATAGGTGAAACGTTTCGATTTGTTTCGCAACGTTTGTAAACGTTTGGATTAAATTGCTAAAAAGGTGAAACGTTTGGATTTGTTTCGTAGCGTTTGTAAACGTTTGTTTTAAATTGCTAAAAAGGTGAAATGTTTTCTTTTGTTTTGTAACGGTTGTAAACGTTTGGCTTAAATCGCTATAAAGGTGAAACGTTGGGATTTGTTTATTAACGTTTGTAAATGTTTGTTCTAAATCGCAAAAAAGGTAAAACGTTTGAATTGTTGTAAACGTTTGGCTTAATTTGCTTAAAAGGGTTTCATAACGTTTTATACATTTGGATAAGTTTCGTAACGTTTGTAAACGTTTGGCCTAAATCGCTAAAAATGTGAAACGTTTGGAATTGTTTCGTAACGTTTGTAAATGTTTGGATTAAATCGCTAAAAAGGTGAAACGTTTGGATTTGTTTCGTAACATTTGTAAATTTTTGGCTTAAATCGCTAAAAAGGTGAAACGTTTAGATTTGTTTCGTAACGTTTGTAAACGTTTTCCTTAAATCGCTAAGAAGGTGAAAAGTTTGGCTTAAATCGCTAAAAAGGTAAAACGTTTGGAATTGTTTCCTAACGTTTGTCAGTGTTTGGCTTAAATCGCTAAAAAGGTGACACGTTTATATTTGTTTCGTAACGTTTGTAAACGTTTGGCTGAAATCGCTAAAAAGGTGAAACGTTTGGATTTGTTTTGTAACGTTTGTAAACGTTTGGCATAAATCGCTAAAAAGGTGAAACGTTTGGATTTTTTTCATAACATTTGTCAACGTTTGGCTTAAATCCCTAAAAAGGTGAAATGTTTGAAATTGTTTCGTAACGTTATTAAACATTTGGCATAAATCGCTAAAAAGGTGAAACGTTTGGATTTGTTTCGTAACGTTTGTAAATGTTTGGCTTAAATCGCTAAATAGGCAAAACGTTTGCATTTGTTTCGAAACGTTTGTAAACGTTTGGCTTAAATCCTAAAAAGGTGAAACGTTTGGCTTAAATCGCTAAAAAGGTGAAACGTTTGGATTTGTTTCGTAACGTTTGTAAACGTTTGGCTTAAATCGCTAAAAAGGTGACACGTTTGGATTTGTTTCGTAACGTTTGTAAACGTTTGGCATAAATCGCTAAAAAGGTGAAAATATGGATTTGTTTCATAACGTTTGTAAACGTTTGGCTTAAATCGCTCAAAAGGTGAAACGTTTGGAATTGTTTCGTAAAGTTTGTAAACATTTGTCATAAATCGCTAAAAAGGTGAAACGTTTGGATTTGTTTCGTAACGTTTGTAAATGTTTGGCTTAAATCGCTAAATAGGCGAAACGTTTGCATTTGTTTCGAAACGTTTGTAAACGTTTGGCTTAAATCGCTAAAAAGGTGAAGCGTTTGGCTTAAATCGCTAAAAGGTGAAACGTTTAGATTTGTTTCGTAATGTTTGTAAACGTTTGGCTTAAATCGACAAAAAGGTGACACGTTTGGATTTGTTTTGTAACGTTTGTAAACATTTGGCATAAATCACTAAAAAGGTGAAACGTTTGGATTTGTTTCGTAACATTTTGTAAACGTTTGGCTTAAATCGCTAAAACTATGAAATGTTTGCATTTTTTTTAACTTTTGTAAACGTTTGGCTTAAATCCCTAAAAAGGGGAAATGTTTGGATTTGTTTCGTATCGTTTGTAAACGTTTGGCTTAAATCGCTAAAAAGGTGAAATGTTTGGATTTGTTTCGTAACGTTTGTCAGTGTTTGGCTTAAATCGCTAAATAGGTGAACCGTTTCGATTTGTTTCGTAACGTTTGTAAACGTTTGGATTAAATTGCGAAAAAAGGGGAAATGTTTGGATTTGTTTCGTAGCGTTTGTAAACGTTTGGCCTAAATTGGTTAAAAGGTGAAACGTTTGGTTTTGTTTCGTAACGTTTGTAAACGTTTGGCTTAAATCGCTAAAAAGGTGAAACGTTTGGATTTGTTTCGTAACGTTTGTAAATGTTTGTTTTAAATCGCTAAAAAGGTGAAACGTTTGAATTTGTTTCGTAACATTTGTAAACGTTTTGCTTAATTTGCTTTAAAGGGTTTCATAACGTTTTAAACATTTGGATTAATTTCGTAACGTTTGTAAACGTTTGGCCTAAATCGCTAAAAAGGTGAATCGTTTGGATTTGTTTCGTAACGTTTGTAAATGTTTGGCTTAAATCGCTAAAAAGGTGAAACGTTTGGATTTGTTTAGTAACGTTTGTAAACCTTTGGCTTATATCGCTAAAAAGGTGAAACGTTTCGCTTAAATCGCTAAAAAGATGAAACGATTGGATTTGTTTCCTAACGTTTGTAAACGTTTGGCTTAAATCGCTAAAAAGTGGAAACGTTTGGATTTATATTGCTAAAAAGGTGAAACGCTTGGATTTGTTTCGTAGAGTTTGTAAACGTTTCGCTTAAATTGCTAAAAAGGTGAAACATTTGGATTTGTTTCGTAACCTTTGTAAACGTTTGGCTTAAACCGCTAAAAAGTTAAAACACTTTTATTTGCTACGTAACGTTTGTAAACGTTTGGCATAAATCGCTAAAAAGGTGAAACGTCTGGATTTAAATTGCTAAAAAGGTGAAACGTCTGGATTTAAATTGCTAAAAGGAGAAACGTTTGAATTTGCTTCGTAATGTTCGTAAACGTTTGGCATAAATCGCTAAAAAGGTGAAACGTTTGGATTTGTTTCGTAACGTTTGTAAATGTTTGTTTTAAATCGCTAAAAAGGCGAAACGTTTAAATTTGTTTCGTAACGTTTGGAAACGTTTTGCTTAATTTTCTATAAAGGGTTTCCTAACGTTTTAAACATTTGGATTAATTTCATAACGTTTGTAAACGTTTGGCCTAAATCGCTAAAAAGGTGAATCGTTTGGATTTGTTTCGTAACGTTTGTAAACGTTTGGCTTAAATCGCTAAAAAGGTGAAACGATTGGATTTGTTTCGTAATGTTTGTAAACGTTTGGCTTATATCGCCAAAAAGGTGAAACGTTTCGCTTAAATCGCTAAAAGGTGAAACGTTTCGCTTAAATCGCTAAAAAGGTGAAACGTTTGGATTTGTTTCCTAACGTTTGTAAACTTTTGGTTTAAATCACTAAAAAGGTGAAACGTTTGGATTTATATTGCTAAAAAGGTGAAACGCTTGGATTTGTTTCGTAGCGTTGTAAACGTTTCGCTTAAATTGCTAAAAAGGTGAAACATTTGGATTTGTTTCGTAACCTTTGTAAACGTTTGGCTTAAATCGCTAAAAAGGTGAAACGTCTGGATTTAAATTGCTAAAAAGGTGAAACGTTTGGATTTGTTTCGCAAAGTTTGTAAACGTTTGGCTTAAATTGCTAAAAGGTGAAACGTTTGAATTTGCTTCTTAATGTTTGTAAACGTTTCGTTTAAATCGCTAAAAAGGTGAAACATTTGGATTTGTTTCGCAACGTTTTTTAATGATTGGCTTAAGTCGCTAAAAACGTGAAACGCTTGGATTTGTTTCGTACCGTTTGTAAACGTTTGGCTTAAATCGCTAAAAAGGTGAAACGTTTGGATTTGTATAGTATTGTTTGTAAACGTTTTGCTTAAATCGCTAAAAAAGTGAAACGTTTGGATTTGTTTCGTAACACTAGTAAACGTTTTGCATATATCGCTAAAAAGGTGAAACATTTGGATTTGTTTCGTAACGTTTGTAAACGTTTGGCTTAAATCGTTAAAAATAGGTAACGTTTGCATTTTTTCGTAACGTTTGTAAATGTTTGGCTTAAATCGCTAAAAAAGGAGAAATGTTGGGATTTGTTTCTTAACGTTTGTAAATGTTTGTTCTAAATCGCTAAAAAGGGGAAACGTTTGAATTGTTGTAAACGTTTGGCTTAATTTGCTTAAAAGGGTTTCATAACGTTTTAAACATTTGGATTAGTTTCGTAACGTTTGTAAACGTTTGGCCTAAATCGCTGAAAAGGTGAAACGTTTGGATTCGTTTCGTAACGTTTGTAAATGTTTGGCATAAATCGCTAAAAAGGTGAAACGTTTGGATTTGTTTCGTAACGTTTGTAAATGTTTGGCTTAAATCGCTAAATAGGCGAAACGTTTGCATTTGTTTCGAAACGTTTGTAAACGTTTGGCTTAAATCGCTAAAAAGGTGAAGCGTTTGGCTTAAATCGCTAAAAAGGTGAAACGTGTGGATTTGTTTCGTAACGTTTGTAGACGTTTGTCTTAAATCGCTAAGAAGGTAAAAAGTTTGGCTTAAATCGCTAAATAGGTGAAACGTTAAATTTGTTTCGTAACGTTTATAAGTGTTTGGCTTAAATTCCTAAAAAGGTAACACGTTTGGATTTGTTTCGTATCATTTGTAAACGTTTGACTTAAATCGCTAAAAAGGTGAAACGTTTGGATTTGTTTCGTTACGTTTGTAAACATTTGGCATAAATTGCTAAAAAGGCGAAACATTTGGATTTGTTTCGTAACGTTTGTAAACGTTTGGTTTAAATCGCTAAAAAGGCGAAACGTTTGGAATTGTTTCGTAACGTTTGTAAACATTTGGCATAAATCGCTAAAAAGGTGAAACTATTGGATTTGTTTCGTAACGTTTGTAAATGTTTGGCTTAAATCGCTAAATAGGTGAAACGTTTGCATTTGTTCCGAAACATTTGTAAACGTTTGGTTTAAATCGCTAAAAGGTGAAACGTTTGGCTTAAATCGCTAAAAAGGGGAAATGTTTGGATTTGTTTCGTAATATTTGTAAACGTTTGGCCTAAATCGCTAAAAAGGTGACACGTTTGGATTTGTTTCGTAATGTTTGTAAACGTTTGGCATAAATCGCTAAAGAGGTGAAACGTTTGGATTTGTTTCGTAACGTTTGTAAACGTTTGGCTTAAATCGCTGAAAAGGTGAAACGTTTGGATTCGTTTCGTAACGTTTGTAAATGTTTGGCAGAAATCGCTAAAAAGGTGAAACGTTTGGATTTGTTTCGTAACGTTTGTAAATGTTTGGCTTAAATCGCTAAATAGGCGAAACGTTTGCATTTGTTTCGAAACGTTTGTAAACGTTTGGCTTAAATCGCTAAAAAGGTGAAGCGTTTGGCTTAAATCGCTAAAAAGGTGAAACGTGTGGATTTGTTTCGTAACGTTTGTAGACGTTTGTCTTAAATCGCTAAGAAGGTAAAAAGTTTGGCTTAAATCGCTAAATAGGTGAAACGTTAAATTTGTTTCGTAACGTTTATAAGTGTTTGGCTTAAATTCCTAAAAAGGTAACACGTTTGGATTTGTTTCGTAACATTTGTAAACGTTTGGCTTAAATCGCTAAAAAGGTGAAACGTTTGGATTTGTTTCGTTACGTTTGTAAACATTTGGCATAAATTGCTAAAAAGGCGAAACATTTGGATTTGTTTCGTAACGTTTGTAAACGTTTGGTTTAAATCGCTAAAAAGGCGAAACGTTTGGAATTGTTTCGTAACGTTTGTAAACATTTGGCATAAATCGCTAAAAAGGTGAAACTATTGGATTTGTTTCGTAACGTTTGTAAATGTTTGGCTTAAATCGCTAAATAGGTGAAACGTTTGCATTTGTTCCGAAACATTTGTAAACGTTTGGTTTAAATCGCTAAAAGGTGAAACGTTTGGCTTAAATCGCTAAAAAGGGGAAATGTTTGGATTTGTTTCGTAATATTTGTAAACGTTTGGCCTAAATCGCTAAAAAGGTGACACGTTTGGATTTGTTTCGTAATGTTTGTAAACGTTTGGCATAAATCGCTAAAGAGGTGAAACGTTTGGATTTGTTTCGTAACGTTTGTAAACGTTTGGCTTAAATCGCTAAAACTGTGAAATGTTTGCATTTTTTTCGTAACGTTTGTAAACTTTTGGCTTAATTCCCTAAAAAGGGGAAATGTTTGGATTTGTTTCGTTTTGTTTGTAAACGTTTGGCTTAAATAGCTAAAAAGGTGAAACGTTTGGATTTGTTTCGTAACGTTTGTCAGTATTTGGCTTAAATCGCTAAATAGGTGAAACGTTTCGATTTGTTTCGTAATGTTTGTAAACGTTGGATTAAATTGCGAAAAAAGGTGAAATGTTTGGATTTGTTTCGTAGCGTTTGTAAACGTTTGTCATAAATTGGTTAAAAGGTGAAACGTTTGGCATAAATTGCTAAAAAGGTGAAACGTTTGGATTTGTTTCGTAACGTTTGAAAATGTTTGTTTTAAATCGCTAAAAAGGTGAAACGTTTGAATTTGTTTCGTAACGTTTGTAAACGTTTTGCTTAATTTTCTTTAAAGGGTTTCATAACGTTTTAAACATTTGTATTAAATTCATAACGTTTGTAAACGTTTGGCCAAAATCGCTAAAAAGGTGAATCGTTTGGATTTGTTTTGTAACGTTTGTAAACGTTTGGCTTAAATCGCTAAAAAGGTGAAACATTTGGATTTGTTTCGTAACGTTTGTAAACGTTTGGCTTATATCGCTAAAAAGGTGAAACATTTCGCTTAAATCGCTAAAAAGGTGAAACATTTGGATTTGTTTCCTAACGTTTGTAAACGTTTGGGTTAAATCGCTAAAAAGGTGAAACGTTTGGATTTATATTGCTACAAAGGTGAAACGCTTGGATTTGTTTCGTAGCGTTTGTAAACGTTTCTCTTAAATTTCTAAAAAGGTGAAACATTTGGATTTGTTTCGTAACCTTTGTAAACGTTTGGCTTAAATCGCTAAAAAGGTGAAACGCTTCTATTTGTTTCGTAACGTTTGTTAACGTTTGGCATAAATCGCTAAAAAGGTGAAACGTCTGGATTTAAATTGCTAAAAAGGTGAAACGTTTGGATTTGTTTCGCAACGTTTGTAAACGTTTAGCTTAAATCGCTAAAAGGAGAAACGTTTGAATTTGCTTCGTAATGTTTGTAAACGTTTCGTTTAAATCGCTAAAAAGGTGAAACGTTTGGATTTGTTTTGTAGCGATTTTTAATGTTTGGCTTAAGTCGCTAAAAAGGTGAAACGCTTTGATTTGTTTCGTACCGTTTGTAAACGTTTGGCTTAAATCGCTAAAAAGATGAAACGTTTGGATTTGTTTCGTAATGTTTGTAAACGTTTGGCTTAAATCACTAAAAAGGGAAACGTTTGGATTTGTTTCGTAACGTTTGTAAACGTTTGCATTAAATCGCAAAGAAGGTGAAAAGTTTGGCTTAAATCGCTAAAAAGGTGAAACGTTTTAATTTATTTTGTAACGTTTGTAAACGTTTGGCATATATCGCTAAAAAGGGGAAATGTTTGGATTTAAATTGCTAAAAAGGTGAAACGTTTGGATTGGTTTCGTAACGTTTGTAAACGTTTGGCTTAAATCGCTAAAAAGGGAAAACGTTTGAATTTATTTCGTAATGTTTGTAAACGTTTGGCTTAAATCGCTAAAAGGGTGAAACGTTTGGCTTTAATCGCTAACAAGGTGAAACGTTTGGATTTGTTTCGTAAAGTTTGTAAACGTTTGGCTTAAATCGCTAAAAAGGTGACACGTTTGGATTTTTTTCGTAACGTTTATAAACGTTTGGCATAAATCGCTAAAAAGGTGAAACGTTTGGATTTGTTTCGTAACGTTTGTAAACGTTTGGTTTAAATCGCTAAAACTGTAAAATGTTTGTATTTTTTTCGTAACGTTTGTAAACGTTTGGCTTAAATCCCTCAAAAGGGGAAACGTTTGGATTTGTTTCGTATAGTTTGTAAACGTTTGGCTTAAATCGCTAAAAAGGAGAAACGTTTGGATTTGTTTCGTAGCGCTTGTTAGTGTTTGACTTAAATCGCTAAATAGGTGAAACGTTTCGATTTGTTTCGTAACGTTTGTAAACGTTTGGATTAAATTGCGAAAAAGGTGAAATGTTTTGATTTGTTTCGTAGCGTTTGTAAACGTTTGGCCTAAATTGGTTAAAAGAGGAAACGTTTGGTTTTGTTTCGTAACGTTTGTAAACGTTTGGTTTAAATCGCTAAAACTGTAAAATGTTTGTATTTTTTTCGTAACGTTTGTAAACGTTTGGCTTAAATCCCTCAAAAGGGGAAACGTTTGGATTTGTTTCGTATAGTTTGTAAACGTTTGGCTTAAATCGCTAAAAAGTTGAAACGTTTGGATTTGTTTCGCAGCGTTTGTCAGTGTTTGACTTAAATCGCTAAATAGGTGAAACGTTTCGATTTGTTTCGTAACGTTTGTAAACGTTTGGATTAAATTGCGAAAAAGGTGAAATGTTTTGATTTGTTTCGTAGCGTTTGTAAACGTTTGGCTTAAATCCCTAAAAAGGGGAAATGTTTGGATTTTTTTCGTAGCGTTTGTAAACGTTTCGCTTAAATTGCTAAAAAGGTGAAACATTTGGATTTGTTTCGTAACCTTTGTAAACGTTTGGATTAAATCGCTAAAAAGGTGAAACACTTTTATTTGTTTCGTAACTTTTGTAAACATTTGGCATAAATCGCTAAAAAGGTGAAACGTCTGGATTTAAATTGCTAAAAAGGTGAAACGTTTGGATTTGTTTCACAACGTTTGTAAACGTTTGGTTTAAATCGCTAAAAGGTGAAACGTTTGAATTTGCTTCGTAATGTTTGTAAACGTTTCGTTTAAATCGCTAAAAAGGTGAAACGTTTGGATTTGTTTCGTAGCATTTTTTAATGTTTGGCTTAAGTCGCTAAAAAGGTGAAACGCTTGGATTTGTTTCGTACCGTTTGTAAACGTTTGGCTTAAATCGCTAAAAAGGTGAAACGTTTGGATTTGTTTCGTAATGTTTGTAAACTTTTGGCTTAAACAACTAAAAAGGGAAACGTTTGGATTTGTTTCGTAACGTTTGTAAACGTTTGCCTTAAATCGCTAGGAAAATAAAAAGTTTGGCTTAAATTGCTAAAAAGGTGAAACGTTTTGATTTATTTCGTAACGTTTGTAAACGTTTGGCATAAATCGATAAAAAGGTGAAATGTTTGGATTTAAATTGCTAAAAAGGTGAAACGTTTGGATTAGTTTCGTAACGTTTGTAAACGTTTGGCTTAAATCGCTAAAAAGGGAAAACGTTTGAATTTGTTTCGTAATGTTTGTAAATGTTTGGCTTAAATCGCCAAAAAGGTGAAACGTTTGGATATGTTTCGTAGCATTTTTTAACGTTTGGGCTAAATCGCTAAAAAGGTACAACGCTTGGATTTCTTTCTTTTCGTTTGTAAACGTTTGACTTAAATCGCTAAAAAGGTGAAACGTTTGGAATTGTTCGTAATGTTTGTAAACGTTTGGCTTAAATCGATTAAAAGGTTAAACGTTTGGAATTGTTTCGTAACGTCTGTAAACGTTTGGCATAAATCGCAAAAAAGGTGAAACGTTTGGATTTGTTTCGTAACATTTGTAAACGTTTGGCTTAAATCGCTAAAAATGTGAAACGTTTGCTTTTTATTCGTAACGTTTGTAAACACTTGGCTTAAATTACTAAAAAGGGAAAACATCTGGATTTTTTTCGTAACGTTTGTAAACGTTTGGCTTAAATCGCTAAAAAGGTGAAAAGTTTGGATTTGTTTCGTAACGTTTGTCAGTGTTTAGCTTAAATCGCTAAATAGGTGAAACATATCGATTTGTTTCGTAACGTTTGTAAACGTTTGGATTAAATTGCTAAAAAGGTGAAATGTTTGGATTTGTTTCGTAGCGTTTGTAAACGTTTGGCTTAAATTGGTTAAAAGGTGAAACGTTTGGTTTTTTTCGTACCGTTTGGCTTAAATCGCTAAAAAGGTGAAACGTTTGCATTTGTTTCGTAACGTTTGTAAATGTTTGTTTTAAATCGCTAAAAAGGTCAAGCGTTTGAATTTATTTCGTAACGTTTGTAAACGTTTTGCTTAATTTGCTTAACAGGGTTTCATAACGTTTTAAACATTTCGATTAATTTCGTAACGTTTGTAAACGTTTGGTCTAAATCGCTAAAAAGGTGAAACGTTTGGATTTATTTCGTAACATTTGTAAACGTTTGGCTTAAAACGCTAAAAAGGTGAAACTTTAGGATTTGTTTCGTAACGTTTGTAAACGTTTGACTTAAATCGCTAAAAAGGTTAAATGTTTCACATAAATCGCTAAAAAGGTGAAACGTTTGGATTTGTTATCTAACGTTTGTAAATGTTTGGCTTAAATCACTAAAAAGGTGAAACGTTTGGATTTATATTGCGAAAAAGGTGAAACGTTTGATTTGTTTCGTAGTGTTAGTAAACGTTTGGCTTAACTCGGTACAAAGGGGAAACGTTTGGATTTTTTTTGTAACTTTGTATTTGTTTCGTAATATTTGTAAACGTTTGACTTCAATCGCTAAAAAGGTGAAATGATTGGATTAGTTTCGTAACCCTTGTAAACGTTTAACTTCAATAGCTAAAAAGGTGAAATGATTGGATTTATTTCGTAACGTTTGTAAACGTTTAGCTTAAATCGCTAAAAAAGTGAAACGTTTTGATTTATTTCGTAACATTTGTAAATGTTTGGCTTAAATCGCTAAAAAGGTGAAACGTTTGGATTTAAATTGCTAAAAAGGTGAAACATTTGGATTTGTTTTGTAACATTTGTAATTGTTTGGCTTAAATCGCTAAAAAGGTAAAACGTTTGGAATTTGTTTCGTAGCGTTTTCTAACGTTTGGCTTAAATCGCTAAAAAGGTGAAACGCTTGGATTTATTTCGTACTGTTTGTAAACGTTTGGCTTAAATCTCTAAAAAGGGGAAACGTTTAGATTTGTTTCGTAACGTTTGTAAACATTTGGCTTAAATCGCTAAAAGGTGAAACGTTTGCATTTGATTCGTAACGTCTGTAAATGTTTGGCTTAAATCGCTATAAAGTTGAAACGTTTGGTTTTTTCGTAAAGTTTGTAAACGTTAGGCTTAAATCGCTAAAAAGGTGAATGTTTGGATTTGTTTCCAAACGTTTGTAAACGTTCGTTTTAAATTGCTAAAAAGGTGAAACGTTTTGGATTTTTTTCGTATCGTCTGTAAACGTTTGGCTTAAATTGCTAAAAAGGGTTCGTAACGTTTTAAACGTTTGGATTAGTTTTGTAACGTTTCTAAATGTTTGGATTAAATCGCTAAAAAGGAGAAATGTTTGTATTTTTTCGCAATGTTTGTAAACATTTTGCTTAAATCACTAAAAAAGGGAAAAATTAGGATTTGTTTTGAAACGTTTGTAAAAGTTTCCCTTAAATCGCTAAAAAGGTGAAAAGTTTGTCTTAAATCGCTAAAAATTTGAAACGTTTGGATTTGTTTCGTAACGTTTCTAAACGTTTGGCATAAATCGCTAAAAAAGTGAAACGTTTGGATATAAATTGCTAAAAAGGGGAAACGTTTGGACTTGTTTCGTACGTTTGTAAACGTTTGGCTTAAATCGCTAAAAAGGTGAAACGTTTGAATTTGTTTCGTAATGTTTGTAAACGTTTGGCTTAAATCGCTTAAAAGGTGAAACATTTGGATTTGTTTCGTAGCGTTTTTTAACGTTTGGCTTAAATCTCTAAAAAGGTGAAACACTTGGATTTGTTTCGTACCGTTTGTAAACGTTTTCCTTAAATCGCTAAAAAGGGGAAACGTTTGGATTTGTTTCGTAATGTTTGTAAACGTTTGGCTTAAATCGTTAAAAAGGTGAAACGTTTGGATATGTTTCGTAACGTTTGTAAACGTTTGGCATAAATCGCTAAAAAGGTGACACGTTTGGATTAATTTCGTAACATTTGTAAACGTTTGGCTTAAATCGCTAAAAATGGGAAACGTTTGTATTTTTACGTTACGTTTGTAAACGTTTGGCTTAAATAGCCAAAAAGGTGAAACGCTTGGATTTGTTTCGTACCGTTTGCCAATGTTTGGCTTAAATCGCTAAAAAGGTGAAACGTTTGGATTTGTTTCGTAACGTCTGTAAATGTTTGGCTTAAATTGCTAAAAAGGTGAAATATTTGGTTTTGTTTTGTAACGTTTGTAAACGTTTAACTTAAATCGCTAAAAAGGTGAAACGTTTGGATTTGTTTCATAACGTTTGCAAACGTTTGTTTTAAATCGCTAAAAAGGTGAATCGTTTGGATTTGTTTCCTATCGTTTGTAAACGTTTGGCTTAAATTGCTAAAAAAAATTCGTAATGTTTTAAACGTTTGGATTATTTTTGTAACGTTTCCAAATGTTTGGCTTAAATCGCTAAAAAGGTGAAACATTTGGATTTATTTCGTAATGTTTGTAAACGTTTGGATTAAATCACTAAAAAAGCGAAACGTTTGGATTTGTTTCGTAACGTCTGTAAATGTTTGCCTTAAATCGCCAAAAAGGTGAAAAGTATGGCTTAAATCGCTAGAAAAGGCTAAACAGTTAGATTTTTTTCGTAACGTTTGTAAATGTTTGGAATAAATCGCTAAAAAGGTGAAACGTTTGGACTTGTTTCATAACATTTGTAAACGTTTGGCTTAAATCGCTAAAAAGGTAAAACGTTTGGATTTGTTTCGTAACGTTTGCAAACGTTTGGCATAAATCGCTAAAAAGGTAACACGTTTGGATTTAAATTGCTAAAAAGGTGAAACGTTTGGATTTGTTTCCTAACGTTAGTAAACGTTTGGCTTAAATCGCTAAAAAGGGGAAACGTTTGAATTTGTTTCGTAATGTTTGTAAATGTTTGGCTTAAATCGCTAAA
Organism: Mercurialis annua; assembly: GCF_937616625.2. Classification (NCBI taxonomy): domain Eukaryota; kingdom Viridiplantae; phylum Streptophyta; class Magnoliopsida; order Malpighiales; family Euphorbiaceae; genus Mercurialis; species Mercurialis annua. Next base: position 27,155,417 of record NC_065576.1, read on the forward strand.
AAGGTGACACGTTTGGATTTGTTTCGTAACGTTTGTAAACGTTTGGCATAAATCGCTAAAAAGGTGAAACGTTTGGATTTGTTTCATAACGTTTGTAAACGTTTGGCTTAAATCGCTCAAAAGGTGAAACGTTTGGAATTGTTTCGTAAAGTTTGTAAACATTTGTCATAAATCGCTAAAAAGGTGAAACGTTTGGATTTGTTTCGTAACGTTTGTAAATGTTTGGCTTAAATCGCTAAATAGGTGAAACGTTTGCATTTGTTTCGAAACGTTTGTAAACGTTTGGCTTAAATCGCTAAAAAGGTGAAGCGTTTGGCTTAAATCGCTAAAAGGTGAAACGTTTAGATTTGTTTCGTAATGTTTGTAAACGTTTGGCTTAAATCGCTAAAAAGGTGACACGTTTGGATTTGTTTCGTAACGTTTGTAAACATTTGGCATAAATCGCTAAAAAGGTGAAACGTTTGGATTTGTTTCGTAACATTTTGTAAATGTTTGGCTTAAATCGCTAAAACTGTGAAATGTTTGCATTTTTTTTTGTAACTTTTGTAAACGTTTGGCTTAAATCCCTAAAAAGGGGAAGTGTTTGGATTTGTTTCGTATCGTTTGTAAACGTTTGGCTTAAATCGCTAAAAAGGTGAAACGTTTGGATTTGTTTCGTAACGTTTGTCAGTGTTTGGCTTAAATCGCTAAATAGGTGAACCGTTTCGATTTGTTTCATAACGTTTGTAAACGTTTGGATTAAATTGCGAAAAAAGGGGAAATGTTTGGATTTGTTTCGTAGCGTTTGTAAACGTTTGGCCTAAATTGGTTAAAAGGCGAAACGTTTGGTTTTGTTTCGTAACGTTTGTAAACGTTTGGCTTAAATCGCTAAAAATGTGAAACGTTTGGATTTGTTTCGTAACGTTTGTAAATGTTTGTTTTAAATCGCTAAAAAGGTGAAACATTTGAATTTGTTTCGTAACATTTGTAAACGTTTTGCTTAATTTGCTTTAAAGGGTTTCATAACGTTTTAAACATTTTGATTAATTTCGTAACGTTTGTAAACGTTTGGCCTAAATCGCTAAAAAGGTGAATCGTTTGGATTTGTTTCGTAACGTTTGTAAATGTTTGGCTTAAATCGCTAAAAAGGTGAAACGTTTGGATTTGTTTCGTAAATTTTGTAAACCTTTGGCTTATATCGCTAAAAAGGTGAAACGTTTCGCTTAAATCGCTAAAAAGGTGAAACGTTTGGATTTGTTTCCTAACGTTTGTAAACGTTTGGCTTAAATCGCTAAAAACTGGAAACGTTTGGATTTATATTTCTAAAAAGGTGAAACGCTTGGATTTGTTTCGTAGAGTTTGTAAACGTTTCGCTTAAATTGCTTAAAAGGTGAAACATTTGGATTTGTTTTGTAACCTTTGTAAACGTTTGGCTTAAATCGCTAAAAAGGTAAAACACTTTTATTTGCTACGTAACGTTTGTAAACGTTTGGCATAAATCGCTAAAAAGGTGAAACGTCTGGATTTAAATTGCTAAAAAGGTGAAACGTTTGGATTTGTCTCACAACGTGTGTAAACGTTTGGCTTAAATCGCTAAAAGGTGAAACGTTTGAATTTGCTTCGTAATGTTCGTAAACGTTTGGCATAAATCGCTAAAAAGGTGAAACGTTTGGATTTGTTTCGTAACGTTTGTAAATGTTTGTTTTAAATCGCTAAAAAGGCGAAACGTTTAAATTTGTTTCGTAACGTTTGGAAACGTTTTGCTTAATTTTCTTTAAAGGGTTTCCTAACGTTTTAAACATTTGGATTAATTTCATAACGTTTGTAAACGTTTGGCCTAAATCGCTAAAAAGGTGAATCATTTGGATTTGTTTCGTAACGTTTGTAAACGTTTGGCTTAAATCGCTAAAAAGGTGAAACGATTGGATTTGTTTCGTAATGTTTGTAAACGTTTGGCTTATATCGCCAAAAAGGGGAAACGTTTCGCTTAAATCGCTAAAAAGGTGAAACGTTTCGCTTAAATCGCTAAAAAGGTGAAACGTTTGGATTTGTTTCCTAACGTTTGTAAACTTTTGGTTTAAATCACTAAAAAGGTGAAACGTTTGGATTTATATTGCTAAAAAGGTGAAACGCTTGGATTTGTTTCGTAGCGTTGTAAACGTTTCGCTTAAATTGCTAAAAAGGTGAAACATTTGGATTTGTTTCGTAACCTTTGTAAACGTTTGGCTTAAATCGCTAAAAAGGTGAAACACTTTTATTTGTTTCTTAACGTTTGTAAATGTTTGGCATAAATCGCTAAAAAGGTGAAACGTCTGGATTTAAATTGCTAAAAAGGTGAAACGTTTGGATTTGTTTCGCAAAGTTTGTAAACGTTTGGCTTAAATCGCTAAAAGGTGAAACGTTTGAATTTGCTTCTTAATGTTTGTAAACGTTTCGTTTAAATCGCTAAAAAGGTGAAACATTTGGATTTGTTTCGTAGCGTTTATTAATGTTTGGCTTAAGTCGCTAAAAACGTGAAACGCTTGGATTTGTTTCGTACCGTTTGTAAACGTTTAGCTTAAATCGCTAAAAAGGTGAAACGTTTGGATTTGTTTCGTATTGTTTGTAAACGTTTTGCTTAAATCGCTAAAAAAGTGAAACGTTTGGATTTGTTTCGTAACATTAGTAAACGTTTTGCATATATCGCTAAAAAGGTGAAACGTTTGGATTTGTTTTGTAACATTTGTAAACGTTTGGCTTAAATCGTTAAAAATGGGAAACGTTTGCATTTTTTCGTAACGTTTGTAAATGTTTGGCTTAAATCGCTAAAAAGGTGAAACGTTTGGATTTGATTCGTAACGTTTGTAAACATGTTGCTTAAATCGCTAAAAAGGTGAAACGTTTGGATTTGTTTCGTAACGTTTGTTAATGTTTGGCTTAAATCGCTAAATAGGTGAAACGTTTCGATTTGATTCGTATCGTTTGTAAACGTTTGGATTAAATTGCTAAAAAGGTGAAACGTTTGGATTTGTTTCGTAGCGCTTGTAAACGTTTGATTTAAATTTCTAAAAAGGTGAAACGTTTTCTTTTGTTTTGTAATGTTTGTAAACGTTTGGCTTAAATCGCTAAAAAGGAGAAACGTTGGGATTTGTTTCTTAACGTTTGTAAATGTTTGTTCTAAATCGATAAAAAGGTGAAACGTTTGAATTGTTGTAAACGTTTGGCTTAATTTGCTTAAAAGGGTTTCATAACGTTTTAAACATTTGGATTAGTTTCGTAACGTTTGTAAACGTTTGGCCTAAATCGCTAAAAAGGTGAAACGTTTGGATTCGTTTCGTAACGTTTGTAAATGTTTGGCTTATATCGCCAAAAAGGGGAAACGTTTCGCTTAAATCGCTAAAAAGGTGAAACGTTTCGCTTAAATCGCTAAAAAGGTGAAACGTTTGGATTTGTTTCCTAACGTTTGTAAACTTTTGGTTTAAATCACTAAAAAGGTGAAACGTTTGGATTTATATTGCTAAAAAGGTTAAACGCTTGGATTTGTTTCGTAGCGTTGTAAACGTTTCGCTTAAATTGCTAAAAAGGTGAAACATTTGGATTTGTTTCGTAACCTTTGTAAACGTTTGGCTTAAATCGCTAAAAAGGTGAAACACTTTTATTTGTTTCTTAACGTTTGTAAATGTTTGGCATAAATCGCTAAAAAGGTGAAACGTCTGGATTTAAATTGCTAAAAAGGTGAAACGTTTGGATTTGTTTCGCAAAGTTTGTAAACGTTTGGCTTAAATCGCTAAAAGGTGAAACGTTTGAATTTGCTTCTTAATGTTTGTAAACGTTTCGTTTAAATCGCTAAAAAGGTGAAACATTTGGATTTGTTTCGTAGCGTTTATTAATGTTTGGCTTAAGTCGCTAAAAACGTGAAACGCTTGGATTTGTTTCGTACCGTTTGTAAACGTTTAGCTTAAATCGCTAAAAAGGTGAAACGTTTGGATTTGTTTCGTATTGTTTGTAAACGTTTTGCTTAAATCGCTAAAAAAGTGAAACGTTTGGATTTGTTTCGTAACATTAGTAAACGTTTTGCATATATCGCTAAAAAGGTGAAACGTTTGGATTTGTTTTGTAACATTTGTAAACGTTTGGCTTAAATCGTTAAAAATGGGAAACGTTTGCATTTTTTCGTAACGTTTGTAAATGTTTGGCTTAAATCGCTAAAAAGGTGAAACGTTTGGATTTGATTCGTAACGTTTGTAAACATGTTGCTTAAATCGCTAAAAAGGTGAAACGTTTGGATTTGTTTCGTAACGTTTGTTAATGTTTGGCTTAAATCGCTAAATAGGTGAAACGTTTCGATTTGATTCGTATCGTTTGTAAACGTTTGGATTAAATTGCTAAAAAGGTGAAACGTTTGGATTTGTTTCGTAGCGCTTGTAAACGTTTGATTTAAATTTCTAAAAAGGTGAAACGTTTTCTTTTGTTTTGTAATGTTTGTAAACGTTTGGCTTAAATCGCTAAAAAGGAGAAACGTTGGGATTTGTTTCTTAACGTTTGTAAATGTTTGTTCTAAATCGATAAAAAGGTGAAACGTTTGAATTGTTGTAAACGTTTGGCTTAATTTGCTTAAAAGGGTTTCATAACGTTTTAAACATTTGGATTAGTTTCGTAACGTTTGTAAACGTTTGGCCTAAATCGCTAAAAAGGTGAAACGTTTGGATTCGTTTCGTAACGTTTGTAAATGTTTGGCATAAATCGCTAAAAAGGTGAAACGTTTGGATTTGTTTCGTAACGTTTGTAAATGTTTGGCTTAAATCGCTAAATAGGCGAAACGTTTGCATTTGTTTCGAAACGTTTGTAAACGTTTTGCTTAAATCGCTATAAAGGTGAAACGTTTGGCTTAAATCGCTAAAAAGGTAAAACGTGTGGATTTGTTTCGTAACGTTTGTCTTAAATCGCTAAGAAGGTAAAACGTTTGGCATAAATCGCTAAATAGGTGAAACGTTAAATTTGTTTCTTAACGTTTATAAGTGTTTGGCTTAAATCCCTAAAAAGGTGACACGTTTGGATTTGTTTCGTAACATTTGTAAACGTTTGGCTTAAATCGCTAAAAAGGTGAAACGTTTGGATTTGTTTCGTTACGTTTGTAAACGTTTGGCATAAATTGCTAAAAAGGCGAAACATTTGGTTTTGTTTCGTAACATTTGTAAACGTTTGGCTTCAATCGCTAAAAAGGCGAAACGTTTGGAATTGTTTCGTAATGTTTGTAAACATTTGGCATAAATCGCTAAAAAGGTGAAACAATTGGATTTGTTTCGTAACGTTTGTAAATGTTTGGCTTAAATCGCTAAATAGGTGAAACGTTTGCATTTGTTCCGAAACTTTTGTAAACGTTTGGTTTAAATCGCTAAAAAGGTGAAACGTTTGGCTTAAATCGCTAAAAAGGGGAAATGTTTGGATTTGTTTCGTAATATTTGTAAACGTTTGGCCTAAATCGCTAAAAAGGTGACATGTTTGGATTTGTTTCGTAATGTTTGTAAACGTTTGGCATAAATCGCTAAAAAGGTGAAACGTTTGGATTTGTTTCGTAACGTTTGTAAACGTTTGGCTTAAATCGCTAAAACTGTGAAATGTTTGCATTTTTTTCGTAACGTTTGTAAACTTTTGGCTTAATTCCCTAAAAAGGGGAAATGTTTGGATTTGTTTCGTTTTGTTTGTAAACGTTTGGCTTAAATCGCTAAAAAGGTGAAACGTTTGGATTTGTTTCGTAACGTTTGTCAGTATTTGGCTTAAATCGCTAAATAGGTGAAACGTTTCGATTTGTTTCGTAACGTTTGTAAACGTTTGGATTAAATTGCGAAAAAAGGTGAAATGTTTGGATTTGTTTCGTAGCGTTTGTAAACATTTGGCATAAATTGCTAAAAAGGTGAAACGTTTGGATTTGTTTCGTAACGTTTCAAAATGTTTGTTTTAAATCGCTAAAAAGGTGAAACGTTTGAATTTGTTTCGTAACGTTTGTAAACGTTTTGCTTAATTTGCTTTAAAGGGTTTCATAACGTTTTAAACATTTGGATTAAATTTATAACGTTTGTAAACGTTTGGCCAAAATCGCTAAAAAGGTGAATCGTTTGGATTTGTTTTGTAACGTTTGTAAACGTTTGGCTTAAATCGCTAAAAAGGTGAAACATTTGGCTTTGTTTCGTAACGTTTGTAAACGTTTGGCTTATATCGCTAAAAAGGTTAAACATTTCGCTTAAATCGCTAAAACGGTGAAACATTTGGATTTGTTTCCTAACGTTTCTAAACGTTTGGGTTAAATCGCTTAAAAGGTGAAACGTTTGGATTTATATTGCTAAAAAGGTGAAACGCTTGGATTTGTTTCGTAGCGTTTGTAAACGTTTCGCTTAAATTTCTAAAAAGGTGAAACATTTGGATTTGTTTCGTAACCTTTGTAAACGTTTGGCTTAAATCGCTAAAAAGGTGAAACGCTTCTATTTGTTTCGTAACGTTTGTTAACGTTTGGCATAAATCGCTAAAAAGGTGAAACGTCTGGATTTAAATTGCTAAAAAGGTGAAATGTTTGGATTTGTTTCGCAACGTTTGTAAACGTTTGGCTTAAATCGCTAAAAGGAGAAACGTTTGAATTTGCTTCGTAATGTTTGTAAACGTTTCGTTTAAATCGCTAAAAAGGTGAAACGTTTGGATTTGTTTTGTAGCGACTTTTAATGTTTGGCTTATGTCGCTAAAAAGGTGAAACGCTTTGATTTGTTTCGTACCGTTTGTAAACGTTTGGCTTAAATCGCTAAAAAGATGAAACGTTTGATTTTGTTTCGTAATGTTTGTAAACGTTTGGCTTAAATCACTAAAAAGGGAAACGTTTGGATTTGTTTCGTAACGTTTGTAAACGTTTGCATTAAATCGCTAAGAAGGTGAAAAGTTTGGCTTAAATCGCTAAAAAGGTGAAACGTTTTGATTTATTTTGTAACGTTTGTAAACGTTTGGCATATATCGCTAAAAAGGTGAAATGTTTGGATTTAAATTGCTAAAAAGGTGAAACGTTTGGATTGGTTTCGTAACGTTTGTAAACGTTTGGCTTAAATCGCTAAAAAGGGAAAACGTTTGAATTTATTTCGTAATGTTTGTAAACGTTTGGCTTAAATCGCTAAAAAGGTGAAACGTTTGGCTTTAATCGCTAACAAGGTGAAACGTTTGGATTTGTTTCGTAAAGTTTGTAAACGTTTGGCTTAAATCGCTAAAAAGATGACACGTTTGGATTTTTTTCGTAACGTTTATAAACGTTTGGCATATATCGCTAAAAAGGTGAAACGTTTGGATTTGTTTCGTAACGTTTGTAAACGTTTGGTTTAAATCGCTAAAACTGTAAAATGTTTGTATTTTTTTCGTAACGTTTGTAAACGTTTGGCTTAAATCCCTCAAAAGGGGAAACGTTTGGATTTGTTTCGTATAGTTTGTAAACGTTTGGCTTAAATCGCTAAAAAGGTGAAACGTTTGGATTTGTTTCGTAGCGTTTGTTAGTGTTTGACTTAAATCGCTAAATAGGTGAAACGTTTTGATTTGTTTCGTAACGTTTGTAAACGTTTGGATTAAATTGCGAAAAAGGTGAAATGTTTTGATTTGTTTCGTAGCGTTTGTAAACGTTTGGCCTAAATTGGTTAAAAGAGGAAACGTTTGGTTTTGTTTCGTAACGTTCATAAACGTTGGCTTAGATCGCTAAAAAGGCGAAACGTTTCGATTTATATTGCTAAAAAGGTGAAACGCTTGGATTTTTTTCTTAGCGTTTGTAAACGTTTCGCTTAAATTGCTAAAAAGGTGAAACATTTGGATTTGTTTTGTAACCTTTGTAAACGTTTGGCTTAAATCGCTAAAAAGGTGAAACACTTTTATTTGTTTCGTAACTTTTGTAAACGTTTGGCATAAATCGCTAAAAAGGTGAATCGTCTGGATTTAAATTGCTAAAAAGGTGAAACGTTTGGTTTAAATCGCTAAAAGGTGAAACGTTTGAATTTGCTTCGTAATGTTTGTAAACGTTTCGTTTAAATCGCTAAAAAGGTGAAACGTTTGGATTTGTTTCGTTGCGTTTTTTAATGTTTGGCTTAAGTCGCTAAAAAGGTGAAACGCTTGGATTTGTTTCGTACTGTTTGTAAACATTTGGCTTAAATCGCTAAAAAGGTGAAACATTTGGATTTGTTTCGTAATGTTTGTAAACATTTGGCTTAAACAACTAAAAAGGGAAACGTTTAGATTTGTTTCGTAACGTTTGTAAACGTTTGCCTTAAATCGCTAGGAAAATAAAAAGTTTGGCTTAAATTGCTAAAAAGGTGAAACGTTTTGATTTATTTCGTAACGTTTGTAAACGTTTGGCATAAATCGATAAAAAGGTGAAATGTTTGGATTTAAATTGCTAAAAAGGTGAAACGTTTGGATTGGTTTCGTAACGTTTGTAAACGTTTGGCTTAAATCGCTAAAAAGGGAAAACGTTTGAATTTGTTTCGTAATGTTTGTAAATGTTTGGCTTAAATCGCCAAAAAGGTGAAACGTTTGGATATGTTTCGTAGCATTTTTTAACGTTTGGGCTAAAAAGGTACAACGCTTGGATTTCTTTCTTTTCGCCAAAAAGGTACAACGCTTGGATTTCTTTCTTTTCGTTTGTAAACGTTTGACTTAAATCTCTAAAAAGGTGAAACGTTTGGAATTGTTCGTAATGTTTGACTTAAATCGCCAAAAAGGTACAACGCTTGGATTTCTTTCTTTTCGTTTGTAAACGTTTGACTTAAATCGCTAAAAAGGTGAAACGTTTGGAATTGTTCGTAATGTTTGTAAACGTTTGGCTTAAATCGATTAAAAGGTGAAACGTTTGGAATTGTTTTGTAACGTCTGTAAACGTTTGGCATAAATCGCAAAAAAGGTGAAACGTTTGGATTTGTTTCGTAACATTTGTAAACGTTTGGCTTAAATCGCTAAAAATGTGAAACGTTTGCTTTTTTTTTCGTAACGTTTGTAAAAACTTGGCTTAAATCACTAAAAAGGGAAAACATCTGAATTTTTTTCGTAACGTTTGTAAACGTTTGGCTTAAATCGCTAAAAAGGTGAAAAGTTTGGATTTGTTTCGTGACGTTTGTTTGTGTTTAGCTTAAATCACTAAATAGGTGAAACATATCGATTTGTTTCGTAACGTTTGTAAACGTTTGGATTAAATTGCTAAAAAGGTGAAATGTTTGGATTTGTTTCGTAGCGTTTGTAAACGTTTGGCTTAAATTGGCTAAAAGGTGAAACGTTTGGTTTTTTTCGTACCGTTTGGCTTAAATCGCTAAAAAGGTGAAACGTTTGGATTTGTTTCGTAACGTTTGTAAATGTTTGTTTTAAATCGCTAAAAAGGTGAAGCGTTTGAATTTATTTCGTAACGTTTGTAAACGTTTTGCTTAATTTGCTTAAAAGGGTTTCATAACGTTTTAAACATTTCGATTAATTTCGTAACGTTTGTAAACGTTTGGTCTAAATCGCTAAAAAGGTGAAACGTTTGGATTTGTTTCGTAACATTTGTAAACGTTTGGCTTAAAACGCTAAAAAGGTGAGACGTTAGGATTTGTTTCGTAACGTTTGTAAACGTTTGGCTTAAATCGCTAAAAAGGTTAAATGTTTCGCCTAAATCGCTAAAAAGGTGAAACGTTTGGATTTGTTTTCTAACGTTTGTAAATGTTTGGCTTAAATCACTAAAAAGGTGAAACGTTTGGATTTATATTGCGAAAAAGGTGAAACATTTGGATTTGTTTCGTAACGCTAGTAAACGTTTGGCTTAACTCGCTACAAAGGGGAAACGTTTGAATTTTTTTTGTAACTTTGTATTTGTTTCGTAATATTTGTAAACGTTTGACTTCAATCGTTTAAAAAGGTGAAATGATTGGATTTGTTTCGTAACCCTTGTAAACGTTTAACTTCAATAGCTAAAAAGGTGAAATGATTGGATTTGTTTTCTAACGTTTGTAAATGTTTGGCTTAAATCACTAAAAAGGTGAAACGTTTGGATTTATATTGCGAAAAAGGTGAAACGTTTGATTTGTTTCGTAACGCTAGTAAACGTTTGGCTTAACTCGCTACAAAGGGGAAATGTTTGAATTTTTTTTGTAACTTTGTATTTGTTTCGTAATATTTGTAAACGTTTGACTTTCAATCGCTAAAAAGGTGAAATGATTGGATTTGTTTCGTAACCCTTGTAAACGTTTAACTTCAATAGCTAAAAAGATGAAATGATTGGATTTGTTTCGTAACGTTTGTAAACGTTTAGCTTAAATCGCTAAAAAAGTGAAACGTTTTGATTTATTTCGTAACATTTGTAAATGTTTGGCTTAAATCGCTAAAAAGGTGAAACGTTTGGATTTAAATTGCTAGAAAGGTGAAACATTTGGATTTGTTTTGTAACATTTGTAATTGTTTGGCTTAAATCGCTAAAAAGGTAAAACGCTTGGATTTATTTCGTACTGTTTGTAAACGTTTGGCTTAAATCTCTAAAAAGGGGAAACGTTTAGATTTGTTTCGTAACGTTTGTAAACGTTTGGCTTAAATCGCTAAAAGGTGAAATGTTTGCATTTGATTCGTAACGTCTGTAAATGTTTGGCTTAAATCGCTATAAAGTTGAAACGTTTGGTTTGTTTCGTAACGTTTGTAAACGTTAGGTTTAAATCGCTAAAAAGGTGAATGTTTGGATTTGTTTCCAAACGTTTGTAAACGTTCGTTTTAAATCGCTAAAAAGGTGAAACGTTTTGGATTTTTTTCGTATCGTCTGTAAACGTTTGGCTTAAATTGCTAAAAAGGGTTCGTAACGTTTTAAACGTTTGGATTAGTTTTGTAACGTTTCTAAATGTTTGGATTAAATCGCTAAAAAGGAGAAATGTTTGGATATAATTAGGATTTGTTTTGAAATTGTTTTGCTAAAATCACTAAAAAAGGGAAAAATTAGGATTTGTTTTGAAACGTTTGTAAAAGTTTCCCTTAAATCGCTAAAAAGGTGAAAAGTTTGTCTTAAATCGCTAAAAATTTGAAACGTTTGGATTTGTTTCGTAACGTTTCTAAACGTTTGGCATAAATCGCTAAAAAAGTGAAACGTTTGGATATAAATTGCTAAAAAGGGGAAATGTTTGGACTTGTTTCGTACGTTTGTAAACGTTTGGCTTAAATCGCTAAAAAGGTGAAACGTTTGAATTTGTTTCGTAATGTTTGTAAACGTTTGGCTTAAATCGCTTAAAAGGTGAAACATTTGGATTTGTTTCGTAGCGTTTTTTAACGTTTGGCTTAAATCTCTAAAAAGGTGAAACACTTGGATTTGTTTCGTACCGTTTGTAAACGTTTTCCTTAAATCGCTAAAAAGGGGAAACGTTTGGATTTGTTTCGTAATGTTTGTAAACGTTTGGCTTAAATCGTTAAAAAGGTGAAACGTTTGGATATGTTTCGTAACGTTTGTAAACGTTTGGCATAAATCGCTAAAAAGGTGACACGTTTGGATTAATTTCGTAACGTTTGTAAACGTTTGACTTAAATCGCTAAAAATGGGAAACGTTTGTATTTTTACGTTACGTTTGTAAACGTTTGGCTTAAATAGCCAAAAAGGTGAAACTCTTGGATTTGTTTCGTACCGTTTGCCAATGTTTGGCTTAAATCGCTAAAAAGGTGAAACGTTTGGATTTGTTTCGTAACGTCTGTAAATGTTTGGCTTAAATCGCTAAAAAGGTGAAATATTTGGTTTTGTTTTGTAACGTTTGTAAACGTTTAACTTAAATCGCTAAAAAGGTGAAACGTTTGGATTTGTTTCACAACGTTTGCATTTGTATTTTTACGTTACGTTTGTAAACGTTTGGCTTAAATAGCCAAAAAGGTGAAACGCTTGGATTTGTTTCATAACGTTTGCAAACGTTTGTTTTAAATCGCTAAAAAGGTGAATCGTTTGGATTTGTTTTCTATCGTTTGTAAACGTTTGGCTTAAATTGCTAAAAAAAATTCGTAATTTTTAAACGTTTGGATTATTTTTGTAACATTTCCAAATGTTTGGCTTAAATCGCTAAAAAGGTGAAACGTTTGGATTTATTTCGTAATGTTTGTAAACGTTTGGCTTAAATCACTTAAAAAGCGAAACGTTTGGATTTGTTTCGTAACGTCTGTAAATGTTTGCCTTAAATCGCCAAAAAGGTGAAAAGTATGGCTTAAATCGCTAGAAAAGGCTAAACAGTTAGATTTTTTTCGTAACGTTTGTAAATGTTTGGAATAAATCGCTAAAAAGGTGAAACATTTGGACTTGTTTCATAACATTTGTAAACGTTTGGCTTAAATCGCTAAAAAGGTAAAACGTTTGGATTTGTTTCGTAACGTTTGCAAACGTTTGGCATAAATCGCTAAAAAGGTAAAACGTTTGGATTTAAATTGCTAAAAAGGTGAAACGTTTGGATTTGTTTCCTAACGTTAGTAAACGTTTGGCTTAAATCGCTAAATAGGCGAAACGTTTGCATTTGTTTCGTTTGAATTTGTTTCGTAATGTTTGTAAATGTTTGGCTTAAATCGCTAAAAAGGTGAAACGTTTGGATTTGCTTCGTAGCATTTTTTAACGTTTGGCTTAAATCACTAAAAAGGTGAAACGCTTGGATTTGTTTCGTACCGTTTGTAAACGTTTGGCTTGATTCGCTAATAAGGGGAAACGTTTGGATTTGTTTCGAAATGTTTGTAAACGTTTTGCTTAAATCGCTAAAAAAGTGAAACGTTTGGATTTGTTTCGTAACGTTAGTAAACGTTTGGCATATATCGCTAAAAAGGTGAAACGTTTGGATTTGTTTCGTAATGTTTGTAAACGTTTGACATAAATCGTTAAAAATGGGAAACGTTTGAATTTGTTTCGTAATGTTTGTAAATGTTTGGCTTAAATCGCTAAAAAGGTGAAACGTTTGGATTTGCTTCGTAGCATTTTTTAACGTTTGGCTTAAATCACTAAAAAGGTGAAACGCTTGGATTTGTTTCGTACCGTTTGTAAACGTTTGGCTTGATTCGCTAATAAGGGGAAACGTTTGGATTTGTTTCGTAATGTTTGTAAACGTTTTGCTTAAATCGCTAAAAAAGTGAAACGTTTGGATTTGTTTCGTAACGTTAGTAAACGTTTGGCATATATCGCTAAAAAGGTGAAACGTTTGGATTTGTTTCGTAATGTTTGTAAACGTTTGACATAAATCGTTAAAAATGGGAAACGTTTGTATTTTTTCGTAACGTTTGTAAATGTTTGGCTTAAACCACTAAAAAGGTGAAATGTTTGGATTTGTTTCGTGAAGTTTGTAAACGTTTGGCTTAAATCGCTAAAAAGGTGAAACGTTTGGATTTGTTTCGTAACGTTTGTTAATGTTTGGCTTCAATCGCTAAATAGGTGAAACGTTTCGATTTGTTTCGTAATGTTTGTAAACGTTTGGATTAAATTGTTAAAAAGGTGAAACGTTTGGATTTGTTTCGTAGCGTTTGTAAACGTTTGGTTTAAATTGCTAAAAAGGTGAAACGTTTTCTTTTGTTTTGTAACGTTTGTAAACGTTTGGCTTCAATTGCTAAAAAGTTGAAACGTTGGGATTTGTTTCTTAACGTTTGTAAATGTTTGTTCTAAATCGCTAAAAAGGTGAAACGTTTGAATTGTTGTAAACGATTGGTTAATTTGCTTAAAAGGGTTTCATAAAACATTTGGATTAGTTTCATAACGTTTGTAAACGTTCGGCCTAAATCGCTAAAAAGGTGAAACGTTTGGATTTGTTGCGTAACGTTTGTAAATGTTTGGCATAAATCGTTAAAAATGGGAAACGTTTGCATTTTTTTCGTAACGTTTGTAAATGTTTGGCTTAAATCACTAAAAAGGTGAAACGTTTGGATTTGTTTCGTAACGTTTGGCTTAAATCGCTAAAAATGTGAAAAGTTTTGCTTAAATCATTAAAAAGGTGAAACGTTTGGATTTGTTTTGTAATGTTTGTAAACGTTTAGCTTAAATCGCTAAAAAGGTGAAACGTTTGGATTCGTTTCGTAACGTTTGTAAATGTTTGGCATAAATCGTTAAAAATGGGAAACGTTTGCATTTTTTTCGTAACGTTTGTAAATGTTTGGCTTAAATCACTAAAAAGGTGAAACGTTTGGATTGGTTTCGTGAAGTTTGTAAACGTTTGGCTTAAATCGCTAAAAAGGTGAAACGTTTGGTTTTGTTTCGTAACGTTTGTTAATGTTTGGCTTAAATCGCTAAATAGGTGAAACGTTTCGATTTGTTTCGTAACGTTTGTAAACGTTTGGATTAAATTGCTAAAAAGGTGAAACATTTGGATTTGTTTCGTAGCGTTTGTAAACGTTTGGTTTAAATTGCTAAAAAGGTGAAACGTTTTCTTTTGTTTTGTAACGTTTATAAACGTTTGGCTTCAATTGCTAAAAAGGTGAAACATTGGGATTTGTTTCTTAACGTTTGTAAATGTTTGTTCTAAATCGCTCACTACAAAAAATTTGGCTTGTTGTGACAAAAAAATATGTGACAAACTATATTTTGTCATAATAAATAGGTTAATTGTGACAAAAAAAATATTTTGTCACAATGAGAGTTCAACGAAAAGATATTGTAACAAATACATATTGTGTCAACCATTTTTGTCACTATAAAAATTAATTATGTTTGTTGTGATTAACTATTTTGACAAAAAATTGTTTTGTCGTCTATATTTAAAATATTTTTATTATGACAAACTAAATTTTATCATAATATTTAAAAAAGTGGTGACACATTTTATTTTGCAACAATTAGATATATTTTGTCACTATAAAAATTAATTATGTTTATTGTGACAGTATTTCCAAAAAACACATTTTGTTATTGTATATTAGAAATAAAGTTATGATGATAAAATGAATTTTATCATAATTTGTAAAAATGTTGTGACAAATTTATTTTTGCAGCAATTAAGTGAAATTAAATGATAATATAATAAATTAATATTGTGGAAAATTTTGTCGTCACTACAAAAAAGTAAATATGTTTTTGTGACAAAGTATTTTGCCAAAACAAATGTTTTGTTCCCGTATTTTAAAAATACAGTTATAACTACCGCATATGAAACATATGTCAACCTTATGTCAACCTTATAAAACACAAAATAAACACAAAATAGAGAATGAAAAAGGAATTGCAGAAAATATATATGTTAAAGAATAACTCGAAAAACACTATTTCCACTACTGTTTATTGTGTCAAATTTATTTGTCAATAAAAAAAGTAAATATGTTTTTGTGACAAAATATTTTGCCAAAACAAATGTTTTGTTCCCGTATTTTAAAAGGACATTTATAATGACTTAAAATGAACCTTATGTAAATCTTATGTTAACCTTATGAAACACAAAATAAACACAAAATAGAGAAAAAAAGGAATTCCAGAAAGTATACGGTAAAGAATAACTCAAAAAATAATCTTTACACTATAGTTTATTGTGTCATATTTATTTGTCACTATAAAAAAAGTAAATATGTTTTTGTGACAAAGTATTTTGCCAAAATAAATGTTTTGTTCCTGTATTTTAAACTATAGTTCTAATAACCGTAAATGAACCATATGTCGACCATATGTCAACCTTATAAAACACAAAATACACACAAAATAGAGAAAGAAAAACGAATTACATAAAATAAATGGTAAAGAAGAAAATATATACAATTATAATGATAAAATAAATTTTAACATAATATTTAAAGACGTTTGTGACAAATTTTATTTTGCAGCAATTAATTAAAATTATATAATGTTGTGATAATTAAATATTGTGTCAAATATTTTTGTCACTGTAAAAATTAATTATGTTTGTTGTGACAATGGGTTTTGACAAAAACCGTTTTGTCACTGTATATTAAAAATAAATTATTATGATAAAATAAATTTTATCATAATATGTAAAATAAACGACTTCACATTTTATCAGATCCTAACCAGAACACGAGTCGACCATAAGCCTGGGCGAGCGAGACGACCCCCTCCGAAACCCGCTCCGCTCACAACGACTTTTCAAATATCGTCATTAAAAGTGTAATTTATTTACAATTTATGATAGTATAAGAAATTTCTCATTAATAATAACGATAATAATGATAATTATTTTTAAACGGTCATCGTTAGCATAAAAAGTCCCTCAATATTCACTATTTTCGTAAAAATTATGGGCGGTAAATCAAATAATTTTCCCACCTTAATTTTTGTATTTCCCAAAAGACTAAATTAACATCTCTTAAATCTAAACAAAAGGGAGAAACCAATTCAACGTGAATAAGATCACTGTCACTGCGCTTTCGCCATTAACGCTGCCGCCGCTTGCTGCCCATCACTGTCGCCGCTCGCTACGCATCACCGCTTCCGCTCGCTACCCCTTTTTTTAATCTTCACGATTGCAAAGAGGTGACCACGATCTCCTTCATTTTCTCGCTTTCCCCTAAATAATTAATTCACACTTTTTTTTCAAGCTGAAGATTTTTTATTCCAAATTATATAAACCGCTCATTGCAAGATGTTTTCCAGCGTCCGATTTGTTTTTGTGAGTGTCGTTCCAATGAAGAAAAGCTAGGTAAGTAGGGTTTCATTGAGCTCTACTTCCATTGTTTGCCTTTAAAAAATCACAGTGGATTAGCCGGTGTCGTTTTTTGCTATTTTTTTAGGTCCGGCAAAGATAATCAACGACAGTGGCAAGATGGGTATAATTGAAGGTGAGAGAGAGAGCGGTGCTTCTCATTTAAAAAAGATTTTTTTTCCGAGTGCGGTAGAAGATTGGGGATTGAAAGATTGCGGTGATGAAATTTATAAATCATGTATGCGATTCCATCGTTCTTGGCTGCTATTTTTCATTTTTGACTAATTAGTTAGCCAATTTTTATTAAAGTTAAAAAGATGTAATCTTGTTGATTTCAGAAATATTTTTATCTATTTCTCTAAAAAATTTAAAAAATAGATTGAGCTGTGATGTTTCTTGATTTTGAACTGGTGGATTTTTATTCTAGTCATAATTTACTATGAGATGTGTGCTATGTCTCTAAAGATCCTATTCAAAATACTTACAAATATATAATTTCATATTGTTTTCTCTTGTTACATGCCTAATAATTTGCTTTCAATTTGTAGTTTGGACCATTGCTTTCGGTTTGTGGATGTTATCTTCATCGGAAAAGGTCTACTGGGGATAGAGTTTATAATATAGACACAGATTTTGTTCTAGAGAATTGTGTTAGTCTTGTTTCTAGACAAGTTCTAATGCCTTTTAAATGGAAAAGAACTCCAGAAAACCTTTTAACATCTAGAGATAAGCAGGAAAATTATTTGTTTCTTTCATTTATTTATTCAGGTATTTTTTTCCTAGCTCTG
This sequence comes from Mercurialis annua, assembly GCF_937616625.2. Taxonomy (NCBI): domain Eukaryota; kingdom Viridiplantae; phylum Streptophyta; class Magnoliopsida; order Malpighiales; family Euphorbiaceae; genus Mercurialis; species Mercurialis annua. The sequence goes on from NC_065576.1 coordinate 27,172,767, forward strand.
ATTTATTTGTTTAACTTTTAGTTTTATAAAACTGGTAGTATGAATTAATGAATGTTGTTATGCTAACAGATTTCGTATTTTGGTTTCTAATTGTTCAATTTCTTGCACTCTTCGATTACTGCATGACTACTTTAAGTCTCATGTAAACTATCTCTATAACTTTTAACAGTTAGAAGAAAATGTAAACTTGACAATTGTAATGTAATGTCTTTAATGATAAATGTTTTAATGACTAATTCTTAATTTTGTTAAGGATGTGTACTTTTTTTCATGACAGTTGGTAATTAGCACGCCTCAGATACGTAAAATTGTGAATGAGATACCTCCTCGGAGACGGACACTTATGTACACTGCAACCTGGCCAAAAGAAGCGCAAAAAATAGCAGGTGATCTTCTTGTGAATTCAGTCCAGGTGAATATTAGCAACGTTGATGAACTTTCTGCTAACAAGTCTATCACTCAGGTATCAATTTAAGTATTTCAATTTGTTTACATTGTCTGGATGCCTCCAACAGTTATATGTAAAACTTTACTTAAACAACTGCTAGAGAATGGATGGGGAATTAAAGAAGGCTTAGAGAGCATTTGAGGACACGGAAGCAGCTAGGATCTCTCCTGATTAATGAGCAAGTCAAGCTAAAAAAAGGGGAAAAGAGAAATTATAAGGTACGCTTCTAGCCGGACTGAAAAGGTATGCACCTTTCTTCTAGTTTTTGGATTATGGCTTATTTGCAGTATTGAGACATGTTAGATAATGTGATTGTAGTTCGGTTGTGTAAACTGTTAGCAAGTCGCAGCCTTATGGCTGAGACATTTGTGTAGGGAGTTTTCGTGTTTTGTTTAATTTGGAGTTTGAATCGCTCTTGCCATTGGAATAATTAGAAAGCATGATTTGCTGCCTATTTTTGTTTGAATTGCGATGATGTGATAATTAGCGGTAACTAATCTGATATTAGGCTGTCCTGCTTCTTGACAAGATTATAATACAGATTATCAAAGAAAAATAAGCAAATGAAACTTACCAAAACATTTGATTAAGATAAATTTAAGATAAGAAGTGTAAAATAGAAGATGCGGTTGTCTATATTTTGATTTTAGTTCAAATAGAAGAGGAAAAAGGCTACTTCTCAAATCTGAAAATGTTCATGTTTCTGGATAAAATTTGAAAATTCTACTAGATGTTTTGCGTAAATATTTTTTCGCTTGAAATTCTAAAAAGTCAAACAACTTTTTCATCTTTAATAATTGACTTATTTCATAGAATCTGATACTCTTTTTACTGTAATGGTTGTGAACTATTGGAAAAAATTATTATGCAAGAAAATAGAATCTTTGGACAATTAGTGTTTTTTATGGCCATTGCATGATGAATGATGAACTGGAGTAAGCAATTACTTTCTTTGTAAATCATTTGTATAAGCATTGCCAATTGTTTTGAATATATATGTTCAAAATTTCTTTAAAGATACTTTTTTCCATGGGTATAGAATAAAATATTATAAACCTATACTGAGCAGTAGGAACTTGTCCGAGTCCTTTCATTGGAAATTTTGTTTTTGCATCTGGAAACCTTTATGATTCTAGAAACCCTATATTTGTAATAACTCTTTAGCGTTCCAGTCCCTGTACTATAAAAATAGTTCATTTTTAATACAAATTGAAAAAGAATTGCCTACAACGTAACTAAAAGACCGTTTCTTCTTATGAGTATATCGGCAGAGGGTGAATTGAGGTTCATGGAAATGGTTGATTTGATTGTTGTTTATGTCTATATCTTCTAATTTATGGGATTTGTGAAAAAGGTTATGATTTATGAAAATAATAGAAATGAATATGCAGCAAACAGTTGAGAGTTCTGTAGAAAATGATAAGATACTTAAACTAGAAAAAGGCAAAAGTTCATGATCCTTAGAAGTATAGAAGCACTGGTTGAAACTTTTAAAACCACATTTTTAGCTCATAAGAAAAACTGTAAATTTTACACGTGAAGATTGTAAATGTTTGAACCAATTATGGAAATGGCTATGGTCATTCTTACATTCTATAGCTTAAATTTTGTTCCTTAGTACATACTCTTTTGATTTTGCATTTTACCATTATTATTGTTATTACAATGATAGATTGACTGGAACTCCAATCTTATGGGTTTATTCAATGCTATTTTTTTTTATAATTAGCCTGTTATTATTTTTGATATTGAACATGTAAATGGCAATACATATTTGCATGAGGGGTACAATTTTGTTGATAGCTAACCATCACTAGTTGTAATTAGATGTCTTCAAATTTAGCATTATGTTAAGTTTTAAGTAGGTCATGAGAAGGGCGAGGATGATAACGATCAGTATTAATTAGTTATTAATCAATAAAATATTGTTTGATCTAACATCTTTAACCATATTATGCTTTAGTTTGGATCTTAATTAACCGTTGATAATATTTTACATATAATAATTACCTTTTATTTGTTTTTATTCACAGGATGGTTAAAACCGTAGCTCATTTTCGTGTTTATTTACATCTATTGATGGCTTGGAAACATCTATTGATGGCGTGGAAACATCTAATGATTGGTATGTGACGACTTACTTAAATATATTTTTTAATTTGTTACACTTTTATTTTCCTTTATAATTTCAAAATTATTCACTTAAATATGTCAGTTTGAAATTAAAAGTGTATATTATAAATGTATCTTTTTTCTTGCAGATGGGAATTGTTGGAATGAAAGAAGATGAACGTCTCCTATATCAAAAGTTAGGCTTAATCTATTCATGGCGGCGAAACATCTATTGATGGCAGCGAAAAATATCTTAACGACGAACAATCTAACGATTGCTATGTGACGGCTTACTTAAATATATCTTTTAATTCTTTATGCTTTTAATTTTTCTTTATAATTTTAAAATTATTTCCTTAATTACGTCAGTTTGAAAATAAAAAAGTATATTATAAACGTAATTTTTTTCTTGTAGATGGGAATTGTTGGAATGAAAGAAGATGGACATCTCTTATATCAAAAGTTAGGCTTAATTCAGTTTCTTTTCTTTATAGCAATTATTTTACATGTTTGCATACGATCAGTTATTTCAGTATTATTGAAGATTTATTCATTTATTTATTTATGTAATATTTGAATTGGTTTTGTTTTTTATTCATTTATTTGAGCAACAATTTACTGTATTCACCAAATTTGTCACGACCTGAAATCACGAGCCGTGACCGGCGCTAGGAAATGTAAATGGTAGTTCCAAAACCCGTAGCAAGCCTTTAAAAACACGTATAAATTTTTTCGCAAAACATTCATTCCTAAAATTCAAATGCCCCCATAAACAAATCAAATTCATTAAAATCTTCTTGAGCTTTGACGTGTACAAACGTCTGTTTCAAAACACAAAGCGTTCCATAGGAACTTGGGTCTTATCATGCAAGGCCCCACATCATAGCACAGCCCATTCTCAAAACAAAGAAAACAATTTTATAGCGGAAGTCTCAAAACACTTTTACTATCAGAGTTATATCATACACGAAAATCGTTTGACAAACAAACATACATATGCTAGGACTCGATCCTACTGCAGCACTATTGGTTGACTCCTTCTTCCTGTACATAAAGACTTCTGGAACTAGGGTAGAAGTCTGTCGTGTCATATACCACACACCTGCAATATACACTGTTGGGGGGGGGGGGGGGGTCAGTCGAGACTGAGTGAGTTATACGTTACATACCCTATTATCAAAATAGCATCGCATTTTTAAAACGTTTTATGCAAACACAATCCTTTCATATACATATACTTTTACTCCATTACAAACTAGTTAAATCTCTAATTCTTAAATAATACGCATTTTCATTTATCTCACATACACAACCAACCAAAGGTTCTAGCTGTGACATGATTAACAACAATATTCTCAACATCTATAAAACTCATAATGACATGAACATCATATCAACAATTGTGATATCCATCTCTGTAATAATTCACCAAACCCTAGGTCTGCAACCAGGAACACAACACTGGCTTACAGCCTAGCTAGACTCTTTCTAGGCCACCTGACGGCTAACCCTTCTACTTCATTAGCAGGCTCGGCCCTTCTCCCTTCACCGACCATCGTTCAGGACTTAGCCCGGTGTCATGCGCATTGACACCTAACAAAATATTCTCCCATGTGCATATCTCTATCTCAGCACATAATCACATGTGCATATCACAACTCAGCACCTCTCATATACATTATTACAGAGTGGCATATCACCATCATAAATCTCAAACCATTTATGCACAACTAAATAACCATTTGGCCACAAAAGCAAATCTCAAAACAACTTCAACTAGAAACACTTTAATGCATCATTTACCAGATCAAATGACTATCCAATAGCCATGAAGGCATATCACATTTCGAATTTGAATCATATACAAATCACAAGTTGCATATACAAAGCAATACAAATAAGTCGTATACAAACGACACAAACCAATCCAATCAAATCAAGCCAATACAAACAATCAAAGCCAAACAATACAAATCAATCCATATACAAAACAACCAATCCAATCCGAAACAGTCAAAACAATACACATTTGCGATGCGTTCAAGTATTATTCATATAATATATTAACATATATTTAATTACGATAATGCGAGTAAGTAAAATATACTCACAACTTGCTTATCCAAAATCTTTGCTTATTATAGCGTAAGCTCCCTGAGTTCCTTGTCCGCTATTAGGTTGCCTTATCAGACCTAGGACATATATCAAACGGATCTCAAGTGACATTCTAACTCAACAACACATAGACTCGAGATTTAAACAAGTTACATAACTTGTCACATTATCGACCCCGTAGTTGACTATATTTGCTTATCGTAAAATAGTCTGACCTCAAAGCGAAACCAACATTCTTAAAGTTCAGAATGTTATCTTCGACTTTCGTTTAGGTCTCGGACTAAAACTAGCACCCGAAGGTGTCGGAAACTAGCCCTTAAGTTAGTAACTAGGGGCTGTCCAGATTTTAGAACTGCTACATGCTATAAAATGTTCTGCTTCGTTTGGGCCATTTAGAGCCCTAATTAGCAGAAAGATAAACCTGAACATATTTAGACGACACTCTTAAGTTTCCGTACCAACAAACGGAACTTAATTTGGAGCTCTATAGCCTGAGATACAAGCCTCGCAACAGGGCTGTTCTGCAGTGCCAAATTTCAGCAACTTAACAAACTTTGTACATACAACTTAACTCAACTCAAACTCAGCACAAATCACCATTCCATACCAAAATACCAACAACAAGTCTCAAGACCTTACTTAACTCTTAACATACTACTATGCCTAGGACCGAGCCCCTCATCACCATTCCATACCAAAATACCAACAACACAACACACTTCACTTAGGCAAAACATCAAACACCTTATCCTCATGACTATTACCAATTTCTTATGCTAAAACATCAATCAAACATATCAATCAAAGACTTGAAATTTTCAGAATTCCCTTACCTTCAAGAACACCTCTTGTCCAAATTAATTTATAATCCAAATCACCATGATTTTGCTTCATGAAAGCTTAATCACATCTTAAACTAACAATAAGCAAAAATCCCCAAATCAATAACCAAAACCGAATTGAAACTTCAGAAACCCTAATAATAAACTGATCTCCTTACCTTTATTTTCTTGGATAAATCAATAGAGGATTCTACGCTCGTTCCGTGGCCGCAAGAATCGCTCAATTCGGATCAAAAACGAAGAAGTTATGGTGATTTGAAGAATTTCTATATTTGATGAAATGAGGAGATGAAGAACGAGTGAAATTCTGGAAATCTGAGTTTATGCCCATCTATATCTCATGCTTAGGCATTATATGGCATGTCAAAAGGTTCTTTTAGGTCCTTAAATAAATCGACTTAAACTACTTCAATTTCTAACTTAAAATTTGTCTGTTTTCGTCCGTCGAACGCTAAATCTTTTAAGTTCGATCAACTCCATATTATTTATTTCCAAATAAATAATATTAATCACTTATTTTACTTAAGTTTTGGCTAAAGTGCCACTTTGACTCAAAGTGGCTAAAAGCTCACTTTGGCTCAAAACGGATAAGTTTCACTTAAACTCAAATTTGCAAATAACTGTCGTGCTAACTTTCCAAATAATTTCGGATATCCTTTTCTGATTAGTCCTTATTTATTATAAATAATAATAATTCCCATTTTGAATTATTATTATTTCTCGAGCTATCTTTAATAAATCTCGTTTCGGTGTCCATTTCCCGACCTACTTGGTCCAAAATTACGAAACTTTAGGACTCGTGGCATTATTTTCTTATTTCAAAATATTGGGGTCATTACATTCACCCCACCTTATAATGAATTCGTCCTCGAATTCAAACCTTTGCCACTTACCTAAACAAACTAATATGCATATTCTTATTGCATATTTACTTCCACTTTTCACTTACACCTTTCTTACTATGGTGGTTCTTCTAAAGAACTCGTATCGTCGGAACCTCGTTTATTTGTAGATTCCGTGTCCTTATATCGACGATCTTTCTTATCCCTTCCTCGTATATCAATTATTATTTACTTCTACTATATATGACAATTAATTTTGTCACTGCTAACTAATTATAATGACAATTAATTTCGTCACGTTATGAAATGATAATGACAATTAATTTCGTCACGTTATGATAAATTACTTCTTGTGATAAATTAAATTTATCACCGTTGACAAATGATAATGACAATTAATTTCGTCACGTAATGTTAAATTACGTGTTGCGATAAACTAAATTTATCACAACTAATTAATTATAATGACAATTAATTTCGTCACGTTATGTTAAATTACTTCTTGTGATAAATTAAATTTATCACAGTTAATTAATTATTATGACAATTAATTTCGTCATGTTATGATAGATTATTTGTGATAAATATTTGTTGTCACTTCACAATCTTTTTGTCACTAATAACTCGACGTATGTAGTGACAAATGTATATTAATTGTGATAAATATGGTTTTGTCACTGCATAATCTTTTTGTCACTAATAACTCGGTATATGTAGTGACAAATTTATATGAATTGTGATAAATATTTTTTTTGTCACGTTATTAGCGTTTTGTCACTAGAAGTCGATGTATATTACGACAAATTTTGGCAACATTTGATTACTTGTGATATACATTTTCGTCACAATAAATATGAATGTGACAAAACAATTTTATCACAATAGAAAATTTATGGTGACAAACTATAAAATTGACTTATTGTGACTTGTTTGTTTTGACCAACAAAATTTGTCACAAAGTAGTCACAATAACGTTGTTGTGACAAATTTTGGGCTTAACGTGATAAATTTCGTTCGTCCCAATAAGCCAAATTTTTTGTAGTGGCTAAAAAGCTGAAACGTTTGAATTGTTGTAAACGTTTGGTTAATTTGCTTAAAAGGGTTTCATAAAACATTTGGATTAGTTTCGTAACGTTTGTAAGCGTTCGGCCTAAATCGCTAAAAAGGTGAAACGTTTGGATTTGTTGCGTAACGTTTGTAAATGTTTGGCTTAAATCGCTAAAAAGATGAAACGTTTGGATTTGTTTCGTAACGTTTGTAAACGTTTGGCTTAAATCGCTAAAAATGTGAAACGTTTGGCTTAAATCGCAAAAAAGGTGAAACGTTTGGATTTGTTTCATAATGTTTGTAAACGTTTGGCTTAAATCGCTAAAAAGGTGAAACGTTTGGATTTGTTCGTAACGTTTGTAAACATTTGGCATAAATCGTTAAAAATGGGAAACGTTTGCATTTTTTTCGTAACGTTTGTAAATGTTTGGCTTACATCACTAAAAAGGTGAAACGTTTGGATTTGTTTCGTGAAGTTTGTAAACGTTTGGCTTAAATCGCTAAAAAGGTGAAATGTTTGGATTTGTTTCGTAACGTTTGTTAATGTTTGGCTTAAATCGCTAAATAGGTGAAACGTTTCGATTTGTTTCGAAACGTTTGTAAATGTTTGGATTAAATTGCTAAAAAGGGGAAACGTTTGGATTTGTTTCGTAACGTTTGTAAACGTTTGGCTTAAATCACTAAAAATGTTAAAGGTTTGGCTTAAATCGCTAAAAAGGTGAAACGTTTGGATTGGTTTCGTAATGTTTGTAAACGTTTGGCTTAAATCGCTAAAAAGGTGAAACGTTTGGATTTGTTCGTAACGTTTGTAAACGTTTGGCATAAATCGTTAAAAAAGGGAAACATTTGCATTTTTTTCGTAACATTTGTAAATGTTTGGCTTAAATCACTAAAAAGGTGAAACGTTTGGATTTGTTTCGTGAAGTTTGTAAACGTTTGGCTTAAATCGCTAAAAAGGTGAAACGTTTGGATTTGTTTCGTAACGTTTGTTAATGTTTGGCTTAAATCGCTAAATAGGTGAAACGTTTCGATTTGTTTCGTAACGTTTGTAAATGTTTGGATTACATTGCTAAAAAGGTGAAACGTTTGGATTTGTTTCGTAGCGTTTGTAAACGTTTGGTTTAAATTGCTAAAAAGGTGAAACGTTTTCTTTTGTTTTGTAACGTTTGTAAATGTTTGGCTTCAATTGCTAAAAAGGTGAAACGTTGGGATTTGTTTCTTAACGTTTGTAAATGTTTGTTCTAAATCGCTAAAAAGCTGAAACGTTTGAATTGTTGTAAACGTTTGGTTAATTTGCTTAAAAGGGTTTCATAAAACATTTGGATTAGTTTCGTAACGTTTGTAAACGTTCGGCCTAAATCGCTAAAAAGGTGAAACGTTTGAATTTGTTGCGTAACGTTTGTAAATGTTTGGCTTAAATCGCTAAAAAGATGAAACGTTTGGATTTGTTTCGTAACGTTTGTAAACGTTTGGCTTAAATCGCTAAAAATGTGAAACGTTTGGCTTAAATCGCTAAAAAGGTGAAACGTTTGGATTTGTTTCGTAATGTTCGTAAACGTTTGGCTTAAATCGCTAAAAAGGTGAAACGTTTGGATTTGTTTCGTAACGTTTGTAAACGTTTGGCATAAATCGCTAAAAAGGTGAAAGGTTTGGATTTGTTTCGTAACGTTTGTAAACGTTTGGATTAAATTGCTAAAAAGGTGAAACGTTTGGATTTGTTTCGTAACGTTTGCAAATGTTTGACATAAATCGTTAAAAAGGTGAAATGTTTAGATTTGTTTCGTAACGTTTGTAAATGTTTGGCTTAAATCGCTAAATAGGTGAAACGTTTGCATTTGTTTCGAAACGTTTGTAAACCTTTTGCTTAAATCGCTAAAAAGGTGAAACGTTTGGATTTGTTTCGTAACGTTTGTAAACGTTTGACATAAATCGATAAAAATGGGAAACATTTGCATTTTTTTCGTAACGTTTGTAAATGTTTCGCTTAAATCACTAAAAAGGTGAAACGTTTGGATTTGTTTCGTGAAGTTTGTAAACGTGTGGCTTAAATCGCTAAAAAGGTGAAACGTTTGGATTTGTTTCGTAACGTTTGTTAATGTTTGGCTTAAATCGCTAAATAGGGGAAACGTTTCGATTTGTTTCGTAACGTTTGTAAACGTTTGGATTAAATTGTTAAAAAGGTGAAACGTTTGGATTTGTTTCGTAGCGTTTGTAAACGTTTGGTTTAAATTGCTAAAAAGGTGAAACGTTTTCTTTTGTTTTGTAACGTTTGTAAACGTTTGGCTTCAATTGCTAAAAAGGTGAAACGTTGGAATTTGTTACTTAACGTTTGTAAATGTTTGTTCTAAATCGGTAAACAGGTGAAACGTTTGAATTGTTGTAAACGTTTGGTTAATTTGCTTAAAAGGGCTTCATAAAACATTTGGATTAGTTTCGTAACGTTTGTAAACGTTTGGCCTAAATCGCTAAAAAGGTGAAACGTTTGGATTTGGTACGTAACGTTTGTAAATGTTTGGCTTAAATCGCTAAAAAGATTAAACATTTGGATTTGTTTCGTAACGTTTGGAAACGTTTGGCTTAAATCGCTAAAAATGTGAAACGTTTGGCTTAAATCGCTAAAAAGGTGAAACATTTGGATTTGTTTCGTAATGTTTGTAAACATTTGGCTTAAATCGCTAAAAAGGTGAAACGTTTGGATTTATTTCGTAACGTTTGTAAACGTTTGGCATAAATCGCTAAAAAGGTGAAATGTTTGGATTTATTTCGTGACGTTTGTAAACGTTTGGATTAAATCGCTAAAAAGGTGAAACGTTTGGATTTGTTTCGGAACGTTTGTAAACGTTTGGCACAAATCGCTAAAAAGGTGAAATGTTTGGATTTGTTTCGTAACGTTTGTAAATGTTTGGCTTAAATCGCTAAATAGGTGAAACGTTTGCATTTGTTTCGAAACGTTTGTAAACGTTTTGCTTAAATCGCTAAAAAGGTGAAACGTTTGCCTTAAATCGCTAAAAAGGTGAAACGTTTGGATTTGTTTCATAACGTTTGTAAACGTTTGGCTTAAATAGCTAAAAAGGTGACACGTTTGGATTTGTTTCGTAACGTTTGTAAACTTTTGTGCATAAATCGCTAAAAAGGTGAAACATTTGGATTTGTTTCGTAACGTTTGTAAACGTTTGGCTGAAATCGCTAAAACTGGGAAACGTTTGCATTTTTTTTGTACTGTTTGTAAACGTTTGGCTTAAATCACTAAAAAGGGGAAATGTTTGGATTTGTTTTGTATCGTTTGTAAAAGTTTGGCTTAAATCGCTAAAAAGGTGAAACGTTTGGATTTGTTTCGTAACGTTTGTCAATGTTTAGCTTAAATTGTTAAATAGGTGAAACGTTTCGATTTGTTTCGTAACGTTTGTAAATGTTTTGATTAAATTGCGAAAAAGGTGAAATGTTTGGATTTGTTTCGTAGCGTTTGTAAACGTTTGGCCTAAATTGGTTAAAAGGTGATCCGTTTGGTTTTGTTTCGTAACGTTTGTAAACGTTTGGCTTAAATCGCTAAAAAGGTGAAACGTTTGGATTTGTTTCGTAACGTTTGTAAATGTTTGTTTTAAATCGCTAAAAATGTGAAACGTTTGAATTTGTTTCTCAACGTTTGTAAATGTTTTGCTTAATTTGCTTTAAAGGGTTTCATAACGTTTTAAACATTTGGATTAATTTCGTAACGTTTGTAAACGTTTGGCCTAAACCGCTAAAAAGGTGAATCGTTTGGATTTGTTTCGTAACGTTTGTAAAAGTTTGGCTTAAATCGCTAAAAAGGTGAAACGTTTAGATTTGTTTCGTAACGTTTGTAAACGTTTGGATTATATCGCTAAAAAGGTGAAACGTTTCGCTTAAATCGCGAAAAAGGTGAAAAATTTGGATTTGTTTCCTAACGTTTGTAAACGTTTGGCTTAAATCGCTAAAAAGGTGAAACGTTTGGATTTACATTGCTAAAAAGATAAAATGTTTGGATTTGTTTCGTAACGTTTGTAAATGTTTGGCTTAAATCGCTAAAAAGGGGAAACGTTTGGATTTTTTTGTAACTTTGGATTTCTTTCGTAATATTTATAAACGTTTGACTTCAATCGCTAAAAGAATGAGATGTGGGATTTGTTTCGTAACATTTATAAACGTTTAGCTTAAATCGCTAAAAAGGTGAAACGTTTGGATTTATTTCGTAACGTTTGTAAATGTTTGTCTTAAATCGCTAAAAAGGTGAAACGTTTGGATTTATTTCGTAACGTTTGTAAATGTTTGGCTTAAATCGCTAAAAAGGTGAAACGTTTAGATTTAAATTGCTTTAAAAGTGAAATATTTGGATTTGTTTCGTAACGTTTGTTATTGTTTGGCTTAAATCGCTATAAAGGAGAAACGTTTGGAATTTGTTTCGTAGCGTTTTTTAACGTTTGGCTTAAATCGCTAAAAAGGTGAAGCGCTTGGATTTGTTTTATACCGTGTGTAAACGTTTGGCTTAAATCGCTAAAAAGGTAAAACGTTTGGATTTGTTTCGTAACGTTTGTAAACGTTTGGCTAAAATCGCTAAAAAGGTGAAACGTTTGGATATGTTTCTTAACGTCTGTAAATGTTTGGCTTAAATCGCTAAAAAGGCGAAATGTTTGGTTTTGTTTCGTAACGTTTGTAAACGTTTGGTTTAAATCGCTAAAAAGGTGAAACGTTTGTTTTAAATCGCTAAAAAGGTGAAACGTTTGGATTTGTTTCGTATCGTTTGTAAACGTTTGACTTAAATTGCTAAAACGGGTTTTGTAACATTTTAAACGTTTGGATTAGTTTTGTAACGTTTCTAAACATTTGGCTTAAATCGCTAAAAAAGGAGAAATGTTTGGATTTGTTTCGTAACATTTGTAAACGTTTTGTTTAAATCACTAAAAAGGGAAACGTTTGGATTTGTTTTGTAACGTTTGTAAAAGTTTGCCTTAAATCGCTAAAAAGGTGAAAAGTTTGGCTTAAATCGCTAAAAAGGTGAAACGTTTGGATATAAATTGCTAAAAAGCTGAAACGTTTGGATTTGTTTCGTAACGTTTGTAAACGTTTGGCTTAAATCGCTAAAAAGGTGAAACGTTTGTATTTGTTTCGTAATGTTTTTAAACGTTTGGCTTAAATCGCTAAAAATGTGAAACGTTTGGATTGGTTTCGTAGCGTTTTTTAACGTTTGGCTTAAATCGATAAAAAGGTGAAACGCTTGGATTTGTTTCGTACCGTTTGTAAACGTTTGGCTTAAATCGCTAAAAAGGTGAAACGTTTGGATTTGTTTCGTAATGTTTGTAAACGTTTGGCTTAAATCGCTAAAAAGGTGAAACGTTTGGATTTGTTGCGTAACGTTTGTAAAGGTTCGGCATAAATCGCTAAAAAGGTGAAACATTTGGATTTGTTTTGTAACGTTTGTAAACGTTTGATTTAAATCGCTAAAAATGGGAAACGTTTGCATTTTTTTTGTAACATTTGTAAACGATTGTTTTAAATCGCTAAAAAGGTGAATCGTTTATATTTGTTTCGTATCGTTTGTAAATGTTTGGCTTAAATTGCTAAAAAGGGTTTCGTAACATTTTAAACGTTTGGATTAGTTTTGTAATGTTCATAAATATTTGTCTTAAATCGTTAAAAAGGTGAAACGTTTGGATTTGTTTCGTAACGTTTGTAAACGTTTGGCTTAAATCACTAAAAAAGGGAAACGTTTGGATTTTTTCCGTAACGTTTGTAAACGCTTGCCGTAAATCGCTAAAAAGGTGAAAAGTTAGGCTTAAATCGCTAAAAAAGGCGAAACGTTTGGATTTGTTTCGTAATGTTTGTAAATGTTTGGCATAAATCGCCTAAAAGATGAAACATTTGGATTTGTTTTGTAACATATGTAAATGTTTGGCATAAATCGCTAAAAAAGTAAAACGTTTGGATTTGTTTCATAACGTTTGTAAACGTTTGTTTTAAATGGCTAAAAAGGTAAATCGTTTGGATTTGTTTCGTAATGTTTGTAAACGTTTGGCTTAAATCTCTAAAAAGGTGAAACGCTTGGATTTGTTTCGTACCTTTTGGAAACGTTTGGCTTAAATCGCTAAAAAGGGGAAACGTTTGGATTTGTTTCGTAACGCTTGCCAATGTTTGTCTTAAATCGCTAAAAAGGTGAAACATTTGGATTTATTTCGTAACGTCTATAAATGTTTGGCTTAAATCGATAAAAACGTGAAATGTTTGGTTTTGTTTCGTAACGTTTGTAAACGTTTGACTTAAATCGCCAAAAAGGTGAAATGTTTGGATTTGTTTCGTAACGTTTGTAAACGTTTGTTTTAAATCGCTAAAAAGGTGAATCGTTTGGATTTGTTTCGTATCGTTTGTAAACGTTTCGCTTAAATTGCTAAAAAGTGTTTCGTAATGTTTTAAACGTTTGGATTAGTTTTGTAACGTTTCTAAATGTTTGGCTTAAATCGCTAAGAAGGTGAAACGTTTGGATTTGTTTCGTAACGTTTGTAAACGTTTGACTTAAATCACTAAAAAAGGGAATAGTTTGGATTTGTTTCGTAACGTTTGTAAACGCTTGCCTTAAATCGCTAAAAAGGTGAAGAGTTTGGCTTAAATCGCTAAAAAGGCGAAACGGTTGGATTTGTTTCGTAACGTTTGTAAATGTTTGGCATAAATCGCTAAAAAGGCGAAACGTTTGGATTTGTTTCGTAACATTTGTAAATGTTTGGCTTAAATCGCTAAAAAGGCAAAAATATTTTAATTTGTTTTGTAACATTTTGTAACATTTGGATTTGTTTCGTAGCGTTTGTAAACGTTTGGTTTAAATTGCTAAAAAGGTGAAACGTTTTGTTTTGTTTTGTAACGTTTGTAAACGTTTGGCTTCAATTGCTAAAAAGGTGAAACGTTGGGATTTGTTTCTTAACATTTGTAAATGTTTGTTCTAAATTGCTAAAAAGGTGAAACGTTTGAATTGTTGTAAACGTTTGGTTAATTTGCTTAAAAGGGTTTCATAAAACATTTGGATTAGTTTCGTAACGTTTGTAAACGTTCGGCCTAAATCGCTAAAAAGGTGAAACGTTTGGATTTGTTGCGTAACGTTTGTAAATGTTTGGCTTAAATCGCTAAAAAGATGAAACGTTTGGATTTGTTTCGTAACGTTTGTAAACGTTTGGCTTAAATCGCTAAAAATGTGAAACGTTTGGATTTGTTTCATAATGTTTGTAAACGTTTGGCTTAAATCGCTAAAAAGGTGAAACGTTTGGATTTGTTTCGTAATGTTTGTAAACGTTTGGCATAAATCGCTAAAAAGGTGAAACGTTTGGATTTGTTTCGTAACGTTTGTAAACGTTTGGCATAAATCGTTAAAAATGGGAAACATTTGCATTTTTTTCATAAAGTTTGTAAATGTTTGGCTTAAATCACTAAAAAGGAGAAACGTTTGGATTTGTTTCGTGAAGTTTGTAAACGTTTGGCTTAAATCGCTAAAAAGGTGAAACGTTTGGATTTGTTTCGTAACGTTTGTTAATGTTTAACTTAAATCGCTAAATAGGTGAAACGTTTCGATTTGTTTCGTAACGTTTGTAAACGTTTGGATTAAATTGCTAAAAAGGTGAAACGTTTTGATTTGTTTCGTAGCGTTTGTAAATGTTTCGCTTAAATTGCTAAAAAGGTGAAACGTTTGGATTTGTTTCGTGAAGTTTGTAAACGTTTGGCTTAAATCGCTAAAAAGGTGAAACGTTTGGATTTGTTTCTTAATGTTTGTAAATGTTTGTTCTAAATCGCTAAAAAGCTGAAACGATTGAATTGTTGTAAACGTTTGCTTAAAAGGGTTTCATAAAACATTTGGATTAGTTTCGTAACGTTTGTAAACGTTCGACCTAAATCGCTAAAAAGGTGAAACGTTTGGATTTGTTGCGTAACGTTTGTAAATGTTTGGCTTAAATCGCTAAAAAGATGAAACGTTTGGATTTGTTTCGTAACGTTTGTAAACGTTTGACTTAAATCGCTAAAAATGTGAAACGTTTGGCTTAAATCGCTAAAAAGGTGAAACGTTTGGATTTGTTTCGTAATGTTTGTAAACGTTTGGCTTAAATCGCTAAAAAGGTGAAACGTTTGGATTTGTTTCGTAACGTTTGTAAACGTTTGGCATATATCGCTAAAAAGGTGAAAGGTTTGGATTTATTTCGTAACGTTTGTAAACGTTTGGATTAAATCGCTAAAAAGGTGAAACGTTTGGATTTGTTTCGTAACGTTTGTAAATGTTTGACATAAATCGTTAAAAAGGTGAAATGTTTAGATTTGTTTCGTAACGTTTGTAAATGTTTGGCTTAAATCGCTAAATAGGTGAAACGTTTGAATTTGTTTCGAAACGTTTGTAAACGTTTTGCTTAAATCGCTAAAAAGGTGAAACGTTTGGATTTGTTTCGTAACATTTGTAAATGTTTGGATTAAATCGCTAAAAAAGTAAAATGTTTTAATTTGTTTCGTAACATTTGTAAACATTTGGCATAAATCGCTAAAAAGGTGAAACGTTTGGATTTAAATTGCTAAAAAGGTGAAACGTTTGGATTTGTTTCCTAACGTTTGTGAACGTTTCGATTAAATTGTTAAAAAGGAGAAACGTTTGATTTGTTTCGTAACGCTTGCCAATGTTTGGCTTAAATCGCTAAAAAGGTGAAACATTTGGATTTATTTCGTAACGTCTGTAAATGTTTAGCTTAAATCGCTAAAAACGTGAAATGTTTGGTTTTGTTTCGTAACGTTTGTAAACGTTTGACTTAAATTGCCAAAAAGGTGAAATGTTTGGATTTGTTTCATAACGTTTGTTTTAAATCGCTAAAAAGGTGAATCCTTTGGATTTGTTTCGTATCGTTTGTAAACGTTTGGCTTAAATTGCTAAAAAGTGTTTCGTAATGTTTTAAACGTTTGGATTAGTTTTGTAACGTTTCTAAATGTTTGGCTTAAATCGCTAAAAAGGTGAAACGTTTGGATTTGTTTCGAAACGTTAGTAAACGTTTGGCTTAAATCACTAAAAAAGGGAAACGTTTGGATTTGTTTTGTAACGTTTGTAAACGCTTGCCTTAAATCGCTAAAAAGGTGAAGAGTTTGGCTTAAATCGCTAAAAAAGGCGAAACGGTTGGATTTGTTTCGTAACGTTTGTAACTGTTTGGCATAAATCGCTAAAAAGGTGAAACGTTTGGATTTGTTTCGTAACATTTGTAAATGTTTGGCTTAAATCGCTAAAAAGGTAAAATGTTTTAATTTGTTTCGTATCATTTGTAAACATTTGGCATAAATCGCTAAAAAGGTGAAACGTTTGGATTTAAATTGCTAAAAAGGTGAAACGTTTGGATTTGTTTCCTAACGTTTGTAAACGTTTCGATTAAATTGTTAAAAAGGTGAAACGTTTGGATTTGTTTCGTAGCGTTTGTAAACGTTTGGTTTAAATTGCTAAAAAGGTGAAACGTTTTCTTTTGTTTTGTAACGTTTGTAAACATTTGGCTTCAATTGCTAAAAAGGTGAAACGTTGGGATTTGTTTCTTAACATTTGTAAATGTTTGTTGTAAATCACTAAAAAGGTGAACTGTTGACTTGTTGTAAACGTTTGGTTAATTTGCTTAAAAGGGTTTCATAAAACATTTGGATTAGTTTCGTAACGTTTGTAAACGTTCGGCCTAAATCGCTAAAAAGGTGAAACGTTTGGATTTGTTACGTTACGTTTGTAAATGTTTGGCTTTAATCGCTAAAAAGATGAAACGTTTGGATTTGTTTCGTAACGTTTGTAAACGTTTGGCTTAAATCGCTAAAAATGTGAAACGTTTGGCTTAAATCGCTAAAAAGGAGAAACGTTTGGGTTTGTTTCGTAATGTTTGTAAACGTTTGGCTTAAATCGCCAAAAAGGTGAAACGTTTGGATTTGTTTCGTAACGTTTGTAAAAGTTTGGCATAAATCGTTAAAAATGGGAAACGTTTGCATTTTTTTCGTAAAGTTTGTAAATGTTTGTATTAAATCACAAAAAAGGATAAACGTTTGGATTTGTTTCGTGAAGTTTGTAAACGTTTGGCTTAAATCGCTAAAAAGGTGAAACGTTTGGATTTGTTTCGTAACGTTTGTTAATGTTTAACTTAAATCGCTAAATAGGTGAAACGTTTCGATTTGTTTCGTAACGTTTGTAAACGTTTGGATTAAATTGCTAAAAAGGTGAAACATTTGGATTTGTTTCGTAGCGTTTGTAAACGTTTGGTTTAAATTGCTAAAAAGGTGAAACGTTTTCTTTTGTTTTGTAACGTTTGTAAACGTTTGACTTCAATTGCTAAAAAGGTGAAACGTTGGGATTTGTTTCTTAACGTTTGTAAATGTTTGTTCTAAATCGCTAAAAAGCTGAAACGATTGAATTGTTGTAAACGTTTTGTTAATTTGCTTAATAGGGTTTCATAAAACAATTGGATTAGTTTCGTAACGTTTGTAAACGTTCGACCTAAATCGCTAAAAAGGTGAAACGTTTGGATTTGTTGCGTAACGTTTGTAAATGTTTGGCTTAAATCGCTAAAAAGATGAAACGTTTGGATTTGTTTCGTAACGTTTGTAAACGTTTGGCTTAAATCGCTAAAAATGTGAAACGTTTGGCTTAAATCGCTAAAAAGGTGAAACGTTTGGATTTGTTTCGTAATGTTTGTAAACGTTTGGCTTAATTCGCTAAAATGGTGAAACGTTTGGATTTGTTTTGTAACGTTTGTAAACGTTTGGCATAAATCGCTAAAAAGGTGAAAGGTTTGGATTTATTTCGTAACGTTTGTAAACATTTGGATTAAATCGCTAAAAAGGTGAAACGTTTGGATTTGTTTCGTAACGTTTGTAAATGTTTGACATAAATCGTTAAAAAGGTGAAATGTTTAGATTTGTTTCGTAACGTTTGTAAATGTTTGGCTTAAATCGCTAAAAAGGTGAAACGTTTGGATTTGTTTCTTAATGTTTGTAAATGTTTGTTCTAAATCGCTAAAAAGCTGAAACGATTGAATTGTTGTAAACGTTTGCTTAAAAGGGTTTCATAAAACATTTGGATTAGTTTCGTAACGTTTGTAAACGTTCGACCTAAATCGCTAAAAAGGTGAAACGTTTGGATTTGTTGCGTAACGTTTGTAAATGTTTGGCTTAAATCGCTAAAAAGATGAAACGTTTGGATTTGTTTCTTAACGTTTGTAAACGTTTGACTTAAATCGCTAAAAATGTGAAACGTTTGGCTTAAATCGCTAAAAAGGTGAAACGTTTGGATTTGTTTCGTAATGTTTGTAAACGTTTGGCTTAAATCGCTAAAAAGGGGAAACGTTTGGATTTGTTTCGTAACGTTTGTAAACGTTTGGCATAAATCGCTAAAAAGGTGAAAGGTTTGGATTTATTTCGTAACGTTTGTAAACGTTTGGATTAAATCGCTAAAAAGGTGAAACGTTTGGATTTGTTTCGTAACGTTTGTAAATGTTTGACATAAATCGTTAAAAAGGTGAAATGTTTAGATTTGTTTCGTAACGTTTGTAAATGTTTGGCTTAAATCGCTAAATAGGTGAAACGTTTGAATTTGTTTCGAAACGTTTGTAAAGGTTTTGCTTAAATCGCTAAAAAGGTGAAACGTTTGGATTTGTTTCGTAACATTTGTAAATGTTTGGATTAAATCGCTAAAAAGGTAAAATGTTTTCATTTGTTTCGTGACATTTGTAAACATTTGGCATAAATCGCTAAAAAGGTGAAACGTTTGGATTTAAATTGCTAAAAAGGTGAAACGTTTGGATTTGTTTCCTAACGTCTGTAAACGTTTCGATTAAATTGTTAAAAAGGAGAAACGTTTGATTTGTTTCGTAACGCTTGCCAATGTTTGGCTTAAATCGCTAAAAAGGTGAAACATTTGGATTTATTTCGTAACGTCTGTAAATGTTTAGCTTAAATCGCTAAAAACGTGAAATGTTTGGTTTTGTTTCGTAACGTTTGTAAACGTTTGACTTAAATTGCCAAAAAGGTGAAATGTTTGTATTTGTTTCATAACGTTTGTTTTAAATCGCTAAAAAGGTGAATCCTTTGGATTTGTTTCGTATCGTTTGTAAACGTTTGGCTTAAATTGCTAAAAAGTGTTTCGTAATGTTTTAAACGTTTGGATTAGTTTTGTAACGTTTTTAAATGTTTGGCTTAAATCGCTAAAAAGGTGAAACGTTTGGATTTGTTTCGAAACGTTAGTAAACGTTTGGCTTAAATCACTAAAAAAGGGAAACGTTTGGATTTGTTTTGTAACGTTTGTAAACGCTTGCCTTAAATCGCTAAAAAGGTGAAGAGTTTGGCTTAAATCGCTAAAAAAGGCGAAACGGTTGGATTTGTTTCGTAACGTTTGTAAATGTTTGGCATAAATCGCTAAAAAGGTGAAACGTTTGGATTTGTTTCGTAACATTTGTAAATGTTTGGCTTAAATCGCTAAAAAGGTAAAATGTTTTAATTTGTTTCGTATCATTTGTAAACATTTGGCATAAATCGCTAAAAAGGTGAAACGTTTGGATTTAAATTGCTAAAAAGGTGAAACGTTTGGATTTGTTTCCTAACGTTTGTAAACGTTTCGATTAAATTGTTAAAAAGGTGAAACGTTTGGATTTGTTTCGTAGCGTTTGTAAACGTTTGGTTTAAATTGCTAAAAAGGTGAAACGTTTTCTTTTGTTTTGTAACGTTTGTAAACATTTGGCTTCAATTGCTAAAAAGGTGAAACGTTGGGATTTGTTTCTTAACATTTGTAAATGTTTGTTGTAAATCGCTAAAAAGGTGAACTGTTGACTTGTTGTAAACGTTTGGTTAATTTGCTTAAAAGGGTTTCATAAAACATTTGGATTAGTTTCGTAACGTTTGTAAACGTTCGGCCTAAATCGCTAAAAAGGTGAAACGTTTGGATTTGTTGCGTTACGTTTGTAAATGTTTGGCTTAAATCGCTAAAAAGATGAAACGTTTGGATTTGTTTCGTAACGTTTGTAAACGTTTGGCTTAAATCGCTAAAAATGTGAAACGTTTGGCTTAAATCGCTAAAAAGGGGAAACGTTTGGGTTTGTTTCGTAATGTTTGTAAACGTTTGGCTTAAATCGCCAAAAAGGTGAAACGTTTGGATTTGTTTCGTAACGTTTGTAAAAGTTTGGCATAAATCGTTAAAAATGGGAAACGTTTGCATTTTTTTCGTAAAGTTTGTAAATGTTTGGCTTAAATCACTAAAAAGGAGAAACGTTTGGATTTGTTTCGTGTAGTTTGTAAACGTTTGGCTTAAATCGCTAAAAAGGTGAAACGTTTGGATTTTTTTCGTAACGTTTGTTAATGTTTAACTTAAATCGCTAAATAGGTGAAACGTTTCGATTTGTTTCGTAACGTTTGTAAACGTTTGGATTAAATTGCTAAAAAGGTGAAACATTTGGATTTGTTTCGTAGCGTTTGTAAACGTTTGGTTTAAATTGCTAAAAAGGTGAAACGTTTTCTTTTGTTTTGTAACGTTTGTAAACGTTTGGCTTCAATTGCTAAAAAGGTGAAACGTTGGGATTTGTTTCTTAACGTTTGTAAATGTTTGTTCTAAATCGCTAAAAAGCTGAAACGATTGAATTGTTGTAAACGTTTTGTTAATTTGCTTAATAGGGTTTCATAAAACAATTGGATTAGTTTCGTAACGTTTGTAAACGTTCGACCTAAATCGCTAAAAAGGTGAAACGTTTGGATTTGTTGCGTAACGTTTGTAAATGTTTGGCTTAAATCGCTAAAAAGATGAAACGTTTGGATTTGTTTCGTAACGTTTGTAAACGTTTGGCTTAAATCGCTAAAAATGAGAAACGTTTGGCTTAAATCGCTAAAAAGGTGAAACGTTTGGATTTGTTTCGTAATGTTTGTAAACGTTTGGCTTAATTCGCTAAAAAGGTGAAACGTTTGGATTTGTTTTGTAACGTTTGTAAACGTTTGGCATAAATCGCTAAAAAGGTGAAAGGTTTGGATTTATTTCGTAACGTTTGTAAACATTTGGATTAAATCGCTAAAAAGGTGAAACGTTTGGATTTGTTTCGTAACGTTTGTAAATGTTTGACATAAATCGTTAAAAAGGTGAAATGTTTAGATTTGTTTCGTAACGTTTGTAAATGTTTGGCTTAAATCGCTAAATAGGTGAAACGTTTGAATTTGTTTCGAAACGTTTGTAAACGTTTGGCTTAAATCGCTAAAAAGGTGAAACGTTTGGATTTGTTTCGTAATGTTTGTAAACGTTTTGGCTTAAATCGCTAAAAAGGTGAAACGTTTGGATTTGTTTCCTAACGTTTGTAAACGTTTGGCATAAATCGCTAAAAAGGTGAAAGGTTTGGATTTATTTCGTACCGTTTGTAAACGTTTGGATTAAATCGCTAAAAAGGTGAAACGTTTGGATTTGTTTCGTAACGTTTGTAAATGTTTGACATAAATCGTTAAAAAGGTGAAATGTTTAGATTTGTTTCGTAACGTTTGTAAATGTTTGACTTAAATCGCTAAATAGGTGAAACGTTTGAATTTGTTTCGAAACGTTTGTAAACGTTTTGCTTAAATCGCTAAAAAGGTGAAACGTTTGGATTTGTTTCGTAACATTTGTAAATGTTTGGCTCAAATCGCTAAAAAGGTAAAATGTTTTAATTTGTTTTGTAACATTTGTAAACATTTGGCATAAATCGCTAAAAAGGTGAAACGTTTGGATTTAAATTGCTAAAAAGGTGAAACGTTTGGATTTGTTTCCTAACGTTTGTAAACGTTTGGATTAAATTGTTAAAAAGGGGAAACATTTGGATTTGTTTCGTAACGCTTGCCAATGTTTGGCTTAAATCGCTAAAAAGGTGAAACATTTGGATTTATTTCGTAACGTCTGTAAATGTTTGGCTTAAATCGCTAAAAACGTGAAATGTTTGGTTTTGTTTCGTAACGTTTGTAAACATTTGACTTAAATCGCCAAAAAGGTGAAATGTTTGGATTTGTTTCATAACGTTTGTAAACGTTTGTTTTAAATCGCTAAAAAGGTGAAACGTTTGGATTTGTTTCGTATCGTTTGTAAACGTTTGGCTTAAATTGCTAAAAAGTGTTTCGTAATGTTTTAAACGTTTGGATTAGTTTTGTAACGTTTCTAAATGTTTGGCTTAAATCGCTAAAAAGGTGAAACGTTTGGATTTGTTTCGTAACGTTAGTAAACGTTTGGCTTAAATCACTAAAAAAGGGAAACGTTTGGATTTGTTTTGTAACGTTTGTAAACGCTTGCCTTAAATCGCTAAAAAGGTGAAGAGTTTGGCTTAAATCGCTAAAAAAAGGTGAAACGGTTGGATTTGTTTCATAACGTTTGTAAATGTTTGGCATAAATCGCTAAAAAGGTGAAACGTTTGGATTTGTTTCGTAACATTTGTAATTGTTTGGCTTAAATCGCTAAAAAGGTAAAATGTTTTTATTTGTTTCGTAACATTTGTAAACATTTGGCATAAATCGCTAAAAAGGTGAAACGTTTGGATTTAAATTGCTAAAAAGGTGAAATGTTTGGATTTGTTTCATAACATTTGTAAACGTTTGGATTAAATTGTTAAAAAGGTGAAACATTTGGATTTGTTTCGTAGCGTTTGTAAACGTTTGGTTTAAATTGCTAAAAAGGTGAAACGTTTTCTTTTGTTTTGTAACGTTTGTAAACGTTTGGCTTCAATTGCTAAAAAGGTGAAACGTTGGGATTTGTTTCTTAACGTTTGTAAATGTTTGTTCTAAATCGCTAAAAAGCTGAAACGATTGAATTGTTGTAAACGTTTTGTTAATTTGCTTAATAGGGTTTCATAAAACAATTGGATTAGTTTCGTAACGTTTGTAAACGTTCGACCTAAATCGCTAAAAAGGTGAAACGTTTCGATTTGTTGCGTAACGTTTGTAAATGTTTGGCTTAAATCGCTAAAAAGATGAAACGTTTGGATTTGTTTCGTAACGTTTGTAAACGTTTGGCTTAAATCGCTAAAAATGTGAAACGTTTGGCTTAAATCGCTAAAAAGGTGAAACGTTTGGATTTGTTTCGTAATGTTTGTAAACGTTTGGCTTAATTCGCTAAAAAGGTGAAACGTTTGGATTTGTTTTGTAACGTTTGTAAACGTTTGGCATAAATCGCTAAAAAGGTGAAAGGTTTGGATTTATTTCGTAACGTTTGTAAACATTTGGATTAAATCGCTAAAAAGGTGAAACGTTTGGATTTGTTTCGTAACGTTTGTAAATGTTTGACATAAATCGTTAAAAAGGTGAAATGTTTAGATTTGTTTCGTAACGTTTGTAAATGTTTGGCTTAAATCGCTAAATAGGTGAAACGTTTGAATTTGTTTCGAAACGTTTGTAAACGTTTGGCTTAAATCGCTAAAAAGGTGAAACGTTTGGATTTCTTTCGTAATTTTTGTAAACGTTTTGGCTTAAATCGCTAAAAAGGTGAAACGTTTGGATTTGTTTCCTAACGTTTGTAAACGTTTGGCATAAATCGCTAAAAAGGTGAAAGGTTTGGATTTATTTCGTACCGTTTGTAAACGTTTGGATTAAATCGCTAAAAAGGTGAAACGTTTGGATTTGTTTCATAACTTTTGTAAATGTTTGACATAAATCGTTAAAAAGGTGAAATGTTTAGATTTGTTTCGTAACGTTTGTAAATGTTTGGCTTAAATCGCTAAATAGGTGAAACGTTTGAATTTGTTTCGAAACGTTTGTAAACGTTTTGCTTAAATCGCTAAAAAGGTGAAACGTTTGGATTTGTTTCGTAACATTTGTAAATGTTTGGCTCAAATCGCTAAAAAGGTAAAATGTTTTAATTTGTTTTGTAACATTTGTAAACATTTGGCATAAATCGCTAAAAAGGTGAAACGTTTGGATTTAAATTGCTAAAAAGGTGAAACGTTTGGATTTGTTTCCTAACGTTTGTAAACGTTTGGATTAAATTGTTAAAAAGGGGAAACATTTGGATTTGTTTCGTAACGCTTGCCAATGTTTGGCTTAAATCGCTAAAAAGGTGAAACATTTGGATTTATTTCGTAACGTCTGTAAATGTTTGGCTTAAATCGCTAAAAACGTGAAATGTTTGGTTTTGTTTCGTAACGTTTGTAAACATTTGACTTAAATCGCCAAAAAGGTGAAATGTTTGGATTTGTTTCATAACGTTTGTAAACGTTTGTTTTAAATCGCTAAAAAGGTGAAACGTTTGGATTTGTTTCGTAACGTGTGTAAACGTTTGGCTTAAATTGCTAAAAAGTGTTTCGTAATGTTTTAAACGTTTGGATTAGTTTTGTAACGTTTCTAAATGTTTGGCTTAAATCGCTAAAAAGGTGAAACGTTTGGATTTGTTTCGTAACGTTAGTAAACGTTTGGCTTAAATCACTAAAAAAGGGAAACGTTTGGATTTGTTTTGTAACGTTTGTAAACGCTTGCCTTAAATCGCTAAAAAGGTGAAGAGTTTGGCTTAAATCGCTAAAAAAAGGTGAAACGGTTGGATTTGTTTCATAACGTTTGTAAATGTTTGGCATAAATCGCTAAAAAGGTGAAACGTTTGGATTTGTTTCGTAACATTTGTAATTGTTTGGCTTAAATCGCTAAAAAGGTAAAATGTTTTTATTTGTTTCGTAACATTTGTAAACATTTGGCATAAATCGCTAAAAAGGTGAAACGTTTGGATTTAAATTACTAAAAAGGTGAAATGTTTGGATTTGTTTCATAACATTTGTAAACGTTTGGATTAAATTGTTAAAAAGGTGAAACATTTGGATTTGTTTCGTAGCGTTTGTAAACGTTTGGTTTAAATTGCTAAAAAGGTGAAACGTTTTCTTTTGTTTTGTAACGTTTGTAAACGTTTGGCTTCAATTGCTAAAAATGTGAAACGTTGGGATTTGTTTCTTAACATTTGTAAATGTTTGTTCTAAATCGCTAAAAAGGTGAAACGTTTGACTTGTTGTAAACGTTTGGTTAATTTGCTTAAAAGGGTTTCATAAAACATTTGGATTAGTTTCGTAACGTTTGTAAACGTTCGGCCTAAATCGCTAAAAAGGTGAAACGTTTGGATTTGTTGCGTAACGTTTGTAAATGTTTGGCTTAAATCGCTGAAAAGATGAAACGTTTGGATTTGTTTCGTAACGTTTGTAAACGTTTGGCTTAAATCGCTAAAAATGTGAAACGTTTGACTTAAATCGCTAAAAAGGTGAAACGTTTGGATTTGTTTCGTAATCGTTTGTAAACGTTTGGCTTAAATCGCTAAAAAGGTGAAACGTTTGGATTTGTTTCGTAACGTTTGTAAACGTTTGGCATAAATCGTTAAAAATGGGAAACGTTTGCATTTTTTCGTAAAGTTTGGAAATGTTTGGCTTAAATCACTAAAAAGGTGAAACGTTTGGATTTGTTTCGTGAAGTTTGTAAACGTTTTGCCTAAATCGCTAAAAAGGTGAAACATTTGTATTTGTTGCGTAACGTTTGTAATTGTTTGGCTTAAATTGCTAAAAAGATAAAACGTTTGGATTTGTTTCGTAACGTTTGTAAACGTTTGGCTTAAATCGCTAAAAATGTGAAACGTTTGGCTTAAATCGCTAAAAAGGTGAAACGTTTGGATTTGTTTCGTAATGTTTGTAAACATTTGGCTTAAATCGCTAAAAAGGTGAAACGTTTGGATTTGTTTCGTGAAGTTTGTAAACGTTTGGCTTAAATCGCTAAAAAGGTGAAACGTTTGGATTTGTTTCGTAACGTTTGTTAATGTTTGGCTTAAATCGCTAAATAGGTGAAACGTTTCGATTTGTTTCGCAACATTTGTAAACGTTTGGATTAAATTGTTAAAAAGGTGAAACATTTGGATTTGTTTCGTACCGTTTGTAAACGTTTGGTTTAAATTGCTAAAAAGGTGAAACGTTTTCTTTTGTTTTGTAACGTTTGTAAACGTTTGGCTTCAATTGCTAAAAAGGTGAAACATTGGGATTTGTTTCTTAACGTTTGTAAATGTTTGTTCTAAATCGCTAAAAAGCTGAAACATTTGAATTGTTGTAAACGTTTAAACGTTTGGTTAATTTGCTTAAAAGGGTTTCATAAAACATTTGGATTAGTTTTGTAACATTTGGATTAGTTTTGTAACATTTGTAAACGTTCGGCCTAAATCGCTAAAACGGTGAAACGTTTGGATTTGTTATGTAACGTTTGTAAATGTTTGCCTAAATCGCTAAAAAGATGAAACGTTTGGATTTGTTTCGTAACGTTTGTAAACGTTTGGCTTAAATCGCTAAAAATGTGAAACGTTTGGCTTAAATCGCTAAAAAGGTGAAACGTTTGGATTTGTTTCGTAATGTTTGTAAACGTTTGGCTTAAATCGCTAAAAAGGTGAAACGTTTGGATTTGTTTCGTAACGTTTCTAAACGTTTGGCATAAATCGCTAAAAAGGTGAAATGTTTGGATTTGTTTCGTAACGTTTGTATACGTTTGAATTAAATCGCTAAAAAGGTGAAACGTTTAGATTTGTTTCGGAACGTTTGTAAACGTTTGGCACAAATCGCTAAAAAGGTGAAAGGTTTGGATTTGTTTCGTAACGTTTGTAAATGTTTTGCTTAAATCGCTAAATAGGTGAAACGTTTGTAAACGTTTTGCTTAAATCGCTAAAAAGGTGAAACGTTTGCCTTAAATCGCAATAAAGATGAAACGTTTGGATTTGTTTCGTAACGTTTGTAAACGTTTGGCTTAAATCGCTAAATAGGTGAAACGTTTTGATTTGTTTAGTAACGTTTGTAAACGTTTGGATTAAATTGTTAAAAAGGTGAAACGTTTGGATTTGTTTCGTAGCATTTGTAAACGTTTGGTTTAAATTGCTAAAAAGGTGAAACGTTTTCATTTGTTTTGTAACGTTCGTAAACGTCTGGCTTCAATTGCTAAAAAGGTGAAACGTTGGGATTTGTTTCTTAACGTTTGTAAATGTTTGTTCTAAATCGCTAAAAAGGTGAAACGTTTGAATTGTTGTAAACGTTTGGTTAATTTGCTTAAAAGAGTTTCACAAAACATTTGGATTAGTTTCGTAACGTTTGTAAACGTTCGGCCTAAATCGCTAAAAAGGTGAAACGTTTGGATTTGTTTCGTAACGTTTGTAAACGTTTGGCATAAATCGCTAAAAAGGTGAAATGTTTGGATTTGTTTCGTAAAGTTTGTAAACGTTTGAATTAAATCGCTAAAAAGGTGAAACGTTTGGATTTGTTTCGGAACGTTTGTAAACGTTTGGCACAAATCGCTAAAAAGGTGAAATGTTTGGATTTGTTTCGTAACGTTTGTAAATGTTTGGCTTAAATCGCTAAATAGGGGAAACGTTTGCATTTGTTTCGAAACGTTTGTAAACGTTTTGCTTAAATCGCTAAAAAGGTGAAACGTTTGGATTTGTTTCGTAACGTTTGTAAACGTTTGACATAAATCGTTAGAAATGGGAAACGTTTGCATTTTTTTCGTAACGTTTGTAAATGTTTTGCTTATATCACTAAAAAGGTGAAACGTTTGGATTTGTTTCGTGAAGTTTGTAAACGTTTGGCTTAAATCGCTAAAAAGGTGAAACGTTTGGATTTGTTTCGTAACGTTTGTTAATGTTTGGCTTAAATCGCTAAATAGGTGAAACGTTTCGATTTGTTTCGCAACATTTGTAAACGTTTGGATTAAATTGTTAAAAAGGTGAAACGTTTGGATTTGTTTCGTACCGTTTGTAAACGTTTGGTTTAAATTGCTAAAAAGGTGAAACGTTTTCTTTTGTTTTGTAACGTTTGTGAACGTTTGGCTTCAATTGCTAAAAAAGTGAAACGTTGGGATTTGTTTCTTAACGTTTGTAAATGTTTGTTCTAAATCGCTAAAAAGCTGAAACATTTGAATTGTTGTAAACGTTTAAACGTTTGGTTAATTTGCTTAAAAGGGTTTCATAAAACATTTGGATTAGTTTTGTAACATTTGTAAACGTTCGGCCTAAATCGCTAAAACGGTGAAACGTTTGGATTTGTTACGTAACGTTTGTAAATATATGGCTTAAATCGCTAAAAAGATGAAACGTTTGGATTTGTTTCGTAACGTTTGTAAACGTTTGGCTTAAATCGCTAAAAATGTGAAACGTTTGGCTTAAATCGCTAAAAATGTGAAACGTTTGGCTTAAATCGCTAAAAAGGTGAAACGTTTGGATTTGTTTCGTAATGTTTGTAAACGTTTGGCTTAAATCGCTAAAAAGGTGAAACGTTTGGATTTGTTTCGTAACGTTTCTAAACGTTTGGCATAAATCGCTAAAAAGGTGAAATGTTTGGATTTGTTTCGTAACGTTTGTAAACGTTTGAATTAAATCGCTAAAAAGGTGAAACGTTTAGATTTGTTTCGGAACGTTTGTAAACGTTTGGCACAAATCGCTAAAAAGGTGAAAGGTTTGGATTTGTTTCGTAACGTTTGTAAATGTTTGGCTTAAATCGCTAAATAGGTGAAACGTTTGCATATGTTTCGAAACGTTTGTAAACGTTTTGCTTAAATCGCTAAAAAGGTGAAACGTTTGCCTTAAATCGCAATAAAGATGAAACGTTTGGATTTGTTTCGTAACGTTTGTAAACGTTTGGCTTAAATCGCTAAATAGGTGAAACGTTTTGATTTGTTTAGTAACGTTTGTAAACGTTTGGATTAAATTGTTAAAAAGGTGAAACGTTTGGATTTGTTTCGTAGCATTTGTAAACGTTTGGTTTAAATTGCTAAAAAGGTGAAACGTTTTCATTTGTTTTGTAACGTTCGTAAACGTCTGGCTTCAATTGCTAAAAAGGTGAAATGTTGGGATTTGTTTCTTAACGTTTGTAAATGTTTGTTCTAAATCGCTAAAAAGGTGAAACGTTTGAATTGTTGTAAACGTTTGGTTAATTTGCTTAAAAGGGTTTTACAAAACATTTGGATTAGTTTCGTAGCGTTTGTAAACGTTCGGCCTAAATCGCTAAAAAGGTGAAACGTTTGGATTTGTTTCGTAACGTTTGTAAACGTTTGGCATAAATCGCTAAAAAGGTGAAATGTTTGGATTTGTTTCGTAAAGTTTGTAAACGTTTGAATTAAATCGCTAAAAAGGTGAAACGTTTGGATTTGTTTCGGAACGTTTGTAAACGTTTGGCACAAATCGCTAAAAAGGTGAAATGTTTGGATTTGTTTCGTAACGTTTGTAAATGTTTGGCTTAAATCGCTAAATAGGGGAAACGTTTGCATTTGTTTCGAAACGTTTGTAAACGTTTTGCTTAAATCGCTAAAAAGGTGAAACGTTTGCCTTAAATCGCTAAAAAGGTGAAACGTTTGCCTTAAATCGCTAAAAAGGTGAAACGTTTGGATTTGTTTCGTAACGTTTGTAAACGTTTGGCATATATCGCTAAAAAGGTGAAACATTTGGATTTGTTTCGTAATGTTTGTAAACGTTTGGCTGAAATCGCTAAAACTGTGAAACGTTTGCATTTTTTTTGTAATGTTTGTAAACGTTTGGCTTAAATCACTAAAAAGGGGAAATGTTTGGATTTGTTTCGTATCGTTTGTAAACGTTTGGCTTAAATCGCTAAAAAGGTGAAACGTTTGGATTTGTTCCGTAAACGTTTGTCAATGTTTGGCTTAAATTGTTAAATAGGTGAAACGTTTCGATTTGTTTCGTAACGTTTGTAAACGTTTCGATTAAATTGCGAAAAAGGTGAAATGTTTGGATTTGTTTCGTAGCGTTTGTAAACGTTTGGCCTAAATTGGTTAAAAGGTGATACGTTTGGTTTTGTTTCGTAACGTTTGTAAACGTTTGGCTTAAATCGCTAAAAAGGTGAAACGTTTGGATTTGTTTCGTAACGTTTGTAAATGTTTGTTTTAAATCGCTAAAAATGTGAAACGTTTGAATTTGTTTCGAAACCTTTGTAAACGTTTTGCTTAATTTTCTTTAAAGGGTTTTATAACGTTTTAAACATTTGGATTAATTTCGTAACGTTTGTAAACGTTTGGCCTAAACCGCTAAAAAGGTGAATCGTTTGGATTTGTTTTGTAACGTTTGTAAACGCTTGGCTTAAATCGCTAAAAAGGTGAAACGTTTGGATTTGTTTCATAACGTTTGTAAACGTTTGGCTTATATCGCTAAAAAGGTGAAACGTTTCGCTTAAATCTCTAAAAAGGTGAAACGTTTGGATTTGTTTCCTAACGTTTGTAAACGTTTGACTTAAATCGCTAAAAAGGTGAAACGTTTGGATTTATATTGCTAAAAAGGTAAAATGTTTGGATTTGTTTCGTAACGTTTGTAAACGTTTGTCTTAAATCGCTACAAAGGGGAAACGTTTGGATTTTTTTGTAACTTTAGATTTGTTTCGTAATATTTATAAACGTTTGACTTCAATCGCTAAAAAACTGAAATGTTGGGATTTGTTTCATAACATTTATAAACGTTTAGCTTAAATCGCTAAAAAGGTGAAACATTTGGATTTATTTCGTAACGTTTGTAAATGTTTGGCTTAAATCGCTAAAAAGGTGAAACGTTTAGATTTAAATTGCTTTAAAGGTGAAACATTTGGATTTAATTCGTAACGTTTGTAATTGTTTGGCTTAAATCGCTATAAAGGTGAAACGTTTGGAATTTGTTTCGTAGCGTTTTTTAACGTTTGGTTTAAATCGCTAAAGAGGTGAAGCGCTTGGATTTGTTTTATACCGTGTGTAAACGTTTGGCTTAAATCGCTAAAAAGGTAAAACGTTTAGATTTGTTTCGTAACGTTTGTAAACGTTTGGCTAATATCGCTAAAAAGGTGAAACGTTTGGATATGTTTCTTAACGTCTGTAAATGTTTGGTTTAAATCGCTAAAAAGGCGAAATGTTTGGTTTTGTTTCGTAACGTTTGTAAACGTTTGGCTTAAATCGCTAAAAAGGTGAAACGTTTGGATTTGTTTCGTAACGTTTGTAAATGTTTGTTTTAAATCGCTAAAAATGTGAAACGTTTGAATTTGTTTCGAAACCTTTGTAAACGTTTTGCTTAATTTTCTTTAAAGGGTTTTATAACGTTTTAAACATTTGGATTAATTTCGTAACGTTTGTAAACGTTTGGCCTAAACCGCTAAAAAGGTGAATCGTTTGGATTTGTTTTGTAACGTTTGTAAACGCTTGGCTTAAATCGCTAAAAAGGTGAAACGTTTGGATTTGTTTCATAACGTTTGTAAACGTTTGGCTTATATCGCTAAAAAGGTGAAACGTTTCGCTTAAATCTCTAAAAAGGTGAAACGTTTGGATTTGTTTCCTAACGTTTGTAAACGTTTGACTTAAATCGCTAAAAAGGTGAAACGTTTGGATTTATATTGCTAAAAAGGTAAAATGTTTGGATTTGTTTCGTAACGTTTGTAAACGTTTGTCTTAAATCGCTACAAAGGGGAAACGTTTGGATTTTTTTGTAACTTTAGATTTGTTTCGTAATATTTATAAACGTTTGACTTCAATCGCTAAAAAACTGAAATGTTGGGATTTGTTTCATAACATTTATAAACGTTTAGCTTAAATCGCTAAAAAGGTGAAACATTTGGATTTATTTCGTAACGTTTGTAAATGTTTGGCTTAAATCGCTAAAAAGGTGAAACGTTTAGATTTAAATTGCTTTAAAGGTGAAACATTTGGATTTAATTCGTAACGTTTGTAATTGTTTGGCTTAAATCGCTATAAAGGTGAAACGTTTGGAATTTGTTTCGTAGCGTTTTTTAACGTTTGGTTTAAATCGCTAAAGAGGTGAAGCGCTTGGATTTGTTTTATACCGTGTGTAAACGTTTGGCTTAAATCGCTAAAAAGGTAAAACGTTTGGATTTGTTTTGTAACGTTTGTAAACGTTTGGCTTAAATTGCTAAAAAGATGAAACATTTGGATTTAATTCATAAGGTTTGTAAACGTTTGTTCTAAATCGCTAAAAAGGTGAAACATTTGGATTTGTTTCGTATAGTTTGCAAATGTTTGGTTAAAATTGCTAAAAAGGTGAAACGCTTTGATTTATTTCGTAGCGTTTGTAAACGTTTGGCTTAAATTGCTAAAAAAGTGAAACGTTTGAATTTGTTTCCTAATATTTGTAAACGTTCGGCTTAAATCGCTAAAAGGGCGAAACGTTTGGTTTTGTTTCGTAACGTTTGTAAACGTTCGGCTTAAATCGCTAAAAAGGCGAAATGTTTGGATTTGTTCCATAACGTTTGTAAATGATTGGTTTTATTTCGTAATGTTTGTAAACGTTTGGCGTAAATAGCTAAAAGGCAAAAGGTCTGAAAAACTATCCACCTTTCAATTTTTTTCAATAGCACCCTCAACTTATAATATTTTCAATAGCACCCTATTTCTTAATTTTCGATTTCAATAGCACCCTAAATTTAAAAAAAGAAGATGATTTTATAATTATATGGGTTAAACTTTTTAAAACAATTAAATTTAAGGGTCATTTAATATTTTTTTCTACTTGGACAATTTCAAATAAGTCCCTTAACTTAAAAACCTTTCAAATAAATCCAAATAAAAAAATAAATATATATTAATAATTTAATTCAAAATTAAAAAAAAATCAAACCTGCTCCAGAGGAAGACGGGCAGCTCGTCTTCCTCGGAAGACCAGCATTTTGCCTGATGTTTCTATTAGTCTTGCTCTGGTGCTTTCTTGCTTATTTGGTGCTTTTTGGATTGCGATCGGATAACTCTTATGTTGGACCAACACGAACTTGAAGTACTTTAAGGAAGAGGTATGATTCTCTCAGCATTTTTGATTCAATATTGAGTTTGAAATATATCCTATGTTGATTAAAGTATTTTTATTCTGTTGTCTTATTGATATTCGGTTACTTGGATTTTCGTATATTTGTGGTAGTTCATGCTCAAATAAGCTTCCTAAAGTAATGTTTAATGTTTTTAATATGATTGTTGTGCTTATTTGCATTGCAATAATGCTTAAACTGAATTCCTATTGCTTAATGTTTATGTATAATTTAAAACATTGTAGAATATTTAGAACTTATGATATATATGAAAGATTTTTTTTGAAGATTAACCAAATGAAAAAAGTTCAATTTGATGCTTTAGGGTGCTATTGAAACAGAAAAATACGAAATAAGGTGCTATTGAAAAAATTACAAGGTCAAGGTGCTATTGAAAAACAAATAAAAGGTGGGTAGTTTTTCAGCCCTTTTGCCTAGCTAAAAATGTGAAATGTTTGGATTTGTTTCGTAACATTTTAAACGTTTGGTTTTGTTTTGTAAAGTTTGTAAACGTTTGGCTTAAATCGCTAAAAAGGTGAAACGTTTGCATTTGTTTCGTAACGTTTGCAAACGTTTGGCTTATTTTGCTAAAAAGATGATGTTTGGATTTGTTTCGTAATATTTGTAAACGTTAGGCTTCAATCGCTAAAAAGGTGAAACGTTTGGATTTGTTTAGTAATGCTTGTAAACGTTTGGCTTAAATCGCTAAAAAGGTGAAACGTTTGGATTTGTTTCGTAAGGGTTTAAACGTTTGGCTTAAATCTCTAAAAAGGTGAAACATTTGGTTTTGTTTCATAACGTTTGTAAACGTTTGGTTTATATTGCTAAAAAGGTGAAACGCATGGATTTGTTTCGTAGCGTTTGTAAACGTTTGGCTTAAATCGCCAAAAAAGTGAAACGTTTGTAAACGTTCGGCTTAAATCGCTTAAAGGGTGAAACGTTTGGTTTTGTTTCGTAACGTTTGAAAACGTTTGGCTTAAATCGCTAAAAAGGCGAAACATTTGGATTTGTTTCATAACGTTTTGTAAACGATTGGTTTTATTTTGTAATGTTTGTAAATGTTTGGCGTAAATAGTTAAAAATGTGAAACGTTTGGATTTGTTTCGTAACATTTTAAATGTTGGGTTTTGTTTCGTAACGTTTGTAAACGTTTGGCTTAAATCGCTAAAAAGGGGAAACGTTTGGATTTGTTTCGTAACGTTTGTAAACGTTTGGCTTATTTTGCTAAAAAGGGGAAACATTTGGATTTGTTTCGTAATATTTGTAAATGTTTGGCTTCAATGACAGAAAAGGTGAAGCGTTTAGATTTGTTTACTAACTTTTGTAAACGTTTGGCGTAAATCGCTGAAAAGGTGGAAAGTTTTGATTTGTTTCGTAAGAATTTAAACGTTTGGCTTAAAGCGTTAAAAACATGAAATATTTGGTTTTGTTACGTAATGTTTGTAAATGTTTGGTTTATATTGCTAAAAAGGTGAAATGCTTGAATTTGTTTCGTAGCGTTTGTAAACGTTTGGCTTAAATCGCTAAAAAGGTGAAACGTTTGGATTTGTTTCCTAACGTTTGTAAACGTTTGGCTTAAATCGCTAAAAGGGAGAAACGTTTGGTTTTGTTTCGTAACTTTGTAAACGTTCGGCTTAAATTGCTAAAAAGGGGAAACGTCCGGATTTGTTTCATAACGTTTGTAAACAATTGGTTTTATTTCGTAATGTTTGTAAACGTTTGGCGTAAATAGCAAAAAATGTGAAAGGTTTGGATTTGTTTCGTAACATTTTAAACGTTTGGTTTTGTTTCATAACGTTTGTAAACATTTGGTTTTTTTCGTAACGTTTGTAAACGTTTGGCTTATATCGCTAAAAAGGGGAAACGTTTGGATTTGTTTCGTAACGTTTATAAACGTTTGGCTTATTTTGCGAAAAAGGGGAAACATTTGGATTTGTTTCGTAATATTTGTAAACATTTGGCTTCAATCGCTAAAAAGGTGAAACATTTGAATTTGTTTAGTAACGTTTGTAAACGTTTAGCTTAAATCGCTAAAAAGGCGAAACGTTTGGATTTGTTTCGTAAGGGTTTAAACGTTTGGCTTAAATCGCTAATATGTGTAAACATTTGGATTAGTTTCGTAATGTTTGTAAACGTTTGACTTAAATCGCAAAAAAGGCGAAACGTTTGGATTTCCTTCGTAACGTTTGTAAACGTTTAGCTTATATTGCTAAAAAGGTGAAACAATTGGATTTGTTTCGTAATGTTTGTAAACGTTTGGCTTAAATCACTAAAAAGGTGAAACGTTTGGATTTGTTTCGTAGCGTTTTTTAAAGTTTGGCTTAAATCACTAAAAAGGTGAAACGCTTGGATTTGTTTCGTACCGTTTGTAAACGTTTGGCTTAAATCGCTAAAAAGGTGAAATGTTTGGATTTGTTTTGTAATGTTTCTAAACGTTTGGCTTAAATCGCTAAAAAGGTGAAACGTTTGGATTTGTTTCATAACGTTAGTAATAGTTTGATATATATATCGCTAAAAAGGTGAAACGTTTCGATTTGTTTCTTAACGGTTGTAAATGTTTGGCTTAAATCGTTAATAATGGTAATCATTTGCATTTTTTTTGTAACGTTTGTAAACGTTTTGCCTAAATCGCTAAATAGGTGAAACGTTTGGATTTGTTTCGTAACATTTTTAAACGTTTGGCTTAAACCGCTAAAAAGGTGAAACATTTGGATTTTTTCGTAACGTTTGTTAATGTTTGGCTTAAAGGCTAAATAGGTGAAACGTTTCAAATTGTTTCGTAACGTTTGTAAACGTTTGGATTAAATTGCTAAAGAGGTGAAACGTTTGGATTTGTTTCGTAGCGTTTGTAAACGTTTGGCTTAAATTGCTAAAAAGGTGAAATGTTTGGTTTTGTTTCGTAACGTTTGTAAACGTTTGGCTTAAATCGCTAAAAAGGTGAAACGTTGGGATTTGTTTCTTAACATTTGTAAATGTTTGTTCCAAATCGCTAAAAAGGTGAAACGTTTGAATTGTTGTAAACGTTTGGCTTAATTTGCTTAAAAGGGTTTCATAACGTTTTAAACATTTGGATTAGTTTCGTAACGTTTGTAAAAGTTTGGCCTAAATAGCTAAAAACGTGAAACGTTTGGATTTGTTTCGTAACGTTTGTAAACGTCTGGCAGAAATCGCTAAAAAGGTGAAACGTTTGGCTTAAATCGCTAAAAAGGTGAAATGTTTGGATTTGTTTTATAACGTTTGTAAACATTTGGCTTAAATCGCTAATAAGGTGAAACGTTTGGATTTGTTTCGTAACGTTTATAAACGTGTGGCATAAATCGCTAAAAAGGTGAAATGTTTGGATTTGTTTTGTAACGTTTGGCTTAAATCGCTAAAAAGGTGAAACATTTGGATTTAATTCATAACGTTTGTCAACGTTTGTTTATAATCGCTAAAAAGGTGAAAGATTTGGATTTGTTTCGTATCGTTTGCAAACGTTTGGTTAAAATTGCTAAAAAGGTGAAAAGTTTTGATTTATTTCGTAGCGTTTGTAAACGTTTGGCTTAAATCACTAAAAAAGGGAAACGTTTGAATTTGTTTCCTAACGTTTGTAACGTTCGGCTTAAATCGCTAAAAGGGCGAAACGTTTGGTTTTGTTTCGTAACGTTTGTAAACGTTCGGCTTAAATCGCTAAAAAGGCGAAACGTTTGGATTTGTTCCATAACGTTTGTAAATGATTGGTTTTATTTCGTAATGTTTGTAAACGTTTGGCGTAAATAGCTAAAAGGCAAAAGGTCTGAAAAACTACCCACCTTTCAATTTTTTTCAATAGCACCCTCACTTTGTAATATTTTCAATAGCACCCTATTTCGTAATTTTCGATTTCAATAGCACCCTAAATTTTAAAAAAAAAGATGATTTTATAATTATATGGATTAAACTTTTTAAAACAATTAAATTTAAGGGTCATTTAATACTTTTTTCTACCTGAACAATTTCAAATAAGTCCCTTAACTTAAAAACCTTTCAAATAAATCCAAATAAATAAATAAATATATATTAATAATTTAATTTAAAATTAAAAAAAAAACAAACCTGCTCCAGAGGAAGACGGGCAGCTCGTCTTCCTCGGAAGACCAGCATTTCGCCTGATGTTTCTTTTAGTCTTGCTCTGGTGCTTTCTTGCTTATTTGGTGCTTTTTGGATTGCGATCGGATAACTCTTATGTTGGACCAACACGAACTTGAAGTACTTTAAGGAAGAGGTATGATTCTCTCAGCATTTTTGATTCAATATTGAGTTTGAAATATATCCTATGTTGATTAAAGTATTTTTATTCTGTTGTCTTATTGATATTCGGTTACTTGGATTTTCGTATATTTGTGGTAGTTCATGCTCAAATAAGCTTCCTAAAGTAATGTTTAATGTTTTTAATACGATTGTTGTGCTTATTTGCATTGCATTAATGCTTAAACTGAATTCCTATTGCTTAATGTTTATGTATAATTTAAAACATTGTAGAATATTTAGAACTTATGATATATATGAAAGATTTTTTTTGAAGATTAACCAAATGAAAAAGTTCAATTTGATGCTTTAGGGTGCTATTGAAACAGAAAAATACGAAATAAGGTGCTATTGAAAAAATTACAAGGTCAAGGTGCTATTGAAAAAAAAAGAAAGGTGGGTAGTTTTTCAGCCCTTTTGCCTGGCTAAAAATGTGAAACGTTTGGATTTGTTTCGTAACATTTTAAACGTTTGGTTTTGTTTCGTAAAATTTGTAAACGTTTAGCTTAAATCGCTAAAAATGGGAAACGTTTGGATTTGTTTCGTAACGTTTGTAAACGTTTGGCTTATTTTGCTAAAAAGATGAGATGTTTGGATTTGTTTCGTAATATTTGTAAACGTTAGGCTTCAATCGCTAAAAAGGTGAAACGTTTGGATTTGTTTAGTAATGTTTGTAAACGTTTGGCTTAAATCGCTAAAAAGGTGAAATATTTGGATTTGTTTCGTAAGGGTTTAAACGTTTGGCTTAAATCTCTAAAAAGGTGAAACATTTGGTTTTGTTTCATAAGGTTTGTAAACGTTTGGTTTAAATTGCTAAAAAGGTGAAACACTTGGATTTGTTTCGTAGCGTTTGTAAACGTTTGGCTTAAATCGCTAAAAAAGTGAAACGTTTGCAAACGTTCGGCTTAAATCGCTTAAAGGGTGAAACGTTTGGTTTTGTTTCGTAACGTTTGTAAACGTTCAGCTTAAATCGCTAAAAAGGCGAACCATTTGGATTTGTTTCATAACGTTTGTAAACGATTGGTTTTATTTCGTAATGTTTGTAAACGTTTGGCGTAAATAGCTAAAAATGTGAAACGTTTGGATTTGTTTCGTAACAATTGAGACGTTGGGTTTTGTTTCGTAACGTTTGTAAACGTTTGGCTTAAATCGCTAAAAAGATGAAACGTTTGGATTTGTTTCGTAACGTTTGTAAACGTTTGGCTTATTTTGATAAAAAGGGGAAACGTTTGGATTTGTTTCGCAATATTTGTAAACGTTTGGCTTCAATGACAGAAAAGGTGAAGCGTTTAGATTTGTTTACTAAATTTTGTAAACGTTTGGCGTAAATCGCTGAAAAGGTGAAATGTTTGGATTTGTTTCGTAAGAATTTAAACGTTTGGCTTAAAGCGCTAAAAACGTGAAACATTTGGTTTTGTTTCGTAATGTTTGTAAATGTTTGGTTTATATTGCTAAAAAGGTGAAATGCTTGAATTTGTTTCGTAGCGTTTGTAAATGTTTGGCTTAAATCGCTAAAAAAGTGAATCGTTTGGATTTGTTTCCTAACGTTTGTAAACGTTCGGCATAAATCGCTAAAAGGGTGAAATGTTTGGTTTTGTTTCGTAACTTTGTAAACGTTCGGCTTAAATCGCTAAAAAGGCAAAAACGTTTGGATTTGTTTCATAACGTTTGTAAACGATTGGTTTTATTTCGTAATGTTTGTAAACGTTTGGCGTAAATAGCAAAATATGTGATAGGTTTGGATTTGTTTCGTTACATTTTAAACGTTTGGTTTTGTTTCGTAACGTTTGTAAACGTTTGGCTTAAATCGCTAAAAAAGGGAAACGTTTGGATTTGTTTCGTAACGTTTATAAACGTTTGGCTTATTTTGCGAAAAAGGGGAAACGTTTGGCTTTGTTTCGTAATATTTGTAAACATTTGGCTTCATTTGCTAAAAAGGTGAAACGTTTGAATTTGTTTAGTAACGTTTGTAAACGTTTAGCTTAAATCACTAATAAGGCGAAAAGTTTGGATTTGTTTCGTAAGGGTTTACAAGTTTGGCTTAAATCGCTAAAATGTGTAAACATTTGGATTAGTTTTGTAATGTTTGTAAACGTTTGACTTAAATCGCTAAAAAGGCAAAACGTTTGGATTTCCTTCGTAACGTTTGTAAACGTTTGGCTTATATTGCCAAAAAGGTGAAAAAATTGGATTTGTTTCGTAACGTTTGTAAACGTTTGGCTTAAATCACTAAAAAGGTGAAACGTTTGGATTTGTTTCGTAATGTTTGTTAACGTTTGGCTTCAATCGCAAAAAAGGTGAAACGTTTGGATTTTTTTCGTAACGTTTGTAGACGTTTGGCTTAAATCGCTAAAATGGGGAAACGTTTGGATTTGTTTCGTAACGTTTGTAAACGTTTGGCTTAAAAAGCTAAAAACGGTGAAACATTTGGACTTGTTTTGTAACGTTTGGTTTTGTTTCATAACGTTTATAAACGTTTGGTTTAAATCGCTTAATTGGGAAAACATTTGGATTTGCTTTTTGGCGTTTGTAAACGTTTGGCTTCAATCGCTAAAAAGGTAAAACGTTTGGATTTGTTTCGTAACGTTTGTAAACGTTTAACTTAAATTGCTAAAAATATGAAAAGTTGGTTTTTGTTTCGTAATGTTTGTAAACGTTTGGATTTGTTTCGAAACGTTTGTAAACGTTTGGCTTAAATAGCCAAAAAGGGGAAAGGTATACAAACTCACTGCTTGCTACTCCACGTGATAACCGGCAAGCAACTAATCCTGGTTCGCCTCTGAAGCACGAACAGTAGACGGGTCTAGACGAATAAAATAATTATTAAAAATAGACCCTAACTCTAGAGAGTACTAGACACCACATAGGACTAGCACAATTAACACGTCGGAATAAAACAATCCAGAACAACACAAAATTACCCAATTGGTAGAAACGCTCAATTAATACAAGTTTATTGAGTTCATGCTTTAAAATCCATTTAGAAAATATTATTTAAATAATCTTTAAATAATAAACAATTTCTAAATAGTGGGGTAGCTGAGTTACCAATAACTACCAAGCTAACCTCACTTGTCGGGTGACCCAAGTCTAACCCGACTCAAAACGTTGATCAAATATAAACCCGAGTTTATATTTATAAAATAATACGATAAAATAATAAACTATTTTAAAAGCAAAACTCAATAACTTTAATTTCAAGTAACCCGAGTTACAACCAAAACTTAACCATTTTAAGTTTATAAAAGTTTAGGGACTAAACTGTACTTTAGCCAATTTGATATTCGAAATCAAATTAATTACATTTATTTATAAATAAAACAAAATATAAAGTTACTAACCAACAACTTAATCAAATATGTTTTTTAAAAACATTCAAGGGCTAAATTGTAATTTAGCCAATTTTCATGCCAAATTGATATTCAAAATTAAATATAATTACCCGTGAGACGTGCACTCGATAACCTCAAAAATATCCCTCAAACTCCGTACTTGCAATCTATCATCATTCAATGTTATATAACAACTTAACCTGATAACTATCTAAAACTTATCACATGAAGTACCCAACTAACCTCAACCCACACCGAAACTTATTCCCAAAGAAATAACACATCAATACGTTCCTACAAAACTTACCGCCAGCTCCCGCATCGCATCATCAGACTTGATGGAAACACCAGTGTATTAATACACCAATCTATCGTCTCGGTTCCGAGTTTCCAATATTCGTACTAGGATAATCAGAAATCACCTGCCAAACCAAGGGAATATTTCCCTCATCTTTCTCGATATCGAAACCCAAAGATTTCGATCCACGAATCATATATCAAGGTAAGCCAACCTCGACCACATGAGTAAATCATCTCACGTGGTACCTCATACGAAGAGACAGAACAAAATAATTAACTTAGTCCAATAGACAAGCGAGTTATACAACGAATTTTATTACCAACAGATTACGAATTCTATGAACCAAATTCACACAAACATGCCATTGAACACAATTAACCCTAAACGTACAAAAAGAAAACCAGGACATGCCACAACATTTTTGAAATCTTATTACAAAATCACCATGTAATTATATCACCCTTTAATAGTACGCTTCAAAATCCGTTTTGAAATTTACAGTCAAATACGAAAACTTCCAAGTTTTGTTGAGCCCCACGGTTAAAACAAAATCACAATTTGTAAAAGTCTCTTCTTATTTATCAATTTCTTTAAAACGGATACCCAAGTATCTCAAACCATAAAATCATTGAGCTAGCCGAGTTATTACAACTATCAAGCTCAACTCCTAAATATGGGTGACCCAAGTCAAACACAAAACAATCGCTTATAAAACGTATTCAAAATATTTATAATCCCGGAAGAATACTTTAATAAAATTTCCATCCTTTCAAATTTGGGAGCTCAACTAAAACCAACCGCTAAACGGTAATTTAAAACTCAAATGAGATTTTTTTTTATTTCAAACATCTATTCCGTAAATCCCAAAAATATTAAAATGCTGACATACTACAACATGATATAATAACTTCAACGTTAAATTCTTAAAACAATGGCTCATTTCGTAAAATATCATGCTGAAATCATCGCTTGTTAACATCAAACCAAACATAATATTTCAAAATACCAGAATTTTTTAACTTGTGGTCAAACAATGTATGACCACCAAAACACGTTTTTAAAATTTAACCCAAAATCATCTTTAAAATAAAACAAGGCTAACACCCAACATCAAATGACATTTAAAATCAACAATCGAGACCAAAACCAAGATGTACTTTTATAATAAGACGAAAGCAGTTCAACACATCATGCAAAATAACCGTAACCATACCATATATTCTAAATTGCATCAGGTATAGTCGCCAAATTATCACACAACATCATACCCAAGTATGAGTTTAGAAACATTTACCAACCTATGATTTCCCGAGAAATCGAAAGAAATTATAATCACCCAAGTGAATAATCTCAACATGATAAAACACAGCAATTAACATCCAAGTGAAATAAATTGTCAATCAAAGCATCAATACCAAATAAGGACTGACAGACATCACCTATAGGATGTAGGCTGAAGGTTTGGAAACAAATGATGACGTTTTAAAAGACAAGACATGAATCCTAATTCCGCAGTAGTTCCTATGACACGACACCAACTTATCATGCCAAAATAATAAACACATAACATGCATAAGGCCTTGGTTGGAAACCAAAGCTCTGATACCAAGTTTGTCACGACCCATTTTCATGAATCGCGACCGGCGCTAGGGTATGGGTAATGTAGTACCAAAACCCGTAGCAAGCCTTTCGGTTAACATACAATTATAATAAACCTGCAAGAAAACCAATGCTCGGGGGCAACCAAGACTTCAGCCTAATTCTAGCAGTTATAATATTCAACATTTAATATTATAAATATTCGTTAAATTACGAGTCTCCAATATGGCATAAAAATAATGATGCCCATTAGGTAGCATGTTCCAATATGGCATAAAAATAATGATACCCATTAGGTAGCATGCTCACACCGAGTTACCACATTTCCATATATAACTTACCCAGATCATTACCGGTGCGCACGCGGTCCTAATGATGCCCATTAGGTAGCATGTTCCAACTAAGAGCCATAATATAAAAACAGTTCGAAATATACGTACAGTATATATATTTAATATTAAAATAACAATTTACTTAATAAAGCGGTAAATAGTAAGTACAAACTCACTGCTTGATACTCCACGTGATAACCGGCAAGCAACTAATCCTGGTTCGCCTCTGAAGCACGAACAGTAGACGGGTCTAGACAAATAAAATAATTATTAAAAATAGACCCTAACTCTAGAGAGTTCTAGACACCACATAGGACTAGCACAATTAACACGGCGGAATAAAACAATCCAGAACAACACAAAATTACCCAATAGGTAGAAACGCTCAATTAATACATGTTTATTGAGTTCATGCTTTAAAATCCATTTAGAAAATATTATTTAAATGATCTTTAAATAATAAACAATTTCTAAATAGTGGGTTAGGTGAGTTACCAATAACTACCAAGCTAACCTCACTTGTCGGGTGACCTAAGTCTAACTCGAATCAAAACGTTTATCAAATATAAACCCGAGTTTATATTTATAAAATAATACGATAAAATAATAAACTATTTTAAAAGCAGAACTCAATAACTTCAATTTCAAGTAACCCGAGTTACAACCAAAACTTAACCATTTTAAATTTATAAAATTTTAGGGACTAAACTGTACTTTAGCCAATTTGATATTCAAAATAAAATTAATTACTTTTATTTATAAATAAAACAAAATATAAAGTTACTAACCAACAACTTAATCAAATATGTATTTTAAAAACATTCAAGGGCTAAATTTTAATTTAGCCAATTTTCATGCCAAATTGATATTCAAAATTAAATATAATTACCCGAGTAATTATATAAAAATAATTATCGTTTATAATTCAAAACGAAATATAAAGTTGTTAAAAAAAACAATAACAATAAATAAAACTAACTTGGGGAATTTAATTGATTTTAAACAAGACAATTTGGTGGTCAAAGTGGCCATTAAGCCAAAATTTCAAAATAGTAATTAAAGAATAATATTAATTATAATTAATTTAAATATTATTTTTAGATTTTAAAAATAATATTATCAAATTGATTAACTTTCGATTTTAAAATGAAATCCCCAAATTAGAAATCAAAATCAATTAATCAATAGATAGAATTTAATCAATAGGTTTTAAGCAAAACAATTCAAGGATTTAAAAAAACCTTTAGCCAAACAAAACCCAAATTAGCCCAAACAATCAATGGCTTAAATTAACATAATCATATAACTTCACCATGAAACCAAACATGCCAAGCCTCCAACCCTTAATCATAAAACAAATCATAACTCATAAACAATAATCAATAGACAATTATCTTTTAAGTAGAAAAATCACAGTTAAGGAAGAAAAGAAATTCGGCAGCCATAAATTCAAATAGAGGCAGAATATAACCATTAAAACGGTAAGACGACGACAATGATAGCAAGATGATTTACGTATCGATTTGCGA
Organism: Mercurialis annua; assembly: GCF_937616625.2. Classification (NCBI taxonomy): domain Eukaryota; kingdom Viridiplantae; phylum Streptophyta; class Magnoliopsida; order Malpighiales; family Euphorbiaceae; genus Mercurialis; species Mercurialis annua. The sequence goes on from NC_065576.1 coordinate 27,217,268, forward strand.
GAAACAAAAAGCAAAGTTGTAGAGGAATGAGTCTACTTCCATGGGGACAAGACGAATCTGAATTTGATCAAGAAACGGCTACAAACGGATCGAAAAACGAAGGTATCGTTTTAGAAATCAAACAATGAATAACTTAAAAACGGTAAAACGGCGGCGACTATAACAGAAAAGATAACGTAACGTTTTGCGAAACAAAAGTTTGGATTTGTAGAGGCGTGAGTCTACAATCGTTGGGACGAAACGGAACTGAAAATAACGTAATAACGAAAGAGAGTGATTAAGAATACTAAGACATTGTTTTCAGCAAAATAATGAATATTAAGAACATTACTTACCCAATCGGTGACGAAGGTTTGAGCAATTTATATCCAGAAAGTTTTGAGAGGATTGACGGCTAGGGTATGATAAAAATTCAGGGAAGATATACGGGTTTAGAACGTGCTAATTAAACTTAAGGAATCGGGGTTGAGATTGCGAGAAAATAGGGAAGAATCGTGCCTTGTCACAACTCCAAAGCCGGTCTCGTTCGAGACCTGTTATCTCGAACGAGATACAGGTCTCATTTGAGACCATTGGTTCAACCAGAAATTGGTTGAACCACACCCAAACCCGGAGTTAAATCAAACAAAACTTCGAATTAAACCACAAATAAAACCTCTAAACCAAAAACGACCCAAATTAATACCGGGAACCCATTAGAAAATTTTAACTTTTTGTACGGGGTATTACACAACCTGTTTCACCTTTTTAGCAATTTAAGCCAAACCTTTACAAACGTTGCGAAACAAATAAAAGCCTTTTACCTTTTTAGCGATTTAAGCCAAACGTTTATAAAGGTTACGAAACAAATCCAAATGTTTCACCTTTTTAGCAATTTAAGTGAAACGTTTACAAACGCTACGAAACAAATCCAACCGCTTAACTTTTTTAGCGATTTAAGCCGAACGTTTACAAAGGTTACGAAACAAAACCAAACGTTTCACCTTTTTAGCGATTTAAGCCGAACGTTTACAAGGGTTACGAAAAAAACCAAATGTTTCACCGTTTTAGCGATTTAAATCGAACGTTTACAAAGGTTACGAAACAAAACCAAACGTTTCTCCTTTTTAGCGATTTAAGCAAAACGTTTACAAATGTTACGAAACAAATCCAAACGTTTCACCTTTTTAGCGATTTAAGCCAAACGTTTACAAACGTTAAGAAACAAATCCAAGCATTTCACCTTTTTAGCAATTTAAGCCAAACGTTTACAAACGTTACGAAATTTCAAACTTTTCACCTTTTTAGCGATTTAAGCCAAACGTTTACAAACGTTACGAAACAAATCCAAACGTTTCACCTTTTTAGCGATTTAAGACAAACTTTTACAAATGTTACGAAACAAATCCAAATGTTTTGCCTTTTTAGCAATTTAAGCCAAACGTTTATAAACATTATGAAACAAATCCAAACGTTTCCCCTTTTTAGTGATTTAAGCCAAACGTTTACAAACATTACGAAACAAAACCAAACGTATAAACCGTTACGAAATAAATCCAAACATTTCATATTTTTAGGGATTTAAGCCAAACCCTTACAAACGTTACGAAAAAAACCAAGCGTTTCACCTTTTTAGCATTTAAAGCCAAACGTTTATAAAGGTTACGAAACAAATCCAAGCGTTTCATATTTTTAGCAATTTAAGCCAAACGTTTAAAACTTTATGAAACAAATCCAAACATTTCACCATTTTAGCGATTTATTCCAAATGTTTACAAACGTTACGAAACAAATCCAAATATTTCACCTTTTTAGCGATTGAACCCAAAACGTTTACAAAAGTTACGAAACAAATCCAAACGTTTCACCTTTTTAGCAATTTAAGCCAAACGTTTACAAACGTTACGAAACAAATCCAAACGTTTCCCCTTTTTAGCAATTTAAGCCAAACGTTACAAAACAAATCTAAACGTTTCACCTTTTTAGCGATTTAAGCCAAATGTTTACAAACGTTAAGAAACAAATCCAAACGTTTCACCTTTTTAGCGATTTAAGCCAAACGTTTACAAAGGTTACGAAACAAATCCAAATGTTTCGCCTTTTTATCAGCTTAAGCCAAACGTTTACAAATGTTACGAAACAAATCCAAACATATCACATTTTTAGCGATTTAAGCCAAACATTTACAAACGTTACGAAACAAATACTATCGTTTCACCTTTATAGCGATTTATGCCAAACATTTACAAAGTTCCGAAACAAATCCAAGTGTTTCACCTTTTAAGTAATTTAAGCCAAATGTTTAGAAACTTTATGAAACAAATCCAAGCGTTTCACCTTTTTAGCAATTTAAGTCAAACACTTACAAACGTTACGAACAAATCGAAACGTTTCCCATTTTTAGCGATTTTATCCGAACATTTACAAAAGTTACGAAACAAAACCAAATGTTTCACCTTTTTAGCAATATAAGCCAAACGTTTACAAACGTTATGAAACAAATCCAAATATTTTCCCATTTTAGCGATTTCAGCCTAACGTTTAAAACGTTACGAAATAAATCCAAACATTTCACCTTTTTAGTGATTTATGCCAAAAGTTTACAAATATTACGAAACAAATCCAAATGTTTCACCTTTTTAGCAATTGAAGCGAAACGTTTACAAACATTACGAAAAAAATCCAAACGTTTCATATTTTTAACAATTTAAGCAAAACGTTTACAAACGTTACGAAACAAAAACCAAGCATTTCACCTTTTTAGCAATTTAAGCCAAACGTTTACAAACGTATCGAAACAAATACAAGCGTTTCACCTTTTTAGCAATTTAAGAAAAATGTTTACAAACGTTACGAAACAAATGTAAACATTTTCCCTTATTTGCGATTTAATCCTAACGTTTACAAACGGTACAAAACAAATCCCAACATTTCACCTTTTTATCGATTGAAGCCAAACGTTTACAAACGCTACGAAACAAATCCATAACATTTCACCTTTTTAGAAATGTAAGCCAAACGTTTACAAACATTATGAAACAAATCCAAACGTTTCACCTTTTTAGCAATTTAAGCTAAACGTTTACAAACGTTATGAAACAAATCCAAGCGTTTCACCTTTTTAGCAATTTAAGCCAAACCTTTACAAATGCTAAGAATAAAATCCAAACGTATCGCCTTTTTAGCGATTTAAGCAAAACGTTTACAAAGGTTTTGAAACAAATCCAAATGTTTCACCTTCTTAGCGATATAAGACAGACATTTAAAACGTTACGAAACAAATCCAAGCGTTTAAACTTTTTAGCAATTTAAGCCAAACGTTTACAACCTTTACGAAACGATCCAAGCGTTTCACCTTTTTAGCAATTTAAGAAAAACGTTTACAAATGTTACGAAACAAATCCAAACGTTTCACCTTTTTAGCGATATAAGCCGAACGTTTACAAACGTTACGAAACAAAACCAAACGTTTCACCTTTTTAGTCATTTCAGCCAAACGTTTACAAACGTTACGAAACAAATTCAAACGTTTCCCCATTTTAGTGATTTAAGCCAAAAGTTTAAAATGTTACGAAAAAATCCAAATGTTTCACCTTTTTAGCAATTTAAGCCAAACGTTTACAAACGTTACGAAACAAATCCAAACGTTTCACCTTTTTAGCGATTGAAGCCAAACGTTTACAAATGTTATGAAACAAATCCAAACGTTTCATATTTTTAGCAATTTAGCGAAACGTTTACAAATGTTACAAAACTAAGCCAAGCGTTTCACCTTTTTATCAATTTAAGCCAAACGTTTACAAACATAACAAAACAAAACAAAACAAAACCAAACGTTTAAAACGTTACGAAACAAATCGAAACGTTTCACATTTTTAGCGATTTAAGCCAAACCTTTACAAACGTTACGAATTCAAAACCAACCGTTTCACCTTTTTTGCAATATAAGCCAAACGTTTACAAACCTTGCGAAACAAATCCAAGCATTTCACCTTTTTAGCAACTTAGGCCAAACGTTTACAAACGTTCTGAAACAAATCCAAGTGTTTTGCCTTTTTAATAATTTAAGCCAAACGTTTACAATCGTTACGAAACAAATCCAAGCGTTTCACCTTTTTAGCAATTTAAGCCAAACGTTTACAAACGTTACGAAACAAATCCAATGTTTACAAACGTTACAAAACAAAACCAAACATTTCACCTTTTTAGCAATTTAAGCCAAACGTTTACAAACGTTACGAAACAAATCCAAACGTTTCTCCGTTTTAGCGAATTAAGAAAAACGTTTAAAACGTTACAAAACAAATCCAAACATTTTACCTTTTTTAGCGATTTATGCCAAGTATACAAACGTTACGAAACGAATCCAAACGTTTCACCTTTTTAGCGATTGAAGCCAAACATTTACAAACGTTACAAAACAAATCCAAAAGTTTCACATTTTTAGCGACTTAAGCCAAACGTTTACAAACGTTACGAAACAAAAACCAAGCGTTTCACCCTTTTTAGCAATTTAAGCCAAACAGTTACAAACGTAACGAAACAAATCCAAGCGTTTCACCTTTTTAGCAATTTAAGCCAAATGTTTACAAACGTTAGAAAACAAATCCAAGCGTTTCTCCTTTTTAGCAATTTAAGCCAAACTTTTACAAACGTTATAAAAAATTCCAAACATTTCACCTTTTTAGTGATGTAAGCCAAACGTTTACAAACGGTACGAAAAAAATCCAAACGTTTCACCTTTTTAGCGATTTAAGCCAAATCTTTACAAACGCTACAAAACAAATCCAAACGTTTCACCTTTTTAGCAATGTAAGCCGAATGTTTACAAACGTTACAAAACAAATTCAAGCGTTTCCGAACGTTTGTAAACGTTTGGCTTAAATTGCTAAAAAGGTGAAACGCTTGGATTTGTTTCGTAAAGTTTGTAAATGTTTGGCTTAAATTGCTAAACAGGTGAAACATTTGGATTTGTTTCATAACCTTTGTAAACATTCGGCTTAAATCGCTAAAAAGGCGAAACGTTTGGATTTATTTCGTAACGTTTATAACGTTTGGCTTAAATTGCTAAAAAGGGGAAACGCTTGGATTTGTTTCGTATTTTTGTAAACGTTTGGCTTAAATTGCTAAAAAGGTGAAACGCTTGGATTTTTTTCGTAACGTTTGTAAACGTGTGGCTTACAATGCTAAAAAGGGGAAATGTTTGGATTTATTTCATAGCGTTTGTAAATGTTTGGCTTAAATCGCTAAATAGGTGAAACGTTGGATTTGTTTTCTACCATTTGTAAACGTTTGGCTTAAATTGCTAAAAAGTTTAAATGGTTGGATTTCTTTCGTAACACTTGTAAACGTTTGGCTTAAATTGCTAAAAACATGAAACACTTGGATTTGTTTCGTAACGTTTGTAAACGTTTGGATTAAATTGCTAAAAAGGTGAAACTCTTGGATTTGTTTCGCTACGTTTGTAAACGTTCGGCTTAAATTGCTAAAAAGGCAAAATGCTTAGTTTTTGTTTCGTAACGTTTATAAACGTTTGGCTTAAATTGCTAAAAATGTGAAACGTTTGTAAACGTTTGGCATAAATCGCTAAAAAGGTGAAACATTTGGATTTATCTCGTAACATTTTAAACGTTTCGCTTAAATCGCTGAAATGGGAAAACGCTTGGATTTGTTTTGTAACGTTTTTAAACGTTTGGCATAAATTCCTAAAAAGGGGAAATGTTTGGTTTTGTTTCGTAACATTTGTAAACGTTTGGATTTGTTTCGTATCTTTTGTAAACGTTTGTAAATGTTCGGCTTAAATCGCTAAAAAGGTGAAACGTTTGGATTTGTTTCTCAACGTTTGTAAACTTTTGGCTTAAATTGCTAGAAAGGTGAAACGCTTGGATTTGTTTCGTAACGTTTGTGAACGTTTTTCTTAAATTACTAAAGAGGTGAAACGCTTAGATTGTTTCGTAAAGTTTGTAAACGTTTGGCTTAAATTGCTAAAAAGGTGAAACACGGATTTGCTTCATAATGTTTATAAACGTTTGACTTAAATTGCTAAAAAGGTGAAAAACTTGGATTTGTTTCAGAACATTTGTAAACGTTTGGCTTAAATTGCTAAAAATGGGAAACGTTTGGCTTTGTTTCGTAACTTTTGTAAACGTTTGGCTTAAATTGCTAAAAAGGTGAAACACTTGGGTTTTTTTCCATAACGTTTGTAAAGGTTTTGCTTAAATCGCTAAAAATGTGAAACGTTTGGATTTGCTTCATAACGTTTTAAACGTTTGGTTTTGTTTCGTAACGTTTGTAAACGTTTGGCTTAATTCGCTAAATAGGGGAAACGTTTAGATTTGTTTCGTAATGTTTGTAAACGTTTGGCTTAAATTGCTAAAAAGGCGAAAAGTTTGGATTTGTTTTGTAACGTTTGTAAATACTTGGTTAAATCGCTAAAAAGGTGAAACGTTTGGATTTGTTTTGTATCGTTTGTAAATGTTTGGCTTAAATCGCTAAAAAGGGAACACGTTTGGATTTGTTTCGTAACGTTTGTAAACGTTTGTCTTAAATCACTAAAAAGGTGAAACGTTCGGATTTGTTTCCTAACGTTTGTAAATGTATAGTTTAAATTGCTAAAAATATGAAACGCATGGATTTGTTTCGTAATGTTTGTAAAAGTTTGGCTTAAATTGCTAAAAAGGTGAAATGCTTGGATTTGTTTCGTAACGTTTGTAAACGTTTGGCTTAAATCGCTAAAACGGTGAAACGTTTGGATTTGTTTCGTAACCTTTGTAAACGTTTGGCTTAAATCGCTTGAAAGGGGAAACGTTTGGAACTGCTTCGTAACGTTTGTAAACGTTTGGCTTCAATCGCTAATAAGGTGAAATATTTGGATTTGTTTCGTAATGTTTGTAAACGTTTGGTATAAATCGCTAAAAAAGTGAAATGTTTGGATTTGTTTCGTAACGTTTTAAACGTTTGGCTTATATCGCTAAAATGGGGAAACGTTTGGATTTATTTCGTACCGATTGTAAATGTTTGGCTTAAATTGCTAAGAAGGTGAAATGCTTGGTTTTGTTTCATAACGTTTGTAAATGTTCGGCTTAAATTGCTAAAGAGGTGAAACGTTTGGATTTGTTTTTCACCGTTTGTAAACGTTTGGCTTAAATTGCTAGAAAGGTGAAACACTTGGATTTGTTTCGTAACGTTTGTGAACGTTTTGCTTAAATTACTAAAGAGGTGAAACGCTTAGATTGTTTCATAAAGTTTGTAAACGTTTGGCTTAAATTGCTAAAAAAGTGAAACATTTGGATTTGTTTAGTAACCTTTTAAACGTTTGGCTTAAACCGCTAAAAAGGTGAAACATTTGGATTTGTTTCGTAACATTTGTAAACGCTCGGCTAAAATCGCTAAAAAGGTGAAACGTTTGGATTTTTTTCGTAACGTTTGTAAATGTTTGGTTTCAATCGCTAAAAAGGTGAAACGTTTGAATTTGTTTCGTAACGTTTGTAAATGTTTGACATAAATCGCTAAAAAAGTGAAAAGTTTGGATTTGTTTCGCAACGTTTGTAAACGTTTGGCTTAAATTGCTAAAAAGGTGAAACACTTGGATTTGTTTCGTAACGTTTGTAAACGTTTGGCTTAAATTGCTAAAAAGGTGAAGCGTTTTGATTTGTTTAATAACATTATAAACGTTTCGCATTGTTTCGTATCTTTTGTAAACGTTCGACTTAAATCGCTAAAAATGCAAAACATTTATATTTGTTTCGTAACGTTTGTAAACGTTTAGCTTAAATCGTTAAAAAGGTGAAATGTTTGGATTTGTTTCGTAACGTTTGTAAACGCTCCACCAAAATCTCTAAAAAGGTGAAACGTTTGGATTTGTTTCGTAACATTTGTAAATGTTTGGCTTCAATCGCTAAAAAGGTGAAACGTTTGGATTTCTTTCGTAACGTTTGTAAATGTTTGGCATAAATCGCTAAAAAGGTGAAACGTTTGGATTTGTTTCGTATCGTTTGTAAACGTTTGGCATAAATCGTTAAAAAGGGGAAATGTTTGGATTTGTTTCGTAACGTTTGGCTTAAATTGCTAAAAAGGTGAAATGTTTGGTTTTATTTCGTAACGTTTTTAAACGTTCGGCTTAAATCTCTAAAAAGGTGAAACGTTTGGATTTGTTTCGTAATGTTTGTAAATGTTTGGCTTAAATTGCTAAAAAGGTGAAACACTTGGATTTGTTTCGTAACGTTTGTAAACGTTTGGCTTAAATTGCTGAAAAGGGGAAACGCTTGGATTTATTTTGTAACGATTGTAAACGTTTGGTTTAAATTGCTAAAAACGTGACACGCTTGGATTTATTTCGTAACGTTTTTAAACGTTTGACTTAAATTACAAAAAAGGTGAAACACTTGAATTTGTTTCGGGACGTTTGTAAATGTTTGGCTTAAATTGCTAAAAAGGTGAAACTCTTGGATTTGTTTAGTAACTTTTGTAAACGTTTGGATAAAATTGCTAAAAAGGTGAAGCCTTGGTTTTGTTACGTAACATTTGTAAGGGTTTGGCTCAAATCGCTAAAAATGTGAAACGTTTGGATTTGTTTAGTAACGTTTTAAACGTTTGGTTTTGTTTCGTAACGTTTGTAAGCGTTTGGCTTAAATCGCTAAAAAGGGAAAACGTTTGGATTTGTTTCGTAACGTTTGTAAACGTTTGGCTTAAATTGCTAAAAGGCGAAACGTTTGGATTTGTTACGTTACGGTTGTAAACCTTTGGCTTAAATCGCTAAAAAGGTGAAACATTTGGATTTGTTTCGTAAAGTTTCTAAACGTTTGGTTTAAATCGCTAAAAAGGTGAAATGTTTGAAATTTCGTAACGTTTGTAAACGTTTGGCTTAAATTGCTAAAATGGTGAAATGTTTGGATTTGTTTCGTAACGTTTTAAACGTTTGGTTTTGTTTCGTAACGTTTGTAAACGTTCGGCTTAAATCGCTAAAAATGTGAAACGTTTGTATTTATTTCGTAACGTTTGGCTTAAATCGCTAAAAAGGTGAAACGTTTGGATTTGTTTCGTAAACTTTGTAAACGTTTGGCGTAAATTGCTAAAAAGGTAGAACGTTTGGTTTTGTTTCATAACCTTTGTAAACGTTCGGCTTAATCGCAAAAAATGTGAAACGTTTGGATTTGTTTCGTAACGTTTGTAAACATTTTTCTTAAATTGCTAAAAAGGTGACACGTTTGGATTTGTTTCGTAATCTTTGTAAATGTTTCGCTTAAATCGCTAAAAACGTGAAACGTTTGGATTTGTTTCGTAAAGTTTGTAAACGTTTGGCTTAAATCGCTAAAAAGGTGAAACGTTTGGAGTTGTTTCATAACGTTTGCAAATGTTTTGCTTAAATCGCAAAAAAGGGGAAACGTTTGGTTTGGTTTCATAACGTTTGTAAACGTTCGACTTATATCATTAAAAAGTTGAAACGTTTGGATTTGTTTTGTAACGTTTGGCTTAAATCGCTAAAACGGTGAAACGTTTGGTTTTGTTTCATAACCTTTGTAAACATTTGGCTTATATCGCTAAAAAGGTGAAACGTTTGGATTGTTTCGTAACGTTTGTAAACGTTTTGCTCAAATTGCTAAAAAGGTGACATATTTGTATTTGTTTCGTAACCTTAGTAAATATTTGGCTTTAATCTCTAAAAAGGTGAAAAGTTAGGATTTGTTTCGTAACATTTGTAACCATTTGGCATAAATTTCTAAAAATATGAAACGTTTGGATTTGTTTCGTAACGTTTTATACGTTTGGTATAAATCGCTAAAAAAGTGAAATGTTTGGATTTGTTTCGTAACGTTTTAAAACTTTTGGCTTATATCGCTAAAATGGGGAAACATTTGGATTTATTTCGTAAAGATTGTAAATGTTTGGCTTAAATTGCTAAAAAGGTGAAATGTTTGGTTTTGTTTCATAACGTTTGTAAATGTTCGGCTTAAATCGCTAAAAAGGTGAAACGTTTGGATTTGTTTCTCAACGTTTGGCTTAAATTGCTAGAAAGGTGAAACGCTTGGATTTGTTTCGTAATGTTTGTGAACGTTTTTCTTAAATTACTAAAGAGGTGAAACGCTTAGATTGTTTCGTAAAGTTTGTAAACGTTTGGCTTAAATTGCTAAAAAGGTGAAACATTTGGATTTGTTTCGTAACCTTTGTAAACGTTCGGCTTAAACCGCTAAAAAGGTGAAACGTTTGGATTTGTTTCGTAACGTTTGTAAACGCTCGGCTAAAATCGCTAAAAAGGTGAAACGTTTGGATTTGTTTTGTAACGTTTGTAAATGTTTGGTTTCAATCGCTAAAAAGGTGAAACGTTTGGATATGTTTCGTAACGTTTGTAAATGTTTGGCATAAATCGCTAAAGATGTGAAACGTTTGGATTTGTTTCGCAACGTTTGTAAACGTTTGGCTTATATTGCAAGAAATGTGAAATGCTTGGATTTGTTACGTAACGTTTGTGAACGTTTTGCTTAAATTGTTAGAAAGGTGAAACGCTTGGATTGTTTCGTAAAGTTTGTAAACGTTTGGCTTAAATTGCTAAAAAGCTGAAACATTTGGATTTGTTTCGTAACCTTTGCAAACGTTTGGCTAAATCGCTAAAAAGGTGAAACGTTTGGATTTGTTTCGTAACGTTTGTAAATGCTCGGCTAAAATCGCTAAAAAGGAGAAACGTTTTGATTTGTTTCGTCACGTTTGTAAATGTTTGGCATCAATCGCTAAAAAGGTGAAACGTTTGGATTTGTTACGTAACGTTTGTAAGTGTTTGGCATAAATCGCAAAAAAGGTGAAACGTTTGATTTTGTTTCGTAACATTTTAAACGTTTGGTTTTGTTTCGTAACATTTGTTAACGTTTGGCTTAAATTTCTAAAAAGGGGAAACGTTTAGATTTGTTTCGTAACGTTTGTAAACGTTTGGCTTAAATTGCTAAAAAGGCGAAAAGTTTGTATTTGTTTCGTAACGTTTGTAAATATTTGGCTTAAATCGCTAAAAAGGTGAAACGTTTGGATTTGTTTTGTAACGTTTTTAAATGTTTGGCTTAAATCGCTAAAAAAAGTGAAACGTTTGGATTTGTTTCGTAACTTTTGTAAACGTTTGCCTTAAATCGCTAAAAAGGTGAAACGTTTGGATTTGTTTCCTAATGTTTGTAAATGTTTGGCTTAAATTGCTAAAAAGGTGAAACGCATGGATTTGTTTCGTAATTTTTGTAAAGGTTTGACTTAAATTGCTAAAAAGGGGAAACGTTTGTATTTTTTTGTAACGTTTGTAAACGTTTGGCTTAAATCGCGAAAAAGGTGACACATTTGGATTTGTTTCGCAACGTTTGTAAAAGTTTGGCTTAAATCGCTAAAAAGGTGACACGTTTGGATTTGTTTAGTAACCTTTCTAAACGTTTGGCTTAAATCGCTTAAAAGGAAAAACGTTGTGATTTGTTTCGTAATGTTTGTATCTAAATCGCAAAAAAAGTGAAATGTTTGGATTTGTTTCGTAACGTTTTAAACGTTTGGCTTAAATCGCTAAAATGAGAAAACGTTTGGATTTATTTCGCAACGTTTGTAAATGTGTGGCTTAAATTGCTAAGACGGTAAAATGTTTGGTTTTGTTTCGTAACGTTTGTAAATGTTCGCCTTAAATCGCTAAAAAGGGGAAACGTTTGGATTTGTTTCGTAATGTTTGTAAACGTTTCGCTTAAATTGCTAGAAAGGTAAAACGCTTGGATTTTTTTCGTAACGTTTGTGAACGATTTGCATAAATTACTAAAGAGGTGAAACGCTTGGATTGTTTTATAAAGTTTGTAAACGTTTGGCTTAAATTGCTAAAAAGGTGAAACATTTGGATTTGTTTCGTAACCTTTGTAAACGTTTGGCTTAAATAGCTAAAAAGGTGAAACGTTTGGATTTGTTTCGTAACGTTTGTAAACGGTCGGCAAATATCGCAAAAAAGGTGAAACGTTTGGATTTGTTTCGTAACGTTTGTAAACGTTTGGCTTCAATCGCTAAAAAGGTGAAATGTTTGGACTTGTTTCGAAACGTTTGTAAATGTTTGGCATAAATCGCTAAAAAGGTGAAACGTTTGGATTTGTTTTGTAATGTTTGTAAACGTTTGGCATAAATCGCTAAAAAGGTGAAACGTTTGGATTTGTTTCGTAACGTTTGTAAACGTTGGGCTTAAATTGCTAAAAAGGTGAAATGTTTGGTTTTGTTTCGTAGCGTTTGTAAACGTTCGGCTTAAATCGCTAAAAAGGTGAAACGTTTGGATTTGTTTCGTAATGATTGTAAACGTTTGGCTTAAATTGCTAAAAAGGTTAAACGCTTGGATTTATTTCGTAACGTTTGTAAACGTTAGGCTTAAATTGCTAAGAAGGGGAAACGCTTGGATTTATTTTGTAACGTTTGTAAATGTTCGGCTTAAATTGCTAAAAATATGAAACGATTGGATTTATTTTGCAACGTTTGTAAACGTTTGGCTTAAATTATTAAAAAGGTAAAACACTTGAATTTGTTTAAGAACGTTTGTAAATGTTTGGCTTAAATTGCTAAATGGGTGAAACTCTTGGATTTGTTTCGTAATTTCTGTAAACGTTTGGCTAAAATTGCTAAAAAGGTGAACCTTTGGTTTTGTTACATAACGTTTGAAAGGGTTTGGCTTAAATCGCTAAAATTGTGAAACGTTTGGATTTGTTTTGTAACGTTTTAAACGTTTGGTTTTGTTTCGTAACTTTTGTAAGCGTTTCGCTTAAATCGCTAAAAAGGGGAAACGTTTGGATTTGTTTCGTAACGTTTGTAAACGTTTGGCTTAAATTGCTAAAAAGGCGAAACGTTTGGATTTGTTTCGTTACGCTTGTAAACCTTTGGCTTAAATCACTAAAAAGGTGAAACGTTTGGATTTGTTTCGTAATGTTTGTAAACGTTTGGTTTAAATTGCTAAAAAGGTGAAACGTTTTAAATTTCGTAACGTTTGTAAACGTTTGGCTTAAATTGCTATAATGGTGAAATGTTTGGATTTTTTTCGTAACGTTTTAAACGTTTGGTTTTGTTTCGTAACGTTTGTGGACGTTCGGCTTAAATCGCTAAAAATGTGAAACGTTTGTATTTTTTTCTTAACGTTTGGCTTAAATCGCTAAAAAGGTGAAATGTTTGAATTTGTTTCGTAACCTTTGTATACGTTTGGCGTAAATTGCTAAAAAGGTAGAACGTTTGGTTTTGTTTCATAACCTTTGTAAACGTTCGGCTTAAATCGCTAAAAAGGTGAAATGTTTGGATTTGTTTCGTAGCGTTTGTAAACGTTTTGCTTAAATTGCTAAAAAAAGTGACACGTTTGGATTTGTTTCATAACCTTTGTAAACGTTTGTCTTAAATCGCTAAAAAGGTGAAACGTTTGGATTTGTTTCGTAAAATTTGTAAACGTTTGGCTTAAATCACTAAAAAGGTGCAACGTTTGCAGTTGTTTCTTAACGTTTGCAAACGTTTGGCTTAAATCGCAAAAAAGGGGAAACGTTTGGTTTTGTTTCATAACGTTTGTAAACGTTCGGCTCAAATCACTAAAAAGTTGAAACGTTTAGATTTGTTTTGTAACGTTTGGCTTAAATCGCTAAAACGGTGAAACGTTTGGTTTTGTTTCATAACCTTTGTAAACATTTGGCTTATATCGCTAAAAAGGTGAAACGTTTGGATTTTTTCGTAACGTTTGCAAACGTTTTGCTAAAATTTCTAAAAAGGTGACACGTTTGGACTTATTTCATAACCTTTGTAAATGTTTGGCTTAAATCTCTAAAAAGGTGAAACGTTTGGATTTGTTTCGTAATATTTGTAACCATTTAGCATAAATTGCTAAAAATGTGAAACGTTTGGATTTGTTTCGTAACGTTTTATACGTTTGGTATAAATCTCTAAAAAAGTGAAATGTTTGGATTTGTTTCGTAACGTTTTAAACGTTTGGCTTATATCGCTAAAATGGGGAAACATTTGGATTTATTTCGTAACGATTGTAAATGTTTGGCTTAAATCGCTAAAAAGGTGAAATGTTTGAATTTGTTTCGTAATCTTTGTATACGTTTGGCGTAAATTGCTAAAAAGGTAGAAAGTTTGGTTTTGATTCATAACCTTTATAAACGTTCGGCTTAAATCGCTATAAAGGGGAAATGTTTGGATTTGTTTCGTAGCGTTTGTAAACGTTTTGCTTAAATTGCTAAAAAAGTGACACGTTTGGATTTGTTTCATAACCTTTGTAAACGTTTGGCTTAAATCGCTAAAAACGTGAAACGTTTGGATTTGTTTCGTACCATTTGTAAACGTTTGGCTTAAATTGCTAAAAAGGTGAAATGTTTGGTTTTGTTTCGTAACGTTTGTAAACGTTCGGCTTAAATCGCTAAAAAGGTGAAACATTTGGATTTGTTTCGTACGTGTTTGTAAACGTTTGGCTTAAATTGCTAAAAAGGTGAAACGCTTGGATTTATTTCGTAACGTTTGTAAACGTTTGGCTTAAATTGCTAAGAAGGGGAAACGCTTGGATTTATTTTGTAACGTTTGTAAACGTTCGGCTTAAATTGCTAAAAACGTGAAACGCTTGGATTTATTTTGCAATGTTTGTAAACGTTTGGCTTAAATTAATAAAAAGGTAAAACACTTGAATTTGTTTAAGAACGTTTGTAAATGTTTGGCTTAAATTGCTAAAAGGGTGAAACTCTTGGATTTGTTTCGTCATTTCTGTAAACGTTTGGCTAAAATTGCTAAAAAGGTGAACCCTTGGTTTTGTTACATAACGTTTGTAAGGGTTTGGCTTAAATCGCTAAAATTGTGAAACGTTTGGATTTGTTTAGTAACGTTTTAAACGTTTGGTTTTGTTTCGTAACGTTTGTAAGCGTTTCGCTTAAATTGCTAAAAGGGGAAACGTTTGGATTTGTTTCGTAACGTTTGTAAACGTTTGGCTTAAATTGCTAAAAAGGCGAAACGTTTGGATTTGTTTCGTTACGTTTGTAAACCTTTGGCTTAAATCACTAAAAAGATGAAACGTTTCGATTTGTATCGTAACGTTTGTAAACGTTTGGTTTAAATCGCTAAAAAGGTGAAACATTTGAAATTTCGTAACGTTTGTAAACGTTTGGCTTAAATTGCTAAAATGGTGAAATGTTTGGATTTTTTTCGTAACGTTTTAAACGTTTGGTTTTGTTTCGTAACGTTTGTAGACGTTCGGCTTAAATCGCTAAAAATGTGAAAAGTTTGTATTTTTTTCTTAACGTTTGGCTTAAATCGCTAAAAAGGTGAAATGTTTGAATTTGTTTCGTAACCTTTGTATACGTTTGCCGTAAATTGCTAAAAAGGTAGAACGTTTGGTTTTGTTTCATAACCTTTGTAAACGTTCGGCTTAAATCGCTAAAAAGGTGAAATGTTTGGATTTGTTTCGTAGCGTTTGTAAACGTCTTGCTTAAATTGCTAAAAAAGTGACACGTTTGGATTTGTTTCATAACCTTTGTAAACGTTTGGCTTAAATCGCTAAAAAGGTGAAACGTTTCGATTTGTTTCGTAACATTTGTAAACGTTTGGCTTAAATCACTAAAAAGGTGAAACGTTTGAAGTTGTTTCATAACGTTTGCAAACGTCTGGCTTAAATCGCAAAAAAGGGGAAACGTTTGGTTTTGTTTCATAACGTTTGTAAACGTTCGGCTCAAATCACTAAAAAGTTGAAACGTTTGGATTTGTTTTGTAACGTTTGGCTTAAATCGCTAAAACGGTGAAACGTTTGGTTTTGTTTCATAACCTTTGTAAACATTTGGCTTATATCGCTAAAAAGGTGAAACGTTTGGATTTTTTCGTAACGTTTGCAAACGTTTTGCTAAAATTTCTAAAAAGGTGACACGTTTTGATTTGTTTCGTAACCTTTGTAAATGTTTGGCTTAAATCTCTAAAAAGGTGAAACGTTTGGATTAGTTTCGTAACGTTTTATACGTTTGGTATAAATCGCTAAAAAAGTAAAATGTTTGGATTTGTTTCGTAACGTTTTAAACATTTGGCTTATATCGCTAAAATCGGGAAACATTTGGATTTATTTCGTAACGATTGTAAATGTTTGGCTTAAATTGCTAAAAAGGTGAAATGTTTGGTTTTGTTTCGTAACGTTAGTAAGCGTTTGGCTTAAATCGCTAAAAACGTGAAACGTTTGAATTTGTTTCGTAACGTTTGTAAACGTTTGGCTTAAATTGCTAAAAAGGGGAAACGTTTGAAATTTCGTAATGTTTGTAAACGTTTGGCTTAAATTGCTAAAAAGGTGAAACACTTGGATTTGTTTCGTAACGTTTGTAAACGTTTGGCTTAAATTGCTAAAAAGGTGAAACGTTTGGATTTGTTTAATAACATTATAAACGTTTCGCTTTGTTTCGCATCTTTTGTAAACGTTTGGCTTAAATCCCTAAAAATGCGAAACATTTGTATTTGTTTCGTAACGTTTGTAAACGTTTAGCTTAAATCGCTAAAAAGGTGAAACGTTTGGATTTGCTTCGTAACGTTTGTAAACGCTCAACCAAAATCTCTAAAAAGGTGAAACGTTTAGATTTGTTTCGTAATATTTGTAAAGGTTTGGCTTCAATCGCTAAAAAGGTGAAACGTTTGGATTTGTTTCGTAACGTTTGTAAATGTTTGGCATAAATCGCTAATAAGGTGAAACATTTGGATTTGTTTCGTATCGTTTGTAAACGTTTGGCATAAATCGCTAAAAAGGTGAAATGTTTGGATTTATTTCGTAACGTTTGTAAACGTTTGGCTTAAATTGCTAAAATGGTGAAATGTTTGGTTTTGTTTCGTAACGTTTCTAAACGTTCGTCTTAAATCTCTAAAAAGGTGAAACGTTTGGATTTGTTTCGTAATGTTTGTAAATGTTTGGCTTAAATTGCTAAAAAGGTGAAACACTTGGATTTGTTTCGTAACGTTTGTAAACGTTTGGCTTAAATATTTAAAAAGGGGAAACGCTTGGATTTATTTTGTAACGATTGCAAATGTTTGGCTTAAATTGCTAAAAACATGACACGCTTGGATTTATTGCGTAACGTTTGTAAACGTTTGACTTAAATTACAAAAAAGGTGAAACACTTGAATTTGTTTCGGGACGTTTGTAAATGTTTGGCTTAAATTGCTAAAAAGGTGAAACTCTTGGATTTGTTTAGTAACTTTTGTAAACGTTTGGCTAAAATTGCTAAAAAGTCAAACCCTTGGTTTTGTTACGTAACGTTTGTAAGGGTTTGGCTTAAATCGCTAAAATGTGAAACGTTTGGATTTGTTTAGTAACGTTTTAAACGTTTGGTTTTGTTTCGTAACATTTGTAAGCGTTTGGCTTAAATCGCTAAAAAGATGAAACGTTTGGATTTGTTTCGTAACGTTAGTAAACGTTTGGCTTAAATTGCTAAAAAGGCGAAACGTTTGGATTTGTTTCGCTACGTTTGTAAACCTTTGGCTTAAATCGCTAAAAAGGTGAAACGTTTGGATTTGTTTCGTAACGTTTGTAAGCGTTTGGCTTAAATTGCTAAAAAGGGGAAACGTTTGGATTTGTTTCGTAACGTTTGTAAACGTTTGGCTTAAATTGCTAAAAAGGCGAAACGTTTGGATTTATTTCGCTACGTTTGTAAACCTTTGGCTTAAATCGCTAAAAAGGTGAAACGTTTGAAATTTCGTAACGTTTGTAAACGTTTGGCTTAAATTGCTAATATGGTGAAATGTTTGGATTTGTTTCGTAACGTTTTAAACGTTTGGTTTGTTTTCGTAACGTTTGTAAACGTTCGGCTTAAATCGCTAAAAATGTGAAACGTTTGTATTTATTTCGTAACGTTTGGCTTAAATCGCTAAAAAGGTGAAACGTTTGGATTTGTTTCGTAAACTTTGTAAACGTTTGGCGTAAATTGCTAAAAAGGTAGAACGTTTGGTTTTGTTTCATAACTTTTGTAAACGTTCGGCTTAAATCTCAAAAAAGGTGAAACGTTTGGATTTGTTTCGTAACATTTGTAAACATTTTGCTTAAATTGCTAAAAAGGTGGAACGTTTGGATTTGTTTCGTAATCTTTGTAAATGTTTCGCTTAAATCGCTAAAAAGGTGAAACGTTTAAATTTGTTTCGTAACGTTTGTAAACGTTTGGCTTAAATCGCTAAAAAGGTGAAACGTTTGGAATTGTTTCATAACGTTTGCAAATGTTTTGCTTAAATCGCAAAAAAGGGGAAACGTTTGGTTTGGTTTCATAACGTTTGTAAACGTTCGACTTAAATCATTAAAAAGTTGAAACGTTTGGATTTGTTTTGTAACGTTTGGCTTAAATCGCTAAAACGGTGAAACGTTTGGTTTTGTTTCATAACCTTTGTAAACATTTGGCTTATATCGCTAAAAAGGTGAAACGTTTGGATTTTTTCGTAACGTTTGTAAACGTTTTGCTCAAATTGCTAAAAAGGTGACATGTTTGGATTTGTTTCGTAACCTTTGTAAATGTTTGGCTTTAATCTCTAAAAAGGTGAAAAGTTAGGATTTGTTTCGTAACATTTTTAACCATTTGGCATAAATATCTAAAAATGTGAAACGTTTGGATTTGTTTCGTAACGTTTTATACGTTTGGTATAAATCGCTAAAAAAGTGAAATGTTTGGATTTGTTTCGTAACGTTTTAAACGTTTGGCTTATATCGCTAAAATGGGGAAACGTTTGGATTTATTTCGTAACGATTGTAAATGTTTGACTTAAATTGCTAAAAAGGTGAAATGTTTGGTTTTGTTTCATAACGTTTGTAAATGTTCGGCTTAAATCGCTAAAAAGGTGAAACGTTTGGATTTGTTTCTCAACGTTTGTAAATGTTTGGCTTAAATTGCTAGAAAGGTGAAACGCTTGGATTTATTTCGTAACGTTTGTGAACGTTTTGCTTAAATTACTAAAGAGGCGAAACGCTTAGATTGTTTCGTAAAGTTTGTAAACGTTTGGCTTAAATTGCTAAAAAGGTGAAACATTTGGATTTGGTTCGTAACCTTTGTAAACGTTTGGCTTAAACCGCTAAAAAGGGGAAACGTTTGGATTTGTTTCGTAACGTTTGTAAACGCTCGGCTAAAATAGCTAAAAAGGTGAAACGTTTGATTTGTTTCGTAACTTTTGTAAATGTTTGGTTTCAATCGCTAAAAAGGTGAAACGTTTGGATTTGTTTCGTAACGTTTGTAAATGTTTGGCATAAATCGCTAAAAAAGTGAAACGTTTGGATTTGTTTCGCAACGTTTGTAAACGTTTGGCTTAAATTGCAAGAAAGGTGAAACGCTTGGATTTGTTACGTAACGTTTATGAACGTTTTGCTTAAATTGCTAGCAAGGTGAAACGCTTGGATTGTTTCGTAAAGTTTGTAAACGTTTGGCTAAAATTGCTAAAAAGGTGAAACATTTGGATTTGTTTCGTGACCTTTGTAAACGTTTGGCTAAATCGCTAAAAAGGTGAAACATTTGGATTTGTTTCGTAACGTTTGTAAATTCTCGGCTAAAATCGCTAAAAAGGTGAAACGTTTGGATTTGTTTCGTCACGTTTGTAAATGTTTGGCATCAATCGCTAAAAAGGTGAAACGTTTGGATTTGTTACATAACGTTTGTAAGTGTTTGGCATAAATCGCAAAAAAGGGGAAACGTTTGGATTTGTTTCATAATGTTTTAAACGTTTTGTTTTGTTTCGTAACATTTGTAAACGTTTGGCTTAAATTGCTAAAAAGGGGAAACGTTTGGCTTAAATTGCTAAAAAGGGGAAACGTTTGGATTTGTTTCGTAACGTTTGTAAACGTTTGGCTTAAATTGCTAAAAAGGCGAAAAGTTTGTATTTGTTTTGTAACGTTTGTAAATATTTGGCTTAAAACGCTAAAAAGGTGAAACGTTTGGATTTGTTTCGTAACTTTTCTAAACGTTTGTCTTAGATCGCTAAAAAGGTGAAACGTTTGGATTTGTTTCCTAACGTTTGTAAATGTTTGGCTTAAATTGCTAAAAAGGTGAAACGCATGCATTTGTTTCGTAATTTTAATAAAGGTTTGACTTAAATTGCTAAAAAGGGGAAACGTTTGTATTTTTTCGTAACGTTTGTAAACGTTTGGCTTAAATCGCGAAAAAGGTGACACGTTTGGATTTGTTTCGCAACGTTTGTAAAAGTTTGGCATAAATCGCTAAAAAGGTGACACGTTTGGATTTGTTTAGTAACCTTTCTAAACGTTTGGCGTAAATCGCTTAAAAGGGAAAACGTTTGAAACTGTTTCGTAACGTTTGTAAACGTTTGGCTTTAATCGCTAAAAAGGTGAAACATTGTGATTTGTTTCGTAACGTTTGTATATGAATCGCAAAAAAGTGAAATGTTTGGATTTGTTTCGTAACGTTTTAAACGTTTGGCTTAAATCGCTAAAATGGTGAAACGTTTGGATTTGTTTCGTAATGTTTGTAAACGTTTCGCTTAAATTGCTAGAAAGGTAAAACGCTTGGATTTGTTTCGCAACGTTTGTGAACGATTTGCTTAAATTACTAAAGAGGTGAAACGCTTGGATTGTTTTGTAAAGTTTGTAAACATTTGGCTTAAATTGCTAAAAAGGTGAAACATTTGGATTTGTTTCGTAACCTTTGTAAACGTTTGGCTGAAATAGCTAAAAAGGTGAAACGTTTGGATTTGTTTCGTAAAGTTTATAAATGGTCGGCAAATATCGCTAAAAAGGTGAAACATTTGGATTTGTTTCGTAACGTTTGTAAACGTTTGGCTTCAATCGCGAAAAAGGTGAAACGTTTGGATTTGTTTCTCAACGTTTTAAACGTTTGGTTTTGTTTCGTAACATTTGTAAACGTTTGGCTTAAATTGCTAAAAAGGGGAAACGTTTATATTTGTTTCGTAACGTTTGTAAACGTTTGGCTTAAATTGCTAAAAAGGCGAAAAGTTTGTATTTGTTTTGTAACGTTTGTAAATATTTTGCTTAAATCGCTAAAAAGGTGAAACGTTTGGATTTGTTTTGTAACGTTTTTAAATGTTTGGCTTAAATCGCTAAAAAGGTGAAACGTTTGGATTCGTTTCTTAACTTTTGCAAAACGTTTGTCTTAAATCGCTAAGAAGATGAAACGTTTGGATTTTTTCTTAACATTTGTAAATGTTTGGCTTAAATTGCTAAAAAGGTGAAACGCATGGATTTGTTTCGTAATTTTTGTAAAGGTTTGACTTAAATTGCTAAAAAGGGGAAACATTTGTATATTTTCGTAACGTTTGTAAACGTTTTGCTTAAATCGCGAAAAAGGTGACACGTTTGGATTTGTTTCGCAACGTTTGTAAAAGTTTGGCATAAATCGCTAAAAAGGAGACACATTTGGATTTGTTTAGTAACCTTTCTAAACGTTTGGCTTAAATCGCTTAAAAGGGAAAACGTTTGAAACTGTTTCGTAACGTTTGTAAACGTTTGGCTTTAATCGCTAAAAAGGTGAAACGTTGTGATTTGTTTCGTAACGTTTGTATATAAATCGCTAAAAAAGTGAAATGTTTGGATTTGTTTCGTAACGTTTTAAACGTTTGGCTTAAATCGCTAAAATGGGAAAACGTTTTGATTTGTTTCGTAACGTTTGTAAATGTTTGGCTTAAATTGCTAAGAAGGTAAAATGTTTGGTTTTGTTTCGTAACGTTTGTAAATGTTCGGCTTAAATCGCTAAAAAGGTGAAACGTTTGGATTTGTTTCGTAATATTTGTAAACGTTTTGCTTAAATTGCTAGAAAGGTAAAACGCTTGGATTTGTTTCGTAACGTTTGTGAACGATTTGCTTAAATTACTAAAGAGGTGAAACGCTTGGATTGTTTTGTAAAGTTTGTAAATGTTTGGCTTAAATTGCTAAAAAGGTGAAACATTAGGATTTGTTTCGTAACGTTTGTAAACGTTAGGCTTCAATCGCTAAAAAGGTGAAATGTTTGGACTTGTTTCGTAACGTTTGTAAATGTTTGGCATAAATCGCTAAAAAGGTGAAACGTTTGGATTTGTTTTGTAATGTTTGTAAACATTTGGCATAGATCGCTAAAAAGGTGAAATGTTTGGATTTGTTTCGTAAGGTTTGTAAATGTTTGGCTTAAATTGCTAAAAAGGTGAAATGTTTGGTTTTGTTTCGTAACGTTTGTAAACGTTCGGCTGAAATCGCGAAAAAGGTGAAACGTTTGGATTTGTTTCGTAATGTTTGTAAACGTTTGGCTTAAATTTCTAAAAGGTGAAACACTTGGATTTGTTTCGTAACGTTTGTAAACGTTTGGCTTAAATTGCTAAAAAGGGGAAACGCTTGGATTTATTTTGTAATGTTTGAAAACGTTCGGCTTAAATTGCTAAAAACGTGAAACGCTTGGATTTATTTTGCAACGTTTATAAACGTTTGGCTTATATTACTAAAAAGGTAAAACACTTGAATTTGTTTAAGAAAGTTTGTAAATGTTTGGCTTAAATTGCTAAAAGGGTGAAACTCTTGGATTTGTTTTGTAATTTCTGTAAACGTTTGGCTAATATTGCTAAAAAGGTGAACCCTTGGTTTTGTTACATAACGTTTGTAAGGGTTTGGCTTAAATCGCTAAAATTGTGAAACGTTTGGATTTGTTTAGTGACGTTTTAAACGTTTGGTTTTGTTTCGTAACTTTTGTAAGCGTTTCGCTTAAATCGCTAAAAAGGAGAAACGTTGGGACTTGTTTCGTAACATTTGTAAACGTTTGGCTTAAATTGCTAAAAAGGCGAAACATTTGGATTTGTTTCGTTACGTTTGTTAACCTTTGGCTTAAATCGCTAAAAAGGTGAAACGTTTGGATTTGTTTCGTAACGTTTGTAAACGTTTGGTTTAAATTGCTAAAAAGGTGAAACGTTTGAAATTTCGTAACGTTTGTAAACGTTTCGCTTAAATTGCTAGAATGGTGAAATGTTTGGATTTGTTTCGTAACGTTTTAAACGTTTGGTTTTGTTTCGTAACGTTTGTAGACGTTCGGCTTAAATCGCTAAAAATGTGAAATGTTTGTATTTTTTTCGTAACGTTTGACTTAAATCGCTAAAAAGGTGAAACGTTGTATTTTTTCGTAACGTTTGGCTTAAATCGCTAAAAAGGTGAAACGTTTGAATTTGTTTCGTAACCTTTGTAAACGTTTGGCGTAAATTGCTAAAAAGGTAGAAACGTTTGGATTTATTTCGTAACGATTGTAAATGTTTGACTTAAATTGCTAAAAAGGTGAAACGTTTGGTTTTGTTTCATAACCTTTGTAAACGTTCTGCTTAAATCGCTAAAAAGGTGAAATGTTTGGATTTGTTTCGTAGCATTTGTAAACATTTTGCTTAAATTGCTAAAATAGTGACACGTTTGGATTTGTTTCATAACCTTTGTAAATGTTTGGCTTAAATCGCTAAAAAGGTGAAACGTTTGGATTTGTTTCGTAACATTTGTAAACGTTTGGCTTAAATCCCTAAAAAGGGGAAATGTTTGAATTTGTTTCATAACGTTTGCAAACGTTTGGCTTAAATCGCAAAAAAGGGGAAATGTTTGGTTTTGTTTCATAACGTTTGTAAACGTTCGGCTCAAATCACTAAAAAGTTGAAACGTTTGGATTTGTTTTGTAACGTTTGGCTTAAATCGCTAAAACGGTGAAACGTTTGGTTTTGTTTCATAACCTTTGTAAACATTTGGCTTATATCGCTAAAAAGGTGATACGTTTGGATTTTTTCGTAACATTTGTAAACGTTTTGCTAAAATTTCTAAAAAGGTGACTCGTTTGGATTTGTTTCGTAACCTTTGTAAATGTTTGGCTTAAATCTCTAAAAAAGTGAAACGTTTGGATTTGTTTCGTAATATTTGTAACGATTTAGCATAAATTGCTAAAAATGTGAAACGTTTGGATTTGTTTCGTAACGTTTTAAACGTTTGGTTTTGTTTCGTAACGTTTGTAAGCGTTTGGCTTAAATCGCTAAAAACGTGAAACGTTTGAATTTGTTTCGTAACGTTTGTAAACGTTTGGCTTAAATTGTTAAAAAGGTGAAACGTTTGAAATTTTGTAACGTTTGTAAACGTTTGGCGTAAATTGCTAAAAAGGTGAAACATTTTGTAAACGTTCGGCTTAAATCGCTAAAAATGCGAAACATTTGTATTTGTTTCGTAACGTTTGTAAACATTTAGCTTAAATCGCTAAAAAGGTGAAACGTTTGGATTTGTTTCGTAACGTTTGTAAACGCTCGACCAAAATCTCTAAAAAGGTGAAATGTTTGGATTTTTTTCGTAACATTTGTAAACGTTTGGCTTCAATCGCTAAAAAGGTGAAACGTTTGGATTTGTTTCGTAACGTTTGTAAATGTTTGGCATAAATCGCTAAAAATGTGAAACGTTTGGATTTGTTTCGTATCGTTTTCTAAACGTTTGGCATAAATCGCTAAAAAGTTGAAATGTTTGGATTTGTTTCGTAACGTTTGTATACGTTTGGCTTAAATTGCTAAAAAGGTGAAATGTTTGGTTTTGTTTCGTAACGATTGTAAACGTTTGGCTTAAATTGCTAAAAAGTTAAAAAGCTATGATTTGTTTCCTAACATTTGTAAATGTTTCGCTTAAATTGCTAAAACGGTGAAACGTTTGGATTTGTTTCATAACGATTTTAATCGTTTGGTTTTGATTCGTAACCTGTGTAAACGTTCGGCTTAAATCGCTAAAAAGGCAAAATGGTTGGATTTGTTTCGTAACGTTTAAGCATTTGGATTTGTTTCGAAACGTTTGGATTTGTTTTGTAACATTTGTAAACGTTTGGCTTCAATCGCTAAAAAGGTGAAACGCTTGGATTTGTTTCGTAACGTTTGTAAATGTTTGGCATAAATCGCTAAAAATGTGAAACGTTTGGATTTGTTTCGTATCGTTTTCTAAACGTTTGGCATAAATCGCTAAAAAGGTGAAATGTTTGGATTTGTTTCGTAACGTTTGTAAACGTTTGGCTTAAATTGCTAAAAAGGTGAAATGTTTGGTTTTGTTTCGTAACGTTTGTAAACGTTTGGCTTAAATCGCTAAAAAGGTGAAACATTTGGATTTGTTTCGTAACGTTTGTAAACGTTTGGCTTAAATCGCTAAAAAGGTGAAACGTTTGAAATTTCGTATTATTTGTAAACGTTTGGCTTAAATTGCTAAAATGGTGAAATGTTTGGATTTGTTTCCTAACCTTTTAAACGTTTCGTTTTGTTTCGTAACGTTTGTAAACGTTTGGCTTAAATCGCTAAAAATGTGAAACGTTTGTATTTATTTCGTAACGTTTGGCTTAAATCGCTAAAAAGGTGAAACGTTTGGATTTGTTTCGTAAACTTTGTAAACGTTTGGCGTAAATTGCTAAAAAGGTAGAACGTTTGGTTTTATTTCATAACCTTTGTAAACGTTCGGCTTAAATCGCAAAAAGATGAAACGTTTGGATTTGTTTCGTAGCGTTTGCAAACATTTTGCTTAAATTGCTAAAAAGGTGACACGTTTGGATTTGTTTCGTAACCTTTGTAAACGTTTCGCTTAAATCGCTAAAAAGGTGAAACGTTTGGATTTTTTTCGTAACGTTTGTAAACGTTGGGCTTAAATCGCTAAAAAGGTGAAACGTTTGGAGTTGTTTCATAACGTTTGCAAATGTTTTGCTTAAATCGCAAAAAAGGGGAAACGTTTGGTTTGGTTTCATAACGTTTGTAAACGTTCGATTTAAATCATTAAAAAGTTAAAACGTTTGGATTTGTTTTGTAACGTTTGGCTTAAATCGCTAAAACAGTGAAACGTTTGGTTTTGTTTCATAACCTTTGTAAACATTTGGCTTATATCGCTAAAAAGGTGAAACGTTTGGATTTTTTCGTAACGTTTGTAAACGTTTTGCTCAAATTGCTAAAAACATGACACATTTGGATTTGTTTCGTAACCTTTGTAAATGTTTGGCTTTAATCTCCAAAAAGGTGAAAAGTTAGGATTTGTTTCGTAACATTTATAACCATTTGGCATAAATTTCTAAAAATGTGAAACGTTTGGATTTGTTTCGTAACCTTTGTAAATGTTTTGCTTAAATTGCTAAAAAGGTGAAACGTTTGGATTTGTTTCATAACGATTTTAATAGTTTGGTTTTGATTCGTAACCTGTGTACATGTTTGGCTTAAGTCGCTAAAAAGGCAAAATGGTTGGATTTGTTTCGTAACGTTTAAGCATTTGGATTTGTTTCGAAACGTTTGGATTTGTTTTGTAACATTTGTAAACGTTTGTCTTCAATCGCTATAAAGGTGAAACGTTTGGTTTTGTTTCTTAATGTTTGTAAATGTTTGGCTTAAATCACTAGGTGAGACGTTTGGTTTTGTTTCGTAACGTTTGTAAACGTTTGGATTTATTTCGTAACGTTTGTTTCATTATGTTTTAAAGGTTTGATTTTGTTTTGTGACGTTTGTAAACGTTTGGCTTAAATCGCTAAAAAAGGTGAAACATTTGGATTTGTTTCGTAACGTTTGTAAACGTTTGGCTTAAATCGCTAAAAAGGTGAAACGTTTGAAATTTCGCAACCTTTGTAAACGTTTGGCTTAAATTGCTAAAAAGGTGAAACACTTGAATTTATTTCGTAACGTTTGTAAACGTTTGGCATAAATTGCTAAAAAGATGAAACGTTTGGATTTGTTTCGTAACGTTTGTAGACATTTTGCTTATATTGCTAAAAAGGTGACACGTTTGGATTTGTTTCGTAACCTTTGTAAACTGTCACGACCCAATTTCCGCTTAGAAACTCGTGTCGAGACCGGCGCTAGGGAATGGGAATGGTTGTTCCGAAACCCGTAGCAAGCCTAGGAAAAACAGTAAAAACTTTTCGCGTTTTGAAAACATAAAAGGTCTCAATTTCTTTTCGCAAGTATTTGAAACCTTCAAATAAACGTGTAATCAAAACCATGCAATCGCATTTCTGGACTTAGGGTGATACATGTATACTGCACACAACTTGACACAACCCTGTCCAAAAACCATGCCAGCGGTGCAAACCAGTTATCGTGTCAAGTAACTGGTTTAAGCATGCCATTTAATTAATCACAAAGCTTTTATCAAAACCAGGTTTCTTATAAACAACTGGCAAAAGCCCTTTTTATAAAAACATGCTTTTGTCCCAAAATGATACTCACAGTAGTTTCATATCAGAGTTTAAGCATTTACAATTGAACTACTGTTCGGAGCTAGAACTACTCTGCAGCTCTAGAGTGACCTTTATTTAGTTACAACTTCCAGAAAAAGATTTGGAAGTCTTGTCACGTCAAAATATCATTTACCTGTGAAAAGGGAAATCAACGGGGGTCAAATATGAGTGAATTCACATAGTTACTCAAGCATATTAATAAAAGCAGAAATCGCATGTAAACACACTTTGTGCAGCCAAATAACCGATCCAAATGAAACCCTAAGAGAAACCCCATTTGGTTAACTGTGACTAATGTCACAGTTCGTGCTCTCTTGTTTAACACAGGATGAAATGTGAACTCACATTGTCACAATCATCTTATCTCTGTGTAAGGTTTGCTGGGCCGTAAATTAAATTACTGGCTCCCCAGGATAACCTGTTAGGTCTTGGCCGCTTTGCAAGCATCTGGCCAAAGAACCCAACTAGTATGCAATGCAATGTTTTATTAATACCGGTGATCACACAGTTCTATTGTTGCCCAATAGATAGCACGTTCCAGTGGATCTATATATTGGTTTCAAATCGACTCTATGCAATGCAATTTCAAACACATTTTTAGTTATAAAGGTTTTGGCATCAATATTCAAAAGTAAATATGCGAACTCACAAAACCGTTATCCACAAAACAGTTCTCGTTCACCCTCTACTCTCCTGGTCCGGTAGCTTGCTTGCTCGTCGGATCTAGTTAGAAAAATATTATTAAACACAATCGAAACAAGAATTCTAACTCTAAAGAGTAGACTCTCTATTGACATTACTAAACATATAACATATCTAGTCTATACTCATTTTTAATCTCAACTCATAGTCCTCTAGCTATTAATCATTTTGATTAATAGAGGACCTAATTAAAACATTTCTAAGTTTCAATTAATCGAACTTCCTTAAACGTCCAAGTTCTTTTTTTTAGTCCTTATTGAACGTACCGTTCAAAATTGTTCAAAACTCATTGGTTCGGAACCCGACGTGCGAAAGCACGTCGGAAACACGCGCTGGCGCGAGGCCCTGTGCGCCCGCACAGGACACTGTGCGCCCGCACAGTGTCCCTGTGCGTCCACACAGGTGACTGTGCGGTCGCACAGTCTCATAGAGACTGTGCGCTCGCACAGTCGGGCTGTGCGTGCGCACAGCCTAGGCTGTGCGTCCGCACAGTGGCTGTGCCGCACAGCCACGGGAACTCCGTTCCCGGGCCGATTTCCGTCGAGCTAAACCCATTTTTCCGATCCTAAACACATATACAAATGCCAATCTATCCATTTTCACTATCGGAACGTAAAATCATTACGTATACGTTCGATTCGATACGGTAACCGTTATATATTCGAATATAATCCATTTCCTATATATCCAAATTCAAAATAACGGTTATAACTTCGATTATTAATGGATTACCGAAGAAATTTGAGTTAGAAACGAGAAATTGGATCGAAACCGTCGAACCTACCGTCGTCCGAAGTCGTCGCCGCACTCTGAATACAAAACCTAAGTTTTAGGTTTCTGAAACTTATGAACATTTCAAATGAAATGTTTATATATATAGTTTGGTTAAATTCCAAACTAGTCCCTAGGTATTCACGCGTTACTTTAACCCAAATTCTTAAATACTCGTCCGTAACTAAAACGGACAACGAACTCCAAATTTTATGAAATTTTAACCACGAATTCCATAATTCGTAATTAGAATAAAAACATAATTTTTATTCTCACGGGACTTATATTTTATTTTTAATAAATCCTTAAAGATTTATTAGGGCTAAATTAGACCCACTTAATAAAATTTCTATCTCCAAATTCTATAAAATTTTAGAGGTAACTTTCTAAAAATATTTTGTGAATATTGACTCCAAAAATATTCACACGGACTTATAAATTACCCTATTTTAATTTATAAGCATTTCTTATTTCCCGTTAGTTAAAATATAAATATCCAATTTTTATATTTTAACTTCTATAACTATTTTATATTTCCGGAGATACTGTAAATTAAATTTATCCTTAAATTTAATTTACGTTCTCCCGGTCCTATAAATTATTCCTTACGTGGAATAATTTAATCCTTTAATTTTACGGGGTATTACATTCTCCCCACCTTATTAAAATTCGTCCTCGAATTTCAATAAGAACTACGTACCTTGTAAAAACAGGTAAGGATATCGCTGACGCATATCCGCCTCCGTCTCCCACGTACACTCCTCTACAGAATGATTTCTCCACATCACTTTCACCATAGGAATCTCCTTAGTACGAAGTTTCCGTAGTTGAGTATCTACTATCTCAACAGGCTGCTCTTCATAAGAAAGTTCCTCATTAACCTCTACAGTTTGTGGTTGAATCACATGAGAAGGATCTGCGATATATTTTCGCAGCATCGATATGTGAAACACCGGATGAACTTGTGACATATCTGGCGGTAAATCTAATTTATATGCTACCGCTCCGATGCGCTCTATAATCTCATAAGGTCCCACATACCTTGGAGATAACTTGCCTCTCTTTCCAAAACGAATAACACCCTTCATTGGTGATACTTTTAGAAAGACATAGTCACCAACTTGAAATTCTATCTCTTTTCTCTTTGAATCTGCATAACTTTTCTGGCGACTAAAAGCAGTTTCCAATCGCTGCTTAATTAATGGTACCTTCTCTGAGGTAATTTGGATAATCTCTGCTCCTGTCAATTTTCTTTCTCCTACTTCCTCCCAACAGATAGGAGATCGACACTTACGACCGTATAATGCCTCATATGGAGCCATCTCGATACTGGAATGATAGCTGTTGTTGTATGAGAACTCTACTAATGGCAAATACACATCCCAGCTACCTCCAAAATCCAGTACACACAGTCGAAGCATATCTTCCAAAGTCTGAATAGTCCTTTCAGACTGTCCATCAGTTTGCGGATGAAATGCGGTACTAAAATCTAACCGCGTTCCCATCGCTTCTTGCAAACTTCCCCAAAATCTAGAGGTAAATACTGAACCTCTATCTGAAACTATTGACACGGGAATTCCATGTAAACTGACTATCTTGTCAATATATACTTGTGCCAATTTCGCCGCAGTATATGATATCTTAATAGGTATAAAGTGGGCCGACTTCGTCAGACGATCCACTATAACCCATATAGAATCAAAACCTTTCTGCGTCTTAGGCAATCCAACCACAAAGTCCATTGTAATCCTCTCCCACTTCCACTCTGGTATGGGTAGGGGTTGTAAAAATCCATATGGCCTTTGGTGTTCAAGCTTAACTTGCTGACACACTGGACACCTTGCTACAAACTCTGCAATATCTCGCTTCATTCCGTTCCACCAATACATCTCCTTAATATCTCTATACATCTTGGTAGAACCTGGATGAATACTATAAGTTGATCCATGGGTTTCCTCCATGATCCTCTGCCTTAAATTTTCAATATCTGGTACACATAATCTGGTACCATACTTCAGTGTTCCGTTAACAACACTGAAGTCTTGACACTTTCCTTTCTCTACATCCTCCATGACACGCTTTAGTTGAGGATCTTCACCTTGTAGTTCCCTAATCCTGTCGATTAGAGTTGGTCGCACACTTAATTGGGCTATCAAGCTTCCAAGATAAGAAACTTCAAACCTAATGTTCTGACTGAACATCGTATAGATCTCTTTGATCAATGGCCTTCGCCACTCTGTTGTAACGTGTGCTAAACTTCCTGCAGACTTTCGGCTTAACGCATCAGCTACCACATTAGCTTTACCCGGATGATACTGTATAGTGCAATCATAATCTTTAAGCAACTCTAGCCACCTTCTCTGTCTGAGATTCAATTCACGTTGATCAAAGATATACCTCAAACTTTTATGATCTGTGAATATCTCACACGTTGCACCGTACAAGTAATGTCTCCAGATTTTCAATGCAAAAATTACTGCTGCTAATTCCAGGTCATGAGTAGGATAGTTCACTTCATGCTTTTTCAGTTGGCGTGAAGCGTAAGCTATTACTCGTCCATGTTGCATTAGAACACATCCTAAACCAACTCTTGAAGCATCACAGTAAACAGTGAATCCTTCAATACCTTCAGGTAATGCTAGCACTGGAGCTGTCGTTAGACACTCCTTCAGTTTCTGAAAACTGTTATCGCATTTCTCTGTCCATTCATACTTTGCATTTTTCTGAGTTAACTTCGTCAATGGTGCAGAGATTTTTGAGAAATCTTGCACAAATCTTCTGTAGTATCCTGCTAAACCAAGGAAACTACGAATTTCAGTCACCGAAGTTGGTCGTTTCCATTCCACAACTGCTTCAATCTTCTTTGGATCTACTTTGATTCCATTTTGAGACACAACATGTCCCAAAAATGCCACTTCTTCTAACCAAAATTCACACTTTGAAAACTTGGCGTATAACTGATGCTCCCTCAATGTCTGAAGAACTATGCGCAAATGATGTGCATGCTCCTCCTCCGTACGCGAGTAGATCAAAATATCATCAATGAAAACAATTACAAACTGATCCAAGAAGGGTTTGAATATCCTATTCATCAAATCCATGAAAGCCGCTGGTGCGTTTGTCAATCCAAATGACATAACTAGGAACTCGTAGTGACCATACCGAGTCCTAAAAGCAGTTTTCGAAACATCATCCTCTCGGATCTTTAACGGATGGTATCCTGATCGCAAGTCAATCTTAGAAAAGTACCTTGCTCCTTGCAGTTGATCGAACAAATCATCAATCCTTGGCAATGGGTACTTGTTCTTGATTGTAACTTTGTTCAGCTGTCTGTAATCTATACAGAGCCGAAATGATCCGTCCTTCTTTTTAACAAATAAAACAGGTGCTCCCCATGGTGAAACACTTGGTCTGATAAAACCACAACTAAGTAGTTCCTCTAGTTGATCTTTCAGTTCCTTTAACTCTGCTGGCGCCATTCGATAAGGAGGTATTGATATCGGTTTGGTACCAGGAGTTAACTCAATACAAAACTCTATCTCTCTATCTAGTGGTAATCCCGGTAATTCGTCTGGAAAAACATCTGGATACTCCATTACCACCGGTACATTCTGTACAGTTCCTTGAGCTTTCTCTGTATCCAACACAATAGCCAAGAATGCTTGACATCCTTTTCTCATCATTCGTTGAGCTTTCATAGCTGAGATTATGCTAGCAGTGGATTTTAATTTTTCACTTTGAAGTGAAACCACCTCAATTCCAGGGGTATTGAATGTCACTAACTTCTCACGACAATCTACACTCGCATAATGTCGAGCTAACCAATCCATACCTAATATAACATCAAATGCTAGTACTTCTAGCAAAATTAGATCGGCAAGCAACTCTCGTCCTTGAACATTCACAGGACAAGACGAATAAACTATGTCCGCATCCATACTTTCACCCATTGGCGTGGCTACTGATAATGGATTTTGCAAGTAAGCGGGTTGCTTTCCCATCTTAATCGCAAAACTCGGTGAAACAAATGAATGTGTTGCACCCGGATCAAATAATACTAAAGCATCCATAGAAGCTATAGTAAAAATACCTTGCACAACTGCATTAGAGGCTTGAGCCTCTTGTGGATTTAGTGCAAACAGCCTGGCTTGACTCCCCTCCGCTTGAGAGTTCTGACCAGTACCTCTTCCTCCACCATTTCTTCCTCCACCTCGATTATTACCAAAACCTCTTCCTCTCTGGCTAGTAAATGTACTACCAGTTTGACCTTGCCCAGATGCCGCCGGAAACATAGGTCTCCGCTGCTGCTGAAAAGGTTGAGCAACACTGGCAGCAGACCCTTGTGCTCCTGACATCGGACATTGTCTTGCATAATGGCCTGGTTGGCCACAAACAAAGCACGCTCCTGGAGCAAGGTGACACACTCCATAGTGTCTCCTCCGACAATTCTGGCAATATGGAGTTAAAACTCCAGAACTTCCTGAGCTACGTCCACTTGAACTAGCTCCAGGGGTATTGAAACGCTTATTACTCTTACCTTTAAAATTTTTACGTCGCGGTCCAGTAAAACCACTTGGATTAAACCACATTTGTGTATTGGCTGTCGCACCAACTTGATCACTCCTTGTCGACACTGGTGTAGTAGAATTTACAATTCTGCCAAACTGTACCAACGAAGTTTCCATTTGACGTGCACTGTCTATCAACTGGATCAAATCTCGGTTCACATCAGAAACAAGGCTAATAAACTCGGGTCCTAAACCCTTGATAAAACTCGCATTCGCCCTTGCTGGATCAGCCATCAAATCAGGTGCAAATCTTCCCAACCTAGTGAATTCCGTCACATATTCTTGTACTGACCTATTTCCTCTTCTCAAATTCAGCAATTGATCACGATAACTCTCGGTCACAGAAAATGGCAGATAAAATTCTCTGTACCGATTAACAAACTCTGCCCAGGTCATTTGATTCATCGTAGGTTGAATCATACGTCGAAACCAATCTTTTGCTGGTCCTTTCATTGACATTTCAACTAACAAGATTGACTGTCTCTCGTCAGCCTGTAAACGTCTAGCATTACGCTCAACTTCCTCAAGAAAATCCAATGCATCGCCTGAACCATCAAATTCTGTTGGTTTGAGCCGCATATAAGCCAAAACACTGTCTCTATCGACATTTGCACCAACACGCTGTTGTTGTTGCAATAGTTGCTCCCTATGCATAGCCTGATTCTCCACTTGGTTAGCCTGCATAGCTGCAACTCCAGCTAAGAACTGATTAAAGTCGAAGCCTGGCGCGTTAGGTTGTTGTGGTATCCCAGGAGCCTGAACTGGTTCCTGTTCCTCCACAGCTTGACCTCTAGCTCTACCTCTAGGTCTACCACGCCCACGGCCTCTACCTGCTACGTTGGCCGGTTCATGTTGCCCTATATGCACAGACGACTCATCATGAGCCTCTTCAGGTGCATCTCGTATCATCGCAGCTCGACCACGAGTTTGCCTTTGGTCAGCCATCCTAACCAAATCAAACCACACTGCAATCAAATAAAGAACAACAAATACAAATCCAACATGAACACATATAACCATCTCAATGGTCACACCTCACGTGCTCATGCGTATCACAATATATAACTCATATCCAACACATTCTAAATTCACAACCTAAGGAAAAGCTGAATATTTCACAATTAAATGATGACATATCAAGGACATGACTCAAATCCTATTGCTGCAGTAGTTCCTTAGACTCTACTATTCGAGTATCGGCAATGTTACTGTAGACATTCCAGTTCTACAACATTGCTCTGATACCAACTTTGTCACGACCCAATTTCCGCTTAGAAACTCGTGTCGAGACCGGCGCTAGGGAATGGGAATGGTTGTTCCGAAACCCGTAGCAAGCCTAGGAAAAACAGTAAAAACTTTTCGCGTTTTGAAAACATAAAAGGTCTCAATTTCTTTTCGCAAGTATTTGAAACCTTCAAATAAACGTGTAATCAAAACCATGCAATCGCATTTCTGGACTTAGGGTGATACATGTATACTGCACACAACTTGACACAACCCTGTCCAAAAACCATGCCAGCGGTGCAAACCAGTTATCGTGTCAAGTAACTGGTTTAAGCATGCCATTTAATTAATCACAAAGCTTTTATCAAAACCAGGTTTCTTATAAACAACTGGCAAAAGCCCTTTTTATAAAAACATGCTTTTGTCCCAAAATGATACTCACAGTAGTTTCATATCAGAGTTTAAGCATTTACAATTGAACTACTGTTCGGAGCTAGAACTACTCTGCAGCTCTAGAGTGACCTTTATTTAGTTACAACTTCCAGAAAAAGATTTGGAAGTCTTGTCACGTCAAAATATCATTTACCTGTGAAAAGGGAAATCAACGGGGGTCAAATATGAGTGAATTCACATAGTTACTCAAGCATATTAATAAAAGCAGAAATCGCATGTAAACACACTTTGTGCAGCCAAATAACCGATCCAAATGAAACCCTAAGAGAAACCCCATTTGGTTAACTGTGACTAATGTCACAGTTCGTGCTCTCTTGTTTAACACAGGATGAAATGTGAACTCACATTGTCACAATCATCTTATCTCTGTGTAAGGTTTGCTGGGCCGTAAATTAAATTACTGGCTCCCCAGGATAACCTGTTAGGTCTTGGCCGCTTTGCAAGCATCTGGCCAAAGAACCCAACTAGTATGCAATGCAATGTTTTATTAATACCGGTGATCACACAGTTCTATTGTTGCCCAATAGATAGCACGTTCCAGTGGATCTATATATTGGTTTCAAATCGACTCTATGCAATGCAATTTCAAACACATTTTTAGTTATAAAGGTTTTGGCATCAATATTCAAAAGTAAATATGCGAACTCACAAAACCGTTATCCACAAAACAGTTCTCGTTCACCCTCTACTCTCCTGGTCCGGTAGCTTGCTTGCTCGTCGGATCTAGTTAGAAAAATATTATTAAACACAATCGAAACAAGAATTCTAACTCTAAAGAGTAGACTCTCTATTGACATTACTAAACATATAACATATCTAGTCTATACTCATTTTTAATCTCAACTCATAGTCCTCTAGCTATTAATCATTTTGATTAATAGAGGACCTAATTAAAACATTTCTAAGTTTCAATTAATCGAACTTCCTTAAACGTCCAAGTTCTTTTTTTTAGTCCTTATTGAACGTACCGTTCAAAATTGTTCAAAACTCATTGGTTCGGAACCCGACGTGCGAAAGCACGTCGGAAACACGCGCTGGCGCGAGGCCCTGTGCGCCCGCACAGGACACTGTGCGCCCGCACAGTGTCCCTGTGCGTCCGCACAGGTGACTGTGCGGTCGCACAGTCTCATAGAGACTGTGCGCTCGCACAGTCGGGCTGTGCGTGCGCACAGCCTAGGCTGTGCGTCCGCACAGCCTGGCTGTGCGTCCGCACAGCCACGGGAACTCCGTTCCCGGGCCGATTTCCGTCGAGCTAAACCCATTTTTCCGATCCTAAACACATATACAAATGCCAATCTATCCATTTTCACAATCGGAACGTAAAATCATTACGTATACGTTCGATTCGATACGGTAACCGTTATATATTCAAATATAATCCATTTCCTATATATCCAAATTCAAAATAACGGTTATAACTTCGATTATTAATGGATTACCGAAGAAATTTGAGTTAGAAACGAGAAATTGGATCGAAACCGTCGAACCTACCGTCGTCCGAAGTCGTCGCCGCACTCTGAATACAAAACCTAAGTTTTAGGTTTCTGAAACTTATGAACATTTCAAATGAAATGTTTATATATATAGTTTGGTTAAATTCCAAACTAGTCCCTAGGTATTCACGCGTTACTTTAACCCAAATTCTTAAATACTCGTCCGTAACTAAAACGGACAACGAACTCCAAATTTTATGAAATTTTAACCACGAATTCCATAATTCGTAATTAGAATAAAAACATAATTTTTATTCTCACGGGACTTATATTTTATTTTTAATAAATCCTTAAAGATTTATTAGGGCTAAATTAGACCCACTTAATAAAATTTCTATCTCCAAATTCTATAAAATTTTAGAGGTAACTTTCTAAAAATATTTTGTGAATATTGACTCCAAAAATATTCACACGGGACTTATAAATTACCCTATTTTAATTTATAAGCATTTCTTATTTCCCGTTAGTTAAAATATAAATATCCAATTTTTATATTTTAACTTCTATAACTATTTTATATTTCCGGAGATACTGTAAATTAAATTTATCCTTAAATTTAATTTACATTCTCCCGGTCCTATAAATTATTCCTTACGTGGAATAATTTAATCCTTTAATTTTACGGGGTATTACATAAACATTTCGCTTAAATCGCTAAAAAGGTGAAACGTTTGGATTTGTTTCGTAACGTTTGTAAACATTTGGCTTAAATCGCTAAAAAGGTGAAACGTTTGGAGTTGTTTCATAACGTTTGCAAATGTTTTGCTTAAATCGCAAAAAAGGGGAAACGTTTGGTTTGGTTTCATAACGTTTGTTAAAGTTCGACTTAAATCATTAAAAAGTTAAAACGTTTGGATTTGTTTTGTAACGTTTGGCTTAAATCGCTAAAACGGTGAAACGTTTGGTTTTGTTTCATAACTTTTGTAAACATTTGGCTTATATCGCTAAAAAGGTGAAACGTTTGGATTTTTTCGTAACGCTTGTAAACGTTTTGCTCAAATTGCTAAAAAGGCGACACGTTTGGATTTGTTTCGTAACCTTTGTAAATGTTTGGCTTTAATCTCCAAAAAGGTGAAAAGTTAGGATTTGTTTCGTAACATTTCTAACAATTTGGTATAAATTTCTAAAAATGTGAAACGTTTGGATTTGTTTCGTAACGTTTTATACGTTTGGTTTAAATTGCTAAAAAGGTGAAACCCTTGGATTTGTTTCGTAACGATTGTAAACGTTTGGCTTAAATTGCTAAAAAGTTAAAAAGCTATGATTTGTTTCCTAACATTTGTAAATGTTTCGCTTAAATTGCTAAAAAGGTGAAACGTTTGGATTTGTTTCATAACGATTTTAATC
Organism: Mercurialis annua; assembly: GCF_937616625.2. Lineage (NCBI taxonomy): Eukaryota > Viridiplantae > Streptophyta > Magnoliopsida > Malpighiales > Euphorbiaceae > Mercurialis > Mercurialis annua. Next base: position 27,254,933 of record NC_065576.1, read on the forward strand.
GTTTGGTTTTGATTCGTAACCTTTGTAAACGTTCGGCTTAAATCGCTAAAAAGGCGAAATGGTTGGATTTGTTTCGTAGCGTTTAAGCATTTGGATTTGTTTCGAAACGTTTGGATTTGTTTTGTAACATTTGTAACATTTGTAAACGTTTGGCTTCAATCACTATAAAGGTGAAACGTTTGGTTTTGTATCTTAATGTTTGTAAACGTTTGGCTTAAATCACTAGGTGAGACGTCTGGTTTTGTTTCGTAACGTTTGTAAACGTTTGGATTTGTTTCGTAACGTTTGTTTCATTATGTTTTAAAGGTTTGGTTTTGTTTCGTAACGTTTGTGAACGTTTGGCTTAAATCGCTAAAAAGGTGAAACATTTGGATTTGTTTCGTAACGTTTGTAAATATTTGGCTTAAATCGCTAAAAAGGTGAAACGTTTGAAATTTCGCAACGTTTGTAAACGTTTGGCTTAAATTGCTAAAAAGGTGAAACACTTGAATTTATTTCGTAACGTTTGTAAACGTTTGGCATAAATTGCTAAAAAGGTGAAACGTTTGGATTTGTTTCATAACATTTTAAACGTTTCGTTTCGTTTCGTATCGTTTGTAATCGTTCGGCTTAAATCGCTAAAAATACGAAACATTTGTATTTGTTTCGTAACGTTTGTAAACGCTCGGCCAAAATCACTAATAAGGTGAAACTTTGGATTTGTTTCGTAACGTTTGTAAATTTTTGGCTTCAATCGCTAAAAAGTTGAAACGTTTGGATTTGTTACGTAACGTTCGTAAGGGTTTGGCTTAAACCGCTAAAAATGTGAAACGTTTGGATTTGTTTAGTAACGTTTTAAATGTTTGGTTTTGTTTCGTAACCTTTGTAAGCGTTTGGTTTAAATCGCTTAAAAGGTGAAACGTTTGGATTTGTTTCGTAACGTTTGTAAACGTTTGGCTTAAATTGCTAAAAAGGAGAAACGTTTGGGTTTGTTTCGTTACGTTTGTAAACCTTTGGCTTAAATCGCTAAAAAGGTGAAACGTTTGGATTTGTTTCGTAACGTTTGTAAACGTTTGGTTTAAATCGCTAAGAAGGTGAAACGTTTGAAATTTCGTAACGTTTGTAAACGTTTGACTTAAATTGCGAAAATGGTGAAATGTTTGGATTTGTTTCGTGACGTTTTAAACGTTTGGTTTTGTTTCATAACGTTTGTAAACGTTCGGCTTAAATCGCTAAAAAGGTGAAACTCATTGTTTTGTTTCGTAACGTTTGTAAAGGTTTGGCTTAAATCACTAAAAATGTGAAACGTTTGGATTTGTTTCGTAACGTTTTAAATGTGTGGTTTTGCTTCGTAATGTTTGTAAACGTTTGGCTGAAATCGTTACAAAAGGTGAAACGTTTGGATTTATTTCGTAACGTTTGTAAACGTTTTGCTTAAATTGCTAAAAAGGTGACACGTTTGGATTTGTTTCGTAACCTTTGTAAACGTTTGGCTTAAATCGCTAAATAGGTAAAATGTTTGGATTTGTTTCGTAACGTTTGTAAACGTTTGGCTTAAATCGCTAAAAAGGAGAAACGTTTGGAGTTGTTTCATAACGTTTGCAAACGTTTGGCTTAAATCGCAAAAAGGGGAAACGTTTGGTTTTCTTTCATAACGTTTGTAAACGTTCGGCTTAGATCATTAAAAAGTTGAAACGTTTGGATTTGTTTTGTAACGTTTGGCTTAAATCGCTAAAACAGCGAAACGTTTGGTTTTGTTTCATAACCTTTGTAAACATTTGGCTTATATCGCTAAAAAGGTGAAACGTTTGGATTTTTTCGCAACGTTTGTAAACGTTTTGCTCAAATTGCTAAAAAGGTGACACGTTTGGATTTGTTTCGTAACCTTTGTAAATGTTTGGCTTAAATCTCTAAAAAGGTGAAACGTTTGGATTTGTTTCGTAACATTTGTAACCATTTGGCATAAATTGCTAAAAATGTGAAACGTTTGGATTTGTTTTGTAACGTTTTAAACGTTTGGTTTAAATTGCTAAAAAGATGAAACGCTTGGATTTTTTTCGTAACGATTGTAAACGTTTGGCTTAAATTGTTAAAAAGTTAAAAAGCTATGATTTGTTTCCTAACATTTGTAAATATTTGGCTTAAATCGCTAAAAAGGTGCAACGTTTGGATTTGTTTCATAACGTTTTTAAACGTTTGGTTTTGATTCGTAACCTTTATAAACGTTCGGCTTAAATCGCTAAAAAGGCGAAATGATTGGATTTGTTTTGTAACGTTTTAAGCATTTCGATTTGTTTCGAAATGTTTGGATTTGTTTTGTAACGTTTGTAAACGTTTGGCTTCAATCACAAAAAGGTGAAACGTTTGGATTTGTTTCGTAACGTTTGTAAACGTTTGGCTTAAATTGCTAAAAAGGAGAAACGTTTGGGTTTGTTTCGTTACGTTTGTAAACCTTTGGCTTAAATCGCTAAAAAGGTGAAACGTTTGGATTTGTTTCGTAACGTTTGTAAACGTTTGGTTTAAATCGCTAAGAAGGTGAAACGTTTGAAATTTCGTAACGTTTGTAAACGTTTGACTTAAATTGCGAAAATGGTGAAATGTTTTGATTTGTTTCGTGACGTTTTAAACGTTTGGTTTTGTTTCATAACGTTTGTAAACGTTCGGCTTAAATCGCTAAAAAGGTGAAACTCATTGTTTTGTTTCGTAACGTTTGTAAAGGTTTGGCTTAAATCACAAAAAATGTGAAACGTTTGGATTTGTTTCATAACGTTTTAAATGTGTGGTTTTGCTTCGTAATGTTTGTAAACATTTGGCTGAAATCGTTACAAAAGGTGAAACGTTTGGATTTATTTCGTAACGTTTGTAAACGTTTTGCTTAAATTGCTAAAAAGGTGACACGTTTGGATTTGTTTCGTAACCTTTGTAAACGTTTGGCTTAAATCGCTAAATAGGTAAAATGTTTGGATTTGTTTCGTAACGTTTGTAAACGTTTGGCTTAAATCGCTAAAAAGGAGAAACGTTTGGAGTTGTTTCATAACGTTTGCAAACGTTTGGCTTAAATCGCAAAAAGGGGAAACGTTTGGTTTTCTTTCATAACGTTTGTAAACGTTCGGCTTAGATCATTAAAAAGTTGAAACGTTTGGATTTGTTTTGTAACGTTTGGCTTAAATCGCTAAAACAGTGAAACGTTTGGTTTTGTTTCATAACCTTTGTAAACATTTGGCTTATATCGCTAAAAAGGTGAAACGTTTGGATTTTTTCGCAACGTTTGTAAACGTTTTGCTCAAATTGCTAAAAAGGTGACACGTTTGGATTTGTTTCGTAACCTTTGTAAATGTTTGGCTTAAATCTCTAAAAAGGTGAAACGTTTGGATTTGTTTCGTAACATTTGTAACCATTTGGCATAAATTGCTAAAAATGTGAAACGTTTGGATTTGTTTTGTAACGTTTTAAATGTTTGGTTTAAATTGCTAAAAAGATGAAACGCTTGGATTTTTTTCGTAACGATTGTAAACGTTTGGCTTAAATTGTTAAAAAGTTAAAAAGCTATGATCTGTTTCCTAACATTTGTAAATATTTGGCTTAAATCGCTAAAAAGGTGCAACGTTTGGATTTGTTTCATAACGTTTTTAAACGTTTGGTTTTGATTCGTAACCTTTATAAACGTTCGGCTTAAAGCGCTAAAAAGGCGAAATGATTGGATTTGTTTTGTAACGTTTTAAGCATTTCGATTTGTTTCGAAATGTTTGGATTTGTTTTGTAACGTTTGTAAACGTTTGGCTTCAATCACAAAAAGGTGAAATGTTTGAATTTGTTTCGTAACGTTTGTAAACGTTTGGCTTAAATCACTAAAAATGTGAAACGTTTGTATTTATTTCGTAATGTTTAGCTTAAATCGCTAAAAAGCTGAAACGTTTGGATTTGTTTCGTAAACTTTGTAAACGTTTGGCGTAAATTTCTAAAAAGGTAGAACGTTTGGTTTTGTTTCATAACCTTTGTAAACGTTCAGCTTAAATGGCAAAAAAGGTGAAACGTTTGGATTTGTTTCGTAACGTTTGTAAACATTTTGCTTAAATTTCTAAAAAGGTGACACGTTTGGATTTGTTTCGTAACCTTTGTAAACGTTTCGCTTAAATCGCTAAAAAGGTGAAACGTTTGGATTTGTTTCGTAACGTTTGTAAACGTTTGGCTTAAATCGCTAAAAAGGTGAAACGTTTGGAGTTGTTTCATAACGTTTGCAAATGTTTTGCTTAAATCGCAAAAAAGGGGAAACATTTGGTTTGGTTTCATAACGTTTGTTAACGTTCGACTTAAATCATTAAAAAGTTAAAACGTTTGGATTTGTTTTGTAACGTTTGGCTTAAATCGCTAAAACGGTGAAACGTTTGGATTTGTTTCATAACCTTTGTAAACATTTGGCTTATATCGCTAAAAAGGTGAAACGTTTGGATTTTTTCGTAACGTTTGTAAACGTTTTGCTCAAATTGCAAAAAAGGTGACACGTTTGGATTTGTTTCGTAACCTTTGTAAATGTTTGGCTTTAATCTCCAAAAAGGTGAAAAGTTTGGATTTGTTTCGTAAAATTTATAACCATTTGGCATAAATTTCTAAAAATGTGAAACGTTTCGATTTGTTTCGTAACGTTTTATACGTTTGGTTTAAATAAATAAAAAGGCAAAACCCTTGGATTTGTTTTGTAACGATTGTAAACGTTTGGCTTAAATTGCTAAAAAGTTAAAAAGCTATGATTTGTTTCCTAACATTTGTAAATGTTTCGCTTAAATTGCTAAAAAGGTGAAACGTTTGGATTTGTTTCATAACGATTTTAATCGTTTGGTTTTGATTCGTAACCTTTGTAAACGTTCGGCTTAAATCGCTAAAAAGGCGAAATGGTTGGATTTGTTTCGTAACGTTTAAGCATTTGGATTTGTTTCGAAACGTTTGGATTTGTTTTGTAACATTTGTAAACGTTTGGCTTCAATCACTATAAAGGTGAAACGTTTGGTTTTGTATCTTAATGTTTGTAAACGTTTGGCTTAAATCACTAGGGGAGACGTTTGGTTTTGTTTCGTAACGTTTGTAAACGTTTGGATTTGTTTCGTAACGTTTGTTTCATTATGTTTTAAAGGTTTGGTTTTGTTTCGTAACCTTTGTAAACGTTTGGCTTAAATCGCTAAAAAGGTGAAACATTTGGATTTGTTTCGTAACGTTTGTAAACGTTTGGCTTAAATCGCTAAAAAGGTGAAACGTTTGAAATTTCGCAACGTTTGTAAACGTTTTGCTTAAATTGCTAAAAAGGTGAAACACTTGAATTTATTTCGTAACGTTTGTAAACGTTTGGCATAAATTACTAAAAAGGTGAAACGTTTGGATTTGTTTCATAACATTTTAAACGTTTCGTTTCGTTTCGTATCGTTTGTAATCGTTCGGCTTAAATCGCTAAAAATGCGAAACATTTGTATTTGTTTCGTAACTTTTGTAAACGCTCGGCCAAAATCGCTAAAAAGGTGAAACTTTGGATTTGTTTCGTAATGTTTGTAAACGTTTGGCTTCAATCGCTAAAAAGTTGAAACGTTTAGATTTGTTACGTAACGTTTGTAAGGGTTTGGCTTAAACCGCTAAAATTGTGAAACGTTTGGATTTGTTTAGTAACGTTTTAAATGTTTGGTTTTGTTTCGTAACCTTTGTAAGCGTTTGGTTTAAATCGCTTAAAAGGTGAAACGTTTGGATTTGTTTCGTAACGTTTGTAAACGTTTGGCTTAAATTGCTAAAAAGGAGAAACGTTTGGGTTTGTTTCGTTACATTTGTAAACCTTTGGCTTAAATCGCTAAAAAGGTGAAACGTTTGGATTTGTTTCGTAACATTTGTAAGCGTTTGGTTTAAATCGCTAAGAAGGTGAAACGTTTGAAATTTCGTAACGTTTGTAAACGTTTGACTTAAATCGCAAAAAGGGGAAACGTTTGGTTTTCTTTCATAACGTTTGTAAACGTTCGGCTTAGATCATTAAAAAGTTGAAACGTTTGGATTTGTTTTGTAACGTTTGGCTTAAATCGCTAAAACAGCGAAATGTTTGGTTTTGTTTCATAACCTTTGTAAACATTTGGCTTATATCGCTAAAAAGGTGAAACGTTTGGATTTTTTCGCAACGTTTGTAAACGTTTTGCTCAAATTGCTAAAAAGGTGACACGTTTGGATTTGTTTCGTAACCTTTGTAAATGTTTGGCTTAAATCTCTAAAAAGGTGAAACGTTTGGATTTGTTTCGTAACATTTGTAACCATTTGGCATAAATTGCTAAAAATGTGAAACGTTTGGATTTGTTTTGTAACGTTTTAAACGTTTGGTTTAAATTGCTAAAAAGATGAAACGCTTGGATTTTTTTCGTAACGATTGTAAACGTTTGGCTTAAATTGTTAAAAAGTTAAAAAGCTATGATTTGTTTCCTAACATTTGTAAATATTTGGCTTAAATCGCTAAAAAGGTGCAACGTTTGGATTTGTTTCATAACGTTTTTAAACGTTTGGTTTTGATTCGTAACCTTTATAAACGTTCGGCTTAAATCGCTAAAAAGGCGAAATGATTGGATTTGTTTTGTAACGTTTTAAGCATTTCGATTTGTTTCGAAATGTTTGGATTTGTTTTGTAACGTTAGTAAACGTTTGGCTTCAATCACAAAAAGGTGAAACGTTTGGATTTGTTTCGTAACGTTTGTAAACGTTTGGCTTAAATTGCTAAAAAGGAGAAACGTTTGGGTTTGTTTCGTTACGTTTGTAAACATTTGGCTTAAATCGCTAAAAAGGTGAAACGTTTGGATTTGTTTCGTAACGTTTGTAAACATTTGGTTTAAATCGCTAAGAAGGTGAAACGTTTGAAATTTCGTAACGTTTGTAAACGTTTGACTTAAATTGCGAAAATGGTGAAATGTTTGGATTTGTTTCGTGACGTTTTAAACGTTTGGTTTTGTTTCATAACGTTTGTAAACGTTCGGCTTAAATCGCTAAAAAGGTGAAACTCATTGTTTTGTTTCGTAACGTTTGTAAAGGTTTGGCTTAAATCACAAAAAATGTGAAACGTTTGGATTTGTTTCATAACGTTTTAAATGTGTCGTTTTGCTTCGTAATGTTTGTAAACATTTGGCTGAAATCGTTACAAAAGGTGAAACGTTTGGATTTATTTCGTAACGTTTGTAAACGTTTTGCTTAAATCGCTAAAAAGGTGACACGTTTGGATTTGTTTCGTAACCTTTGTAAACGTTTGGCTTAAATCGCTAAATAGGTAAAATGTTTGGATTTGTTTCGTAACGTTTGTAAACGTTTGGCTTAAATCGCTAAAAAGGAGAAACGTTTGGAGTTGTTTCATAACGTTTGCAAACGTTTGGCTTAAATCGCAAAAAGGGGAAACGTTTGGTTTTCTTTCATAACGTTTGTAAACGTTCGGCTTAGATCATTAAAAAGTTGAAACGTTTGGATTTGTTTTGTAACGTTTGGCTTAAATCGCTAAAACAGTGAAACGTTTGGTTTTGTTTCATAACCTTTGTAAACATTTGGCTTATATCGCTAAAAAGGTGAAACGTTTGGATTTTTTCGCAACGTTTGTAAACGTTTTGCTCAAATTGCTAAAAAGGTGACACGTTTGGATTTGTTTCGTAACCTTTGTAAATGTTTGGCTTAAATCTCTAAAAAGGTGAAACGTTTGGATTTGTTTCGTAACATTTGTAACCATTTGGCATAAATTGCTAAAAATGTGAAACGTTTGGATTTGTTTTGTAACGTTTTAAACGTTTGGTTTAAATTGCTAAAAAGAAGAAACGCTTGGATTTTTTTCGTAACGATTGTAAACGTTTGGCTTAAATTGTTAAAAAGTTAAAAAGCTATGATTTGTTTCCTAACATTTGTAAATATTTGGCTTAAATCGCTAAAAAGGTGCAACGTTTGGATTTGTTTCATAACGTTTTTAAACGTTTGGTTTTGATTCGTAACCTTTATAAACGTTCGGCTTAAATCGCTAAAAAGGCGAAATGATTGGATTTGTTTTGTAACGTTTTAAGCATTTCGATTTGTTTCGAAATGTTTGGATTTGTTTTGTAACGTTTGTAAACGTTTGGCTTCAATCACAAAAAGGTGAAATGTTTGAATTTGTTTCGTAACGTTTGTAAACGTTTGGCTTAAATCACTAAAAATGTGAAACGTTTGTATTTATTTCGTAATGTTTAGCTTAAATCGCTAAAAAGCTAAAACGTTTGGATTTGTTTCGTAAACTTTGTAAACGTTTGGCGTAAATTTCTAAAAAGGTAGAACGTTTGGTTTTGTTTCATAACCTTTGTAAACGTTCAGCTCAAATGGCAAAAAAGGTGAAACGTTTGGATTTGTTTCGTAACGTTTGTAAACATTTTGCTTAAATTTCTAAAAAGGTGACACGTTTGGATTTGTTTCGTAACCTTTGTAAACGTTTCGCTTAAATCGCTAAAAAGGTGAAACGTTTGGATTTGTTTCGTAACGTTTGTAAACGTTTGGCTTAAATCGCTAAAAAGGTGAAACGTTTGGAGTTGTTTCATAACGTTTGCAAATGTTTTGCTTAAATCGCAAAAAAGGGGAAACATTTGGTTTGGTTTCATAACGTTTGTTAACGTTCGACTTAAATCATTAAAAAGTTAAAACGTTTGGATTTGTTTTGTAACGTTTGGCTTAAATCGCTAAAACGGTGAAACGTTTGGATTTGTTTCATAACCTTTGTAAACATTTGGCTTATATCGCTAAAAAGGTGAAACGTTTGGATTTTTTCGTAACGTTTGTAAACGTTTTGCTCAAATTGCTAAAAAGGTGACATGTTTGGATTTGTTTCGTAACCTTTGTAAATGTTTGGCTTTAATCTCCAAAAAGGTGAAAAGTTTGGATTTGTTTCGTAAAATTTATAACCATTTGGCATAAATTTCTAAAAATGTGAAACGTTTGGATTTGTTTCGTAACGTTTTATACGTTTGGTTTAAATTAATAAAAAGGCAAAACCCTTGGATTTGTTTTGTAACGATTGTAAACGTTTGGCTTAAATTGCTAAAAAGTTAAAAAGCTATGATTTGTTTCCTAACATTTGTAAATGTTTCGCTTAAATTGCTAAAAAGGTGAAACGTTTGGATTTGTTTCATAACGATTTTAATCGTTTGGTTTTGATTCGTAACCTTTGTAAACGTTCGGCTTAAATCGCTAAAAAGGCGAAATGGTTGGATTTGTTTCGTAACGTTTAAGCATTTGGATTTGTTTCGAAACGTTTGGATTTGTTTTGTAACATTTGTAAACGTTTGGCTTCAATCACTATAAAGGTGAAACGTTTGGTTTTGTATCTTAATGTTTGTAAACGTTTGGCTTAAATCACTAGGTGAGACGTTTGGTTTTGTTTCGTAACGTTTGTAAACGTTTGGATTTGTTTCGTAACGTTTGTTTCATTATGTTTTAAAGGTTTGGTTTTGTTTCGTAACCTTTGTAAACGTTTGGCTTAAATCGCTAAAAAGGTGAAACATTTGGATTTGTTTCGTAACGTTTGTAAACGTTTGGCTTAAATCGCTAAAAAGGTGAAACGTTTGAAATTTCGCAACGTTTGTAAACGTTTTGCTTAAATTGCTAAAAAGGTGAAACACTTGAATTTATTTCGTAACGTTTGTAAACGTTTGGCATAAATTACTAAAAAGGTGAAACGTTTGGATTTGTTTCATAACATTTTAAACGTTTCGTTTCGTTTCGTATCGTTTGTAATCGTTCGGCTTAAATCGCTAAAAATGCGAAACATTTGTATTTGTTTCGTAACTTTTGTAAACGCTCGGCCAAAATCGCTAAAAAGGTGAAACTTTAGATTTGTTTCGTAATGTTTGTAAACGTTTGGCTTCAATCGCTAAAAAGTTGAAACGTTTAGATTTGTTACGTAATGTTTGTAAGGGTTTGGCTTAAACCGCTAAAAATGTGAAACGTTTGGATTTGTTTAGTAACGTTTTAAATGTTTGGTTTTGTTTCGTAACCTTTGTAAGCGTTTGGTTTAAATCGCTTAAAAGGTGAAACGTTTGGATTTGTTTCGTAACGTTTGTAAACGTTTGGCTTAAATTGCTAAAAAGGAGAAACGTTTGGGTTTGTTTCGTTACATTTGTAAACCTTTGGCTTAAATCGCTAAAAAGGTGAAACGTTTGGATTTGTTTCGTAACATTTGTAAGCGTTTGGTTTAAATCGCTAAGAAGGTGAAACGTTTGAAATTTCGTAACGTTTGTAAACGTTTGACTTAAATTGCTAAAACGGTGAAATGTTTGGATTTGTTTCGTGACGTTTTAAACGTTTGGTTTTGTTTCATAACGTTTGTAAACGTTCGGCTTAAATCGCTAAAAAGGTGAAACTTATTGTTTTGTTTCGTAACGTTTGTAAAGGTTTGGCTTAAATCACTAAAAATGTGAAACGTTTGGATTGGTTTCGTAACGTTTTAAATGTGTGGTTTTGCTTCGTAATGTTTGTAAACATTTGGCTGAAATCGTTACAAAAGGTGAAACGTTTGGATTTGTTTCGTAACGTTTGTAAACGTTTTGCTTAAATTGCTAAAAAGGTGACACGTTTGGATTTGTTTCGTAACCTTTGTAAACGTTTGGCTTAAATCGCTAAAAAGGTAAAATTTTTGGATTTGTTTCGTAACGTTTGTAAACGTTTGGCTTAAATCGCTAAAAAGGAGAAAAGTTTGGAGTTGTTTCATAACGTTTGCAAACGTTTGGCTTAAATCGCAAAAAAGGGGAAACGTTTGGTTTTGTTTCATGACGTTTGTAAACGTTCGATTTAAATCATTAAAAAGTTGAAACGTTTGGATTTGTTTTGTAACGTTTGGCTTAAATCGCTAAAACAGTGAAACGTTTGGTTTTGTTTCATAACCTTTGTAAACATTTGGCTTATATCTCTAAAAAGGTGAAACGTTTGGATTTGTTTCGTAACGTTTGTAAACGTTTTGCTTAAATTGCTAAAAAGGTGACACGTTTGGATTTGTTTCGTAACCTTTGTAAACGTTTGGCTTAAATCGCTAAAAAGGTAAAATTTTTGGATTTGTTTCGTAACGTTTGTAAACGTTTGGCTTAAATCGCTAAAAAGGAGAAAAGTTTGGAGTTGTTTCATAACGTTTGCAAATGTTTTGCTTAAATCGCAAAAAAGGGGAAACGTTTGGTTTGGTTTCATAACGTTTGTAAACGTTCGATTTAAATCATTAAAAAGTTGAAACGTTTGGATTTGTTTTGTAACGTTTGGCTTAAATCGCTAAAACAGTGAAACGTTTGGTTTTGTTTCATAACCTTTGTAAACATTTGGCTTATATCTCTAAAAAGGTGAAACGTTTGGATTTTTTCGCAACGTTTGTAAACGTTTTGCTCAAATTGCTAAAAAGGTGACACGTTTGGATTTGTTTCGTAACCTTTGTAAATGTTTGGCTTAAATCTCTAAAAAGGTGAAACGTTTGGATTTGTTTCGTAACATTTGTAACCATTTGGCATAAATTGCTAAAAATGTGAAACGTTTGGATTTGTTTTGTAACGTTTTAAACGTTTGGTTTAAATTGCTAAAAAGATGAAACGCTTGGATTTGTTTCGTAACGATTGTAAACGTTTGGCTTAAATTGTTAAAAAGTTAAAAAGCTATGATTTGTTTCCTAACATTTGTAAATATTTGGCTTAAATCGCTAAAAAGGTGCAACGTTTGGATTTGTTTCATAACGTTTTTAAACGTTTGGTTTTGATTCGTAACCTTTATAAACGTTCGGCTTAAATCGCTAAAAAGGCGAAATGATTGGATTTGTTTTGTAACGTTTTAAGCATTTCGATTTGTTTCGAAATGTTTGGATTTGTTTTGTAACGTTTGTAAACGTTTGGCTTCAATCACAAAAAGGTGAAATGTTTGAATTTGTTTCGTAACGTTTGTAAACGTTTGGCTTAAATCACTAAAAATGTGAAACGTTTGTATTTATTTCGTAACGTTTGGCTTAAATCGCTAAAAAGGTGAAACGTTTGCATTTGTTTCGTAAACTTTGTAAACGTTTGGCGTAAATTCCTAAAAAGGTAGAACGTTTGGTTTTGTTTCATAACCTTTGTAAACGTTCAGCTTAAATCGCAAAAAAGGTGAAACGTTTGGATTTGTTTCGTAACATTTGTAAACATTTTGCTTAAATTGCTAAAAAGGTGACACGTTTAGATTTGTTTCGTAACCTTTGTAAACGTTTCGCTTAAATCGCTAAAAAGGTGAAACGTTTGGATTTGTTTCGTAACGTTTGTAAACGTTTGGCTTAAATCGCTAAAAAGGTGAAACGTTTGGAGTTGTTTCATAACGTTTGCAAATGTTTTGCTTAAATCGCAAAAAAGGGGAAACGTTTGGATTTGTTTCGTAACGTTTGTAAACGTTTGGCTTAAATTGCTAAAAAGGCGAAACGTTTGGGTTTGTTTCGTTACGTTTGTAAACCTTTGGCTTAAATCGCTAAAAAGGTGAAACGTTTGGATTTGTTTCGTAACGTTTGTAAACGTTTGGTTTAAATCGCTAAAAAGGTGAAACGTTTGAAATTTCGTAACGTTTGTAAACGTTTGACTTAAATTGCTAAAATGGTGAAATGTTTGGATTTGTTTCGTGACGTTTTAAACGTTTGGTTTTGTTTCGTAACGTTTGTAAACGTTCGGCTTAAATCGCTAAAAAGGTGAAACTCCTTCTTTTGTTTCGTAACGTTTGTAAAGGTTTGGCTTAAATCAATAAAAATGTGAAACGTTTGGATTTGTTTCATAACGTTTGGTTTTGATTCGTAACCTTTATAAATGTTTGCATTTGTTTCGTAACGTTTTAAATGTGTTGTTTTGCTTCGTAATGTTTGTAAACGTTTGGCTGAAATCGTTACAAAAGGTGAAACATTTGGATTTGTTTCGTAACGTTTGTAAACATTTTGCTTAAATTGCTAAAAAGGTGACACGTTTGGATTTGTTTCGTAACCTTTGTAAACGTTTGGCTTAAATCGCTAAAAAGGTAAAACGTTTGGATTTGTTTCGTAACGTTTGTAAACGTTTGGCTTAAATCGCTAAAAAGGAGAAACATTTGGAGTTGTTTCATAACGTTTGCAAACGTTTGGCTTAAATCGCAAAAAAGGGGAAACGTTTGGTTTTGTTTCATAACGTTTGTAAACGTTCGGCTTAAATCATTAAAAAGTTGAAACGTTTGGATTTGTTTTGTAACGTTTGGCTTAAATCGCTAAAACGGTGAAACGTTTGGTTTTGTTTCATAACCTTTGTAAACATTTGGCTTATATCGCTAAAAAGGTGAAACGTTTGGATTTGTTTGCAACGTTTGTAAACGTTTTGCTCAAATTGCTAAAAAGGTGACACGTTTGGATTTGTTTCGTAACCTTTGTAAATGTTTGGCTTAAATTTCTAAAAAGGTGAAACGTTTGGATTTGTTTGGTAACATTTGTAACCATTTGGCATAAATTGCTAAAAATGTGAAACGTTTGGATTTGTTTCGTAACGTTTTAAGCGTTTGGTTTAAATTGCTAAAAAGGTGAAACGCTTGGATTTATTTCGTAACGATTGTAAACGTTTGGCTTAAATTGTTAAAAAGTTAAAAAGCTATGATTTATTTCCTAACATTTTTAAATATTTGGCTTAAATCGCTAAAAAGGTGAAACGTTTGGATTTGTTTCATAACGTTTTTAAACGTTTGGTTTTGGTTCGTAACCTTTATAAACGTTTTGCTTAAATCGCTAAAAAGGCGAAATGATTGGATTTGTTTTGTAACGTTTTAAGCATTTCAATTTGTTTCGAAATGTTTGGATTTGTTTTGTAACGTTGGTAAACGTTTGGCTTCAATCACAAAAAGGTGAAATGTTTGAATTTGTTTCGTAACGTTTGTAAACGTTTGGCTTAAATCACTAAAAATGTAAAACGTCTGGATTGTTTTCATAACGTTTACAAACGTTTGGTTTTATTTTATAACGTTTCTAAACGTTTGTCTTAAATTGCTAAAATGGGGACACATTTGGTGTTATTTCATAACGTTTGTAAATGTTTGGATTTGTTTCGTAACGTTTTGAAAGTTTGGTTTTGTTTTGTAACGTTTGTAAACGTTCCGCTTAAATAGCTAAAAAGGTGAAACGTTTGGCTTTGTTTCGTAACATTTGTAAACGTTTTCCTTAAATCGCTAATAAGGTGAAACGTTTGGATTTTTTTCGTAACATTTCTAAATGTTTGGATTTGTTTCGTAACGCTTGTAAACGTATGACTTAAATCGCTAAAAAGGTGAAATGTTTGGTTTTGTTTCTTAAAGTTTGTAAACGTTTGGCTTAAATCACTAGGGGAGACGTTTGGTTTTGTTTCGTAACGTTTGTAAACGTTTGGATTTGTTTCGTAACGTTTGTTTCATAATGTTTCAAACGTTTGGTTTTGTTTCCTAACGTTTGTAAACGTTTGGCTTAAATCGCTAAAAAGATGAAACGTTTGGATTTGTTTCGTAACGTTTGTAAACGTTTGGCTTAAATCGCTAAAAAGGTGAAACGTTTGAAATTTCGTAACGTTTGTAAACGTTTGGCTTAAATTGCTAAAAAGGTGAAACATTTGGATTTGTTTCATAACGTTTTAAACGTTTCGTTTTGTTTCGTATCGTTTGTAAACGTTCGACTTAAATCGCTAAAAATGCGAAACGTTTGTATTTATTTTGTAACGTTTGTAAACGTTTGGCTTAAATCGCCAAAAAAGCGAAACGTTTGAATTTGTTTCGTAACGTTTGTAAATGCTCGGCCAAAATCGCTAAAAAGGTGAAACGTTTGAATTTGTTTCGTAAAATTTGTAAACGTTTGGCTTCAATCGCTAAAAAGGTGAAACGTTTTGATTTGATTCGTAATGTTTGTAAATGTTTGGCATAAATCGCTAAAAAGGGGAAACGTTTGGATTTGTTTCGTAACGTTTGTAAACGTTTGGCATAAATCGCTAAAAAGGTGAAATGTTTAGATTTGTTTCGTAACATTTGTAAACGTTTGGCTTAAATTGCTAAAAAGGTGAAATGTTTGGATTTGTTCCATAACGTTTGTAAACGTTTGGCATAAATCGCTAAAAAGGTAAAATGTTTGGATTTGTTTCGTAACGTTTGTAAACGTTTGGCTTAAATTGCTAAAAAGGTGAAATGTCTGGTTTTGTTTCGTAACGTTTGTAAACGTTCGGCTTAAATCTCTAAAAAGGTGAAACGTTTGGATTTGTTTCGTAATGTTTGTAAACGTTTGGCTTAAATTGCTAAAAAGGTGAAACGCTTGGATTTGTTTCGGAACGTTTGTAAATGTTTCGCTTAAATTGCTAAAAAGGTGAAACGCTTGGATTTATTTTGCAACGTTTGTAATCGTTTGGCTAAAATTGCTAAAAACGTGAAACGCTTAGATTTATTTCGTAACGTTTGTAAACGTTTGACTTAAATTACGAAAAAGATGAAACACTTGAATTTGTTTCGGAACATTTGTAAATGTTTGGCTTAAATTTCTAAAAAGGTGAAACTCTTGGATTTGTTTCGTAACTTTTGAACACGTTTGGCTAAAATTGCTAAAAAGGTGAACCCTAGGTTTTGTTACGTAACGTTTGTAAGGGTTTGGCTTAAATCGCTAAAAATGTGAAACGTCTGGATTTGTTTAGTAACGTTTTAAACTTTTTGTTTTGTTTTGTAACGTTGGTAAGCGTTTGGCTTAAATCGCTAAAAAGGTGAAACGTTTGGATTTGTTTCGCAACGTTTGTAAACGTTTGGCTTAAATTGCTAAAAAGGCGAAACGTTTGGATTTGTTTCGTTACGTCTGTAAACCTTTGGCTTCAATCGCTAAAAAGGTGAAACGTTTGGATTTGTTTCGTAACGTTTGTAAACGTTTGGTTTAAATCGCTAAAAAGGTGAAACGTTTGAAATTTCGTAACATTTGTAAATGTTTGGCTTAAATTGCTAAAATGGTGAAATATTTGGATTTGTTTCGTAACGTTTTAAACGTTTGGTTTTGTTTCGTAACGTTTGTAAACGTTCGGCTTAAATCGCTAAAAATGTGAAACGTTTGTATTTGTTTCGTAACGTTTGGCTTAAATCGTTAAAAAGGTGAAACGTTTGGATTTGTTTCGTAACATTTGTAAACGTTTGGCGTAAATTGCTAAAAAAGTAGAACGTTTGGTTTTGTTTCATAGCCTTTGTAAATGTTCGGCTTAAATCGCTAAAAAGGTGAAACGTTTGGATTTGTTTCTTACCGTTTGTAAACGTTTTGCTTAAATTGCTAAAAAGGTGACACGTTTGGATTTGTTTCGTAACCTTTGTAAACGTTTGGCTTAAATCGCTAAAAAGGTGAAACGTTTGGATTTGTTTCGTAACGTTTGTAAACGTTTGGCTTAAATCGCTAAAAAGGAGAAACGTTTGGAGTTATTTCATAACGTTTGCAAACGTTTTGCTTAAATCGCAAAAAAGGAGAAACGTTTGGTTTTGTTTTAAAACGTTTGTAAACGTTCGGCTTAAATTACTAAAAAGTTAAAACGTTTGGATTTATTTTGTAACGTTTGGCTTAAATCGCTAAAACGGTGAAACGTTGTGTTTTGTTTCATAACATTTGTAAACATTTGGCTTATATCGCTAAAAAGGTGAAACGTTTGGATTTTTTCATAACGTTTGTAAAAGTTTTGCTTAAATTGCTAAAACGGTGACGCGTTTAGATTTGTTTCGTAACCTTTGTAAATGTTTGGCTTAAATCTCTAAAAAGGTGAAACGTTTGGATTTGTTTCGTAATATTTGTAACCATTTGGCATAAATTGCTAAAAATGTGAAACGTTTGAATTAGTTTTGTAATGTTTTAAATGTTCGGTTTAAATTGCTAAAAAGGTGAAACGCTTGGATTTGTTTCGTAACGAATGTAAACGTTTGGCTTAAATTGCTAAAAAGTAAAAAAGCTAGGATTTGTTTCCTAACATTTGTAAATGTTTGGCTTAAATTGCTAAAAAGGTGAAACGTTTGGATTTATTTCATAACGTTTTTAAACGTTTGGTTTTGATTCGTAACCTTTGTAAACGTTCGGCTTAAATCGCTAAAAAGGCGAAATGGTTGGATTTGTTTCGTAACGTTTTAAGCATTTGGATTTGTTTCGAAACGTTTGGATTTGTTTCGTAACGTTTGTAAACGTTTGGCTTCAATCACTAAAAAGGTGAAATGTTTGGATTTGTTTTGTTTGTAAACGTTTGGCTTAAATCACTAAAAATGTAAAACGTTTGGATTGTTTTCGTAACGTTACAAATGATTGGTTTTGTTTCGTAACGTTTATAAACGTTTGTCTTAAATCGCTCAAATGGGGAAACGTTTGGTGTTGTTTTATAACGTTTGTAAACGTTTGGATTTTTTTTGTAACGTTTTGAACGTTTGGTTTTGTTTTGTAACGTTTCTAAATGTTTGGCTTAAATCGCTATAAAGGTGAAACGTTTGGATTTGTTTCGTAACGTTTGTAAACGTATGGCTTAAATCGCTAAAAAGGTGAAATGTTTGGTTTCGTAACGTTTTTAAACGTTTGGATTTGTTTCATAACTCTTTTGTTTCATAAAGTTTTAAATGTTTGGTTTTGTTTTGTAACGTTTGTAAACGTTTGGCTTAAATAGCTAAAAAGGTGAAACGTTTGGATTTGTTTTGTAACGTTTGTAAACGTTTGGCTTAAATAAAAAGGTGAAATATTTGAAATTTCGTAACGTTTGTAAACGTTTGGCTTAAATTGCTAAAAAGATGAAACACTTGGATTTGTTTCGTAACGATTGTACGTTTGGCTTAAATTGCTAAAAAGGTGAAACGTTTGGATTTGTTTCGTAACGTTTTAAACGTTTCATTTTGTTTCGTATCGTTTGTAAACGTTCGGCTTAAATCGATAAAAATACGAAACGTTTGTATTTGTTTCATAACGTTTGTAAACGTTTAGCTTAAATCGCTAAAAAGGTGAAACGATTGGATTTGTTTCGTAACGTATGTAAAAGTTTGGCATAAATCGCTAAAATTTAGACACGTTAGGATTTGTTTAGTAACCTTTCTAAACGTTTAGCTTAAATCGCTAAAAAGATGAAGCGTTTGGTTTTGTTTCCTAACCATTGTAAACGTTTGCCTTAATTCGCTAAAAAGGTGAAACGTTTTGATTTGTTTCGTAACGTTTGTAAACGTTTTGCTTAAATTGCTTAAAAGGTGACACGTTTGGATTTGTTTTGTAACCTTTGTAAACGTTTGGCTTAAATCGCTAAAAAGGTGAAACGTTTGCATTTGTTTCGTAACGTTTGGCTTAAATCGCTAAAAAGGGGAGACATTTGGATTTGTTTCGTAACGTTTGTAAACGTTTGGCTTAAATTGCTAAAAAGGTGAAACACATGGATTTGTTTCGTAACGTTTGTAAATGTTTGGCTTAAATTGCTAACAAGGTGAAACGCTTGGATTTGTTTCGTAACGTAATGGCTTAAACCGCTAAAAAGGTGAAACGTTTGGATTTGTTTTGTAACCTTTGTAAACGTTTGGCTTAAATCACTTAAAAGGTGATACGTTTGGATTTATTTCATAACGTTTGTAAAGGTTTGGCTTCAATCGCTAAAAAGGTGAAACGCTTGGATTTGTTTCGTAACGTTTGTAAACGTTTGGCATAAATCGCTAAAAAGGTGAAATATTTGGATTTGTTTCGTAACGTTTTAAACTTTTGGATTAAATTGCTAAAATGGGGAAACGTTTGGATTCGTTTTGTAACATTTGTAAACGTTTGGCTTAAATTGCTAAAAATATGAAATGTTTGGTTTTGTTTCGTAACGTTTGTAAACGTTCGGCTTAAATCGCTAAAAAGGTGAAACTTTTGTAGTTGTTTTGTAACATTTTAAACGTTTGGTTCAAATCGCTAAAATGGGGAAACGTTTGGATTTGTTTCGTAATGTTTGTAAACGTTTGGCATAAATCGCTAAAAAGGTGAAACGTTTGGAGTTGTTTCGTAACGTTTTAAACGTTTGGCTTAAATCGCTAAAATGGGGAAAGTTTGGATTTGTTTCGTAACGTTTGTAAACGTTTGGCTTAAATTGCTAAAAAGGTGAAATGTTTTGTTTTGTTTCATAACGTTTGTAAACGTTCGGCTTAAATCGCTAAAAAGGAAACGCTTGGATTTGTTTCGTAACGTTTGTAAACGTTTGGCTTAAATTACTAAAATGGTGAAACGCTTGGATTTGTTTCGTAACGTTTGTAAATGTTTTGTTTTTTTTCGTAACATTTGTAAACGTTTGGCTTTAATCGCTGAAAAGGTGAAACTTTTGGTTTTGTTTCGTAACGTTTGTAAAAGTTTGGCTTAAATTACTAAAAAGGTGAAACACTTGAATTTGTATCGGAATGTTTGTAAATGTTTGTCTTAAATTGCTAAAATGGTGAAAACCTTGCATTTGTTTCATAACTTTTGTAAACGTTTGGCTTAAATTGCTAAAAAGGGGAATCCCTTGGTTTTGTTTCGTAATGTTTGTAAGGGTTTGGCTTAAATCGCTAAAAAGGTGAAACGTTTGATTTTGTTTCGTAACGTTTGTAAACGTTTGGCATAAATTACTAAAAAGGTGAAACACTTGAATTTATTTCAGAACGTTTGTAAACGTTTGGCTTAAATTGCTAAAAGAGTGACACGCTTGCATTTGTTTTGTAACTTTTGTAAACATTTAGCTTAAATTGCCAAAAAGGTGAAACCCTTGGTTTTGTTTCGTAACGTTTGTAAGGGTTTAGCTTAATTCGCTAAAAATGTGAATGTTTGGATTTGTTTAGTAACGTTTTAAACATTTGGTTTTGTTTCGTAACGTTTGTAAACGTTTGGCTTAAATTGCTAAAAAGGTGATACGTTTGGATTTGTTTCGTAACGTTTGTAAACGTTTGGTTTAAATTTCTAAAAAGGCGAAACGTTTGGATTTTGTGACGACCCAATAATAAGGGTCGCGACCGGCGCTATGTAATGGGAGTGGTAGCTCCAAAACCCGTAGCAAGCCTAGAAATCACTATAAATGTTCCGCGAAACATACACAAAACGTTTTTATAAAACTTCTTTAAACGATAAAAAACGATCTTTCGAAATCAGCGTCTTAAAAAGCGATATCTCATATCAAGCAATGCCCTGTTTCTCACATATTTACAAACGGTTTAAAAACGCAGTCTAAAACCTTTATACATATCATAGTATAAACAAAATATTTAAAACTGTTTGACAAAACATAATTACACTCTAGGACTCGACTACTGTAGCACTACTGGTTTATTCCTTCTTTTTGTACTAGCAGACTTCTAGAACAAGTATAGAAGTCTGTTACATCCGATACTATACACCTGAAACATAACACTATTGGGGTCAGACAACGCTGAGTGAGTTCACATTTACTTAAGATATTATGAATATAAATTGCATAAACATATGTTAAAACAAACAACAATATTTGATCCGATGAAACCCTAATCTTAATCATAGGTTAAACAGCCTAAACTTCCTTTTATATTACTTGTACTGTTTATCTTGTCTCAAATCGAATCGTTTATTGTGGTACGGTCCCGAGATAGTTCAACCGAGTTACCGCTACCGCGAGGCATAGTCCCAAGATAGTTTAACCGAGTTACTCATGCCACACTTAATCCCAGTTGTGAGTCCCGAGATAGTTCAACCGAGTTACTCACCAGATACAGGTCCCGAGATAGTTCAACCGAGTTACCTTGTATCTGCTAAACATGATCCTCCTTCGATTTCATTATCAAACCGTACGAGTAAGGATCAAAATAAATTACATATAGGCACAACTACATAGACTCGACCAACAACGGTGATCACACAGTCCTATTGACGCCCAATAGGTAGCTCGTTTCCTCGGATCATTAAAGCAAACATTACAATTTACAAATAACAACAATATGTCAAATAATGCATCCAAGCGATATTATGAACAAAGTATTCACATGAATTATCCAAGTAATAATGTATATGCAATGCAATTAATGGATTACCAGACAATTAACAACTTATAGTAATAATATATGAAAGTAAATTGCAAAACTCACAAATTGCTTTCCAAAGACTTTGGTCCTACCAAAACGATGTTGCGTTCTTTGCATTCCGCGTCTCCTTGATAATCACCTCGTCGAGTCTATGAAAATACGATAATAAATCGTAATTAAAATAGATCCTAATCCAAAGGTGTTCTAGCTATGTAATACTTAGCGAATAAATAATTTATTTTTCCTCGGGATAAATTGATAACGTCTTAAAATTATAATCTCATTTAATAAATAACATTAGCGCAAAATGTTATTTATTAACAATCCAATTTAGCTAAATTAAATTAATTATTGAGTTAAATTGATAATTAATTTAATAAGTCACATTTCCATATTTTATAGTTTATCTTAGCTCAAAACGTCAATTTATAACTCAATTAATTAACGAATTTACATTTCGTTAATTAAAACTAGTTTTCCCATAACTAGCTAACTAGCCGACTTTGGGCTATTAAAACGTTTATTTTAAACGACCCCACTCCCAAACAAACTCGACATTCTTTTAGTTTGTAACCTCTTATACAACTTTTGTTTAGATTCTAAACTTAAATTATCGTCCTAAGGTGTCGGAAATTGGTCCTGAAGTCGACTCCCTAAAGCTGGCAGTTTTGGGCCTGCAAAATGTTCGCTATGGATGCTGTTTCGGGCTTAGAAACAGAGTACGTAATCGGGTCATGGTCTAAAACAAATTTGACATTCTTATAGTCCAAAACGTCCTATACAAATTTCATTTCGACCTCGGACTCCAAATCAAACCCGAAGGTATCAGAAACTAGCTCCGAAGTTGCTTACCCGGGCTGTTTTATCGACAGCAGAACAACCCTATGGGCTACTGTTTACAGCCATTTTTGCAGCTGTCTGGCCACTGTTGTGGCAGTGGCTGTCCGATACTTACATTCTTTGTTTCGTAACGAACAAAATGACACCAAAACCAACTCGTTCCGACATTTCGTAAATCCGCAATTCACTTTCAAAGTTTGCTCCTAATTATACTTTTATAATAATCAAAACAGTTTTTGACATGTTCAAACCATAACTAATTCATTTTTTAATCCGTTCTTTTGGACTTTATTCTCTACTCAAACTTCGATATTTAATATGTCCTAATTCCGTAAATCTATTTTACACAACCTACACTTTAACTTATAACGCCAATCTATTTTTCTATTGAATTAAATTGTTGCTAACTATCGCAGTTTAACCGTCAAACTTACGCCTAATTGCACGAACCAATAGTTACACGCACGAGGACCAAAGAGCGTAAATTTCACGCTTTCCCCTACGGCCGAGGGCTGCGATGGCAGCCCTCAAAAGAGCGGTTCAGCTCTGCTCATAAGAGCAGAGCCGAACTCTGTTCACTAGGCAGAATTCTGCTTTGGCAGAATTCTGCTCATGAGAGAAGATTTTTTGCTCTTGATGAGCAGCAATTGCTGCTCACCGGAGCCATCGGAATTCCGTTCCGATATACACCTAAGGTCAGCCATCACTTCATCCCTTTCTTTGCTCAATTTCACAACAAAATCAACTCTCAAACTCACCAAAATCACAAAGCAAACATCAATTTCTATAGTTTAAACTTAAACATTAATTATCTATAAAACCTAACCATTTTCAATTCAATAAATCTTGAATTTAAACCAACTAAAGCTTGAATTGAAAGGGCTAGTATGTTTACCTTTTAATGATTTGCCTTCAAAAATTGTGAGTTTTGGTGAGAATTTGGTGAAGATGGGAGTGGAGATGAGGGTTCGGCAATATGTTGCTTATAAAATGAAGAAGATAATAATTCTAGTGGATAATATGGTGGACACTTAATGGCTAAAGTACCAAATTAACTCAACAACTTTCCTTTACAATTTAGTCCAATTCCGCAACTAATGTCGCGTCAATTTTTAACACGGCCTTGGAATTCATCAACATTTTCACAATCACTTCCTAATAATATTTTATGGACGATATCATATAAACTATTAGCTTGTGACTAAATTCTTATTTTTATTTTAAATTATCCTTAATTATTAATTAGTTCCACTAATAACAGCTTCTAGCGAAATAATAATTTTTCAATTAAATTACTATTTCTCGACCAATTTAATTCATTAATTCTCACCATACCTCTTGACTTGAATCTTATTTCCGATCTACTTGACATATTTTCTTAATTTAGGCTTCGTGGCGCAATCTAATTCCTTAAATTTTTTACGGGTTATTACATTCACTCCCCCTTTTAATAAATTCGTCCTCGCATTTAAACTTTTGCCACTTACTTAATCCATCGTAGTGTTTCTCACACATTATTACTCCTCGTATCACCCTTTATAATGTTTACGTCCTTAAAACAAATTTGTCCTTATTGCGTTCATAATCCTTATATAAATTGCCGCTAATCTTTCTAGTCGACAATCGCAACGGTTAACTCTTGAACATTCCTCTTAGGAATGTCATGTTCCGATGTTGACTCGATCCAACGGTTCTATCAAAAGATGTCTTAGTTTTATTAATTTCGACGATCTTTCCTAATACCCCTTTTGTACAATAATTCTTTATTTGCTTCATCTGTTTGTAGTTGAATTCACAGAGGAGAAGTCTTTTCTACTCTTATCCAAAACGACTACTTTTTTCCTAGGTATTTTCCTTTCCTGTGTATAATTTACACTTGAATAACTGTCTTTGTTATCAACCTTTTAATTCATTTTACAATGTCTGCTCATCTTCTTTAAAGATGGTTACTCTTGTCATACTTTCTTAGTATGATACTTACTTGCACGTTGATACGTAATGTCTGTTGTATAAGAGATGACTAATTTCTTCGTGAACTCCCTTAGCTCACGCATAGCTGCTTCATATATGATTCTCGTAATGGTGGGATAACAACGAATAGGGTATTAATTTTTATCACATTGGGATTTTAATCCCGTCGTCTCTTAACTCTTTGCCTTGTTAGGCTCGTATTCTTTTACTTTTTAGCGTTGGTACTCGTCAATCTTTATTCGTCATTCATTTTTTTTTTAATATTATAAGGGTAGTATCATCCTGGACACCAACTTCGAACTTTTCTTTTTAAATACTTTTGGTATTAATCAAAACTATATTAGATTAATTAACCCAATCCAATTGGATACCTTATGGTTTCAACTTACTTTAAACTTGTCCAAAATCTTGCATATCTAGCTCTCTTGGGCTGTCCAAATTGCTTGTTCAGAAGCGTTTGTTTACTAAACAAAATTGGTCTTCGTATAGTTCACAATATCTCTAACAATTCCCGTTTGAACTTCGGGCTGAAATTGATACTCGAAGGCGTCGAAAATTGGCTCGGAAGTCACTTCCTGGGGCTATCGTTAATTACTTGTATAGGCTGTGGTTTGAGCCTATGAACTAAGCAATCAATCAATCCCTTCTTGAAACACATTTGATATTCTTATACCTCCGTCGTTCCGTCTACATTTTTCATTTAGAGTCGAACTACTTTCGACATTTCCTTAATATCCAAAATTGTCTCTTTAGTCGTTGCTAGTTATGTTTACCAAAGTTTTCTTGCTTAGTAAGATTCTTAGTTTCCTGAAATGTTTACTTATACTTTTCTCTTCTTATTAAGTAGAAGGTTAATTCTTTAACTTATTTCAAAGCTCATTCTTCCGTAAATTTCTTATTTTGTGATGTGTTGTTATTTAACACATATTCCTTATCTCAAACTAAAGTCTTTCCTTGTCTTATGTCCTTTAGTTCTTTGCTTCTCTCAATCTTCATCATGAACTATTATTCCATAACAGTACTATCGATTCTCTTTCGCTTGTTTCTCGAGACTTTATCTTTAGTCCTAGCTCTTATTTGTTAATTTGCACTATTCCTTGATGAATTTTTATTCCATTCCCACTTCTCATTGACTTTTGAGCTTATCCACATCCTACATCATCTTTCTTGACGTTTCCTTCCTCCTTGTAATATGTTTACCTTTCCCTCATTCACTTTTGTTGTGACATTCTACTTATTCATTTACTAACTATTGTTTTTATAGTTAGATTCATACGGCCTTTCATCTAACAGTCTTATTCATGTTTTATAGTAGTTAGAAATTTCTTTTCCTTCACTACTAATCATGTACTTCATAGCTTCATGAATCTCATGAAGTGGAATGCCCGCCTGGCATTACTTGATATGTATCGAGTCCTTATCTACGATATATCTTAGCTCTAGATCCTTCGTTTTAACTGTATGTATCAGACTGGTAGTATCCTTTACCAGTGTCCGTTGAAATCCTTACCTTTCCTTTACTAAGTTTTTTGATTACTTTATACTTCTCGTTTTCATGTACATGTTGCTTTTAGATTCTTTTTATCCATCTTATTCCATTGCATATATTACTTTTGGATCCTTTAATTTTAGTGAATATAGGACTGGTAACTCCTTTACCATTGTCCGGTGAAGTTCTTATCTTTGTTTTAATGTACCTCGCGATCGTCTTATACGTTTCGCGATCATCGTGTACTTGTTGCTTTAACATTTTCCACCTTTATTATTACTAGAAGGTCAGAAGTTAGTCCTTCATGCTTGTCGACGTGTTGCACTCTTGGTCGTGTACACATCCATATATCATATTCTTACTAATACCTAGTATATTAGTAGGATTGATCTTATTCCTAGACCAACTCTATTTTTCTTGACTCCATGTGTTTATAACTACATAGAGTTTGATCGTTTTTGTTTTCTTATTACTTTCCAAGTATTGTCTTTCATTTCTTTCCCTCGATTTCCTTTATCAAATACTATTTCTTATCTTAGGTTGTTTAAACCTCCTCCATGTTGATTATCTTAGTCGATATCTTTGTAAATTTCATCCATCTTTGGTTCTTATACTTTCTTATACTTGAATGCCTCTTTGTGGGTATCTTACTTCAAGCTTTTACAGGTGTCCTTCTTTATTGTCTCTCGTTTCGATTATCCGATAACACCTTCGAGTTATAGCTCAACAACTTTGTTGAGTCTTTCCTTCCTATTTCTTTACATCCCTTGATGCCTATATAGCTTACTAGCCTTAAAGGTCATTTACTTTAATTTCTTCCTCTAAGATTTATCGGTCTATATCCTTATTCTCATTTAGAGCTTATATACTCCCGTACCATGAGTTCACACCATCGTGTTCATTATCTATATCGATCATATATTTTGATGTCGTTATTTCCGATCACCGCTGCACCTCTTTCTCTTGAGGTGGCTTACTTGCCTTATACGATTCTTACCTTCATAGGTTCTACCAATGAGGTGTGAGCTATGTTCACCATTACACTATCTTTGTACAATCTTTTATATTTGTTATTGCTCTTTGTTAAAGTTTATATATTGGTGTCACAGGAAATTCCATCTGGTTTTCTTACGTTTCAAATCAATTTGACTTTGCCCGCGGGACTTTCAAAACAATTTCTTTTCAAATCGAACACAATTTCAATCATATAGTTTCAAAACTTTTAGAATAATTGTGCATTAGAGTGATGAAACCTCTCATCACTAAGGAGTTGCTATTTCAAATTCTTTTAATTGCTCGTATCAGCGAATGTATGATGCAGAGTTTATATTTTGTAAAATTATGGTTTTATTTCAAAATATTTATACATATATGCTGATACTGCAATGTGTTTTCAATCATTTCTTTCATACTTCCTATGGCATACTATATGCCGGGTCTCCGCACAATTATACATTCAAACGAAATCTCAATGCTTTATTTCTTTTGTAAACACCATAAGTTAACTCAAACCGGAACATCTGTGACATTTTAAATTTTCTTTATATGGCTTTTTATCAGTCTTATTGGTGTTTTTTAATTCTCGTTCTCTATATTTCTTATCACATACTATCAAGCTATGTTGAGGGCATAGCTTAGGTTATTCATGCATATTTGACATTTTATAGGATATGTCGAACTCTATCAATATATGTTCGATGTGTGTTCAATGTATGTTTTCTACGTTTTGTTCCCCTCCTAAAGGAATATCATAGGTTATGCACCTAGTTTCTCATTCTTCCTAGTGCATCATCTATTCGATAACGATCTACCTCTAATACGATACGTCTATACCATAATGGCTTGCCTTATTGGCCAAACCATAGCTACTAAAAGAAATGTGATTACACAAAGCATACGCAGCGTACTTGGGGGTGCTTGACTAGATTCGCACCGTTCTCAGATCACTATTCCTGATCGGCGACCTTTGATTCGCTTCAAGCTATTTCTGGTATACGGGAGGTACATTCTCTCCGTTTGATATAGCGTGTGGCTGAGCATCGTCTTGCCCAGACATGCCTGTAAGAGTCCATTTCTCACAAGTCCTTCTCCGTATGCACATTGCGTATGCATACTCTATCATAAATGAAACACGCGTCCTTATCACATACACATATTCTATATAGAACAAACAACGTTTCACAAAGCAATCGATCATACGGACTCGCATCCTATCGAGGAGAGTTAGAGGTTTGGAAATAAACGAGGACCTATCAATGACATGACTCGAGTCAAATAGCTGTAGTAGTTCCTAGCTTAACCTAGTGACAATGTCAAACCTAGGACGATCACCTATAAGCAATGGCTTATGAATCTAACTATAGCTCTCATACCACCTTTGTCACGACCCAAAATTGAGGGTCGCGACCGGCGCTAGGGAATGGGAGTGGTAGCTCCGAAACCCGTAGCAAGCCTAGAAATCACTATAAATTTTTCGCGAAACATACACAAAACGTTTTTATAAAACTTCTTTAAACGATAAAAAACGATCTTTAGAAATCAGGGTCTTACAAAGCGATATCTCATATCAAGCAATGCCCTGTTACTCACATATATACAAACGGTTTAAAAACGCAGTCTAAAACCTATATACATATCAGAGTATAAACAAAATATTTAAAACCGTTTGACAAAACATAATTACACTCTAGGACTCGACTACTGCAGCACTACTAATTTATTCCTTCTTTTTGTACTCGCGGACTTCTGGAACAAGGATAGAAGTCTGTTACATCCGATACTATACACCTGAAACATAACACTATTGGGGGGTCAGACAATGCTGATTGAGTTCGCATTTACTTAAGATATTATGAATATAAATTGCATAAACATATGTTAAAACAAACAACAATATTTGATCCGATGAAACCCTAATCTTAATCATAGGGGAAACAACCTAAGCTTCCTTTTCAATTACTTGTACTGTTTATTTTGTCTCAAATCGAATCGTTCAATGTGGTATGGTCCTGAGATAGTTCAACCGAGTCACTGCTACCATGTGGCATAGTCCTGAGATAGTTAAACCAAGTTACTCATGCCACACTTAATCCCAAGTTGTGAGTCCCGAGATAGTTCAACCGAGTTACTCACCAGATACATGTCCCGAGATAGTTCACCCGAGTAACCTTGTATCTGCTAAACATAATCCTCCTTCGATTTCATCATCAAACCGTACGAGTAAAGATCAAAATAAATTACATATAGGCACAACTACATAGACTCGACCAACACCGGTGATCATACAGTCCTATTGACGCCCAATAGGTAGCTCGTTTCCTCGGATTATTAAAGCAAACATCACAATTTACAAATAACAACAATATGTCCAATAATGCATCCAAGCGATATTATGAACAAAGTATTCACATGAATTACCCAAGTAATAATATATATGCAATACAATTAATGGATTACCACAAAATTAACAACTAATAGTAATAATATACGAAAGTAAATTGCAAAACTCACAAATTGCTATCCAAAGACTTTGGTCCTACCAAAGCGATGTTGCGTTCTTTGCATTACGCGTCTCCTTGATAATCGCCTCGTCGAGTCTATGAAAATATGATAATAAATCGTAATTAAAATGGATCCTAATCCAAAGGTGTTCTAGCTGTATAATACTTAGCGAATAAATAATTTATTTTCCCTCGGGATAAATTGATAACGTGCTAAAATTATAATCTCATTTAATAAATAACATTAGTTCAAATGTTATTTATTAGCTATCCAATTTAGCTAAATTAAATTAATTATCGAGCTAAATTGATAATTAATTTAATAAGTCACATTTCCATAATTTATAGTTTATCTTAGCTCAAAATGTCAATTTACAACTCAATTAATTAACGAATTTACATTTCGTTAATTAAAACTAGTTTTCCCAAAACTAGCTAACTAGCCGACTTTGGGCTATTAAAACGTTTATTTAAAACGACCCCACTCCCAAAAAAACTCGACATTATTTTAGTTTGTAACCTCTTTTACAACTTTTGTTGAGATTCTAAACTTAAATTATCGTCCTAAGGTGTCGGAAATTGGTCCAGAAGTCGACTCCCTAAACCCGGCAGTTTTGGGCCTGCAAAATGTTCCTATGGCTGCTGTTTCGGGCTTAGAAACAGAGCACGTAAACGGGTCATTGTCAAAAAACAATTTGACATTCCTATAGTCCAAAACGTCCTCTACAACTTTCATTTAGACCTCGGACTCCAAATCAAACCCGAAGGTAACAGAAACTAGCTCTGAAGTTGCTTCCTCGGGCTGTTTTATCGACAGCAACACAGCCCTATGGGCTGCTGTTTACAGCCATTTTTGCAGCTGTCTGGCCACAATTGTGGCAGTGGCTGTCCGATTCTTTCATTCTTTGTTCCGTAACGAACAAAACGACAGCAAAACCGACTCGTTCCAACATTTGTTAATCCGCAGTTCACTTTCAAAGTTCGCTCCTAATAATACTTTTATAATAATCAAAACAGTTTTTGACTTGTTCAAACCACAACTAATTCATTTTTTAATCCGTTCTTTCGGACTTTATTCTTTACTCAAACTTCGATACTTAATACGTCCTAATTCCGTCAATCTATTTTACACAGCCTACACTTTAACTTATAACACCAATCTATTTTTCTATCGAATTAAATTATTGCTAACTATCGTCGTTTAACCGTCAAACTTGCACGAACCAAAAGTTACACGCAAGAGGACCAAAGAGAGTAAATTTCACGCTTTCCCCGACGGCCGAGTGCTGCGATGGCAGCCCTCAAAAGAGCGGTTCGGCTCTGCTCATAAGAGTAGAGCCGAACTCTGCTCTCTAGGCAAAATTCTGCTCATGAGAGCAGATTTTCTGCTCTTGGTGAGCAGCAATTGCTGCTCACCGGAGCTATCTCTGGCCATCGGAATTCCTTTCCGACATACACCTAAGGTCAGCCATCACTCCATCCCTTTCTTTGCTCAATTTCACAACAAAATCAACTCTCAAACTCACCAAAATTACAAAGCAAACTTCAATTTCTATAGTTTAAACTTAAACATCAATTATCCATAAAACCTAACCATTTTCAATTCAATAAATCCTGAATTTACCTTTTATCAATGAATGATTTGCCTTCAAAAATTGTGAGTTTTGGTGAGAATTTGGTGAAGATGGGAGTGGAGATGAGGGTTCGACAATAGGAGCTTCTAGGTGAGGGTTTGGAGGCTTCTTTATGTTGCTTATAAAATGAAGAAGATAATAATTCTAGTGGATAATATGGTGGACACTTAATGGCTAAAGAACCAAATTAACTCAACAACTTTCCTTTACAATTTAGTCCAATTCTGCAACTAATGTCGCGTCAATTTTTAATACGACCTCGGAATTCATCAACATTTTCACAATCACTTACTAATAATATTTTATGGACGATATCATATAAATTATTAGTTTGGGACTAAATTCTTATTTTTATTTTAAATTATCCTTAATTAATGATTAGTCCCGCTAATAACCGCTTCTAGCGAAATAATAATTTTCCAATTAAATTACTATTTCTCGACCAATTCAATTCATTAATTCTCACCATACCATTTGACTTGAATCTTATTTCCGACCTACTTGACGTATTTTCTTAAATTAGGCTTCGTGGTGCAATCTAATTCCTTAAATATTTTACGGGTTATTACAGATTTGATTCTTTACGTTTGTAAACCTTTGGCTTAAATAGCTAAAAAGGTGAAACGTTTGGATTTATTTCGTAACGTTTGTAAACTTTTGGCTTAAATTGCTAAAAGGGTGAAACGTTTGAAATTTCGTTACGTTTGTAAACGTTTGGCTTAAATTGCTAAAACGGTGAAACGTTTCGATTCGTTTGGTAACGTTTATTAATATTTGGCTTAAATTGCTAAAGAGGTGAAACGTTTAATTTTTTTTGGTAATATTTTAAACGTTTGGTTTTGTTTCGTTGCGTTTGTAAACGTTCGGCTTAAATCGCTAATAATGGGAAACGTTTTTATTTGTTTCTTAACGTTTGTAAACGTTTGGCTTAAATCGCTAAAAAGGTGAAACATTTGGATTTGTTTCGAAACGTTTGTAATGTTTGGCTTAAATTGCTCAAATGGTGACACGTTTGGATTTGTTTAGTAACCTTTGTAAACGTTTGACTTAAATCGCTAAAAAGGTGAAACGTTTAGTTTTGTTTCCTAACCTTTGTAAACGTTTTGCTTAAATCGCTAAAAAGGTGAAACGGTTGGATTTGTTTCATAACGTTTGTAAACGTTTGGCTTAAATCACTAAAAAGGTGAAACGTTTGGATTTGTTCCGTGACGTTTGAAAACGTTTGGCTTAAATCACAAAAAATGTGAAACGTTTGGTTTTATTTCGTAAAGTTTGTAAACTGGCTTAAATCGCTAAAAAGGTGAAACTATTGTATTTGTTTCATAACCTTTGTAAAAGTTTAGCTTAATTCGCTAAAAAGGTGAAACGTTTGGATTTGTTTCGTAACGGTTGTAAACGTTTTCTTAAATTGCTAAAAAGGTGACACTTGTGGATTTGTCTCGTAACCATTGTAAACGTTTGGCTTAAATAGCTAAAAAGGTGAAATGGTTGGATTTGTTTCGTCACTTTTGTAAACGTTGGGATTAAATTGCTAAAAAGATGAAAAGCTATGATTTGTTTCGTAAAGTTTATAAACGTTCAGCTTAAATTGCTAAAAATGTGAAACGCTTGGATTTGTTTCGTAACGTTTGCAAACGTTTGGTTTAAATTGCTTAAAAGGTGAAACGCTTGGTTTTGTTTCGTAATGTTTGTAAACGTTTGGCATAAATCGCTAAAAATATGAAACGTTTGGATTTGTTTCATAACATTTATATACGTTTTGCTTAAATTGCTAAAAATGTGAAACGTTTGATTTATTTCGTAACGTTTTAAACGTTAGGTTTAAATTGCTAAAAAGGTGAAACTCTTGGATTTGTTTCGTAACGTTTGTAAACATTTGGTTTAAATTACTAAAAAGTTGAAACGCATGGATTTGTTTCCTAGCGTTTGTAAACATTTGGCTTAAATCGCTAAAAAGGTGAAACGTTTGGTTTTGTTGCGTAACCTTTGTAAACGTTCGGCTTAAATCGCTAAAAAGGTAAAATGGTTGGATTTGTTTCATAACGTTTTAAACGTTTGGATTTGTTTCGAAACGTTTGGACATGTTTCGTAACGTTTGTAAATGTTTGGCTTCAATCACTAAAAAGATGAAACGTTTGGATTTGTTTCGTAACATTTGTAAACGTTTGGCTTAAATCACTAAAACTGTGAAACTTTTGGATTTGTTTCAGAACATTTATAAACGTTTGGTTTTGTTTCGTAACGTTTATAAACGTTTAGGTTAAATTGCTAAAATGGGGAAACGTTTGGTGTTGTTTTGTAACGTTTGTAAACGTTTGGATTTGTTTCGTAACATTTTAAACGTTTGGTTTTGTGTAATACCCCAAAATATTTAAGTATCTAACTGGACCACGTGTCCAGTTTTTAGTGACCGGGTTAGTGATATCGGAAGAATTTCCGAGAAATTAATAAATAAATCCAAGTACGTCGGTCTCGGGGAAAGTAATTATGAAAAATTTAATTCTAAAGTTGGAATTTAAATTAAAGGGAAAAATGTCTAGAAAAGTTCCAAACTAGAGTTCAGGGACTAAAGTGGTAATTTAACAAGTTAAGTCCCGAAAAGGGAAATTATTTCGTAAAGGTCCGCGAAATGTTTTATAGTAATAGTGGTAACAATCTCGGGTCAATCGGAGACCTTTTAAAATTTGGACACGGATGCGTTTTGGGCTAAATTGCAACTTTTGAAAAGTTCAAGGACCAAAGTGCAAATTAGCCAATTAAATCTCGAAAATAGTAATTAAAAGATTATTGACGGAAAATAATAATTTTGGCTTAGTATTATTTATATGGATATAAATAATACGTAAGTAATCGAGTTAAAAGGATAATTTAACCATTTGGTTAAATTAGAAAGTTTAAAAGAGAAATGGTTTAAGTTAAAGAAATGAAGGATCAAATTGGAAAGTTAGCCAACCTCTATATAAAAGAAAAGAAGGAATCAGATGATTCCAGAGAAGAAGAAAGGAGTAGCAGAGAAGGAAATGGCGATCGTATCGGGTCGCCGCGGTTTCGCTGTTTCTCGTCCAAATCGATCGTTCTTTATATCGATTTGTTCATATTTCGATTCTCTATCGATTTTAAGTTTCAAATTGAGGTAAGCTTGACGTTTTTGTTGCGAGAATTAATAAATAAGGGTTAATTCGTTTTAACGGATTAAACGAATTGTAATCGCGTTTTTATTATTGTTTTTGATGAATTGGAGTTGAGGTTGTGTTAAATATAGATAGGAGCATGAAGGAATTGATCGGAGCACGTCGGAACGCACACCATTGTGTGCAAACGCACACAATGTGCATCGCACACTAAGGTGTGCAAGCGCACACCTATGTGTGCGAACGCACACACGGTTGTACGAACCCACACATCCTCTTGTGCGCTCGCACAACCAACGACGAAGTCGTTTAAAGCCATTTTGCCCCGTTTCGACCTAGATTTCCGACTTCAAGTATGTCGAACATTAAAAGTGAATTACGGACCCCGAAAGCGAGCAATTTGGATATCAAACATAGTCTGTTCGATTAGGGTTTCGAGGTATAAGGAACCTAAGTTTAAGAATCGATGAATAAGAGATATAATGAATATCTCGACTAAGTGTTAGAATACAATCAAAGTTAAGAGTCATATTCCAAATACGATTATCTTAACCTAAGTTTATAACTTAGGGTTTTGATACTAAGTCTACGTTTATGAATTAAACGTACAGGTAATTCGGATAAGTAACTGACTTATCGACGAGCTACTAGACGGACGAGCTACAATAGCTAAAGGATTAAACGACGCATGGAGCTCGTGTTCATGGGATCTTTATAATATTATTATTCAGAAAGCGTTCACTGTGAGTGGCAAATTTACTTTCGCGTATTATTATTATAAAAGTTATTTTCATACCTTATTAGTATTATTATCAATACATCGCATTTATATGATTTGCTCGTATAAGTTGATATGTTCAGTGAATTTGATTATATGAATGCTGTTATATTCATTTTTTTGAATATGAATATCTAGTGTGCGATCCGAAGAAACCAACTACCTATTGGGTGTCAATAGGCTATTGAATATCTAGTGTGCGATCCGCGACCAATCTCTTAATCTCAAAGCGTGTCTAAATTGTCTATGAGATTACGAAATCCTCATACGATATGAATGCGATACGAGTGAGAACTCGGTTACAGCGTAACCTGAGCCCCGTATCTAGTGGGTTGGACCCACCAATGAGTTGGACTCACACTTTGAGA
Source organism: Mercurialis annua (assembly GCF_937616625.2). NCBI lineage: Eukaryota > Viridiplantae > Streptophyta > Magnoliopsida > Malpighiales > Euphorbiaceae > Mercurialis > Mercurialis annua. Next base: position 27,289,608 of record NC_065576.1, read on the forward strand.
TTAAGAGATTGGTCGCGAATGACGTGGTTGAGTGTGAATACTCCCGGGTCGGGCCATTTGGATCAGTTTGATTCGAATATTTGGAATAAGATAAGTTAAGAGTTTAAGATTAGGGTTTCGGTTGGATCTGCTATTTGTGAATATTATGTTATTTTCATATTATATTGAGATAGATATATATGTTTGAGTATACGATGTGTATTTTGATAATACCGATAATAAGTTGCATAGTCACTCATTATTTTTCCAAATACTGACCCCTCAATCTGATGTTTGCAGGTATTAGAAGTCGGATCAGACAAGCCATCTCCATTGTGCTAGAAGTCATTGGACTTGCACAAGTATGAGTTCCTAGAGCTGCAGTAGTCAGTAGTTGTCAGTATTAGATAGACGCTTTAACTTCAAATGGTATTGTATATTGTAAACACTGATAAGATACTTTAATACCTACAAGTATATTATTTAAAAGAATTCTTTCGAAAATGTTTTAATATATATCATATATTATACTTTTATTTGCGAAAAATTATTAGTGGTTTTAGGCTTGCTACGGGTTTCGGAGCTACCACTCCCATTCCCTAGCACCAGCCTCGGCTCAATAAATTGGGTCGTGACAATTGTGGTATCAGAGCAGTTGGTCCAGTTAACTCTGCTAAGATGCGTTTGTCGGTTAAGTAACCTAGGAACTACTGCAGCTATAGAGTTGAGGTTTGTCTGATCCAAGTCGTTAGTGTGATTTGCTTGGTGATCAGTATAACAAATTGATTTTTGAAATACTTATTTGATTCCTGTGACACGTATATACAAGGTATATACGTATATGTTGTTTCGATGAGACAGGCATACATGATATGCTTTTTGAGATGAAGCTTCTAGGAGAGGTATTGCCTCCTATGAATAGAATATAATTGATATGATTGTCATTTGATGTCATATATATGTGTGTTTAGCATCAGATAACGTGAGAGATGCCATTGAATTCGACCGATCAAAATTTTAGAGAGAGTGTGAAGAAGGAATGCAAAGTTACAGAAGTGGGAGAAACTTACCGGAGGTACAGAGATTAAAGGTCTAGAGAACTTACAAAACTCAAAGTTTATAACTTTAAAAAGTTATTTGTTTAACGATTCTAAAAGCATAATTGTGCCTAGACCTGTAATAGACATTGATAATTGCCACGACATTGATAGAAATGCATCACTACATACATCAATACATGCATTAATAGGACATGCATCATATGCATTACGTTCAGACGAAGAGATGAGATGTGGCAACTCTTTGGGGATGAGAGACGTCATCACCCTAGTGCACAGTTTTGCTAAGATTTAAATGGAATTTCAAATGAGTGGTTTTATTTAAAAGAGTTTTCAAGAAGTTTTGTTTTTATGTAGTATACCTAGACCAGAACTCTGTGATGGAGGTGAAGTGCTCGCGAGCAAGTTGTGATCAAGGCTACAAGGCGAATGAATACGTATAATTGTGAGAACATAAGATTTGTGCCTTTAGCTAACAAACTTAGCAGACTAGTATACGACTAGAATAGTAGATATGTTCGGATAGTAAAGCATATCTGATTAACAACGTATAGAACATGTATGTTATGTTTTAATATTCTTGATGTTTAATTAAGTACATGTGAGCGGAATGCTCGCAAGACTTAAGTTACGATACTTAATCAAGGAAATCTAAGGAACACTGATTTTCTTGAATCCGGACAACGTAAATGCTTATAACTATGATAGTATATGCGTATAACATATACAACACGAGTATATGTTTTGATAATTTGCTAAGTCTACAATGAGTCAGAGCACACAGAAGACTTGCAATAAGAGACGTAATCCTAGAAAGCCTAAAGGAAGGAGACGTTCCTAAAGTCCAACTTACGTGGACAGCGGTTAGTTGAGATGACTAGTAGGTGTTATATTTTAAGGAATTCATCAGGATTCCTTTATATATTCGCCATACTATGAATAAAGAATTGCGCGAACGCGTGCTTTTGCACAGCAAGTACATGAGGCGCGAGAAGAAGATTGAAGTAACAAAAGCGAATGCACCCACTACAATTGGTAAGTAAAGGCCAGAAACTCTTGGATTTATCTCCCACGTGCACTATTCTACAGACTGACTCCTCCATAGGACTTTCACCATCAGAATCTTCTTTGTTCATAATTTTAGTATTGGGCGTGTCGACAATCTCTACTGGTTGTTCCTCGTAAGTTAATTCTTCACTTACATCCACCACTTGCGGTTGGATTATTCGAGAAGGATCTGATACATATTTTCGAAGCATGGAAATATGAAAGAAAGGATGAACTTGTGACATCTCTGGTGGAAAGTCTAACTTATAGGCAACTGAGCCTATGCGTTCTATGATTTGATAGGGTCCGACGTATCTTGGAGCCAATTTGCCCTTTTCCGAAACGAATCACTCCCTTGATTGGTGATACATTGAGAAAAACATAATCTCCAATCTGAAACTCGATGTCTTTCCTCTTTTGATCCGCGTAACTCTTCTGTCGACTGAACGCTGTATTCAAACGTTGCTTTATCAATGGTACTTTCTTTAACGTAACCTGGATGATCTCTGCTCCCGTGAGTTTGCGCTCACCGACTTCATCCCAGAAGATAGGAGATCGACATTTACGCCCGTAAATGCTTCGTATGGAGCCATTTCGATGCTTGAGTGATAGATGTTGTTGTAGGCGAATTCGACTAAAGGTAGATATGTGTCCCAGCTACCTCCGAAGTCTAATACGCATAGTCGAAGCATATCTTCTAATGTGTGAACCGTTCGCTCAGACTGGCCGTCTGTCTAAGGATGAAGCAGTTCTGGAATTTAATCGCGTTCCTAACGCTTCTTGTAAGCTCTTCCAGAAATGAGAGGTAAATACAGAACCTCTATCAGACACGATTGACACGGGAACTCCGTGTAGGCTCACGATCTTATCGATGTATTCTTGAGCTAACATTGCTGCTAAATACGTCGTCTTGATAGGTATAAAGTGCACTGACTTCGTCAACGATCCACGATTACCCAAATATAATCGAAACCTTTCTGCGTCTTAGGTAATCCGACCACGAAATCCATCGTGATTTGCTCCTACTTCCACTCCGGAATGGGTAATGGTTGCTGAAATCCATAGGGTCGTTGATGCTCCAAGTTGACTTGCTGACAAGTCGGACATTTTGCTACAAACTCTGCGATATCTTTCTTCATTCCACTCCACCTATACATTATCTTGATGTCGTGGTACATCTTTGTGGAACCTGGATGAACGCTATAGATCATTCCATGAGTCTCTTCCATGATCTTCCGTCTCAAGTCGTCAATGTCTGGTATGCACAATCGATTTCCATATTTCAATATCCCGTTGACGATATTGAAATCTTGACTCTTTCCTTGTTGAACTTCCTCAATTAGATACTTTAATTGAGGGTCGTCTGCTTGCAATTCTTTAATTCGATCTATTAACGTCGATAGCATCGTTAGTTGAGCCATTAGGTTTCCAAGAGATGAAATCTCGAACTTTACTCCTTGGCTAAACATTGTATCAATTTCTCTGACTAATGGTATCCGCCATGTTTTCGTGATATGTGCGAGACTTCCCGCCGATTTTCTACTTAGCGCATCCGCCACTACGTTGGCTTTGCCTGGATGGTATTGTATCGTACAGTCGTAATCTTTCAATAACTCTATCCATCTTCGCTGTCTGAGGTTCAACTCTTGTTGATCGAAAATGTATTTCAAGCTTTTATGGTCTCTAAATATCTCGCACGTCGCGCCGTATAAATAATATCTCCAAATTTTTAACTCGAAAATCACCGCTGCCAACTCTAGATCATGCGTCGGATAGTTCATCTCGTGCTTTTTAAGTTGTCGCGAGGCGTACGCGATTACTCGGCCATGCTGCATAAGGACACGTCCTAGTCCAACTCTTGATGCATCACAGTAAACTGTGAATCCTTCCGTTCCTTCTAGTAGTGCTAAGACTAGTGCCGTCGTCAGACATTCTTTCAGTTTCAAAAAACTGAGCTCACACTGGTCCGTCCAATTGAATTTGACGTTCTTCTGAGTCAGCTTCCTCAAAGGTACAACGATCTTTGAAAAGTCCTGTACGAATTTGTAATAACTCGGAAATTTAAGAGTTAAAAATATAGCCACGTGTCTAATATTTTATTAGACGGGAGTAGGTAAATTAAATTTAAAGATAAATTTAATTTACAAGTGTCCCTAAATTTTTAATATGGCTATAGGATTGCAAATTTAAATTTTTAGAATTTAAATTTGAATAGTTATATAGTTAACGAGAACAATATGGATTTATGAATTGGGTACAGAATAATTCATAAGTCCCTAGCGAATATTTTTGGTACTAATATTCGCGAAATATTTTAAAAAGGTTATCGTGAAAATTTGATAAAATTTGGAAGCATAAATTATATCAAGCGCAGTCAATGCGGGGTTAATAAATCAAAAATGATTTATTAAGGATAAAATATATGTCGGATGGGAATAAAAATAATATTTTTATTCTCGTTATATTTTATTTGATTTTTGGTAAAATTTTCACAAAATTTGGAAGTCGTTTCCGTTTAGGCTACGAACGACTAGTTTAGAAGTTGGTTTAAAGTGCATGATTGAGCTAGTACTAAACGGCACTTTAGCCATTTCCTATTTAAATGAGCCTAAGCATGTGAAATGAGCTCAGAAGCTCATTTCATCAACTTTCAAATTTTAAAAGAGCAGCTTGCTCTCTGCAGTGCGACGGAAACCTAGGGTTTCGGCCGTTCGATCCATTTCTCGATTCTAACTCAATTTCTTCAACGATTACTCACGTAATCGAGGTATTATATCCGTATTAAACGTTTATTTCGATTTATTTCGAATATAAACTCGTTTATAAACGGTTACCGTATCAAATTATCGTTTTAAACGTCCGTATTGATTTTGAATTGTGTATACGTGATTGTGGACGTTAGAATTGTGTTTTTGGACATTTTAAGCAGGACGGGAAGTCCCGGAATTGCAATTTCGGGCCACTGTGCGCATGCATAGTGAGCTGTGCGACCGCACAGCACAGTGTGCGGGCGCACACTGTGCTGCGCGGCCGCACAGCGTGCGGGCGCACACTAAACTGTGACGGGCGCACAGCTGCCCCGACGGGCAGTCAGGGTTCGTTTCTTTCGGGCTTTTCGGGGGACCTTCCGGGGGCGATTCCGACGTGCTTTCGCCTAATAACCCGAGGTGTTTTCCAACCGAACCTAAAACATTTTTAATAAATGTTTTTAAATCAAAGTTAGATATTTTAAAACAATAACTTGTGTTAGAAGAAAGTGAAAAGGTTTTATATATTAAACCTAAAGACTTTTAAAAGGAGATTTTAAAAGTAAAGTTAAACGTTTATAATGGACTTTAAAAGAGTTAAAGTCAACGTTTAAACGGTTTAAAAGATTTAGCAATCAGTTTTGCTACATACTTAGTATGTGACCGAGAATTGTTTTGACAATTAGATCTATACTATAAATGGTTTTCTTTAGGTATTGTGATACCTAAAATAACTTCTAGAGTGAAGTTAGAACGTTTTCTCAAAACGATAATTTATAATATGGTTTTAAAAGAAAACAGACCATAAGTGCTATATGTTTAATGATTATATGTTTGACCTAGATCTGGGTTTAAGGACCTAGAAGTTTTATAGGAAACATATATTGATGTGTTTTATCCTGTTTGCTTTGTGTGTTTAGTCCGACCAGCTAGCGAGCAGTCTGACCACAACCACAGGATTAAGTTCCAGACCTAGCGGTGTTTGTGAGTTCATTTGTTTACTTTTGAATATTAGTATTCAATTGTTTTTAAATCCACAAATCGCACTAAGTATGAAACTTAGCCAAGGAAGACCCACTGAAACGAGCTATCTATTGGGCAACAATAGGACTGTGTGATCACCGGTGTTAATGAACTAGATGAGAGGTAAATATTATAAGCATACATATTGAGATTAGGTTTTAAGCCAGATGCTTGCTAAGCGGCTTAAACCTAATGGGTAGTCCTGAGGTGGCAGTGATTTAAGTTCCGGCCCAGCAACCCTATACAGAGTCAAGATGGCTGTGATACATATGTATACAGCTCATCCTGTATTAAACAAGAGCTGTGCATATGCATTATATATATGATAGCATTATAACGTAATCAGGATTAGGGTTTCATTTGGATCGAGGACTGGTAATATTTTTATATACCGACATTTTGTCTATACGCGATTTTGGTATTTAACTGTAAACCTATCTACTCACTCAGAAATATTTATATTTCTGACCCCGTTGTTGTTTATCATTTTCAGGTACCTAGCTACCGGATTCTGGTCGAGCTTCCACCCTTTTTCCATCAGGGAAGCTTATTCTGTTGTTATGTAAATAACACTTTAAACTCTTAGATGCTGCAATAGTGTATATAGGTTTGATATGCCTGTGGCCACGTCATGGTTCCTCCGTCTATATACTCTGATAGGAACCTGACTTTGTCTAGCTCTAATAAGTGGCTACTTAATAGGCATATGGTGTTTTATGGTGTCCCCTACGGGTGGCCAAGCTTCGTGTCTTTGGTCTGCAAAGACACTGTGTGTAGTTTTAGCTGGCCTTACGTTTGTGTGCCTGCTGTGCATGTTTTTAATATGTTTGATATAACGCTTTGAAAAGGGAAGTGTTCGATATATTTTATTAAACATATTGTTCGGGTGCGCGGTTTGAGACAGGGCTGCCTGCGAGGCAAGGCATGTGAGCTAAGTCCCTGTACCACCGCACCGGTTTTCAAAAATGCGCGTGGGTCAGAATAACTAGGGTTATTCAACCGGCATTTCTGAAAACACGATATCGCCTATATGAATATTTTCAGAATGTGATTTCCACGTTAAATAGAAAAAAATGTTTTAACGGTGTTTTCTGAAAACGGGTCGTACGCAAGGTACGATCTAGATTTATATATATTTATATTTAGGAGGCGAGAAATTTATAGAGGTTTTAGGCTTGCTACGGGTTTCGGAACAACCATTCCCATTCCCTAGCGCCAGTCTCGGCTCGAGTTTCGAGGCGGAAATCGGGTCGTGACAATTGTGGTATCAGAGCAATGTTTTAGGACTTGAATGTCCGAGGTATTGTTGCTTATATTTGTTAAGTAGAGGTACTAGAAGTCATAAGAATTCCTAGTGAACTATTGCAGCAACATAGGATTCGAGTCATGTCTTGATCAATTGTTAGTTATTGAATACATTCAGCTATAGATAGCAACTATACATGTGTGTAGTGTGTATTGATGTTTTGATCAGGAACACATGAGTTGTTCTTGTGTTCGAGATACGTTACAACTGATGGAACATGTGAGATGTTCCTAAAGTTGGAAACATGTTACAATCATGAAGTGGAATGGTCAGAACAGATGACCAGTATTCGAGGAGAATGGTTCTGTTAGAACACAGGACAAAGCGAAGATTTCCTCTGAATTTTTGTTCGAGAAAATAGTTAGATTTTCTTTGAATTGTGTTTGATTGTTATGTGTTTTGTTTATATAGGTTTTAAAGTTGATACCTGTTGTATGAAAATGTGATTTTTCTACAACTATTACATACGGTACTTATGCTGAAAATTTCATGTGTTTCAGTATGTCTGGGCCTAGTAGAGCTCATACGCATGTGGGGTCTGATCCACATAATGTACCAGGTTTGCCTGTTATACCTGATACATCTGTTCCCATAGAGGCTGTTGACTCAACATCAGCATGTGACATGGACATATGGGAGGATGCTATTGGAGTAGAGGAATTAGAGAGAATGTTGAATGAAGACATAAATAGTACTGGAAATAGCCATAGCTCTGTGTCTGAATCGACTGCTACGTCAGCTTATCTGGGATTTAAGGTAAAAGAGTTCTTAGCTGAGGTGGACCATCTAAGGAGGTTCAACAGCAAATAAAACACTCGCCGAATCAGTCGTGGGAATACGTGAGCGAGTGAGAGGTACAAGAGAACCAAAGTTTGGATAGGCTGAGGGATTATATGGATAAGTATACTAGGGAAGATTTGAATGTGGAGGCGTACACTGTTGAATTTATGCGTTTATGTGAAGAAGTACCTGAGTTAGTTCGTGATGGTGAGGAAGTTGCGAGTAGGTACGTCAAAGGTTTAGGGCCTGAGTTTGAGGAACTCATGGCGGTAAAGTCTGATTTTGTGGCATATCTGGCTGGTCGTGCAAAGTAGATATAGAGTAAGTTGAGGAGGAACGACATACCCCTCCAGCCGTACTATTACACCAAACCTGAAGAACCTACTGCTACATTTCCTAGGGTAGGAAATTCTGGACCCGCGAGGCACTACAACCCCTACTTTGTTCCGCGAGGGGGAAAGGATAAGGGAAAACTGAAATTCCGCGGAGGGCGAGGAAAAGGCCCGATGATTCGTGAGGCGTTTCCGTCTTCGCGATCATCGTCAGGTAATGTTTAGTTATGTGTTTAATGTTTAAGTTAGTATGTTTATGTGTTTTCAATATCACGTTAGAATTGGAAAACATAAACTACAGATATAAATTATATTCTTAAACAAAAAGAAATACACATATAAGTAAACATTAAAAGTAAATGAGAATTGACAAGTTAGGGATGTTAGAAACGTGCATCCTTAAAATAGAAATCAATAATTATTGATAATCAACCAAATGATGTGAAGTAATAATAATCCTAATGTGAGAATAAATTATTAGGATTAAGAAACTTGAAATGTTACGGAGAAGTAGTTTGAAAGAAGCTTACAAAGAGAGTATTGCAGTTTTGTTTTAAAGGAATGTATTATTGTGCTCAGATGCATCATGAATGCATATTGCAACAATCACTATAGAAAAAGGAATACTTGAATTCCATATACCTATACAAAATGATTTTGATAGGACATGCATCATGTATATTAGTATATCAAAGAGAAAGAGAATTGTATAGCAACTCTTTGGGGATGAGAGATGTCATCACCCTGAGCCACAATTGTACAAAAGTTTTAAAATGTGAATTGTTAGATTCACAGTTTTGAAGAGATGAATTTTAAAGAAAATCCAGCTGGTACACACATATATTTATATATGTGGGTGAATATGTGTATATGCACATATGTTTGAAATAATTGTTTGAGAAACCATTTGTTCATAAAATAAAATTTTTGTGAAATAAATTGTTGAGAAACAATTTGTTTACAAAACAAACTGTATTTGTTTTAAAATGTAAGCGTATTTTAACGAAAACTCTGTAATAAAGTCAAGGTAGGTTACAAGATAGCGAAGATAAGATGTTGTGATTTTTATTGTTAATAATAAACAATAAAAATGTGGATTCTAATGTTTCATTCCGAAACATCAGAAATTACTAAGGATTGAGAAGAGTAGGAAGTGAGAATTTACATTCTTACTCTGAGATAGACTAAGAAGTAAGTTTAGTGATGGACTTTTATGATAAATAGAAGTTCGAGAGTACATAATAGAAGATAATTGCGATTAAGATAAGAGAGAGTAGGATCTAATTAAACACAACTCGGTTAGTATGACTTCAAGTAACTGTCGGTGAACAAAGTCATACGCATGTGTTTAATTAAAATGGACTTGAGATTGGTCTTACAGACAGAGCAGATGTCAGTAATTGACATATCTCTTGAATCCAAACGAGTGGTTAGATAAACCAAAATTCATAAGTCTGAGAGGAGTAAACCTCAGCACTTAACTAATAAATAACAATGAATTAACTAAAAGAAAGATGATGAAAAGGGAAAATAATTTTCAAAACCAAGTAGTTACACTACTAGTTCTGATTTGAATAAAGAGAGTCGTTGATTATGTTAACGACTGACAGACTTTGTGAAGTCGTGTCAGACAAGGTATTCATTAATAAATGATTAGTAATTATTTAATGAATAAACAATATACTTAAACAGTATAATAAACCTTGGATTAACATAAATGGAAATGTTATCAAAGTGAGAAAGAGATGAGAATAAAGAACTCAAGGAGTAAGTTTCATATGTTATCTGGAAACTAACAGAGTATAGTAAAACCCCATTAACTAGTGATCGAACCGTTAGATCGGTTTGATTTTGGGATATGATAATCCCAGGACGGTTATCTAAGTTTTACCGTTGCGATTGACGAACGGAGAGGAATATGATACTCGGAGATGAAGGTGATGCTGTGAAACTTGCGTGAATTTTGGCAGTGAACCAAAAGCGCAAGTGATCATGATAGTAAGTATAAACTTTAGTTAACTTGGAATTGTCAACATAAGCTCCATATATGTATACAAAATGAATTTGAAAACTGTGTTGAGACAGTAATTTCAGAAGATAAATTCCGAGAACCGAGGCTTATGACTGTGAAGTCGTGGCTGACTGGTAACGGAATATACATGTAGCGTACATGTATTTTGAGTGTCGGGCCAGAAATGCATAATGCATGGCCGACTAAAAGTGGAAAATATTTAATGAATATTTTGTTTTAATGTAAAATGTTTTGAAATTGGAGCTAAAGTTGATAGTTAGTTAATTAAACATGATAGTAACAGCTATAGCACAGTTAAGAAAACTGTTAGCTGTGAACAAGGATGTTATGTGTGTGGAGTAAGTTAGAAAGTGTTTCATAGAAGATAGTTAGATTCTAACCACACCCATACCTATACAACCACATTCTGGCAAGTGAAAAGATCAGTTACCCAATTTGTAACAGGAAGTTACTATAGATTGAGGAGTAAATAGAAGGACATTCTATACAAGGTATAGAAATGTAAGGAAACTAAAGGATGAGTGGTTAGTTTATGAAACAGTAATCATAAAACATACTAAAAGTCATCTCAATAATAAGATGAGCCATAAACAAACAACTAAGGTTGAAAACAAAATAAAGAAAAATAAATAAATAAAGATGTGCAACAAAGGTGATATACTAAAAGTGGAGTTATCGAAAATTAGCAGAGGTAACGTAGTTTTATGATAACCCTGGAGTAAGTTAAATGGTATTAACTTATACCTACCTACTTGGATCTCTTAGCAAGAAAGACTAGAGACTAGTCCTTGAAATGCATTGCAGGATGCTAAACTAAGGAGTAAAAGTATTCTATACAAATTATAGGATCAAGAGGAGTATATAAAGTGGATAATCTGTTGCTGAACAAAAGTTCAAACAGATAATAAGAACAACAGCGAGGAAGAGAGATGTGATTGATGATGTCAGTCAAGATAGTGTTGTGCTTTCCGAAGCATGAAGTGAGATTAAGTATAAGTGGTGTTTGGATTATAAGTGAAAAGTAAGTATATGTAAATTCGAGGACGAATTTATATAAGGGGGAGAGAATGTAATAACCCGGAAATTTAAGAGTTAAAAATATAGCCACGTGTCTAATATTTTATTAGACGGGAGTAGGTAAATTAAATTTAAAGATAAATTTAATTTACAAGTGTCCCTAAATTTTTAATATGGCTATTAGATTGCAAATTTAAATTTTTAGAATATAAATTTGAATAGTTATATAGTTAACGAGAACAATATGGATTTATAAATTGGGTGCAGAATAATTCATAAGTCCCTAGCGAATATTTTTTGTACTAATATTTGCGAAATATTTTAAAAAGGTTATCGTGAAAATTTGATTTGGAAGCATAAATTTTATCAAGCGCAGTCAATGCGGGGTTAATGAATCAAAAATGATTTATTAAGGATAAAATATATGTCGGATGGGAATAAAAATAATATTTTTATTCTCGTTATATTTTATTTGATTTTTGGTAAAATTTTCACGAAATTTGGAAGTCGTTTCCGTTTAGGCTACGAACGACTAGTTTAGAAGTTGGTTTAAAGTGCATGATTGAGCTATTACTAAACGGAACTTTAGCCATTTCCTATTTAAATGAGCCTAAGCATGTGAAATGAGCTCAGAAGCTCATTTCATCAACTTTCAAATTTTAAAAGAGCAGCTTGCTCTCTGTAGTGCGACGGAAACCTAGTGTTTTGGCCGTTCGATCCATTTCTCGATTCTAACTCAATTTCTTCAACGATTACTCACGTAATCGAGGTATTATATCCGTATTAAACGTTTATTTCGATTTATTTCGAATATAAACTCGTTTATAAACGGTTACCGTATCGAATTATCGTTTTAAACGTCCGTATTGATTTTGAATTGTGTATACGTGATTGTGGACGTTAGAATTGTGTTTTTGGACATTTTAAGCAGGACGGGAAGTCCCGGAATTGCAATTCCGGGGCTGTGCGGAAGCACAGCCCACTGTGCGCATGCACAGTGCGCTGTGCGACCGCACAGCACAGTGTGCGGGCGAACACTGTGCTGTGCGGGTGCACAGTGTGCTGCGCGGGCGCACAGTGTGCGGGCGCACACTGTGCTGCGCGGCCGCACAGTGTGCGGGCGCACACTGTGCTGTACGACCGTGTTAGCAAAAATACTAACTTGTAGTAATCCGGAAATACGGAATCGATCCCACGAAGACAAGAGGTTTAAAGTGAGCGAACACGTATTTGGAAATTCAATTCGGAAAGCAACGATCAATTGGAATTATAGTAATGATTACGGAATTTAAGACTAGTGAAATTAACACTTGAAGCAATTAAAAACTAAAGCAATTAATTAATAAACGGGATAAAACAATAGGTAAAAGGCGTTTAGAGGTTGTTAAATCGATTTGAAACGTTCTAGCTAACCGGGGTTGATTCGGTAATTAGTTCGGGTCAAGTTTTCAAAAGTGCCTAATCCGCTCTCTCGAGTCCGCAATTAGAACTAATTGCAATTAAATTAATACCCCGAAATCTAAATCGCTCTCGCGTAATTAGATTTCGATTATACCAATTTAATCCAATCACAAAGTTTAACCTAAAACCGATTAAGCCCTAAACCGCTCTCGCGTGATTAAACCCTAATTAAGTGATTTGCTAATTCCGGGTTATTAAGTGACTCTCGCCTAATTAATTACCCTCTTAACCTAGGATTAGGAGATCAATCTATCCTAGGCATTAAGCATACAAATCACTACAAACCCTAATACCCAAATCAAACCCTAGTCAACTAATCACAACCAAACTTCATCAACAACCCCTAAACTAAGGATTTAGCTACTCATCACAAACATCATAGCAATAACTAAGAAGTAAGCATTAGGAGTAATCATAGTTTAGAGATTAATTACCTTGCAATAATTGAAGATCCAAGCATAAAAGAGATAATGAAGAACAATAATGAGAAACCAACAATCTTCTATTAATAATAATAATCTTCAATTCATAACATGAAACTCAACATAGCACTAAGAACTAGTGTAATTCAAAAAGCTGAGAATGGTAAAAGGAAAATGGGGGCTACAAATCTAAATCTAGTGCATAACCCTAAAAAGGGAAATAATGTATCCTTATATAGTACTACCCAAAATAGGGAATAAAAATACAACCCATCTAGAATGTTTGGCCCAATAAGGAAAGAAACCAAGAAAATCTGAGCCTCCTTATAACCATTGTCTCGAATCGAGACACACAACTTAAAGGTGTGTCTCGATTCGAGACACATCTTAGCAAAACAATCTGCTTCTCAACTCTTTGTGTCTCGATTCGAGACACCTCTTCAGAAGGGGGAGTCGACTTCTTTCGCTTCCGGCTTTAACTTCTTTCGCACTCGACTTCCGCTTCCGCTCATTTTCCACTATTCCGGCCTTAAAACTCTTCGTAACGCTCTTGATTCCCTGAAACATAAACACCCTCTATAAGCTAATCAATTCCATATAAAAGTGGGGTGAAAGCACATAAAAGCATACGAAAAGACATCCTAAAGATAGGAGTATTTTACTCCTATCAAACCTCCTCACACTAAAACCTTGCTTGTCCCCAAGCAAGAAATGAATCTCACTATAAACCACAACAATTAACAACCTTGGTGATTGTAAACACATGACAACACACGAATTCCCAACCAATGAAGGCACAAGACAAATTTCTAGTGTTATCAATTGTAAGCGATGCAACCAACGATGAATGCAATTATAATGACATAGTCCAATGACATTGAGAATACTATTGGTAAGGCATTTGTGTTAAGCAAATTCGGAGTTACAATCATCTACGGGACATGCACACATTGGCCAAAATGAAATGGTAAATCATGGCATTATTCTCATAGAAACCAAGCAAAGCACAATGAAACTCACAAGATATCACTCCAACATACAAGTGTTTAGGGTAACCAATTAAACTCACATCGTGCTTATTCACCATAAGCTTGCCTTTAGTCCCGAACTCCACTATTTGGTTCGGTAATCAACAACTATCATATGGACTTGTGAGGGTTGTAACTTGGCTATGGGTTAGGGGTAGGTAGATTTGGATACTTGGCTAAAACTTGATTTGAACGACTCTTTTCTAATATACTTTCGACCTAGCTCGGATTTTCAACACTTGTGAACTTTTGAATTATTTTTATTTATTGCCTTTGTTTATTCTTTCTTTTCTTTTCTTTTCTTCATTTTCCTCTTTTTCTTTTGTTTTTGTTTTTTTTTTTTTTCTTCTTGATATTGTTTTTATTCTTTCTTTCTTTTGATTTTCTTTTTCTCGAGGCAAATTTCTATTCTTTTAACACTTTCACATTTCTTTCTAGTCATCAAGCTAGTGTCGCATTTTTCTCATCATTAAGTCATTCAAATCAAATTGGGTGTTTTAAGAGGTAAGTTGTTGAAGGGAGTTGTGTGATTTGTGTTTGACAAGGAAAGGCTTAGGCTCAAAATGGTGATTCTAAAGGTAGAGGGTAGGCTTTTAAGTGATTTTGTTCAAAAATTTGGGGTATTCCTAATGCCATACTCATCTAGTCATTGACACTCAACCTCTATAGTTTTGAGCGGACACCAAGCAAGTTCTAGGAATTTAGCATGCAATCAATACTCATAACAACAAATAGGCTCAATAATCACTCAATAAAAGGGTGTCATGCCAAAAACTTAATTCCTATGAAAACATGCCAATCATACTCAAATTTTCAAAAATGGCACAAATTGTCAATTTAAAAGCACACATCATGCATCCGTATTAAGCACTACAATTTGTCAAAACACAACACCAATTAACATGGAATTAACTCGAATTTCATTGAACCATGTCATACAACTTGCATCTTATTAAACACATCCACATTTGATTGATTTAAACTAGAAAAATGCACTTGCTACTTCATTGATCGGGAATAAAACTTTCATTTCACAAATACACCAAGGTCACTAATCATGCTTCAACATACACAAGCCAACGATTTAGTGCGAGGTGACTCAAAATAAACAACATAAAACAAACAAACTAGACTCCTACGCGCAAATATCAAAAACAAAACAATAAAACCGAGACTCTCTAACGCATTCATATTTTCAACAACCCCTCCTCACACTATTTCTATGCTATGTCCCCATGGCAATGAAATAAAACGGAAAATTGCATGAGTTAGAGTTGAAGAAAGCAAATCTTCGAGTTCAATCGAACTCGGGTGGCTCCGGCGAAGGTGTAGGAGACGGGAAACGCGGACCGCCTTGGGCATTGTAAAACTCTTGTATCTTTTGTTCATGCCTCCTCATGCGATGTTGCATCCTTTCTTGCCTATACTCCATCTTCTTCCACATCCTTCTTTGTTCCGCTATAAAAGCACGTTGATCCGCTTGGAAATCGTATGGGGGCGGTTGCTCCCATTGGACTCCCTCCGGAACACTAGCAAATTGTTCCCCACCTTCGGCACTAGTGCCGGCCATATGCTTATCTTTTCTTCTAGGTTGCTCCTTTGGCCGCCTCGGTATGGGCTCTTCTCTTGGCTCACTCCAACCCGCTCTAGGGAAAGGTTTGCCGGGATGGGTGTCTTCCCAATGTTCTTGTACGTATTTTCCAACAACCCGTTGTTTCCTTGCATAGCCCCCATGCGAGAGATGATCCACATCGATCATCTTTGGAGGTAACAACTTGTTTTTGCTTTCATCAAACTCGGGGTCTTTTCTTGCTAAGTGCATCACAAACCAACCATGGCCGAGTTTCTTCTTTTTCTCCGGAGCTTCTAACAAAATTTTCATGAATCGATAGCCCACATTAACTTGCACATCCGGGTTGGTTTCATCCTTGAGTACCCGGAGAATTAGCAAATCCGATCGTGTTACCTTGTTGGACTCATGGCGCCCGACATAAGAGTGAGCATACCATTTGAGCAAGACTACGGCACCGATATCCCTCACTTCATTGAGCTTCGCATTGTGGCTATCAAAGACCGCTTTACCCGATGCCCCATTCCAAACCAAATTGTCATCAAATTCTTCCGGCATAAACTTCAATCCCATATCCCACAACAAAAAATCTTCAATCAAGTTGGCCAACGTGTATTCCCGCTCTTTCCCTTCTAGCCGGAAAGTGATAGTTGTCTCGCTTGTTGGTGATGGTTTGAGCGTGGTGAAGAACTCATAAGTAAGTTCCTCACAATACTCATGTGGAGAAGCCTCCATTTTTGTGAAATCCAACCAAGCGAAATAGGGCTTTACAATCCCATGGATTCTTAACTTCGTCATTCTCTCCCAACAAATCTTGTATGGAGCGGAAATACCTTTCTTTTTAAGGATCTTGAACACATTCCCTTCCGCCTCGGTACGGATATCAAAAGGCGTATCAAAACGGTGTCGAAGAGCCCCTGGAGTGTTAACTCCGAAAACGTTGGACCCGGAAGCACTTTTCTTACGATTGGAACGGAAGGTTCCTAGCGTTGGTTCAACCTCCGGTGGTGGTGGGTTCGAAGTTTGCGCGACGGTCTTCTTTGATCGTGTAACTCGTGACATGGCTAGAGTGGTGTAAAGGGTGTTCGGAAATGTGTTTGGAATTGAATTTGGGTAGATTGAATGATGGCTAGGGCTTCTTGAAGATTTGGCTTGATGAAAGAGAAAGAAGCTTTTGGATATGGAGGTTTTCTAATTTAGGTATGGAATGGTGGAGAAGATGAAGTGATGGAGTCCTTTTTATGGCTAAATTCATAGCTATGGATTGAAGGGCCAAGATGTGTTGGAAGTTGGTGATCCATGTCAAAAATTTGAATCTTGAAGGGTTAGGATCGTGCCACATCATCAATCCATGTGAAGCAAATAAGAGCCAATGAGAAAATTTCAAAGTTCCCCCCTTAAGTCAAGTGTCTCGAATCGAGACACCCTTGTTAAATAGGTGTCTCGATTCGAGACACCAAGAAAAGAGAAGCAGAATAATCTGCTTCTTTTGTCTCGAATCGAGACAACTTCCTAAGAAGCTTGTCTCGATTCGAGACAAGGGAAAACAGATTATTCTGTTTTTCCTTTCTTAGGGAACCTTGATTTTTTTGAAGAATCGCTCCACCGAACTCCTACACATCCAAAAACCGAACATACCACGCATTATCTCGAACATAACAATCATATGAAATACGCCAAATCATCAACAATTACAAAAGAAAACTAAACTTAAGGTAATTGTAAAACAAAAACAACAGCTAAAAGCATTAAAATTCAAACCTCTTGGGATTGCCTCCCAAGTGCGCTTGTTTAAGGTCGAAAGCTCGACCGTCAATCCGTGGCATTTAAGTTGAAGGGGGAGCAAAATAGATCTTGTCATCTATTTGACCCGTCAAAGGTCCCAAGTAGGGCTTGCAACGGTTTCCGTTGACCTTGAACGTCTCTCCCTTTTGATTTTCTAATTCTATTGCTCCATGAAACGCCACGTGCCGGATCTTATACGGACCACTCCACCGAGATTTTAATTTTCCCGGAAACAACCGCAACCTTGAATTATAGAGCAACACAAAAGCTCCAACTTCAAATGACTTGGGTGAGATGTGAGCGTCATGTCATTTCTTCGTTCTTTCTTTATAAAGCTTGACATTCTCGTAAGCATCAAGTCGAAATTCATCTAACTCATTAAGTTGCAACAAACGCTTCTCACCGGCCGCCTTGAAGTCATAATTCAACTTTTTAATTGCCCAATAGGCCTTGTGTTCTAATTCGACCGGCAAGTGACACCCTTTACCATACACAATTCGATAAGGCGACATACCGAGAGGTGTCTTAAATGCCGTGCGGTAGGCCCATAAGGCGTCATCCAACTTGAGGGACCAATCCTTTCTTGTCCCATTTACTGTCTTCTCTAAAATTCTCTTCAATTCACGATTCGAAACCTCCACTTGGCCACTCGTTTGGGGGTGATAGGGGGTAGCAACTCGGTGGTACACATTGTACCTTTTCATCAAAACTTCAAATTGCCGGTTGCAAAAATGCGACCCCCCATCACTAATGATAACCCTTGGAGTCCCAAATCGGTTAATTAGACGCTTGAGAAACTTCACCACTACCTTGGCATCGTTTGTAGGTAAAGCCTCCGCTTCTACCCATTTTGATACGTAATCCACACAAACCAAGATAAAAAGATTTCCATGAGACATCGGAAATGGCCCCATGAAATCTATGCCCCACACATCAAAGATCTCTACTTCTTGGATTGAGGTCAATGGCATCTCATCTCGTTTGGAAATGTTCCCTACTCGTTGACAACGATCACAATGCCCCACAAACTCCTTGGCATCGCGAAATAGGGTAGGCCAAAAGAACCCACTTTCTAGCACTCTAGCCGCGGTCCTTGACTCCCCATAATGCCCGGCGTAATCCGCCTCATGACAATGGCTCAAAATTGGCATCACTTCCTTTAAAGATACACACCTCCGAATCATCCCATCACCACATATCTTGAAAAGGTACGGCTCATCCCACAAAAAACGTTTCACATCACTCAAAAATTTCTTCTTTTGATGGTGCGATAGATCCGGTGGCATGACATTTGAAGACAAGTAATTAGCTATATCCGCATACCAAGGTGTCTCCACTTCCGAGATTACCATCAACATTTCATCCGGGAACCGTTCATTAATATCGACACCAATTGGAATAGGTTCCGGAACTTCTAACCGTGATAGGTTATCCGCCACAACGTTCTCCGTTCCTTTTTTGTCTCGGATTTCTACATCAAACTCTTGCATTAAAAGAATCCATCGAATAAGCCTTGGTTTTGCGTCTTGCTTAGCAAAAAGATATCTCAAGGTGGCATGATCGGTATAAATGATGGCCTTTGATCCGAGCAAATATTGCCGAAACTTGTCTAAAGCAAATACCACCGCCAACATCTCTTTTTCGGTGGTGGTATAATTGAGTTGAGCTCCCGCCATGGTCCGGCTCGCGTAGTAAATCACGTGGACCTTCTTATCCTTCCTTTGACCCAAAACACACCCTAAAGCTTGGTCACTCGCATCACACATGAGCTCAAAGGGCAAGCTCCAATCCGGAGACGATATAATTGGCGCGGTCACAAGTGCCTCCTTAAGCCTCTCAAAAGCACCTTGACATTCCTCTGTGAATTCAAACGGCGCATCTTTAACTAGCAATATCGTCAAGGGCCGTGCAATAGATGAAAAGTCCTTAATGAATCGCCGGTAAAAGCCCGCATGGCCTAAAAATGCCCGAACTCCTTTGACCGTAGCCGGAGCGACTAATTTTTCAATAACCTCTGTCTTTGCCCTATCCACTTCAATTCCCGCTTCCGATATCCTATGCCCGAGTACAATGCCTTCATCCACCATAAAGTGGCACTTTTCCCAATTTAGCACCAAGTTTGTCTCAACACATCTTGCTAAAACCCGCCTTAAGTTCGCTAAACAACCATCGAACGAATCGCCAAACACGGAGAAATCGTCCATGAACACCTCCATAATATCCTCAATCATGTCGTTAAAGATTGAGGTCATACATCTTTGAAATGTGGCGGGTGCGTTGCATAGTCCGAAGGGCATTCGCCGATATGCAAAGGTACCGTAGGGGCATGTGAAGGTCGTCTTCTCTTGATCTTCCGGGAGAATTAATATTTGATTGTAACCGGAGTACCCATCAAGGAAGCAGTAAAATTTGTGTCCCGCTACCCTTTCTAACATTTGATCGATAAATGGTAGCGGAAAGTGATCCTTTCGGGTTACCTCGTTGAGCTTCCGATAATCGATGCATACTCGCCAACCGGTTACCGTCCTTGTGGATATTTGCTCTCCTTTTTCATTCTCCACCATTGTCATACCGCCCTTCTTAGGGACACATTGAATTGGGCTTACCCACTCACTATCCGAAATAGGGTAGATTATTCCGGCATCGAGGAGCTTAACAATTTCTTTGTGCACTACCTCCTTCATATTCGGATTCAATCTTCGTTGCCTTTGAGCCGACTTCTTTGACTCATCTTCGAGATTGATCTTATGCATCACAATTTGAGGACTTATTCCACGAATGTCGGAGATTTGCCACCCTATTGCTAATACATGCTCCTTCACCACTTGTACCACCCTCCTCTCTTGTTCCTTAGAAAGCTTGTTCGAGATGATTATTGGCAAAGTCTCATTCTCCCCAACAAAGGTATACCGGAGATGAGATGGAAGTGGCTTTAACTCAACTTGTGGTGGCACCTCGGAAGATGGTGGAGTCACACCATTACTCTTGTTCAAATTCTCCGGCTCAGGTTCATCCTCCTCGGAATACTCATCACTCGGATTATCGGAATGGAAGGTGACTTTCGAAATTTCAGAAAAATGTGGTTCCCCTTCTTTTGCTCTTGGCTCGATTCGAGACAGTCTACTTATGGGACTGTCTCGAATCGAGACAAAACCATAGGAAGCTTCTGCTCCCTTTTCATTAGTGTCTCGATTCGAGACACTCTCTTTAGTTGGGTGTCTCGATTCGAGACACTCATGTAGGGAACCCAGAAATTGATTTTTCGTCACTCCGTCTTGATTAAACTCTTCCACACTCGCTTCAAGAGTATCCCTCACAAGTTCATCAACCAAATCGATTCTCATGCAATCTTCCTCCTCGATGGCATTCCGCATCACTCTCTTCATATCAAACTCCACACTTTCCTCATCAATTCTCAAGGTGAGCTTGCCGGCATGAACATCGATGAGAGCACGCCCGGTGTTCATAAAAGGGCGACCGAGAATCATAGGACATTCCTTATCCACCGCATAGTCTAAGATCACAAAATCCACCGGAAAGATGAATTTATCCACTTTAACGAGTACGTCTTCCACTATCCCATACGGCTTTTTGAGAGAGTGATCGGCAAGTTGCAGTACCATCGAGGTGCGCTTTACCGGTTGATCACCAAATAAAGACCTAAAAAGAAACAATGGCATCAAGTTAATACTTGCCCCAAGATCACACAAACAGTTTATAGCATTCATATTTCCTATGGTGCAAGGTATAGAAAAACTCCCTGGATCTTTAAGCTTTGTCGGTAAATTGCTTTGGATTATGGAACTACAATGCTCCGTGAGCGGTATTGTCCCACCTTGCTCCCAACTACGCTTGTTCATAATTATGTCTTTCAAGAATTTTGCATATTGGGGCATCTCCCGAAGTGCATCCGCCAAGCTTAGATTGATTTGCAATTTCTTGAAAATCTCAAGGAACTTGTGAAATTTTTCGTTTCCTTGAGCTTTCCTCAACCGGCTTGGGAATGGAACCGGTGGTACAAACGGTGGAGGTGGTGGTGGCCTCACATAGGGCTCTTCAACCTCGACAACCACTTCCTCACATTCCTTTGGCAACTCTTGACTTGAACTTGCTATGTCAATTACCACTTGAGGCTCATCCTCCTCGACAACTTGCCTCTTTCCGTTGGCTTTCTCAAGGTTTCTCCCGCTTCGGAGCTCTACCGCCTTAACATGTTCTCTAGGGTTGTTCTCCGTAGTAGATGGCAATCCCCCTTGTGGTCTACCTTGAAGATTGATAGCAAGTTGAGAGATTTGAGACTCAAGCATTTGATTAGTGGCGGCTTGATTCTTTTGAAGTTGCTTCATCTCTCTAAGCTCATCCATCAACTTAGCAAGCATATTCCCTTCATCCATGTTTCTTTGAGGTTGAAACCCGGGAGGATGTTGAGGTCTAGCACCCGCATTGTTGCCATGACCTTGATTGTGATGGTAATTTCCTTGTTGTTGGGGAGGTCTATTTCCACCTTGGAAGCTTGGACCCGCTTGATTAGGCCCTTGAGCATTGCCTTGCCCTTCTTGATTTCTCCACCCGAAGATTGGATGATTCCTCCATCCGGGGTTGTAGGTGTTAGAGTAGGGGTCATTAGCTTGCCTTTGTTCCCCGATGTAGTTGACTTGCTCACTCAAGGCTTGACCCGTAACTAGGCATTCTCCTCCCGAATGGCCAAAATCACCACAAAATTCACAACCTACTTGAACATAAGCCACCGGAGCGTTTCTTTGCATAGGAGAGACTTGTTTCTTGAGAGCATCCACTTGAGCTTGAAGCGACGCATTTGCGGCTTTTATGGACTCCATCTCCCTCACTTGATCAAGAGTCATGAGTGACTTTTGAGTAGGTGGTGCTCTTCTTTCCATAGGACCCCAAGTACTACTAACCACGGCCAATTTCTCCACCAATTCAAGGGCTTCCTCGTAGGTCTTTTGCATAAGCGAACCCCCCGAAGCCGCATCGATAGTAGCTCGGGTAGTGACATTTGTCCCATCATAGAAGATTTGTATAACATGCTCTCTATTGAGCCGATGATGGGGTACACTTCGTTGTAAATCCTTGAACCGCTCCCATGCTTCATGAAGTGATTCTCCTTCAAATTGGACAAACTCAAGTATGTCTTTAGTCAACTTTGTAGTCTTGCCATGAGGGAAATATTTGTTAAGGAAGGCTTGAGCCAACTCCCTCCAATTGTGAATGGACTCATTAGGTAGAGAATGCAACCAAATGCTAGCCTTGTCCCTCAAGGAAAAAGGGAACATCCGAAGTTTAATTTGGTCCGCCGTTATCCCATGAAGCTTGAATGTGTTTAGAACACCCAAAAACTTGGCGATATGCTCATTAGGATCCTCATGACTCAACCCAAAAAAGGCACAACGATTTTCCAAAAGTTGAATGGTACTCGGCTTGATCTCAAAAGTTGCCGCTTGAACCGGCATTGCGAAGAATCCAAAAGTTGCATTGTCCACATCCGGCAAGAAAAACTCACCCAAAGTTTGTCTTTGTTGGTTTGGCACTTGTGCGTGCGCTTGGGGTCGATCATCCCTTGGGTGGTCTTGTTGCCTTGGTCGGTTCACATTCCCTAATGGAGGAGCGGGTGGATATTGTTGTTCCCCTCCATCCATTAGAGGATTGAACCTCCCCACTTCATCATAATTGTTTCCCTCGTTATTCATAACTTCGGGTATACGGGCTCTTCTTCTTACACCTCTTTCGTAGTTACCGAGGTTATCTTGGAACGGTTCTAGTGGTAAATTTGCTCGTCGCGTATTGTGCATACACGAAAATCAAATTCCCTACACAAACAAAAACAAGAAAACCGAGTGTAAACCACGAAAGATAATTAATAACAATAAACCAAAAACAGAAAATAACGCTAACTCGACCGAATTTCACAATACTTTCAATCAATTAAACGCAACCTTGTCCCCGGCAACGGCGCCAAAAACTTGTTAGCAATAATACTAACTTGTAGTAATCCGGAAATACGGAATCGATCCCACGAAGACAAGAGGTTTAAAGTGAGCGAACACGTATTTGGAAATTCAATTCGGAAAGCAACGATCAATTGGAATTATAGTAATGATTACGGAATTTAAGACTAGTGAAATTAACACTTGAAGCAATTAAAAACTAAAGCAATTAATTAATAAACGGGATAAAACAATAGGTAAAAGGCGTTTAGAGGTTGTTAAATCGATTTGAAACGTTCTAGCTAACCGGGGTTGATTCGGTAATTAGTTCGGGTCAAGTTTTCAAAAGTGCCTAATCCGCTCTCTCGAGTCCGCAATTAGAACTAATTGCAATTAAATTAATACCCCGAAATCTAAATCGCTCTCGCGTAATTAGATTTCGATTATACCAATTTAATCCAATCACGAAGTTTAACCTAAAACCGATTAAGCCCTAAACCGCTCTCGCGTGATTAAACCCTAATTAAGTGATTTGCTAATTCTGGGTTATTAAGTGACTCTCGCCTAATTAATTACCCTCTTAACCTAGGATTAGGAGATCAATCTATCCTAGGCATTAAGCATACAAATCACTACAAACCCTAATACCCAAATCAAACCCTAGTCAACTAATCACAACCAAACTTCATCAACAACCCCTAAACTAAGGATTTAGCTACTCATCACAAACATCATAGCAATAACTAATAAGTAAGCATTAGGAGTAATCATAGTTTAGAGATTAATTACCTTGCAATAATTGAAGATCCAAGCACAAAAGAGATAATGAAGAACAATAATGGGAAACCAACAATCTTCTATTAATAATAATAATCTTCAATTCATAACATGAAACTCAACATAGCACTAAGAACTAGTGTAATTCAAAAAGCTGAGAATGGTAAAAGGAAAATGGGGGCTACAAATCTAAATCTAGTGCATAACCCTAAAAAGGGAAATAATGTATCCTTATATAGTACTACCCAAAATAGGGAATAAAAATACAACCCATCTAGAATGTTTGGCCCAATAAGGAAAGAAACCAAGAAAATCTGAGCCTCGTTATAACCATTGTCTCGAATCGAGACACACAACTTAAAGGTGTGTCTCGATTCGAGACACATCTTAGTAAAACAATCTGCTTCTCAACTCTTTGTGTCTCGATTCGAGACACCCACTTAAGTGGGATGTCTCGATTCGAGACACCTCTTCAGAAGGGGGAGTCGACTTCTTTCGCTTCCGGCTTTAACTTCTTTCGCACTCGACTTCCGCTTCCGCTCATTTTCCACTATTCCGGCCTTAAAACTCTTCGTAACGCTCTTGATTCCCTGAAACATAAACACACTCTATAAGCTAATCAATTCCATATAAAAGTGGGGTGAAAGCACATAAAAGCATACGAAAAGACATCCTAAAGATAGGAGTATTTTACTCCTATCAGACCGCACAGCATAGTGTGCGGGCGCAAACTAAACTGTGCGGACGCACAGCTGCCCCGACGGGCAGTCAGGGTTCGTTTCTTTCGGGCTTTTCGGGGGACCTTCCGGGGGCGATTCCGACGTGCTTTCGCCTAATAACCCGAGGTGTTTTCCAACCGAACCAAAAACATTTTTAATAAATATTTTTAAATCAAAGTTAGATATTTTAAAACAATAACTTGTGTTAGAAGAAAGTGAAAAGGTTTTATATATTAAACCTAAAGACTTTTAAAAGGAGATTTTAGAAGTAAAGTTAAACGTTTATAATGGACTTTTAAAGAGTTAAAGTCAACGTTTAAACGGTTTAAAAGATTTAGCAATCAGTTTTGCTAAATACTTAGTATATGACCGAGAATTGTTTTGACAATTAGATCTATACTATAAATGGTTTTCTTTAGGTATTGTGATACCTAAAATAACTTCTAGAGTGAAGTTAGAACGTTTTCTCAAAACGAGAATTTATAATATGGTTTTAAAAGAAAACATACCATAAGTGCTATATGTTTAAATGATTATATGTTTGACCTAGATCTGGGTTTAAGGACCTAGAAGTTTTATAGGAAACATATATTGATGTGTTTTATCCTGTTTGCTTTGTGTGTTTAGTCCGACCAGCTAGCGAGCAGTCTGACCACAACCACATGATTAAGTTCCAGACCTAGCGGTGTTTGTGAGTTCATTTGTTTACTTTTGAGTATTAGTATTCAATTGTTTTTAAATCCACAAATCGTACTAAGTATGAAACTTAGCCAAGGAAGATCCACTGAAACGAGCTATCTATTGGGCAACAATAGGACTGTGTGATCACCGGTGTTAATGAACTAGATGAGAGGTAAATATTATAAGCATACATATTGAGATTAGGTTTTAAGCCAGATGCTTGCTAAGCGGCTTAAACCTAATGGGTAGTCCTGAGGTGGCAGTGATTTAAGTTCCGGCCCAGCAACCCTATACAGAGTCAAGATGGCTGTGATACATATGTATACTGCTCATCCTGTATTAAACAAGAGCTGTGCATATGCATTATATATATGATAGCATTATAACGTAATCAGGATTAGGGTTTCATTTGGATCGAGGACTGGTAATATTTTTATATACCGACATTTTGTCTATACGCGATTTTGGTATTTAACTGTAAACCTATCTACTCACTCAGAAATATTTATATTTCTGACCCCGTTGTTGTTTATCATTTTCAGGTACCTAGCTACCGGGTTCTGGTCGAGCTTCCACCCTTTTTCCATCAGGGAAGCTTATTCTGTTGTTATGTAAATAACACTTTAAACTCTTAGATGTTGCAATAGTGTATATAGGTTTGATATGCCTGTGGCCACGTCATGGTTCCTCTGTCTATATACTCTGATAGGAACCTGACTTTGTCTAGCTCTAATAAGTGGCTACTTAATAGGCATATTGTGTTTTATGGTGTCCCCTACGGGTGGCCAAGCTTCGTGTCTTTGGTCTGCAAAGACACTGTGTGTAGTTTTAGCTGGCCTTACGTTTGTGTGCCTGCTGTGCATGTTTTTAATATGTTTGATATAACGCTTTGAAAAGGGAAGTGTTCGATATATTTTATTAAACATATTGTTCGGGTGCGCGGTTTGAGACAGGGCTGCCTGCAAGGCAAGGCATGTGAGCTAAGTCCCTGTACAACCGCATCGGTTTTCAAAAATGCGCGTGGGTCAGAATAACTAGGGTTATTCAACCGGCATTTCTGAAAACACGATATCGCCTATATAAATATTTTCAGAATGTGATTTCCAAGTTAAATAGAAAAAAATGTTTTAACGGTGTTTTCTGAAAACGGGTCGTACGCGAGGTACGATCTAGATTTATATATATTTATATTTAGGAGGCGAAAAATTTATAGAGGTTTTAGGCTTGCTACGGGTTTCGAAACAACCATTCCCATTCCCTAGCGCCGGTCTCGGCTCGAGTTTTGAGGCGGAAATCGGGTCGTGACAGAATTGTCTATAATATCCCGCTAAACCAAGGAAACTTCGAACTTCGGTAACTTATTCAGGTCGTTTTCATTGTATCACGGCTTCGATCTTCTTTGGGTAAACCTTGATACCGCTTTGTGATACCGCAGATGATGTGCATGCTCTTCTTTCGTACGTGAATATATCAAAATGTCGTTGATGAACACGATCACGAACTGATCCAAGTATGGCTTGAATATTCTATTCATTAGATCCATGAAGGTTGCTGGCGCATTCGTCAATCCGAATGACATAACGGGAAACTCGTAATGTCTGTATCAAGTTTGAAAAACAGTCTTCTGAATAACACCATCGCGAATCTTCAGCTGATGATAGCCTGATCTCAGATCGATCTTGGAGACGAACTTCGCTCCTTGTAATTGGTCGAACAAATCGTCAATTCTAGGTAATGGATTCTTGTTCTTGATCGTCACCTTGTTCAATTGTCGATAATCTATACAAAGTCGAAATGATCCATCCTTCTTTTTCACGAACAGCACTGGTGCAACCCACGGGGATACACTCGGTCTGATAAAGCCACAATCGAACAACTCTTCTAGTTAATCTTTTAGTTCCTTAAGCTCCGCAGGTGCTATACGATAAGGAGGTATAGGTATTGGCTTCGTGCCAGGAGCCAATTCGATACAGAACTCAATCTCGCGATCTGGGGGTCATCCAGGTAGCTCCTCTGGAAAAACGTCTGGATATTCTGATACCACTGGTACATCACTTAATTTTACGCTTTTCTTCTCCACGTCTCGTACTATGGCCAAGAATCCTTGGCATCCCTTCATTAACATACGACAAGCTTTAAGAGCGGAAATGATACTAGTAGGAGATTCTGCCTTGTTACCCTGAATTGAAACTGGTTCAATTTCAGGCGTATTGAACGTTATTGTCTTCTTCTGACAATCCATATTGGCGTAGTGCTGAGCTAGCCAATCCATTCCTAGTATGACGTCAAAAGCTAACACTTCAAGCAAAATCAAGTCGACCAATAAGTCTCGTCCTTGAACTTTCACAGGACAGGAAGGATAAACGATACTAAATTCCACACTTTCACCTACTGGGGTGGCTACTGGTAAGTAGTTCTTAAGATACGATGGTTGCACTCCTAACTTTCTAGCGAAGCTAGGCGAAATAAAACAATGCGTAGCGCCCGGATCAAATAAAACTAATGTGTCTTGAGAAACGATAGGAAAGGTACCTTGCACCACATCATTGGAAGCCCGAGCCTCTTGAGGATTCAGTGCAAACACTCTGGCCTAACTTCCACCAGCCTGTGAAGTCTGACCAGTACCACGACCTCCGCCGTTTCTTCATCCTCGATTTGCGTAACCACGACCTCTCTGGTCAGTCAGCGTACTTCCCGTCTGATCATATCCTGACGCCGCTTGATGTGCAGTCCTTTGCTGCTAATAGGAAGGCCGTACTGCTGCAGTCATGGAGCCTTGAGGCATCTACCTCAGACAATCATTAGCAAAGTGACCCTGCTGGCCACGATTAAAACACGCTCCAGAAATGCTACGACATACTCCATAATGCCTCTTGTTTCAATTTAGACAGATTGGTGCCCCGCCTCCCATGTCACTCATAGATCTGGCACGAAATCATGTGCCTGAGGCACTAACCCTAGTTCCATATCGAGCCCTCTTATTTATTTGCTGACGTGATGTAGGTCGAGAGTGACTTCTAACGTACGACTGGGTAGGAGCGCTATATATGTTGCGGAACGTATTACTTCCCATAGGCGCAACATTAGAAGGATCGGGAATCTTCCCAAAACGGATCAGAGAAACCTCCATTTGTCTAGCGCTGTCGATCAGTTGCACTAGGGTTCTTCCAATATCTGATGTCAAACTCACAAATTCGGCTCCTAAACCTTCTACAAACCTCTAATTCACCCTGACCGGGTCTGCAGTTAGATCGGGTGCAAACCTGCTTACTCTAGTAAACTCAGTAACAAACTCTTGCACAGACCGATTGGCCCTATTCAGGGTTAGCCACCGATTACGATAGCTCTCCGTCACCGCATACGGTAAGAAAAATTCTCTATAACGGTTCACAAATTCAGCCCAAGTCATAGTGTTCATGGTTGGCTGAATATGCAGCTGAAACCAGTCTTTCGCGGGTCCTCACATAGACATTTCCACCATAATGATGGTTTGTCTCTCGCTAGCTTGTAGACGTCGGGCATTACGTTCCACTTCCTCCAGGAAGTCTAGGGCATCATCAGAGCCGTCAAACTTAGTTGGCTTAAGGCGCATATAAGCCAAGACGATATCTCGATCAGTGAAAGCAACATTGCGTAACTGTTGCTGCTGTAGTTGCTGACGATGCATATTCTGCACCTCAGCCTAATTGGCTTGCATAGCTGCAATTCCCGTAAGAAATTGATTTAGGTCGAAACCTACGACATTAGGTTGTTGGGCTTGCGCTTGCACTCCAGGTGCCTGTGTATGGGCATCTTGGCCTCCACCTCCTCCGTGAACAGAAGACTCATCTTGAGCTTCTGGATGAGCATCATGCGCCCCTTCTATAACATTTCGTGCTGCAGCGGCAGCTCGTTCTTCTTTTTATCGTTGGTCAGACATCCTGACCAAGACAAACAACGTTACATAGCCGCATTAACGTAAATCGGCAAAAACGTAAATCGCATGTAAAGCGCATCTCATCGCATGCGAATAACAAACTTACGACAGACTCACATCCTAGAGAGAAGGCTGAAAGTTTGAAAATCAAACGAATATGTGACAAAGACAAGACTCGAGTCCTATGTGCTGTAGTAGATTTCTAGGAAAATGGAACACTTATCTGACATGAGCAATCGTAACTGGACCATGCTCTGATACCAACATTGTCACGACCCAATCTCATGGGCCAAGACCGGCGCTAGGGATTGGTAGTGGTAGCTCCGAAACCCGTGGCAAGCCTCAAAACGTAAAACAATTTTTTTCGCAAATATCAAACATCACGCATGACGTACTCATACACGGGTCATGCTAAGAACAAGCCAGGTATACATATCCTCTTGCAATCACAAATCATTAAAACGCAGCAAGCATAACACATTCGTACTTTCAAACATTAAACACAAATCATTAAAACGCAGCAAGCATAACACATTCGTACTTTAAAACATTAAAGTTATATATACAGAAAATCGTTTAATACAAACTGACATACAAAACATCTATTTACTGCAGCTCTAAGAGTAAAGTACTGTTTCTATACATACTTTCAAAAATACAGACTTTTTGAAGTAGGATAGAAGTCTGTTGCTTCAAAAACATCTTTCACCTGAAAGGAAATCTGTGAGGGGTCAATATATGGGAATATACTTAGTGAGTTCATACATTTACTAATAAGTATTCAAGTAAAACATAAAACAATGCAATACCATTCAAATCATATGCAGCCAAGTACAAGATCTGATTGAAACCCTAATCCTCGAACGTATCATTCATATATAATTAAATAAAATTGATCCAAATGGTCCGATCCGGGAGTGTTCACACTCTACCACGTCGATCGCGACCAGATTCTTAATCCCAAAGTGTGATTCCAACTCACTAGATACGCGGACTCCAGGTTACACCGTAACCGAGTGCTCGCTCGTATCGAATTCATTGTCCAACTTTGAAATTCATATTCATATACATGTTCATAATCAAGTTTACAGCTGTATCAAATTACAACTGGTGATCACACAGTCCTATTGTCGCCCAATAGGTAGCACGTTCCATCAGATCAATACCGGTTTCAAGCCAATCATATATGTATTTCATGTCAAAACATTGTATTGAAAGCATTCAATTCAAATGTAAAGCAATACAAAATATTTGCTTGTGTAAATACTTTAAAAGTAAATTATATAAACTCACAGACAATGCTTATCCAAAAATACTTCGGTGCTCAGAAACGTCAAGCTTCTCGAGCTCCTAGTCCAGCTGCTTTTTGCCTCGCCGGATCTAAAACGATTTAATACATGAATAATTCAAATCAATGTCCTATTCTGGGATTGACTCTAGACTCAAGACACGACATGCTACACTCATTAACCGTCGTGCTTCTAACGCGTATATGCCGATAAACGATATCTAACTTATTTACAGATCGAATATCACTTCTAACTCAATTTTTGTTTAACCCTGCTAGGTTAAATAACTCGAACTAATCGATAACTTGTCAATTCGATAACACTGCACGAATAAAGGTTGCGATTTGAAAATAAAACGGTTGAGCGAACTGATGTGCGAGCGCATGTCTGACTGTGCGTTCACACACATGGGATGTGCGATCGCACGCCCCGAGGTCCAATCCGATGGGCTTTCGACCGAATCTCACATTTCTGACATCCAAACAACGCACAAACATATCGAAAACACTAAATCTTAACTAAAAACGCTATAAATCAATCCTAATATCGTTAAAACGATAAAATCATTTTGTAGCCTAAAACTATAACTCGATATATAGTTAAATTCATCCATCCAAACGATAAAACGTCAAGCTTACCGTGATTCGCCACTGAAATACGATCTTTTCGAGTTATAGAACGTCGAAAACGGACGAGAAACGAAATCGAGCGACGGAACCGTAAGAAAACCAACGAAGGGAGTAAAATGATCTGATGAAGGTCTGGATGATTCCTTCATCCCTTTCATTTCTTATATATATAAATGGTTGAAATACACTTTTGTCCTTGAAACTTTTCAAAAGTTTCAATTTAGTCCAAAATCTATTCGCGTCCAAATTTTAAACGGTCTCCGATTGACTCGAAACTTTTATCACAAATACTATTAGATATTTCGCGGACATTGGCGAAATGATTTTCGTTACGAGATTTATATTTTATTTTATATTAATTTTCTGAGTTATTTCCTTAAATCCCGCTAATTCGCTTAATAAAACTTATTCTAAATTCCAATATAATTAAATTAGATTCTTCTTAATCTAATTTATCGGAATTCACGACACGTGACACGACTTAATTATCTTAAAATATTTTGCGTATTACAGTTTCGTAACGTTCAGCTTAAATCGCTAAATAGGTGAAACGTTTGGATTTGTTTCGGAACGTTTGTAAACGTTTGACTTAAATTGCTAAAAATGTGAAACGCTTGGATTTGATTCGTAATGTTTGTAGACGTTTTTCTTAAATGGCTAAAAGGATAAAACGCTTGGTTTCGCTTTGTAACATTTGTAAAGGTTTGGCTTAAATCGCTAAAAATGTGAAACGTTTTGATTTGTTTCGTAACGTTTTAAACGTTTGGATTTGTTTCGTAACGTTTGTAAACGTTTGGCTTAAATCGCTAAAAAGGTGAAACGCTTGGATTTGTTTTGTAACATTTGTAAACGTTTGGCTTAAATCGCTAAAAAGGCGAAACGTTTGGATTTGTTTCGTAACATTTGTAAACGTTTGGCTTAAATCGCTAAAAAGGTGAAACGTTTGGATTTGTTTCGTAACTTTTGTCAACGTTTGGCTCAAATCGCTAAAAAGGTGAAACGTTAGGATTTGTTTCGTAACGTTTGTAAACGTTTGGCTTCAATCGCTAAAAAGGTGAAACGTTTGGATTTGTTTCATATCGTTTGTAAACGTTTGGCTTAAATCGCTAAAAAGGTGAAACGTTTGGATTTGTTTCGTAATGTTTGTAAACGTTTGGCATAAATCGCTAAAAAGGTGAAACGCTTGGATTTGTTTCATAACGTTTGTATACGTTTGGCTTAAATTTCTAAAAAGGTGAAACGCTTGGATTTGTTTCGTAACGTTTGTAAACATTTGGCTTAAATTGCTAAAAAGGTGAAACGCTTGGATTTGTTTTGTAACCTTTGTAAATGTTTGGCTTAAATCGCTAAAAAGGGGAAACGTTTGGATTTATTTCGTAATGTTTGTAAACGTTTTGCTTAAATCGCTAATAAGGTGAAACTTTTGGATTTGTTTCGTAACGTTTGGCTTAAATTCCTTAAAAAGTGAAACGCTTGGATTTGTTTTGTAACGTTTGTAAACCAAAACGTTTGACATATATCGCTAGAAAGGTGAAACGTTTTGTTTAAATCACTAAAAGGGTGAAATGTTTTGATTTATTTCTGAACATTTGTAAAGGGTGAAACGCTTGGATTTGTTTCGTAACGTTTGTAAACAATCGGCTTAAATCGCTAAAATGGGGAAACGTTTGCAAACGTTACGAAACAAATCCAAATGTTTTACCTTTTTATCAATTTAAGCCAAATGTTTACAAAGGTTATGAAACAAAACCGAACGTTTCCCCATTTTAGCGATTTAAGCCAAACGTTTACAAACGTTACAAAACAAAGCCAAACGTTTACAAAAATCCAAACGTTTCACCTTTTTTCCGATTTAAGGCAAACGTTTACAAACGTTACGGAACAAAACCAAACGTTTGAAATTTTTAGCGATGTAAAATGTTTCGAAACAAATCCAAATGTTTCACATTTTTAGCGATTTAAGCCAAACGTTAAGAAACAAATCATGTCCAAACGTGTCCCCATTTTAGCGATTTAAGCCAAATGTTTTGTTTGATAACCTTTGTAAACGTTTGGCTTAAATCGCTAAAAAAGTGAAACGTTTAAATTTGCTTCGTAACTTTTTACACGTTTGGCTTAAATGGCTAAAATGGAGAAACGTTTGGATTTGTTTCGTAACGTTTGCAAACGCTTGGCTTAAATCGCTAAAAGGGTGAAACGTTCGGTTTTGTTTTGTAACGTTTGTAAATGTTTGGCTTAAATCGCTAAAAATGAGAAACGTTTGGAGTTGTTTTGTAAAGTTTGTAAACGTTTGGCTTAAATCGTTAAAATGGGAAAATGTTTGGATTTGTTTCGTAACGTTTGGAAACATTTGGCTTAAATCACTAAAAAGGTGAAATGCTTGGATTTGTTTCGTAAAGTTTGTAAACGCTTGGCTTAAATCGCTAAAAAGTTGAAACATTTGGTTTTGTTTCGTAATGTTTGTAAACGTTTGGCTTAAATCGCTAAAAAGGTGAAATGTTTGGAGTTGTTTCGTAACATTTGTAAACGTTTGGCTTAAATTGCTAAAATGGGGAAACGTTTGGATTTGTTTTGTAACGTTTGTAAACGTTTGGCTTTAATTGCTAAAAATGTGAAACATTTGGATTTATTTTGTAATGTTTATAAATGTTTGGCTTAAATCGCTAAAAAGGCGAAACGTTTGGTTTTGTTTCGTAGCGTATGTAAACTTTTGGCTTAAATCGCTAAAAAGGTGAAACGTTTGGATTTGTTTCGTAATGTTTGTAAACGTTTGGCTTAAATCGCTAAAAAGGTGATGTTTGGATTTGTTTCGTAATGTTTGTAAACGTTTGGCTTAAATCGCTAAAAAGGTGAAACGTTTGGATTTGTTTCATAACGCTTGTATAGGTTTGGCTTTATTTCGTAACGTTTGTAAAACGTATGGCTAAATTCGCAAAAAAGGTGAAACGCTTGGATTTGTTTCGTAACGTTTTAAACCTTTGGTTTTGTTCCGTAGCGTTTGTAAACATTTGGCTTAAACTGCTAAAAATGTGAAACGTTTGGATTTTTTTTTGTAATGTTTATTAACATTTGGCTAAAATCGCTAAAAAGGTGAAACAATTGGTTTTGTTTCGTAACGTTTGTAAACGTTTAGCTTAAATCGCTAAAAAAGTGAAACGTTTGGATTTGTTTCGTAACGTTTGTAAACGTTTGACTTAAATCGCTAAAAAGGGAAAACGTTTAGATTTGTTTTGAAATTTTCGTAAACGTTTGGCTTAAATCGCTAAAAAGGTGATACGTTTGGATTTGTTTTGTAACGTTTGTACATGTTTGGCTTAAATCGCTATAAAGGTCATACTTTTGGTTTTGTTTCGTAACGTTCGTAAACGTTCAGATAAAATTGCTAAAAAGGTGAAATGCTTGGATTTGTTTCGTAACGTTTCAAACGTTTGGATTTGTTTCGTAACATTTGTAAATGTTTGGCTTTAATCGATAAATAGGTGAAACGTTTGGATCTGTTTCATAACGTTTCTAACCGTTCGGCTTAAATTGCTAAAACGAGGAAACTCTTGGATTTGTTTCGTAAAGTTTAACATTTGGCTTAAATCGCTAAAAAGGTGAGACGTTTAGATTTGTTTAGTAACGTTTGTAAACGTTTGGCTGAAATTTCTAAAAAGGTGAAACGCTTTGATGTAGTTCGTAACATTTGTAAACGTTTGGCTTAAATTGCT
This sequence comes from Mercurialis annua, assembly GCF_937616625.2. Taxonomy (NCBI): domain Eukaryota; kingdom Viridiplantae; phylum Streptophyta; class Magnoliopsida; order Malpighiales; family Euphorbiaceae; genus Mercurialis; species Mercurialis annua. Next base: position 27,324,861 of record NC_065576.1, read on the forward strand.
AAAAAGGCGAAACGTTTGGAATTCTTTCGTAAAGTTTGTAAACGTTTGGCTTAAATTTCTAAAAAGGTGAAGCGTTTGGAATTGTATCGTAACGTTAGTGAACGTTTGGCTTAAATCGGTAAAAAGGTGAAACGTTTGGTTTTGTAAGGTTATGAAACAAAACCAAACGTTTAAAACCTTACGTTTCACCTTCTTAGCGATTTAAGCCGTAACGTTTATAAACGTTTGGCTTAAATCGCAAAAAAGGGAAACATTTGGATTTGTTTCATAACGTTTGTAAACGATTTGCTTATATTGAAAGGTTTGGATTTGTTTTGTAATGTTAAATTGCTAAAGAGGTTAAACGTTTGGATTTGATTTGTAACGTTTGTAAACGTTTGGCTTAAATTGCTAAAAAGGTCTAAGGTTTGGATTTGTTTCGTAACGTTTGGCTTAAATCGCTAAAAAGGTGAAACGTTTGGATTTGTTTCATAACGTTTGTAACCGTTTGGCTTAAATAGCGAAAAATTTGAAACGTTTGGATTTGCTTCGTAACGTTTTAAACGTTTGGTTTTGTTCCGTAATGTTTGTAAACGTTTGGCTTAAATTGCTAAAAAATATGAAACGTTTGGATTTGTTTTGTAACGTTTATAAATGTTTGGCTTAAATTGCTGAAAAGGGGAAACATTTGGTTTTCTTTTGTAACATTTGTAAACGTTTGGCTTAAATTTCTAAAAAGGTGAAACATTTGCATTTGTTTCCTGACGTTTGTAAACGTTCGGCTTAAATCACTAAAAAGATGAAACGTTTGGAGTTGTTACGTAACATTTGTAAACGTTTGGCTTAAATCGCTAAAATAGGGAAATGTTTGGATTTGTTTCGTAACGTCTGTAAACGTTTGGCTTCATTCGCTAAAAAGGTGAAACGCTTGGATTTGTTTCGTAACGTTTGTAAACGTTTGGCTTAAATCGCAAAAAAGGTGAAAAAGTTTGGTTTTGTTTTGTAACTTTTGTAAATGTTTGGCTTATATCGCTAAAAATGTGAAACGTTTGGATTTGTTTTGTAACATTTGTAAATGCTTGGCTTAAATTGCTAAAATGGGGAAATGTTTGGATTTGTTTCGTAACGTTTGTAAACGTTTGGCTTATATTGCTAAAAATGTGAAGCATTTGGATTTGTTTTGTAACGTTTATAAACGTTTGGCATAAATCGCTAAAAAGGCGAAACATTTGGTTTGTTTCGTAACGTTAGTAAACGTTTGGCTTAAATCGCGTAAAAGGAGAAACGTTTGGATTTGTTTTGTAACGTTTATAAACGTTTGGCTTAAATTGCTAAAAAGGTGAAACGTTTGGATTTGTTTTGTAACGCTTGTAAACGTTTGGCTTTGTTTCATAACGGTTGTAAAACGTTTGGCTTAAATCGTTAAAAATGTGAAACGTTTGCATTTATTTCGTAACGTTTTAAACGTTTGGTTTTGTTCCGTAACGTTTTTAAACTTTTGACTTAAACTGCTAAAAATATGAAACGTTTGGATTTGTTTTGTAACGTTTATAAAAGTTTGCCTTAAATCGTTAAAAGGTGAAACGTATGATTTTGTTTCGTAACGTTTGTAAACGTTTGGCTTAAATCGCTAAAATTGTGAAACGTTTGGATTTGTTTTGCAAAGTTTGTGAACGTTTGGCTTAAATCGTTAGAAAAGGTGAAACGTTTGGATTTGACTGGTAACGTTCGTAAATGTTTGGCTTAAACTTCTAAACAGGTGAAACACTTAGATTTGATTCGTAACGCTTGTAAACGTTTAGCTTAAATCGCTATATAGGTGAAACGTTTGGTTTTGTTTCGTACCGTTTGTAAATGTTCGGATTAAATTGCTAAAAAGGTGAAATGCTTGGATTTGTTTCGTACGTTTTAAACGTTTGGATTTGTTTCGTAACATTTGTAAACATTTGGCTTAAATCGCTAAAAAGGTGAAATGTTTGGTTTTTTGTTAGGTTGTTCGGATTAAATAGCTAAAAAATTTAAACGTTTGGCTTAAATCGCTAAAAAAGGTGACACGTTTGGATTAAATTACTAAAAAGGGGAAACGTTTGGATTTGTTTAATAACATTTTTAAATGTTTGGCTTTAATTGCTAAAACGGGGAAATGTTTGGATTTGTTTCGTATCGTTTGTAAACGTTTGGCTTAAATTGCTAAAAAGGTGAAACGTTTGGATTTGTTTCGTAACGTTTGTAAACGTTTGGCTTAAATTGCTAAAAAGGTGAAACACTTGAATTTGTAAACGTTTGGCTTAAATTGCTAAAAAGGTGAAACGCTTGGATTTGTTTCGTAACATTTTTAAATGTTTGGCTTAAATCGCTAGAAAGGTGAAACGTTTAGATTTGTATCGTAACGTTTGTAAACGTTTGGCTTAAATTGCTAAAAAGTGAAACGTTTGGATTTATTTCGTAACGTTTGTAAATGTTTGGCTTAAATCGCTAAAAAGGTGAAACGTTTGGATTTGTTTCGTAACGTTTGTAAACATTTGGCTTAAATTGATAAAAAGGTGAAACGTTTGGAATTGTTTCGTAACGTTTGTAAACGTTTGGCTTAAATTGCTAAAAAGGTGAAACATTTGGATTTGTTTTGTAACGCTTGTAAACGTTTGGCTTAAATTGCTAAAAAGGTGAAACGCTTGAATTTGTAAACGTTTGGCTTAAATTGCTAAAAAGATGAAACGCTTGGATTTGTTGCGTAACGTTTGTAAACGTTTGGGGATATTAATCACCCTGGGTCACTGAGTTATTCCAATATTACAGAAAGGGTACTATGTTTCAAATCGTTAAAAAATGGTCACTAAGTTATCAAATTATTTTACGGGATATCACTCGAGGCAAAACGCACTAAATATTTTGCGTTTAATCCTACGTGGCATGCCATAATTACAAAAAAGTGTATAATTCAGTATCATTTTTTAACAAAATGGTATAACTCAGTACCCGTTTTATAATTTGCGATAAATTTAATGACATTCTTTTAAGACGGTGACCTCCCTGAGAAATAATTTGATAACTTAGTGATTATATTTTAACGATTTCAAATTTAGTACCCTTTCTGTAATATTGGAATAATTCAGTGACTTATGGAGTTTAACTTAAATAGCTAAAAAGGTGAAACATTTGGATTTTTTTCCGTAACGTTTGTAAACGTTTGACTTAAATCGCTAAAAAGGTGAAACGTTTGGTTTTGTTTCGTAACGTTTTAAACGTTTTGCTTAAATCGCTAAAATGGGGAAACGTTTGAATTTGTTTCATAATGTTTGTAAACGTTTGGCTTAAATTGCTAAAAAGGTGAAACGTTTCGATTTGTTTCTTAACGTTTGTAAACGTTTGGCTTAAATTGCTAAAAAGGTGAAACGCTTGGATTTGTTTCGTAACATTTGTAAACGTTTGGCTTAAATTGCTAAATAGGTGAAACATTTGGATTTGTTTCGTAACGTTTGTAAACGTTTGGCTTAAATTGCTAAATAGGCGAAACGTTTGGATTTGAAACGTTTGGATTTGTTTCGTAACGTTTGTAAACGTTTGGCTTAAATTGCTAAATAGGGGAAACGTTTGGATTTTTGTTATGTAACGTTTGTAAACATTTGGCTTAAATTGGTAGAAAGGTGAAACGTTTGGATTTGTTTCGTAATGTTTTAAACGTTTTGATTTGGATTTATTTCGTAACGTTTTAAACATTTGGATTTATTTTGTATCATTTTAAACGTTTAGCTTAAATCGTTAAAAAGGTGAAACGTTTGGATTTGTTTCGTAACGTTTGTAAAGGTTTAGCTGAAATTGCTAAAACGGCGAAACTCTTGGATTTGTGTCGTAACCTTTTGTTAACATTTGGTTTTGTTTCGTAACGTTTGTAAACGTTTGGCTTCAATCGCTAAAAAGGTGAAACGCTTTGATTTGTTTCGTAACGTTTTGAAACGTTTGGTATTGTTTCGTAATCTTTGTAAACGTTTGAATTTATTTTGTAACGTTTGAAAACGTTTGGCTTAAATCGGTAAAAAGGTAAAACGTTTGGTTTTGTTTTCTAACCTTTGTAAACGTTTAGTTTTGTTCCGTAACGTTTGTAAACATTTGGCTTAAATTTTTAAAAAGGAGAAATCTTGGATTTGTAAATGTTTGGCTTAAATCGCTAAAAAGGTGAAACGTTTGGATTTGTTTCGTAACGTTTTAAATGTTTGGTGAAACGTTTGGATTTATTTGTAAACATTTGGTTTTGTTTCGTAAGTTTGTAAATGTTTGGCTTAAATTTCTAAAAACGTTTGGTTTTCTTTCGTAAAGTTTGTAAACGTTTGGTTAAATTGCTAAAAAGGAGAAACGTTTAGTTTTGTTCCGTAACGTTTCTAAACGTTTGGCTTCAATCGCTAAAAAGGGGAAACGTTTGGATTTGTTTCGTTATGTTTGTAAACGTTTGGTTTTGTAAGGTTATGAAACAAAACCAAACGTTTAAAACCTTACGTTTCACCTTCTTAGCGATTTAAGCCGTAACGTTTATAAACGTTTGGCTTAAATCGCAAAAAAGGGAAACATTTGGATTTGTTTCATAACGTTTGTAAACGATTTGCTTATATTGAAAGGTTTGGATTTGTTTTGTAATGTTAAATTGCTAAAGAGGTTAAACGTTTGGATTTGATTTGTAACGTTTGTAAACGTTTGGCTTAAATTGCTAAAAAGGTCTAAGGTTTGGATTTGTTTCGTAACGTTTGGCTTAAATCGCTAAAAAGGTGAAACGTTTGGATTTGTTTCATAACGTTTGTAACCGTTTGGCTTAAATAGCGAAAAATTTGAAACGTTTGGATTTGCTTCGTAACGTTTTAAACGTTTGGTTTTGTTCCGTAATGTTTGTAAACGTTTGGCTTAAATTGCTAAAAAATATGAAACGTTTGGATTTGTTTTGTAACGTTTATAAATGTTTGGCTTAAATTGCTGAAAAGGGGAAACATTTGGTTTTCTTTTGTAACATTTGTAAACGTTTGGCTTAAATTTCTAAAAAGGTGAAACATTTGCATTTGTTTCCTGACGTTTGTAAACGTTCGGCTTAAATCACTAAAAAGATGAAACGTTTGGAGTTGTTACGTAACATTTGTAAACGTTTGGCTTAAATCGCTAAAATAGGGAAATGTTTGGATTTGTTTCGTAACGTCTGTAAACGTTTGGCTTCATTCGCTAAAAAGGTGAAACGCTTGGATTTGTTTCGTAACGTTTGTAAACGTTTGGCTTAAATCGCAAAAAAGGTGAAAAAGTTTGGTTTTGTTTTGTAACTTTTGTAAATGTTTGGCTTATATCGCTAAAAATGTGAAACGTTTGGATTTGTTTTGTAACATTTGTAAATGCTTGGCTTAAATTGCTAAAATGGGGAAATGTTTGGATTTGTTTCGTAACGTTTGTAAACGTTTGGCTTATATTGCTAAAAATGTGAAGCATTTGGATTTGTTTTGTAACGTTTATAAACGTTTGGCATAAATCGCTAAAAAGGCGAAACATTTGGTTTGTTTCGTAACGTTAGTAAACGTTTGGCTTAAATCGCGTAAAAGGAGAAACGTTTGGATTTGTTTTGTAACGTTTATAAACGTTTGGCTTAAATTGCTAAAAAGGTGAAACGTTTGGATTTGTTTTGTAACGCTTGTAAACGTTTGGCTTTGTTTCATAACGGTTGTAAAACGTTTGGCTTAAATCGTTAAAAATGTGAAACGTTTGCATTTATTTCGTAACGTTTTAAACGTTTGGTTTTGTTCCGTAACGTTTTTAAACTTTTGACTTAAACTGCTAAAAATATGAAACGTTTGGATTTGTTTTGTAACGTTTATAAAAGTTTGCCTTAAATCGTTAAAAGGTGAAACGTATGATTTTGTTTCGTAACGTTTGTAAACGTTTGGCTTAAATCGCTAAAATTGTGAAACGTTTGGATTTGTTTTGCAAAGTTTGTGAACGTTTGGCTTAAATCGTTAGAAAAGGTGAAACGTTTGGATTTGACTGGTAACGTTCGTAAATGTTTGGCTTAAACTTCTAAACAGGTGAAACACTTAGATTTGATTCGTAACGCTTGTAAACGTTTAGCTTAAATCGCTATATAGGTGAAACGTTTGGTTTTGTTTCGTACCGTTTGTAAATGTTCGGATTAAATTGCTAAAAAGGTGAAATGCTTGGATTTGTTTCGTACGTTTTAAACGTTTGGATTTGTTTCGTAACATTTGTAAACATTTGGCTTAAATCGCTAAAAAGGTGAAATGTTTGGTTTTTTGTTAGGTTGTTCGGATTAAATAGCTAAAAAATTTAAACGTTTGGCTTAAATCGCTAAAAAAGGTGACACGTTTGGATTAAATTACTAAAAAGGGGAAACGTTTGGATTTGTTTAATAACATTTTTAAATGTTTGGCTTTAATTGCTAAAACGGGGAAATGTTTGGATTTGTTTCGTATCGTTTGTAAACGTTTGGCTTAAATTGCTAAAAAGGTGAAACGTTTGGATTTGTTTCGTAACGTTTGTAAACGTTTGGCTTAAATTGCTAAAAAGGTGAAACACTTGAATTTGTAAACGTTTGACTTAAATTGCTAAAAAGGTGAAACGCTTGGATTTGTTTCGTAACATTTTTAAATGTTTGGCTTAAATCGCTAGAAAGGTGAAACGTTTAGATTTGTATCGTAACGTTTGTAAACGTTTGGCTTAAATTGCTAAAAAGTGAAACGTTTGGATTTATTTCGTAACGTTTGTAAATGTTTGGCTTAAATCGCTAAAAAGGTGAAACGTTTGGATTTGTTTCGTAACGTTTGTAAACATTTGGCTTAAATTGATAAAAAGGTGAAACGTTTGGAATTGTTTCGTAACGTTTGTAAACGTTTGGCTTAAATTGCTAAAAAGGTGAAACATTTGGATTTGTTTTGTAACGCTTGTAAACGTTTGGCTTAAATTGCTAAAAAGGTGAAACGCTTGAATTTGTAAACGTTTGGCTTAAATTGCTAAAAAGATGAAACGCTTGGATTTGTTGCGTAACGTTTGTAAACGTTTGGGGATATTAATCACCCTGGGTCACTGAGTTATTCCAATATTACAGAAAGGGTACTATGTTTCAAATCGTTAAAAAATGGTCACTAAGTTATCAAATTATTTTACGGGATATCACTCGAGGCAAAACGCACTAAATATTTTGCGTTTAATCCTACGTGGCATGCCATAATTACAAAAAAGTGTATAATTCAGTATCATTTTTTAACAAAATGGTATAACTCAGTACCCGTTTTATAATTTGCGATAAATTTAATGACATTCTTTTAAGACGGTGACCTCCCTGAGAAATAATTTGATAACTTAGTGATTATATTTTAACGATTTCAAATTTAGTACCCTTTCTGTAATATTGGAATAATTCAGTGACTTATGGAGTTTAACTTAAATAGCTAAAAAGGTGAAACATTTGGATTTTTTTCCGTAACGTTTGTAAACGTTTGACTTAAATCGCTAAAAAGGTGAAACGTTTGGTTTTGTTTCGTAACGTTTTAAACGTTTTGCTTAAATCGCTAAAATGGGGAAACGTTTGAATTTGTTTCATAAAGTTTGTAAACGTTTGGCTTAAATTGCTAAAAAGGTGAAACGTTTCGATTTGTTTCTTAACGTTTGTAAACGTTTGGCTTAAATTGCTAAAAAGGTGAAACGCTTGGATTTGTTTCGTAACATTTGTAAACGTTTGGCTTAAATTGCTAAATAGGTGAAACATTTGGATTTGTTTCGTAACGTTTGTAAACGTTTGGCTTAAATTGCTAAATAGGCGAAACGTTTGGATTTGAAACGTTTGGATTTGTTTCGTAACGTTTGTAAACGTTTGGCTTAAATTGCTAAATAGGGGAAACGTTTGGATTTTTGTTATGTAACGTTTGTAAACATTTGGCTTAAATTGGTAGAAAGGTGAAACGTTTGGATTTGTTTCGTAATGTTTTAAACGTTTTGATTTGGATTTATTTCGTAACGTTTTAAACATTTGGATTTATTTTGTAACATTTTAAACGTTTAGCTTAAATCGTTAAAAAGGTGAAACGTTTGGATTTGTTTCGTAACGTTTGTAAAGGTTTAGCTGAAATTGCTAAAACGGCGAAACTCTTGGATTTGTGTCGTAACCTTTTGTTAACATTTGGTTTTGTTTCGTAACGTTTGTAAACGTTTGGCTTCAATCGCTAAAAAGGTGAAACGCTTTGATTTGTTTCGTAACGTTTTGAAACGTTTGGTATTGTTTCGTAATCTTTGTAAACGTTTGAATTTATTTTGTAACGTTTGAAAACGTTTGGCTTAAATCGGTAAAAAGGTGAAACGTTTGGTTTTGTTTTCTAACCTTTGTAAACGTTTAGTTTTGTTCCGTAACGTTTGTAAACATTTGGCTTAAATTTTTAAAAAGGAGAAATCTTGGATTTGTAAATGTTTGGCTTAAATCGCTAAAAAGGTGAAACGTTTGGATTTGTTTCGTAACGTTTTAAATGTTTGGTGAAACGTTTGGATTTATTTGTAAACATTTGGTTTTGTTTCGTAAGTTTGTAAATGTTTGGCTTAAATTTCTAAAAACGTTTGGTTTTCTTTCGTAAAGTTTGTAAACGTTTGGTTAAATTGCTAAAAAGGAGAAACGTTTAGTTTTGTTCCGTAACGTTTCTAAACGTTTGGCTTCAATCGCTAAAAAGGGGAAACGTTTGGATTTGTTTCGTTATGTTTGTAAACGTTTGGCTTAAATCCATAAAATGGGGAAACGTTTGGATTTATTTCGTAACGTTTGTAAAGGTTTGACTTAAATTGCTAAAAAGGTGAAACGTTCGGTTTTGTTCCGCAACGTTTGTAAACATTTGGCTTAAATTGTAAAAAGATGAAACCCTTGGATTTGTAAACGTTTGGCTTAAATCGCTAAGAAGGTGAAACGTTTGTATTAGTTTCATAATATTTGTAAACGTTTGGCTTCAATAACTAAAAAGGTAAAATGTTTTGATTTGTTTCGTAACGCTTGTAAACGTTTCGCTTAAATTGCTAAAAATGTGAAACGCTTGGATTTGTTTCGTAACATTTGTAAACGTTTGGCTTAAATGCAAAAAAGGTGAAACGTTTGAATTTGTTTCGTAACGTTTTAAAAGTTTGGCTTAAATCACCAAAATGGGGAAACGTTTGGATTTTTTTCGTAACGTTTGTAAACGTTTGGCTTAAATCGCTAAAAAGGTGAAACGTTTGGATTTGTTTCGTAAAGTTTGTATACGTTTGGCTTAAATCGCTAAAGAGGTGAAACATTTGGTTCTGAAAGGATATGAAACAAAACCAAACCTCTAAAACATTATGAAACAAATCCAAACGTTTCACCTGATAAGCGATTTAAGTTGTAACGTTTATAAACGTTTGGCTTAAATCACTAAAAAGGTGAAACGTTTGGATTTGTTTCATAACGTTAGTAAACGTTTGGCTTAATTCGCTAAAAAGGTGAAACGTTTGGTTTTGTTTCGCAACGTTTGGAAACGTTTGGCTTGTATCGCTAAAAAGGTGAAACATTTGGATTTGTTTCGTAACGATTGTAAACGTTTGGCTTAAATCGCTAAAAAGGTGAAACGTTTGGATTTGTTTTGTAACGTTTGTAAACGATTGGCTTAAATCGCCAAAAAGGGGAAACGTTTGGATTTGTTTCGTACCGTTTGTAAACGTTTGGCTTAATTCGCCAAAAAGGTGAAATGTTTGGATTTGTTTCTTAACGTTTGTAAACGTTTGGCTTAAATTTCTAAAAAGGTGAAACGCTTGGATTTGTTTCGTAACGTTTGTAAAGGTTTTGCTTAAATTGCTAAAAAGGTGAAACGCTTGGATTTGTTTCGTTACGTTTGTAAATGTTTGGCTTAAATTGCTAAAAAGGTGAAACGCTTGGATTTGTTTCCTAACCTTTGTAAACGTTTGGCTTAAATTGCTAAAAATATGAAACGTTTGGATTTGTTTCGTAATGTTTGTAAACGTTTGGCTTCAATCGCTAAAAAGGTGAAACGTTTGAATTTGTTTCGTGACGTTTGTAAACGTTTGGCATAAATCGCTAAAAAGGTGAATCGTTTGGATTTGTTTCGTAACGTTTTAAAAGTTTGGCTTAAATCCCTAAAAAGGGGAAACATTTGGATTTGTTTCGTAACGTTTGTAAACGTTCGGCTTAAATTGCTATAAAGGTGAAACGTTTGGTTTTATTTCGTAACGTTTGTTAACGTTTGGCTTAAATTGCTAAAAAAGGTGAAAAGTTTGGATTTGTTTCGGAATGTTTGTAAACGTTTTGCTTAAATTGCTAAAAAGGTGAAATGCTTAGATTTGTTTTGCAACGTTTGTAAACGTTTGGCTTAAATTCCTAAAAATGTGAAACGCTTGTATTTGTTTCGGAACGTTTGTAAACGTTTGGCATAAGTTGCTAAAAAGGTGAAACGCTTGGATTTGTTTTGTAACGTTTGTAAACGTTTGGCTTAAATTGCTAAAAAGGTGAAACGCTTGTTTTTTCGTAACGTTTGCAAAGGTTTTGCCAAAATCGCTAAAAATGCGAAACGTTTGGTTTTGTTTTGTAACGTTTGTAAACGTTTGGTTTAAATCCCTAAAAAGGTGAAACATTTGTATTTGTTTCATAATGTTTGTAAACGTTTGTCTGAAATTGCTAAAAAGGTTAAACGCTTGGATTTGTTTCGTAACGTTTGTAAATGTTTGGCTTAAATTGCTAAAAAGGTTAAACGCTTGGATTTGTTTCCTGACCTTTGTAAATGTTTGGCTTAAATCGCTAAAAAGGTGAAACGTTTGGATTTTTTCGTAACGTTTCTAAGCGTTTGGCTTATATTGCTAAAAAGTTGAAACGCTTGGATTTGTTTCGTAACGTTTGTAAATGTTTGGCTTATATTTCTAAAAAGGTGAAACGCTTGGATTTGTTTTGTAATGTTTGTAAATATTTGGCTTACATTGCTAAAAAGGTGAAACATCTGGATCTGTTTCGTATCGTTTGGCTTAAATCGCGAAAAAGGTGAAACGTTTGGATTTGTTTCGTAACGTTTGTAAACGTTTGGCTTAAATTGCTAAAAAGGTAAAATGCTTGGATTTGTTTCGTAACGTTTGTAAACATTTGGCTTAAATTGCTAAAAAGGTGAAATGTTTGGATTTGTTTCGTTACATTTGTAAACGTTTGGCTTAAATTGCTAAAAAGGTGAAACTCTTGATTTATGTTCCCTAACGTTTGTAAACGTTTGGCTTAAATTGCTAAAAATATGAAACGTTTGGATTTGTTTCGTAACATTTGTAAACGTTAGGCTTCAATCGCGAAAAAGGTGAAACGTTTGGATTTGTTTCGTGACCTTTGTAAACTTTTGGCATAAATCACTAAAAAGGTGAAACGTTTGGATTTGTTTCGTAACATTTTAAACGTTTGGCTTAAATCCCTAAAAAGGTGAAACGTTTGGATTTTTTCGCAATGTTTGTAAACGTTTAGCTTAAATTGCTAAAAGGGTGAAACGTTTGGTTTTGTTTCGTAACGTTTGTAAGCGTTCGGCTTAAATCGCTAAGAAGGTGAAACGTTTGGAATTGTTTTGTAACGTTTGTAAACATTTTGCATAAATTGCTAAAAAGGTGAAGTGCTTGGATTTGTTGTGCAACGTTTGTAAACGTTTGGTTTAAATTTCTAAAAATGTGAAACGGTTGGATTTGTTTCGGAACGTTTGTAAACCTTTGGCTTAAGTTGCTAAAAAGGTGAAACGCTTGGATTTGTTTTGTAACGTTTGTGAATGTTTGGCATAAATTGCTAAAAAGTTGAAACACTTGGTTTTGTTTCGTAACATTTGTAAAGGTTTTGCTTAAATCGCTAAAAATGTGAAATGTTTGGATTTATTTCATAACGTATTAAACGTTTGGTTTTGTTTCGCAACGTTTGTAAACGTTTGGCTTAAATCGCTAAAAAGGTGAAACATTCAGATTTGTTTCGTAACGTTTGTAAATGTTTTGCTTAAATTCCCAAAAAGGCGAAATGTTTGGATTTGTTTCGTAATGTTTGTAAACGTTTGGCTTATATCGCTAAAAAGGTCAATGTTTGGATTTATTTCGTAACGTTTGTAAACGTTCGGCTTTAATCGCTAAAAAGGTGAAACGTTTGGATTTGTTTCGTAATGTTTGTAAACGTTTGGCTTAAATCGCTAAAAAGGGGAAACGTTTGGATTTTTTTCGTAACGTTTGTTAACGTTTGGCTTAAATCGCTAAAAAGGTGAAACGTTTGGATTTTTTTCGTATCGTTTGTAAACGTTTGGCTTAAATTGCTAAAAAGGTGAAACATTTGGATTTATTTCGTAACATTTGGTAACGTTTGGCTTAAATCGCTAAAAAAGTGAAACGTTTAGATTTGTTTCGTAACGTTTGTAAACGTTTGGCATAAATCGCTAAAAACGTGAAACATTTGGATTTGTTTCATAACCTTTGTAAACGTTTGACTTAAATCTCTAAAAAGGCAAAACATTTGGATTTCTTTCGTAACGTTCGTAAACGTTTTTTATAAATCGCTAAAAAGGTGAAACGTTTTGATTTGTTTCGTAACCTTTGTAAACGTTTGGCTTTAATTGCTAAAAAGGTGAAACGTTTGGATTTTTTCGTAACGTTTGGCATAAATCGCTAAAAAGGTGAAATATTTGGATTTATTTGCTAACGTTTTGAACATTTGGCTTAAATAGCTAAAATGGGGAAACATTTGGATTTGTTTCGTAACGTTTGTAAACGTTTGGCCTAAATTGCTAAAAAAGTGAAATGTTTGGTTTTGTTTCTGTCACGACCCAATCTCATGGGCCGAGACCGGCACTAGGGAATGGGAGTGGTAGCTCAGAAACCCGTAGCAAGCCTCATGCATGAAGTACTCATACACTGGTCATGCTAAGAACAAGCCAGGCATACATATCCTCTGGCAATCACAAATCATTAAAATGCAGCAAGCACAACTAATTCGTACTTTTAAAACATTAAAGTTATATATACAGAAAATCGTTTAATACAAACTGACATACAAAACATTTATCTACTGCAGCTCTAAGAGTAAAGTACTGTTTCTTTACATACTTTAAAAAATACAGACTTCTGGAAGTAGGATAGAAGTCTGTTGCTTCAAAAACGTCTTTCACTTGAAAGGAAATCTGTGAGGGGTAAGTATATGGGAATATACTGAGTGAGTTCATACATTTACTAATAAGTATTCAAGTAAAACATAAAACAATGCAATAGCATTCAAATCATATGCAGCCAAGTACAAGATCTAATTGAAACCCTAATCCTCTAACGTATCATTCATATATAATCAAATCAAATTGATCCAAATGGTCCGACCCGGGAGTGTTCACACTCTACCACGTCGATCGCGACCAGACTCTTAATCCCAAAGTGTGAGTCCAACTCACTAGATACGGGGACTCCAGCTTACACCGTAACCGAGTGCTCGCTCGTATCGAATTCATTTTCCAAATTCGAAATTCATATTCATATTCATATTCATATTCAAATTCATATACATGTTCATAATCAAGTTTACAGCTGTATCAAATCAAAACCGGTGATCACACAGTCATATTGTCGCCCAATAGGTAGCACGTTCCATCGAATCAATACCGGTTTCAAACCAATCATATATGTATTTCATGTCAAAACATTGCATTGAAAGCATTCAATTCAAATGTAATGCAATATAAAATATTTGCTTGTGTAAATACTTGAAAGCAAATTATATAAACTCACAGACAACGCTTATCCAAAAATACTTCGGTGCTCAGAAACGTCAAGCTTCTCGAGCTCCTGGTCCAGCTGCTTCTTGCCTCGCCGGATCTAAAACAATTTAAAACATGAATAATTTAAATCAGAGTCCTATTCTAGGATTGACTCTAGACTCAAGACACGACATGCTACACTCATTAACCGTCGTGCTTCTCACGCATATATCCGATAAACGATATCTAACTCGTTTGCGGATCGAATATCATATCCAACTCAATTCTCGTTTAACCTTGTTAGGTTAAATAACTCAAACTAATCGATAACTGGTCAATTCCGATAACAATGCGCGAATACAGGTTGCGATTTGAAAATAAAACGGTCGGGCGAACTGCTGTGCGAGCGCACATCTGACTATGCGTTTGCACACATAGGCCGTGCGATCGCACAGTCTCTTCAGACTGTGCGTTCGCACAGTCACCCTGTGCGTTCGCACAGTCTCTTCAGACTGTGCGTTCGCACAGTCACCCTGTGCGTTCGCACAGTCACCCTGTGCGTTCGCACAGTCACCCTGTGCGTTCGCACAGTCACCCTGTGCGTTCGCATAGTCACCCTGTGCGTTCGTACAGCACTGTGCGTTCGCACAGTAACCCTGTGCGATCGCACAGTGCACTGTGCGTTCGCACAGTTGAGCTGTGTGACGCACAGCCACGAGCTCGCGCCCCGAGGTCCAATCCGACGTGCTTTCGACCCAATCTCACATTTCCGACATCCAAACAACGCACAAACATATCGAAAACACTAAATCTTAACTCAAAACGCTATAAATCAATCCTAATATCGTTAAAACGATAAAATCGTTTCGTGGCCTAAAACTTTAACTCGATATATATTAAAATTCATCCATACAAACGATAAAACGTCAAGCTTACCGTGATTCGCCACTAAAATACGATCATTTCGAGTTATAGAACGTCGAAAACGGACGAGAAACGGAATCGAGCAACGGAACCGTAAGAACACCAACGAAGGAAATAAAATGATCTGATGAAGGTCTAGATGATTCCTTCATGCCTTTCATTTCATATATATATATATATATATATATATATATATATATATATATATATATATATATATATATATATATATATATATATATATATATATATATATATATATATATAAACGGTTAAAATACACTTTGGTCCTTGAAACTTTTCAAAAGTTTCAATTTAGTCCAAAATCTATTCGCGTCCAAATTTTAAACGGTCTCGGATTGACTCGAAACTTTTATCACAAATACTGTAAAATTGTTTTTGGACTTTGGCGAAATAATTTCCGTTACAGGATTTATATTTTATTTTATATTAATTTTCTAAGTTATTTACTTAAATCCCGTTAATTCGCTTAATAAAACTTATTCTAAATTCCAATATAATTAAATTAAATTCTTCTTAATTTAATTTATCGGAATTCATGACACGTGGCACGACTTAATTATCTTAAAATATTTGGGGTATTTCATTCACCCCCCCTAAAAATAAATTCGTCCTTGAATTTAAAAATTTAGCCACAGTGAATAGGTAAGGATACTTCTGTCTCATATCCTCTTCTGTCTCCCACGTGCACTCTTCTACGGACTAACTCCTCCATAGGACTTTCACCATCAGAATCTTCTTTGTTCATAGTTGTCGTATTTGCGTGTCAACAATCTCTACTAGTTGTTCCTCGTAAGTTAATTCTTCACTTACATCCACCACTTGCGGTTGGATTATTCGAGAAGGATCTGATACATATTTCCGAAGCATGGAAATATGAAAGAAAGGATGACCTTGCGACATCTCCGGTGGCAAGTCTAACTTATAGGCAACTGAGCCTATGCGTTCTATGATTTGATAGGGTCCGACGTATCTCGGAGCCAATTTTCCCTTTTTCTGAAACGAATCACTCCCTTCATCGGTGATACTTTGAGAAAAACATAATCTCCGATCAGGAAACTCGATGTCTTTCCTCTTTGGATCCGCGTAACTCTTCTGTCAACTGAACGCTGTATTCAAACATTGTTTTATCAACGGTACTTTCTTTAACGTAACCTAGATGATCTCTGCTCCCATGAGCTTGCGCTCACCGACTTCATCCCAAAAGATGGGAGATCGACATTTACGCCCGTATAATGCTTCGTATGGAGCCATTTCGATGCTTGAGTGATAGCTATTGTTGTAGGCGAATTCGACTAAAGGTAGATATGTGCCCCAGCTACCTCCGAAGTCTAATACGCATAGTCGAAGCATATCTTCTAATGTCTGAATCGTTCGCTCAGACTGGCCGTTTGTCTGAGGATGAAAAGCAGTTCTGGAATTTAATCGCATTCCTAACACTTCTTGTAAGCTCTTCCAGAAATGAGAGGTAAATACAGAACCTCTGTCAGACACGATTGACACGGGAAATCCGTGTAGGCTCACGATCTTATCGATATATTCTTGAGCTAACTTTGCTGCTGAATACGTCGTCTTGATAGGTATAAAGTGCGCTGACTTCGTCAAACGATCCACGATTACCCAATTAGAATTGAAACCTTTCTGCGTCTTAGGTAATCCGACCACGAAATCCATCGTGATTTGCTCCCACTTCCACTCCGGAATGGGTAATGGTTGCTGAAATCCATAGGGTCGTTGATGCTCCAACTTGACTTGCCGACAAGTTGGACATTTTGCTTCAAACTCTGTGATATCTTTCTTCATTCAACTCCACCAATACGTTGTCTTGATGTCGTGGTACATCTTTGTGGAACCAGGATGAACTCTATGGATCATTCCATGAGTCTCTTCCATGATCTTCCGTCTCAAGTCGTCAATGTGTGGTACGCACAATCGATTGCCATATTTCAATATCCCGTTGGCGATATTGAAGTCTTGACTCTTTCCTTGCTGAACTTCCTCAATTAGATACTTTAATTGAGGGTTGTCTGCTTGCAATTCTTTAATTCGATCTATTAACGTCGATCGTATCGTTAGTTAAGCCATTAGGTTTCCAAGAGATGAAATCTCGAACTCTACTCCTTAGCTAAACATCATATGAATTTCTCTAACTAATGGTCTCCGCCATGTTGTCGTGATATGTGCGAGACTTCCCGCTGATTTTCTAGTTAGCGCATCCGCCACTACGTTGGCTTTGCCTGGATGGTATTGTATCGTACAGTCGTAATCTTTCAATAACTCCATCTATCTTCGCTGTCTGAGGTTCAACTATTGTTGATCGAAAATGTATTTCAAGCTTTTATGGTCTCTAAATATCTCGCACGTGGCGACGTATAAATAATATTTCCAAATTTTTAGCGCGAAAATCACCGCTGCCAACTCTAGATCATGCGTCGGATAGTTCATCTCGTGCTTTTTAAGTTGTCGCGAGGCGTACGCGATTACTCGGCCATGCTGCATAAGGACACATCCTAGTCCAACTCTTGATGCATCACAGTAAACTGTGAATCCTTCCGTTCCTTCTGGTAGCGCTAAGACTGGTGCCGTCGTCAGACATTCTTTCAGTTTCAAAAAACTAAGCTCACACTGGTCCGCCAATTGAATTTGACGTTCTTCTGAGTCAGCTTCGTCAAAGGTACAACGATCTTTGAAAATTCCTGTACGAATCGTCTATAATATCCCGCTAAACCAAGGAAACTTCGAACTTCGATAACCGATTCAGGTCGTTTTCATTCTATCACGGCTTCGATCTTCTTT
Organism: Mercurialis annua; assembly: GCF_937616625.2. NCBI lineage: Eukaryota > Viridiplantae > Streptophyta > Magnoliopsida > Malpighiales > Euphorbiaceae > Mercurialis > Mercurialis annua. The sequence goes on from NC_065576.1 coordinate 27,342,302, forward strand.
GGGTCAACTTTGATACCGCTTTGTGATACCACATGGCCCAAGAAAGCTACTTCAGTTAGCCAAAATTCACATTTCGAGAATTTGGCATAAAGCTGATGCTCTCTCAGCGTATGAAGTACTATCCGTAGATGATGTGCATGCTCTTCTTTCGTACGTGAATATATCAAAATGCCGTCGATGAACATGATCACGATCTGATCCAAGTATGGCTTGAATATTCTATTCATTAGATCCATGAAGGCTGCTGGCGCATTCGTCAATCCGAATGACATAACGAGAAACTCGTAATGTCTGTATCGAGTTCGAAAAGCAGTCTTCTGAATATCACCATCGCGAATCTTCAGCTGATGATAGCCTGATCTCAGATCAATCTTGGAGAAGTACTTCACTCCTTGTAATTGGTCGAACAAATCGTCAATTCTAGGTAACAGATACTTGTTCTTGATCGTCACCTTGTTCAATTGTCGATAATCTATACAAAGTCAAAATGATCCATCCTTCTTTTTCAAGAACAACACTGGTGCACCCCACGGGGATATACTCGGTCTGATAAAGCCACAATCGAACAACTCTTCTAGTTGATCTTTTAGTTCGTTAAGCTCCGCAGGTGCCATACGATAAGGAGGTATCAGTATTGGCTTCGTGCCTGGAGCCAATTCGATACAGAACTCAATCTCGCGATCTGGGGGTCATCCAGATAACTCCTCTGGAAAAACGTCTGGATATTCTAATACAACTGGTACATCGCTTAAGTTTACGCTTTTCTTCTCCATGTCTCGTACTACGGCCAGGAATCCTTGGCATCCCTTCCTTAACATACGAGAAGCTTTAAGAGCGGAAATGATACTAGTAGGAGATTATGCCTTGTCACCCTGAATTGAAACTGGTTCAATTCTAGGCGTATTGAACGTTACTGTCTTCTTTCGACAATCCATATTGGCATAGTGCTGAGCTAGCCAATTCATTCCTAGTATGAAGTCAAAAGCTAACACTTCAAGCAAAATCAAGTCAACCAATAAGTCTCGTCCTTGAACTTTCATAGGACAGGACGGATAAACGATACTAACTTCCACACTTTTACCTACTTGGGTGGCTACTCATAAGGGGTTCATAAGATACGATGGTTGCACTCCTAACTTACTAGCGAAGCTAGGCGAAACAAAAGAATGCGTAGCGCCCGGATCAAATAAAACTAATGCGTCTTGAGAAACGATAGGAAAGGTACCTTGCACCACATCATTAGAAGCCTGAGCCTCCAGAGGATTCAATGCAAACACTTTGGCCTGACTTCCACCAGCCTTTGAAGTCTGACCAGTACCACGACCTCCGCCGTTTCTTCCTCCTCGATTTGCGTAACCACGACCTCTCTGGCCAGTAAGCGTACTTCCCGTCTGATCATATCCTGACGCCGCTTGATGTGCAGTCCTTTTCTGCTGATAGGAAGGCCATACTGCTGTAGTCATGAAGCGTTGAGGCATCTGCCTCGGACAATCATTAGCAAAGTGACCATGCTGGCCACAGTTGAAACACGCTCCAGAAATGCTACGACATATTCCATAATGCCTCTTGTTTCAATTTAGACAGATTGGTGCCCCGCCTCCCATGTCACTCATAGATCTGGCACGAAATCATGTGCCTGAGGCACTAACCCTAGTTCCATATCGAGCCCTCTTATTTCTTTGCTGACGTGATGTTGGTCGAGAGTGACTTCCAACGTACGACTGGGTAGGTGCGCTATGTATGCTGTGGAACGTATTACTTCCCATAGGCGCAACATTAGAAGGATCGGGAATCTTCCATAAACGGATCAGAGAAACCTCCATTTGTCTAGCGCTGTCGATCACTTGCACTAGGGTTCTTCCAATATCTGATGTCAAACTCACAAATTCGGCTCCTAAGCCTTCTACAAACCTCGAATTCACCCTGACCGGGTCTGCAGTTAGATCGGGTGCAAACCTGCTTACTCTAGTAAACTCAGTAACAAACTCTTGCACAGACCGATTGGCCCTACTCAGGGTTAGCCACCGATTACGATAGCTCTCCATCACCGCATACGGTAAGAAAAATTCTCTATAACGGTTCCCAAATTCAGCTTAAGTCATAGTGTTCATGGTTGGCTGAATATGCTGCTGAAACCAGTCTTTTGCGGGTCCTCACATAGACATTTCCACCATAATGATGGTTTGTCTCTCGCTAGCTTGTAGACGTCGGGCATTACGTTCCACTTCCTCTAGGAAGTCTAGGGCATCATCAGAGCCGTCAAACTTAGTTGGCTTAAGGCGCATATAAGCGAAGACGATATCTCAATCAGTGAAAGCAACATTGCGTAACTGTTGCTGCTGTAGTTGCTGACGATGCATATTCTGCACCTCAGCCTAATTGGCTTGCATAGCTGCAATTCCCGTAAGAAATTAATTTAGGTCGAAACCTACGACATTAGGTTGTTGGCCTTGCGCTGGAACTCCTGGTGCCTACGCATGGGCCTCTTGGCTTCCACCTCCTCCGTGAATAAAAGACTCATCTTGAGCTTCAAGATGAGCATCATGCGCCCCTTCTATAACATTTCGTGCTGCAGCGGCAGCTCGTTCTTCTTTTTGTCGTTGGTCAGACATCCTGACCAAGACAAACAACGTTACATAGCCGCATAAACGTAAATCGGAAAAAATGTAAATCGCATGTAAAGCACATCTCATCACATGCGAATAACAAACTTATGACAGACTCACATCCTAGAGAGAAGGCTGAAAGTTTGAAAATCAAACGAATACGTGACAAAGACAAGACTCGAGTCCTATGTGATGCAGTAGATTCCTAAGAAAATCGAACACTTATCTGACATGAGCAATGGTAACTGGACCATGCTCTGATACCAACATTGTCACGACCCAATCTCATGCGCCGAGACCGGCGATAGGGAATGGGAGTGGTAGCTCCAAAACCCGTGGAAAGCCTCAAAACGTAAAACAATTTTTTTCGCAAATATCAAACATCACGCATGACGTACTCATACACGGGTCATGCTAAGAATAAGCCAGGTATACATATCCTCTGGCAATCACAAATCATTAAAACGCAACAAACATAACACATTCGTACTTTAAAACATTAAAGTTATATATACAGAAAATCGTTTAATACAAACTGACATACAAAACATCTATCTGCTGCAGCTCTAAGAGTAAAGTACTATTTCTATACATACTTTCAAAAATACAGACTTTTAGAACTATGATAGAAGTCCGTTGCTTCAAAAACATCTTTCACCTGAAATGAAATCTGTGTGCAGGGGCGGATTCAGGGGGGGTGGAAGAGGGTCGTCCGACCCTCTTCGCCGGAAAAAATAAAAAAAAACAATTTTTTCGTAAAGGGGCGGTTATAACCGCCCCTAAAAACCGCCCCTATATGTGATAGGGGCGGTTTTTTCTCTTGTAGGGGCGGTTAAAACCGCCCCTACAAGTAATGATTATTAATTTTTTACTGTTTTTACCCTTATTTTATATCTCTAAGTGACCGAACTCAAAAATTTCGACCCTCCTGACTTGGACTCCTGGTTCCGCCCCTGTCTGTGAGGGATCAGTATATGGGAATATACTGAGTGAGTTCATACATTTACTAATAAGTATTCAAGTAAAACATAAAACAATGCAATACCATTCAAATCATATGCAGACAAGTACAAGATCCGATTGAAATCCTAATCCTCGAACGTATCATTCATATATAATCAAATCAAATTGATCCAAATGGTCCGACCCGGGAGTGTTCACACTCTACCACGTCGATCGCGACCAGACTGTTAATCCCAAAGTGTGAGTCCAACTCACTAGATACGGGGACTCCAGGTTACACCGTAACCGAGTGCTCGCTCGTATCGAATTCATTGTCCAACTTTGAAATTCATATTCATATTCATATACATGTTCATTATCAAGTTTACAGCTGTATCAAATCAAAACACGTGATCACACAGTCCTATTGTCGCCAAATAGGTAGCACATTCCATCGGATCAATACCGGTTTCAAACCAATCATATATGTATTTCATGTCAAAACATTGCATTGAAAGCATTGAATTCAAATGTAAAGCAATATAAAAATTTGTTTGTGTAAATACTTTAAAAGTAAATTATATAAACTCACAGACAACGCTTATCCAAAAATACTTCGGTGCTCAGAAACGTCAAACTTCTCGAGCTCATTAACTGTCGTGCTTCTCACGCGTATATTCCGATAAACGATCTCTAACTCGTTTACGGATCGAATATCACTTCTAACTCAATTCTCGTTTAACCTTGTTAGGTTAAATAACTCAAACTAATCGATAACTGGTCAATTACGATAACACTGCGCGAATACAGGTTGCTATTTGAAAATAAAACGGCCGGGCGAACTGATGTGCGAGCGCACGTCTGACTGTGCGTTTGCACACATGGGCTGTACGATCGCACGCCCCGAGGTCCAATATGACGTGCTATCCACCGAATCTCACATTTCTGACATCCAAACAACGCACAAACATATCGAAAACACTAAATCTTAACTCAAAACGCTATAAATCAATCCTAATATCGTTAAAACGATAAAATTGTTTTGTGGCCTAAAACTATAACTCGATATATAATTAAATTCATCCATCCAAATGATAAAACGTCAAGCTTACCGTGATTCGCCACTAAAATACGATCGTTTCGAGTTATAGAACGTCGAAAACGGACGAGAAACGAAATCGAGCGACGGAACCGTAAGAAAACCAACGGAGAGAGTTAAATGATCTGATTAAGGTCTGGATGATTCCTTCATCCCTTTCATTTCTTATATATATAAATGGTTGAAATACACTTTGGTCCTTGAAACTTTTCAAAAGTTTCAATTTAGTCCAAAATCTATTCGCGTCCAAATTTTAAACGGTCTCCGATTGACTCAAAACTTTTATCACAAATACTATAAAATATTTTGCGGAATTTGGCGAAATGATTTCCATTACGGGATTTATATTTTATTTTATATTAATTTTCTGAGTTATTTCCTTAAATCCCGCTAATTCGCTTAATAAAACTTATTCTAGATTCCAATATAATTAAATTAAATTCTTCTTAATCTAATTTATCGGAATTGACGACACGTGGAACGCCTTAATTATCTTAAAATATTTGGTGTATTACAGTTTCGTAACATTTGTAAACGTTCGGCTTAAATCGCTAAATAGGTGAAACGTTTGGATTTGTTTCGGAACATTTGTAAACGTTTGGCTTAAATTGCTAAAAAGGTGAAACGCTTGGATTTGATTCATAACGTTTGTAAACGTTTTTCTTAAATGGCTAAAAAGGTGGTTTTTCTTGGTAACATTTGTAAAGGTTTGACTTAAATCGCTAAAAATGTGAAACGTTTGGATTTGTTTCGTAACGTTTTAAACGTTTGGTTTTGTTTCGTAACATTTGTAAACGTTTGGCTTAAATCGCTAAAAAGGGGAAACGTTTGGATTTGTTTTGTAACATTTGTAAACATTTGGCTTAAATCGCTAAAAAGGCGAAACGTTTGGATTTGTTTCGAAACGTTTATAAACGTTTGGCTTCAATCGCTTAAAAGGTGAAACGTTTGGATTTGTTTCGTAACGTTTGTCAACGTTTGGTTTAAATAGCTAAAAAGGTGAAACGTTTGGATTTGTTTCGTAACGTTTATAAATGTTTGGCTTTAATCGCTAAGAAGGTGAAACGTTTGGATTTGTTTCGTAACGTTTGTAAACATTTGGCTTAAATCGCTAAAAAGGTGAAACGTTTGGATTTGTTTCGTAACGTTTGTAAACATTTGGCTTAAATCGCTAAAAAGGTGAAACGCTTGGATTTATTTCGTAATGTTTGGCTTAAATTGCTAAAAAGGTGAAACCCTTGGATTTGTTTCGTAATGTTTGTAAACATTTGGCTTAAATTGCTAAAAAGATAAAACGCTTGGATTTGTTTCGTAACCTTTGTAAATGTTTGGCTTAAATCGTTAAAAAGGTGAAACGTTTGGATTTGTTTCGTAACGTTGGTGAACGTTTGGCTTAAATCGCTAAAAAGGTGAAACTTTTGGATTTGTTTCATAACGTTTGGCTTAAATTGCTAAAAAAGTGAAACGCTTGGATTTGTTTCGTAACGTTTGTAAACTTTTGGCTTAAATTGCTAAAAAGGTGAAACGCTTGGATTTGTTTTGTAATGTTTGTAAACATTTGGCTTAAATTTCCAAAAAGTGGTTATGAAACAAAACCAAATGTTTAAAACGTTACGAAACAAATCCAAACGTTTCACCTTTTTATCGATTTAAGCCGTAACGTTTACAAACGTTTGGCTTATATCGCTAAAAAGGTGAGTCATTTGGATTTGTTTCATAGCGTTTGTAAACGTTTGGCTTAAATTGCTAAAAAGGTAAAACGTTTGGTTTTCTTTTGTAACATTTGTAAACGTTTGGCTTAAATTGCTAAAAAGGGAAAACGTTTGGATTTGTTTTGTTAAGTTTGTAAATGTTTGACTTAAATTGCTAAAAAGGTAAAACGTTTGGATTTGTTTTGTAATGTTTATAAACGTTTTTCTTAAATTGCTAAAAGGGAAAACGTTTGGATTTGTTTCGTAGCGTTTTTAAACGTTTGGCTTCAATCGCTTAAAAGGTGAAACATTTGGATTTGTTTCGTAATGTTTGTAAACGATTGGCTTAAATAGCTAAAAAGATGAAACGCTTGGATTTGTTTCGTAACATTTGTAAATGTTTGGCTTAAATCACTAAAAAGGTGAAACGTTTGGATTTGCCTCGTAACGTTTGTAAACGTTTGGCTTACATTGCTAAAAAAGTGAAATGTTTTTATTTATTTCGTAACGTCTATAAACGTTTGGCTTAAATTGCTTAAAGCGTGAAACACTTGGATTTGTTTCGTAACGTTTGTAAACGTTTGGCTTAAATCGCTAAAATGAGGGAACGTTTACAAACGTTACGAAACAAACCCAAATGTTTCACCTTTTTAGCAATTTATGTCAAATGTTTACAAAGGTTATGAAACAAACCCAAACGTTTCCCCATTTCAGCTATTTAAGCCAAACGTTTACAAATGTTACGAAACAAAGCAAAACGTTTACAAATGTTACGAAACATATCCAAACGTTTCCCCTTTATTGTGATTTAAGCCAAACGTTTACAAACGTGACGAAACTAATCCAAGCGTTTTACGTTTTTAGCAATTTAAGCCAAACGTTTATAAACGTTACGGAACAAAACCAAACGTTCCACATTTTTAGCTATTTAAGGCAAACGTTTACAAACGTTACGAAACAAATCTAAACGTTTCACATTTTTAGCGATTTAAGCCAAACGTTTACAAACGTTACGAAACAAATCCAATCTAAACGTTTTTCCATTTTAGCGATTTAAGCCAAACGTTTTATTTCATAACCTTTGTAAACGTTTGGCTTAAATCGCTAAAAACGTGAAACATTTGGATTTGTTTCGTAACGTTTGTAAACATTTGGCTTAAATCGCTAGAAATATTTGGATTTGTTTCATAACATTTTAAACGTTTGGCTTAAATGGCTAAAATGGGGAAACATCTGGATTTGTTTTGTAACGTTTGTAAACATTTGGCTTAAATCGCTAAAAATGGGGAAACGTTTGGATTTGTTTCGTAACGTTCGTAAACGTTTGGCTTAAATTGCTAAAAATGTGAAAAGTTTGAATTTGTTTTATAACGTTTATAAACGTTTGGCTTAAATCGCCAAAAAGATGAATTGTTTGGTTTTGTTTCGTAACATTTGTAAACGTTTGGCTTAAATCGCTAAAAAGGTGAAACATTTGGATTTGTTTTGTAACGTTTGTATACATTTGGCTTAAATCGCTAAAAAGGTGAACCGTTTGGATTTGTTTTATTATGTTTCTAAACGTTTGGCAAAAAAGGGAAAACGTTTGGATTTGCTTTGTAACGCTTATAAACGTTTGGCTTAAATTGCTAAAAAGGTGAAACGCTTGGATTTGTTTCGTAATGCTTGTAAACGTTTGGCTTTGTCTCGTAACGTTTGTAAAACGTTTGGCTTAAATCGCTTATAATGTGAAATGTTTCGAATTGTTTCGTAACGTTTTAAACGTTTGGTTTTGTTCCGTAACGTTTGTAAACGTTTGGCTTAAATTGCTAAAAATATGAAACGTTTGGATTTGTTTTGTAACGTTTATAAACGTTTGGCTTAAATTGCTAAAAAGGTGAAACGTTTGGTTTTCTTTCGTAACGTTTGTAAACGTTTGGCTTAAATTGCTAAAAAGGTGAAATATTTGGATTTGTTTCATGACTTTTGTAAATGTTTGGTTTAAATTGCTAAAAAGGTGAAACGTTCGGATTTGTTTCGTAGCGTTTGTAAACATTTGGCCTAAATTGCGAAAAAGGTGAAATATTTGGATTTGTTTTGTAGCGTTTGTAAACATTTGGCTTAAATCGCTAAAAAGGTGAAATGTTTGGATTTAGCTTAAATCGCTAAAAAAGGCGTTTGGATTTTTTTCGTATCGTTTGTAAATGTTTAGCTTAAAACGCTAAAAAGGTGAAACGGTTGGATTTGCCTCGAAACGTTTGTTAACGTTTGGTTTAAATCACTAAAAGGGTGAAATGTTTTAATTTATTTCTTAACATTTGAAAAGGGTGAAACGCTTGGATTTGTTTCATAACCTTTGTAAACGTTTGGCTTAAATCGTTAAAAATGTGAAACATTTGGATTTGTTTCATAACGTTTGTAAACCATTGGCATATATCGCTAGAAACGTTTGGATTTGCTTCGTAAAGTTTTAAACGTTTGGCTTAAATCGCTAAAATGGGGAAACGTTTGGATTTGTTTCGTAACGTTTGTAAACGCTTGGCTTAAATCGCTAAAAAGGTTAAACGTTTGGTTTTGTTTTGTAACGTTTGTAAATGTTTGGCTTATATCGCTAAAAATGTGAAACAATGGAGTTGTTTCTTAACATTTGTAAACGTTTGGCTTAAATCGCTAAAATGGGGAAATGTTTGGATTTGTTTCGTAACGTTTGTAAACATTTTGCTTAAATCACTAAAAAGGTGAAATGCTTGGATTTGTTTCGTAACGTTTGTAAATGCTTGGCTTAAATTACTAAAAAGGTGAAACATTTGGTTTTTTTTGTAATGTTTGTAAATGTTTGGCTTAAATCGCTAAAAATATAAAACGTTTGGAGTTATTTCGTAACATTTGTAAACGTTTGGCTTAAATTACTAAAATGGGGAAACGTTTGGATTTGTTTTGTAACGTTTGTAAACATTTGACTTTAATTGCTAAAAATGTGAAACATTTGGATTTGTTTTACAACGTTTATAAATGTTTGGTTTAAATCGCTAAAAAGGCGAAACGTTTGGTTTTGTTTCGTAACGTATGTAAACGTTTGGCTTCAATCGCTAAAAAGATGAAACGTTTGGATTTGTTTCGTAATGTTTGTAAACGTTTGGCTTAAATCGCTAAAATAATGATGTTTGGATTTGTTTCGTAATGTTTGTAAACGTTTGGCTTAAATCGCTAAAAAGGTGAAACGTTTCGATTGGTTTCATAACGCTTGTATACGTTTGACTTTGTTTCATAACGTTTGTAAAACGTATGTCAAAAATCGCAAAAAGGTGAAACACTTGGATTTGTTTCGTAACGTTTTAAACCTTTGGTTTTGTTCCGTAACGTTTGTAATCGTTTGGCTTAAACTGCTAAAAATGGGAAACATTTGGATTTTTTTTTGTAAAGTTTATTAACGTTTGGATTAAATCGCTAAGAAGGTGAAACATTTTGTTTTGTTTCGTAACGTTTGTAAATGTTTGGCTTAAATCGCTAAAAAGGTTTTCGTTTGGATTTGTTTCGTAACGTTTGTAAACGTTTGGCTTAAATCGCTAAAAAGGTGAAACATTTGGATTTGTTTTGTAATGTTTGTAAACGTTTGGCTTAAATCGCTAAAAAGGGGAAATGTTTCGGTTAAATCGCCAAAAAGATGAATTGTTTGGTTTTGTTTCGTAACATTTGTAAACGTTTGGCTTAAATCGCTAAAAAGGTGAAACATTTGGATTTGTTTTGTAACGTTTGTATACATTTGGCTTAAATCGCTAAAAAGGTGAACCGTTTGGATTTGTTTTATTATGTTTCTAAACGTTTGGCAAAAAAGGGAAAACGTTTGGATTTGCTTTGTAACGCTTATAAACGTTTGGCTTAAATTGCTAAAAAGGTGAAACGCTTGGATTTGTTTCGTAATGCTTGTAAACGTTTGGCTTTGTCTCGTAACGTTTGTAAAACGTTTGGCTTAAATCGCTTATAATGTGAAACGTTTCGATTTGTTTCGTAACGTTTTAAACGTTTGGTTTTGTTCCGTAACGTTTGTAAACGTTTGGCTTAAATTGCTAAAAATATGAAACGTTTGGATTTGTTTTGTAACGTTTATAAACGTTTGGCTTAAATTGCTAAAAAGGTGAAACGTTTGGTTTTCTTTCATAACGTTTGTAAACGTTTGGCTTAAATTGCTAAAAAGGTGAAATATTTGGATTTGTTTCATGACTTTTGTAAATGTTTGGTTTAAATTGCTAAAAAGGTGAAACGTTCGGATTTGTTTCGTAGCGTTTGTAAACATTTGGCCTAAATTGCGAAAAAGGTGAAATATTTGGATTTGTTTTGTAGCGTTTGTAAACATTTGGCTTAAATCGCTAAAAAGGTGAAATGTTTGGATTTGGCTTAAATCGCTAAAAAAGGCGTTTGGATTTTTTTCGTATCGTTTGTAAATGTTTAGCTTAAAACGCTAAAAAGGTGAAACGGTTGGATTTGCCTCGAAAAGTTTGTTAACGTTTGGTTTAAATCACTAAAAGGGTGAAATGTTTTAATTTATTTCTTAACATTTGAAAAGGGTGAAACGCTTGGATTTGTTTCATAACCTTTGTAAACGTTTGGCTTAAATCGTTAAAAATGTGAAACATTTGGATTTGTTTCGTAACGTTTGTAAACCATTGGCATATATCGCTAGAAACGTTTGGATTTGCTTCGTAAAGTTTTAAACGTTTGGCTTAAATCGCTAAAATGGGGAAACGTTTGGATTTGTTTCGTAACGTTTGTAAACGCTTGGCTTAAATCGCTAAAAAGGTTAAACGTTTGGTTTTGTTTTGTAACGTTTGTAAATGTTTGGCTTATATCGCTAAAAATGTGAAACAATGGAGTTGTTTCTTAACATTTGTAAACGTTTGGCTTAAATCGCTAAAATGGGGAAATGTTTGGATTTGTTTCGTAACGTTTGTAAACATTTTGCTTAAATCACTAAAAAGGTGAAATGCTTGGATTTGTTTCGTAACGTTTGTAAACGCTTGGCTTAAATTACTAAAAAGGTGAAACATTTGGTTTTTTTTGTAATGTTTGTAAATGTTTGGCTTAAATCGCTAAAAATATAAAACGTTTGGAGTTATTTCGTAACATTTGTAAACGTTTGGCTTAAATTACTAAAATGGGGAAACGTTTGGATTTGTTTTGTAACGTTTGTAAACATTTGACTTTAATTGCTAAAAATGTGAAACATTTGGATTTGTTTTATAACGTTTATAAATGTTTGGTTTAAATCGCTAAAAAGGCGAAACGTTTGGTTTTGTTTCGTAACGTATGTAAACGTTTGGCTTCAATCGCTAAAAAGATGAAACGTTTGGATTTGTTTCGTAATGTTTGTAAACGTTTGGCTTAAATCGCTAAAATAATGATGTTTGGATTTGTTTCGTAATGTTTGTAAACGTTTGGCTTAAATCGCTAAAAAGGTGAAACGTTTCGATTGGTTTCATAACGCTTGTATACGTTTGACTTTGTTTCGTAACGTTTGTAAAACGTATGTCAAAAATCGCAAAAAGGTGAAACACTTGGATTTGTTTCGTAACGTTTTAAACCTTTGGTTTTGTTCCGTAACGTTTGTAATCGTTTGGCTTAAACTGCTAAAAATGGGAAACATTTGGATTTTTTTTTGTAAAGTTTATTAACGTTTGGCTTAAATCGCTAAGAAGGTGAAACATTTGGTTTTGTTTCGTAACGTTTGTAAATGTTTAGCTTAAATCGCTAAAAAGGTTTTCGTTTGGATTTGTTTCGTAACGTTTGTAAACGTTTGGCTTAAATCGCTAAAAAGGTGAAACATTTGGATTTGTTTTGTAATGTTTGTAAACGTTTGGCTTAAATCGCTAAAAAGGGGAAATGTTTCGGTTAAATCGCCAAAAAGATGAATTGTTTGGTTTTGTTTCGTAACATTTGTAAACGTTTGGCTTAAATCGCTAAAAAGGTGAAACATTTGGATTTGTTTTGTAACGTTTGTATACATTTGGCTTAAATCGCTAAAAAGGTGAACCGTTTGGATTTGTTTTATTATGTTTCTAAACGTTTGGCAAAAAAGGGAAAACGTTTGGATTTGCTTTGTAACGCTTATAAACGTTTGGCTTAAATTGCAAAAAAGGTGAAATGCTTGGATTTGTTTCGTAACGCTTGTAAACGTTTGGCTTTCTTTCGTAACATTTGTAAAACGTTTGGCTTAAATCGCTAAAGATGTGAAACGTTTTGATTTGTTTCGTAACGTTTTAAACGTTTGGTTTTGTTCCGTAACGTTTGTAAACGTTTGGCTTAAATTGCTAAAAATATGAAACGTTTGGATTTGTTTTGTAACGTTTATAAACGTTTGGCTTAAATTGCTAAAAATGTGAAACGTTTGGTTTTCTTTCGTAACGTTTGTAAACGTTTGGCTTAAATTGCTAAAAAGGTGAAATATTTGGATTTGTTTCATGACTTTTGTAAATGTTTGGTTTAAATTGCTAAAAAGGTGAAACGTTCGGATTTGTTTCGTAGCGTTTGTAAACATTTGGCCTAAATTGCGAAAAAGGTGAAATATTTGGATTTGTTTTGTAGCGTTTGTAAACATTTGGCTTAAATCGCTAAAAAGGTGAAATGTTTGGATTTGGCTTAAATCGCTAAAAAAGGCGTTTGGATTTTTTTCGTATCGTTTGTAAATGTTTAGCTTAAAACGCTAAAAAGGTGAAACGGTTGGATTTGCCTCGAAACGTTTGTTAACGTTTGGTTTAAATCACTAAAAGGGTGAAATGTTTTAATTTATTTCTTAACATTTGAAAAGGGTGAAACGCTTGGATTTGTTTCATAACCTTTGTAAACGTTTGGCTTAAATCGTTAAAAATGTGAAACATTTGGATTTGTTTCGTAACGTTTGTAAACCATTGGCATATATCGCTAGAAACGTTTGGATTTTCTTCGTAAAGTTTTAAACGTTTGGCTTAAATCGCTAAAATGGGGAAACGTTTGGATTTGTTTCGTAACGTTTGTAAACGCTTGGCTTAAATCGCTAAAAAGGTTAAACGTTTGGTTTTGTTTTGTAACGTTTGTAAATGTTTGGCTTATATCGCTAAAAATGTGAAACAATGGAGTTGTTTCTTAACATTTGTAAACGTTTGGCTTAAATCGCTAAAATGGGGAAATGTTTGGATTTGTTTCGTAACGTTTGTAAACATTTTGCTTAAATCACTAAAAAGGTGAAATGCTTGGATTTGTTTCGTAACGTTTGTAAACGCTTGGCTTAAATTACTAAAAAGGTGAAACATTTGGTTTTTTTTGTAATGTTTGTAAATGTTTGGCTTAAATCGCTAAAAATATAAAACGTTTGGAGTTATTTCGTAACATTTGTAAACGTTTGGCTTAAATTACTAAAATGGGGAAACGTTTGGATTTGTTTTGTAACGTTTGTAAACATTTGACTTTAATTGCTAAAAATGTGAAACATTTGGATTTGTTTTATAACGTTTATAAATGTTTGGTTTAAATCGCTAAAAAGGCGAAACGTTTGGTTTTGTTTCGTAACGTATGTAAACGTTTGGCTTCAATCGCTAAAAAGATGAAACGTTTGGATTTGTTTCGTAATGTTTGTAAACGTTTGGCTTAAATCGCTAAAATAATGATGTTTGGATTTGTTTCGTAATGTTTGTAAACGTTTGGCTTAAATCGCTAAAAAGGTGAAACGTTTCGATTGGTTTCATAACGCTTGTATACGTTTGACTTTGTTTCGTAACGTTTGTAAAACGTATGTCAAAAATCGCAAAAAGGTGAAACACTTGGATTTGTTTCGTAACGTTTTAAACCTTTGGTTTTGTTCCGTAACGTTTGTAATCGTTTGGCTTAAACTGCTAAAAATGGGAAACATTTGGATTTTTTTTTGTAAAGTTTATTAACGTTTGGCTTAAATCGCTAAGAAGGTGAAACATTTGGTTTTGTTTCGTAACGTTTGTAAATGTTTAGCTTAAATCGCTAAAAAGGTTTTCGTTTGGATTTGTTTCGTAACGTTTGTAAACGTTTGGCTTAAATCGCTAAAAAGGTGAAACATTTGGATTTGTTTTGTAATGTTTGTAAACGTTTGGCTTAAATCGCTAAAAAGGGGAAATGTTTCGGTTAAATCGCCAAAAAGATGAATTGTTTGGTTTTGTTTCGTAACATTTGTAAACGTTTGGCTTAAATCGCTAAAAAGGTGAAACATTTGGATTTGTTTTGTAACGTTTGTATACATTTGGCTTAAATCGCTAAAAAGGTGAACCGTTTGGATTTGTTTTATTATGTTTCTAAACGTTTGGCAAAAAAGGGAAAACGTTTGGATTTGCTTTGTAACGCTTATAAACGTTTGGCTTAAATTGCTAAAAAGGTGAAACGCTTGGATTTGTTTCGTAACGCTTGTAAACGTTTGGCTTTCTTTCGTAACATTTGTAAAACGTTTGGCTTAAATCGCTAAAGATGTGAAACGTTTGGATTTGTTTCGTAACGTTTTAAACGTTTGGTTTTGTTCCGTAACGTTTGTAAACGTTTGGCTTAAATTGCTAAAAATATGAAACGTTTGGATTTGTTTTGTAACGTTTATAAACGTTTGGCTTAAATTGCTAAAAATGTGAAACGTTTGGTTTTCTTTCGTAACGTTTGTAAACGTTTGGCTTAAATTGCTAAAAAGGTGAAATATTTGGATTTGTTTCATGACTTTTGTAAATGTTTGGTTTAAATTGCTAAAAAGGTGAAACGTTCGGATTTGTTTCGTAGCGTTTGTAAACATTTGGCCTAAATTGCGAAAAAGGTGAAATATTTGGATTTGTTTTGTAGCGTTTGTAAACATTTGGCTTAAATCGCTAAAAAGGTGAAATGTTTGGATTTGGCTTAAATCGCTAAAAAAGGCGTTTGGATTTTTTTCGTATCGTTTGTAAATGTTTAGCTTAAAACGCTAAAAAGGTGAAACGGTTGGATTTGCCTCGAAACGTTTGTTAACGTTTGGTTTAAATCACTAAAAGGGTGAAATGTTTTAATTTATTTCTTAACATTTGAAAAGGGTGAAACGCTTGGATTTGTTTCATAACCTTTGTAAACGTTTGGCTTAAATCGTTAAAAATGTGAAACATTTGGATTTGTTTCGTAACGTTTGTAAACCATTGGCATATATCGCTAGAAACGTTTGGATTTTCTTCGTAAAGTTTTAAACGTTTGGCTTAAATCGCTAAAATGGGGAAACGTTTGGATTTGTTTCGTAACGTTTGTAAACGCTTGGCTTAAATCGCTAAAAAGGTTAAACGTTTGGTTTTGTTTTGTAACGTTTGTAAATGTTTGGCTTATATCGCTAAAAATGTGAAACAATGGAGTTGTTTCTTAACATTTGTAAACGTTTGGCTTAAATCGCTAAAATGGGGAAATGTTTGGATTTGTTTCGTAACGTTTGTAAACATTTTGCTTAAATCACTAAAAAGGTGAAATGCTTGGATTTGTTTCGTAACGTTTGTAAACGCTTGGCTTAAATTACTAAAAAGGTGAAACATTTGGTTTTTTTTTGTAATGTTTGTAAATGTTTGGCTTAAATCGCTAAAAATATAAAACGTTTGGAGTTATTTCGTAACATTTGTAAACGTTTGGCTTAAATTACTAAAATGGGGAAACGTTTGGATTTGTTTTGTAACGTTTGTAAACATTTGACTTTAATTGCTAAAAATGTGAAACATTTGGATTTGTTTTATAACGTTTATAAATGTTTGGTTTAAATCGCTAAAAAGGCGAAACGTTTGGTTTTGTTTCGTAACGTATGTAAACGTTTGGCTTCAATCGCTAAAAAGATGAAACGTTTGGATTTGTTTCGTAATGTTTGTAAACGTTTGGCTTAAATCGCTAAAATAATGATGTTTGGATTTGTTTCGTAATGTTTGTAAACGTTTGGCTTAAATCGCTAAAAAGGTGAAACGTTTCGATTGGTTTCATAACGCTTGTATACGTTTGACTTTGTTTCGTAACGTTTGTAAAACGTATGTCAAAAATCGCAAAAAGGTGAAACACTTGGATTTGTTTTGTAACGTTTTAAACCTTTGGTTTTGTTCCGTAACGTTTGTAATCGTTTGGCTTAAACTGCTAAAAATGGGAAACATTTGGATTTTTTTTTGTAAAGTTTATTAACGTTTGGCTTAAATCGCTAAGAAGGTGAAACATTTGGTTTTGTTTCGTAACGTTTGTAAATGTTTAGCTTAAATCGCTAAAAAGGTTTTCGTTTGGATTTGTTTCGTAATGTTTGTAAACGTTTGGCTTAAATCGCTCAAAAGGTGAAACGTTTGGATTTGTTTTGTAATGTTTGTAAACGTTTGGCTTAAATCGCTAAAAAGGTGAAACGTTTGGATTTGTTTTGTAACGTTTGTAAATGTTTGGCTTAAATCGCTATAAAGGTCAAACATTTGGTTTTGTTTCGTAACGCTCGTAAAAGTTCGAATTAAATTGCTAAAAAGGTGAAATGCTTGGATTTGTTTCGTAGCGTTTTAAATG
The DNA here is from genome assembly GCF_937616625.2 of Mercurialis annua. Taxonomy (NCBI): domain Eukaryota; kingdom Viridiplantae; phylum Streptophyta; class Magnoliopsida; order Malpighiales; family Euphorbiaceae; genus Mercurialis; species Mercurialis annua. The sequence continues at coordinate 27,359,125 of NC_065576.1, forward strand.
TTTGGATTTATTTCGTAACAATTGTAAATGTTTGGCTTAAATCGCTAAAAAAGTGAAACGTTTGGATTTTTTCCATAACGTTTCTAGACATTCGGCTTAAATTGCTAAAACGAGGAAACTCTTGGATTTGTTTCGTAACATTTAACATTTGGCTTAAATCGCTAAAAAGGTGAAACGTTTGGAATTGTTTCGTAACGTTTATAAACGTTTGACTTAAATCACTAAAAAGGTGAAACGTTTGGATTTCTTTCATAACGTTTGTAAACGTTTGGCTTAATTCGCTAAAAAGGTGAAACGTTTGGTTTTGTTTCGTAACGTTTGTAAACGTTTGGCTTAGATCGCTAAAAAGGTGAAACGTTTGGATTTATTTCGTAACATTTGTAAACTTTTGGCTTAAATCGCTAAAAAGGTGAAACGTTTGGATTTGTTTTGTAAAGTTTGTAAACGTTTGGCTTAAATCATTACAAATGGTGAAACGTTTGGATTTGTTTCGTAACGTTTGAAAACTTTTGCCTTAAATTGCTAAAAAGGTGAAACGCTTGATTAGTTTCGTAACGTTTGTAAACGTTTACCTTAAATCGCTATAAAAGGTGAAACGTTCGGTTTTGTTTCGTAACGTTTGTAAACGTTCGGCTTAAATCGCTAAAAAGGTGAGACATTTGGATTTGTATCGTAAAGTTTGCAAACATTTGACTTAAATTGCTAAAAAGGTGAGATGCTTGGATTTGTTTCGTAACATTTGTAAACGTTTGGCTTAAATCGCTAGAAAGATGAAACGTTTGGTTTAGTTTCGTAACATTTGTAAACGTTCCGCTTAAATCGCTAAAAAGGTTAAATGTTTTGCTTAAATCACTAAAATCGTGACACGTTTGGATTTGTTTCGTAAAGTTTGTAAACATTCAGATTGAATTGCTAAAAATGTGAAACGTTTGGATTTGTTTCACAATGTTTCTAAACGTTCGGCTTATATTGCTAAAATGAGGAAACGTTTGGATTTGTTTCATAATGTTTAACGTTTGGCTTAAATTGCTAAAAAGGTGAAACGTTTGGATTTGTTTAGTAACGTTTGTAAACGTTTGGCTTAAGTTGCTAAAATGGTGAAACGCTTGGATTTGTAAACGTTTGGCTTAAATTGCTAAAAAGGTAAAACGTTAGGATTTGTTTCGTAACCTTTGTAAACGTTTGGCTTAAATCGCTAAAAATGCGAAACGTTTAGATTTGTTTCGTAACGTTTTAAACATTTGTCTTAAATTGATAAAAAGGTGAAAAAACGTATGGATTTGTAACGTTTGTAAACGTTTGGCTTAAATCGCCAAAAAGGTGAAACGTTTTGGTTTTGTTTTGTAACGTTTGTAAACGTTTGGCTTAAATTGCTAAAAAGGTGAAACGTTTGGAATTGTTTCGTAACGTTAGTAAACGTTTGGCTTAAATCGCTAAAAAGGTGAAACGTTCAGTTTTGTAAGGTTATGAAACAAAACCAAACGTATAAAACCTTACGAAATAAATCCAAACGTTCACCTTTTTATCTATTTAAGCCGGAAATCTCAACACGTGGCACAACTTAATTATCTTAAAATATTTTGGGGTATTAACAACGTTTATAAACGTTTGGCTTAAATCGCTAAAAAGGTGAAACGTTTGGTTTTGTTTTGTAATTTTTGTAAACGTTTGACTTAAATTGCTAAAAAGGTGAAACGCTTGGATTTTTTTCTTAACGTTTGTAAACGTTTTAAATGTTTGGCTTAAATAGCTAAAAAGGTAAAATGTTTGGTTTTATTTCGTAACGTTTTAAACGTTCGGTTTTTTTCGTAACGTTTGTAAAAGTTCGGCTTCAATCGCCTAAATGGGGAACGTTTGGATATGTTTCATAACATTTTAAACGTTTTGTTTTGTTTCGTAATGTTTAAAACGTTTGGTTTTGTTTCGTAATGTTTAAAACATTTGGTTTTGTTTCGTAATGTTTGTAAACGTTTCCCCAAATCGTCTCACCTTTTCACGTTTGGATTTGTTTCGTAACGTTTTAAACGTTTGGATTTGGATTTGGATTTATTTCGTAACGTTTTAGCTGTTTTGTTTTATTTCGTAACACTTAAAACATTTGGCTTATATCGCTAAAAATGGAAAACGTTTGGTTTTGTTTCGTAACGTTTGTAAACATCTCCCCAAATCGTTTACCTTCACGTTTGAATTTGTTTCGTAACGTTTTAAAAGTTTGGATTTGGATTTATTTTGTAACGTTTTAAACGTTTGGATTTGTTTCGTAACGTTTTAAACATTTAGCTTAAATCGCTAAAAAGGTGACACATTTGGATTTGTTTCATAACGTTGTAAATGTTTGGCTTAAATTGCTAAAAAGGTGAAACGCTTGGATTTGTTTCGTAACGTTTGTAAACGTTTGGTTTTGTTTCGTAACGTTTGTAAACGTTTGGCTTCAATTGCTAAAAAGGTGAAACGCTTGTATTTGATTCGTAACGTTTTGAAACGTTCGGTTTTGTTTCATAACGTTTGTAAACGTTTTGATTTGTTTCGTAACTTTTGTAAATGTTTAGCTTAAATCGCAAAAAAGATGAAACGTCTGGTCTTGTTTTACAACCTTTGTAAACGTTTGGTTTTGTTATGTAATGTTTGTAAACGTTTGGCTTAAATTGTTAAAAAGGAGAAATCTTGGATTTGGAAACGTTTGGCTTAAATCGCTAAAATGGTGAAACGTTTGGATTTGTTTCATAACGTTATAAATATTTGGTCAAACGTTTGGATTTGTTTGTAAACGTTTGGTTTTGTTTCGTAACGTTTGTAAACGTTTCGCTTAAATTGCTAAAACTGTTTGGTTTTGTTTCGTAACGTTTGTAAACATTTGACTTAAATTGCTAAAAAGGTGAAACGTTTGGTTTTGTTCCGTAACGTTTGTAAACGTTTGGCTTCAATCGCTAAAAAGGTGAAACGCTTAGATTTGTTTCGTTACGTTTGTAAACATTTGGCTTAAATCGCTAAAATGGGAAAAAATTTGGATTTGTTTCGTAACGTTTGTTAACGTTTGGCTTAAATCTTTAAAAATGTGAAACATTTGGATTTGTTACGTAATTTTCTTTCGTCACGTTTGTAAATGTTTGGCTTAAATCGCTAAAAAGGTGAAACGTCTGGATTTGTTTTGTAACGTTTGTAAACGGCTGGCTTATATCGCTAAAAAGGTGAAACGTATGATTTTGTTTCATAACGTTTGTAAACGTTTGGCTTAAATCGCTAAAAATGTGAAACACTTGGATTTGTTTCGTAACGTTTGTAAACATTTGGCTTAAATCGCTAAAAAGGTGAAACGTTTGGATTTTTTTTGTAATGTTTGTAAACGTTTGGCTTAAATCATTCCAAATGGTGAAACGTTTGGATTTGTTTCGTAACGTTTGAAAACTTTTGCCTTAAATTGCTAAAAAGGTGAAACGCTTGATTTGTTTCGTAACGTTTGTAAACGTTTACCTTAAATCGCTATAAAAGGTGAAACGTTCGGTTTTGTTTCGTAACGTTTGTAAACGTTCGGCTTAAATCGCTAAAAAGGTGAGACATTTGGATTTGTTTCGTAAAGTTTGCAAACATTTGACTTAAATTGCTAAAAAGGTGAGACGCTTGGATTTGTTTCGTAACGTTTGTAAACGTTCAGATTAAATTGCTAAAAAGGTGAAACGCTTGGATTTGTTTCGTAAACTTTTAAACGTTTGGATTTGTTTCATAAAATTTGTAAACGTTTGGCTTAAATCGCTAGAAAGATGAAACGTTTGGTTTAGTTTCGTAACATTTGTAAACGTTCCGCTTAAATCGCTAAAAAGATTAAATGTTTTGCTTAAATCACTAAAATCGTGACACGTTTGGATTTGTTTCGTAAAGTTTGTAAACATTCAGATTGAATTGCTAAAAATGTGAAACGTTTGGATTTGTTTCACAACGTTTCTAAACGTTCGGCTTATATTGCTAAAATGAGGAAACGTTTGGATTTGTTTCATAATGTTTAACGTTTGGCTTAAATTGCTAAAAAGGTGAAACGTTTGGATTTGTTTAGTAACGTTTGTAAACGTTTGGCTTAAGTTGCTAAAATGGTGAAACGCTTGGATTTGTAAACGTTTGGCTTAAATTGCTAAAAAGGTAAAACGCTAGGATTTGTTTCGTAACCTTTGTAAACGTTTGGCTTAAATCGCTAAAAATGCGAAACGTTTAGATTTGTTTCGTAACGTTTTAAACATTTGTCTTAAATTGATAAAAAGGTGAAAAAACGTATGGATTTGTAACGTTTGTAAACGTTTGGCTTAAATCGCTAAAAAGGTGAAACGTTTTGGTTTTGTTTTGTAACGTTTGTAAACGTTTGGCTTATATTGCTAAAAAGGTGAAACGTTTGGAATTGTTTCGTAACGTTAGTAAACGTTTGGCTTAAATCGCTAAAAAGGTGAAACGTTCAGTTTTGTAAGGTTATGAAACAAAACCAAACGTATAAAACCTTACGAAATAAATCCAAACGTTCACCTTTTTATCTATTTAAGCCGGAAATCTCGACACGTGGCACAACTTAATTATCTTAAAATATTTTGGGGTATTAACAACGTTTATAAACGTTTGGCTTAAATCGCTAAAAAGGTGAAACGTTTGGTTTTGTTTTGTAATTTTTGTAAACGTTTGACTTAAATTGCTAAAAAGGTGAAACGCTTGGATTTGTTTCTTAACGTTTGTAAACGTTTTAAATGTTTGGCTTAAATAGCTAAAAAGGTAAAATGTTTGGTTTTATTTCGTAACGTTTTAAACGTTCGGTTTTTTTCGTAACGTTTGTAAAAGTTCGGCTTCAATCGCCTAAATGGGGAACGTTTGGATATGTTTCATAACATTTTAAACGTTTGGTTTTGTTTCGTAATGTTTAAAACGTTTGGTTTTGTTTCGTAATGTTTAAAACGTTTGGTTTTATTTCGTAACGTTTGTAAACGTTTCCCCAAATCGTCTCACCTTTTTACGTTTGGATTTGTTTCGTAACGTTTTAAACGTTTGGATTTGGATTTGGATTTATTTCGTAACGCTTTAACTGTTTTGTTTTATTTCGTAACACTTAAAACGTTTGGCTTATATCGCTAAAAATGGAAAACGTTTGGTTTTGTTTCGTAACGTTTGTAAACATCTCCCCAAATCGTTTCACTTCACGTTTGGATTTGTTTCGTAACGTTTTAAAAGTTTGGATTTGGATTTATTTCGTAACGTTTTAAACGTTTGGATTTGTTTCGTAACGTTTTAAACATTTAGCTTAAATCGCTAAAAAGGTGACACATTTGGATTTGTTTCATAACGTTTGTAAATGTTTGGCTTAAATTGCTAAAAAGGTGAAACGCTTGGATTTGTTTCGTAACGTTTGTAAACGTTTGGTTTTGTTTCGTAACGTTTGTTAACGTTTGGCTTCAATTGCTAAAAAGGTGAAACGCTTGGATTTGATTCGTAACGTTTTGAAACGTTCGGTTTTGTTTCATAACGTTTGTAAACGTTTTGATTTGTTTCGTAACTTTTGTAAATGTTTAGCTTAAATCGCTAAAAAGATGAAACGTCTAGTCTTGTTTTATAACCTTTGTAAACGTTTGGTTTTGTTTTGTAACGTTTGTAAACGTTTGGCTTAAATTGTTAAAAAGGAGAAATCTTGGATTTGGAAACGTTTGGCTTAAATCGCTAAAAAGGTGAAACGTTTGGATTTGTTTCATAACGTTATAAATATTTGGTGAAACGTTTGGATTTGTTTGTAAACGTTTGGTTTTGTTTCGTAACGTTTGTAAACGTTTCGCTTAAATTGCTAAAACTGTTTGGTTTTGTTTCGTAACGTTTGTAAACATTTGGCTTAAATTGCTAAAAAGGTGAAACGTTTGGTTTTGTTCCGTAACGTTTGTAAACGTTTGGCTTCAATCGCTAAAAAGGTGAAACGCTTAGATTTGTTTCGTTACGTTTGTAAACATTTGGCTTAAATCGCTAAAATGGGAAAAAATTTGGATTTGTTTCATAACGTTTGTTAACGTTTGGCTTAAATCTTTAAAAATGTGAAACATTTGGATTTGTTACGTAATTTTGTTTCGTCACGTTTGTAAATGTTTGGCTTAAATCGCTAAAAAGGTGAAACGTCTGGATTTGTTTTGTAACGTTTGTAAACGGCTGGCTTATATAGCTAAAAAGGTGAAACGTATGATTTTGTTTCATAACGTTTGTAAACGTTTGCCTTAAATCGCTAAAAATGTGAAACACTTGGATTTGTTTCGTAACGTTTGTAAACATTTGGCTTTAATCGCTAAAAAGGTGAAACGTTTGAATTTGTTTCGTAACGTTTTAAACGTTTGGCTTAAATTGCAAAAATGGGGAAACGTTTGTAAATATTTGTAATGTTTGCAAACGTTATGCTTAAATCGCTTAAAAGGTGAACGTTTGGATTTGTTTCGTAACGTTTGTAAACGTTTGGGTTAAATCGCTAAAAAGGTGAAATGTTTGGTTTTGAAAGGTTGTGAAACAAAACCAAACGTTTAAAATGTTAGGAAATAAGTCCAAACGTTTCACCTTTTTAGCGATTTAAGCCGTAACATTTATAAACGTTTGGCTTAAATTGCTAAAAATGTGACACGTTTGGATTTATTTTATAAAGTTTGTAAACGTTTGGCTTAAATTGAAACGTATGGATTTGTTTCATAACGTTTGTAAACATTTGTCTTAAACGCTTGGATTTGTTCTGTAACGTTTGTATACGTTTGGCTTAAATTGCTAAAAATGTGAAACGTTTGGTTTTGTTTCGTAACGTTTGTAATCGTTTGGCTTAAATTGCTAAAAAGGTGAAACGCTTGGACTGTTTCGTAACGTTTGTAAACATTTGGCTTAACTCGATAAATAGATGAAACGTTTGGATTTGTTACGTAACGTTCATAAACGTTTGGCTTAAATCGCTAAAAAAGTGAAACGTTTGGATTTGTTTCGCAACGTTTTAAGTGTTTGGCTTAAATCGCTAAAAAGGGGAAACGTTTGGTTTTGTTTCGTAACGTTTTAAACGTTTGGTTTTGTTTCGTAACGTTTGTAAACGTTTGGCTTCAATCGCTAAAAAGGTGAAACGTTGGATTTGTTTCGTAACGTTTGTAAACGTTCGGCGTAAATCGCTAAAATTGGGAAACGTTTGGATTTGTTTCGTAATGTTTTAAACGTTTGGATTTGTTTGTATCGTTTAAAACGTGTGGCTTAAATTGCTAAAAATGGAAAACATTTGTTTTTTTTCGTAACGTTTGAAAACGTTTCCCTGAATCGTTTCACCTTTTCACGTTTGGATTTGTTTTGTAATGTTTTAAACGTTTGGATTTAGATTTGTTTCGTAACGTTTTAACCGTTTGGTTTTGTTTCGTAACGTTTAAAACGTTTTGCTTGAATCGCTAAAAATGGGAAATGTTTGGATTTGTTTCGTAACGTTTTAAACGTTTGGCTTAATTCGCTAAAATGGGGAAACATTTGGATTTGTTTTGTTACGTTTGTAAACATTTGGCTTGATTTGCTAAAAAGGTGAAACTTTTTGATTTGTTTCATAACGTTTGGCTTCAATAACTAAAAAGGTGAAACGTTTGGATTTGTTTCGTGACGTTTACAAACGTTTGGATTTGTTTCGTAACTTTTGTAAACAATTTTCCTTAAATCACTAAAAAGGTGAAACGTTTGGTTTTGTATCGTAACGTTTGTAAACGTTCTGCTTCAATCACTAAAAAGGTGAAACGTTTAGTTTTGTTTCGTAACGTTTGTAAACGTTTGGCTTGTATTTGCTTCGTAACGTTTGGATTTGTTTCGTAACATTTGTAAACATTTGGCTTAAGTTGCTAAATTGGTAAAACGTTAAGATTTGTTTTGTAACGTTTGTAAACATTTGGCTTAAATTGCTAAAAAGGTGAAACGTTTGGATTTGATTCACAACGTTTGTAAACGTTTCTCTTAAATTGCTAAAAAGGGGAAACGCTTGGATTTGTTTCATAACGTTTGTAAACATTTGGCTTAAATCGTTAAAAAGGTGAAACTTTTGGTTTTGTTTCGTAACGTTTGTAAACGTTCGGCTTAAATCGCTAAAAATGTGAAACCTTTGGTTTTATTTTATAACCTTAGTAAATATTTGGCTTAAACTGCTAAAAAGGTGAAACATTTGGATTTGTTTCTTAACATTTTTAAACGTTTTGTTAAATTGCTAAAAAGTTGAAACGCTTGGATTTGTTTCATAACGTTTGTAAATGTTTGGCTTTGTTTTGTACCGTTTGTAAACGTTTGGCTTAAATTGCTAAAAAGGGGAAACGTTTGGTTTTGTTTCGTAACGTTTTAAATGTTTGGATTTGTTTCGTAACGTTTGTAAACATTTGGCTTAAATAGCTAGAAATGGTGAAACGTTTGGTTTTGTTTTATTGCCTTTGTAAACGTTCGGCTTAAATCGCTAAAATGGGGAAATGTTTGGATTTGTTTCGTAACGTTATAAACGTTTGGCTTCAATCGCTAAAATGGGGAAACGTTTGGATTTTTTCATAAAGCTTGGATTTGTTTCGTAACGGTTTAAATGTTTCGCTTAAATCGCTCGGTTTATAAACGTTTACGAAACAAATCCAAGCGTTTCCCCATTTTAGCGATTGAAGCCAAACATTTACATATGTTACCAAAAAAATCGAAGCGTTTCACCTTTTTAGCGATTTAAACCAAACGTTACGAAACAAAAGCAAACGTTTCACATTTAATTAAACATTTAAACCAAACATTTAAAAAGGTGAAACGTTTGGATTTGTTTCGTAACATTTTTAAACGTTTGGCTTTAATAGCTAAAACGGTGAAACATTTGGATAGGTTTCGTAACGTTTGTAAACATTTGGTTTGTAAACGTTTCACTTTTTCAGCGATTTAAGCCAAACGTTTACAAATGTTACGAAACAAATCCAAACATTTCACCTTTTAAGCGATTTAAGCCGAACGTTTACAAACGTTACGAAAAAAAAGTACGAAACAAATCCAAACATTTCACGTTTTTAGCGATTTAAGCCATGTTTACAATTTTTACGAAACAAATCCAAACATTAGGCTTAAATCCCTAAAAAGGGGAAACGTTTGTAAACGTTTGGCTTAAATCGCAAAAAAAGGGAAACGTTTGGATTTGTTCCGAAACGTTTGTAAACGTTTGACTTAAATCCCTAAAAGGGTGAAACGTTTGGTTTTGTTTCGTAACGTTTGTAAACATTTGGCTTAAATCGCTAAAAAGGTGAAACATTTAGATATGTTCCGAAACGTTTGTAAACGTTTGGCTTAAATCGCTAAAAATGTGAAACGTTTGGATTTGTTTCGTACTGTTTTAAACGTTTGGCTTAAATTGCTAAAATCGGAAAACATTTGGATTTGTTTCGGAACATTTTAAACGTTTAGCTTAAATCGCTAAAATGAAGAAACGTATGGATTTGTTTCGTAACTTTTGTAAACGTTTGGCTTAAATCGCTAAAAAAGTGAAACGCTTGGATTTGTTTCGTATCGTTTTTAAACATTTGTCTTATATTGCTTAAAAGGTAAAACGCTTGGATTTGTTTCGTATTGTTTGTAAAAGTTCGGCTAAAATCGCTAAAAAGGGGAAACCATTGGTTTTGTTTCGTAACGTTTGTAAACGTTCGGCTTAAATCACTAAAAAGGTGAAACATTTGGATTTGTTTCGTAAAGTTTGGCTTAAATTGCTTAAAAGGGGAAACGCTTGGATTCGTTTCGTAACGTTTGTAACGTTTGGCTTAAATTCCTAAAAACGTGAAACACTTGGAATTGTTTCGTAAAGTTTGTAAACGTTCGGCTTTAATTGCTAAAAAGGTGAAACGCTTGGATTTTTTTCGTTTCGTAACGTTTGTAAACGTTTGGCTTACATTGCTAAAAAGGTGAAACGTTTGGATTTGTTTCGTAGCGTTTGCAAACGTTTGGCTTAAATCGCAAAAAAGGTGAAACGTTTGGATTTGTTTGTACCATTTGTAAACGTTTGGCCTAAATCGCTAAAAATATTAAATGTTTGGATTTGTTTCGTAACGGTTGGTTTAAATTGCTAAAAAGGTGAAATTCTGGGATATGTATCGTAACGTTTGTAGACGTTTGGCTTAAATTGCTAAAAAGGTGAAATGCTTGGTTTTTATTTCGTAACGTTTGTAAATGTATGGCTTAAATTGCTAAAAATTGGAAACGTTTAAATTTGTTTCGTAACGTTTGTAAACGTTTGGCATAAATCACTAAAAAGGTTAAACGTTTGGATATGTTTCGTAACGTTTTAAACGTTTGGCTTTAATCGCTAAAATGGGGAAACGTTTGGATTTGTTTCGTAACGTTTGTAAACGTTCGGCTTAAATTGCTAAAAAGGTGAAACGTTTGGTTTTGTTTCGTAACATTTGTAAACGTTCGGCCTAAATTGTTAAAAAGGTGAAACGTTTGGATTTGTTTCGTAGCGTTTGTATATGTTTGGCTTGAATTGCTAAAAAGGTGAAACGCTTGGATTTGTTTCCTAACGTTTGTAAACGTTTGGCTTAAATTCCTAAAAAGGTGAAGCACTTGCATTTGTTTCGTAATATTTGTAAACGTTCGGCTTTAATTGCTAAAAAGGTGAAACGCTTGGATTTTTTTCGTTTCGTAACGTTTGTAAACGTTTGGCTTACATTGCTAAAAAGGTGCAACGTTTGGATTTGTTTCGTAGCGTTTGTAAACGTTTGGCTTAAATCGCAAATAAGGTGAAACGTTTGGATTTGTTTGTACCATTTGTAAACGTTTGGCCTAAATCGCTAAAAATATTAAATGTTTGGATTTGTTTCGTAACGGTTGGTTTAAATTGCTAAAAAGGTGAAATTCTGGGATATGTATCGTAACGTTTGTAGACGTTTGGCTTAAATTGCTAAAAAGGTGAAATGCTTGGTTTTTATTTCGTAACGTTTGTAAATGTATGGCTTAAATTGCTAAAAATTGGAAACGTTTAAATTTGTTTCGTAACGTTTGTAAACGTTTGGCATAAATCACTAAAAAGGTTAAACGTTTGGATATGTTTCGTAACGTTTTAAACGTTTGGCTTAAATCGCTAAAATGGGGAATCGTTTGGATTTGTTTCGAAATGTTTGTTAACGATTAGCTTAAATCGCTAAAAAGGTGAAACGTTTGGATTTGTTCCGTAACGTTTTTAAACGTTTCGCTTAAATTGCGAAAAAGGTGAAACATTTGGTTTTGAAAGGTTATGAAACAAAACCAAACTTTTAAAACGTTACGAAACAAATCCAAACGTTTGACCTTTTTAGCGATTTAAGCTGTAACGTTTATAAAAAAAGGTGAAACATTTGGACTTGTTTCGTAACGTTTTAAACGTTTGGTTTTGTTTCGTAACTTTTGTAAACATTTGGCTTAAATCGCTAAAAAGGTGAAACATTTGGATTTGTTTCGTAAAGTGTGTAAACTTTTGGATCCAATCGCTAAAAACGTGAAACGTTTGGATTTGTTTCGTAAAGTTTGCAAACGTTTGGAATAAATCGCTAAAAAGGTTAAACGTTTGGATTTGTGTCGTAGCGTTTTAAACGTTGGGTTTTGTTTCGTAACGTTTGTATACGTTTGGCTTAAATCACTAAAAAGGTGAAACGATTGGATTTATTTCGTAACGTTTGTAAACGTTTGGCTTCAATCGCCAGAAAGGTGAAACATTTTGATCTGTTTCTTAACATTTGTAAACGTTTGGCATAAATCGCTAAAGAGGTGAAACATTTGGATTTGTTTCGTAACGTTTTAAATGTTTGGCTTAAATCGCTAAAATGGGGAATCGTTTGGATTTATTTCGTTACGTTTGTTAATGTTTGGCTTAAATTGTTAAAAAGGTGAAAGGTTTGGTTTTGTTTCGTAACGTTTGCAAACGCTCGGCTTAAATCGCTAAAAAGGTGAAACGTTTAGATTTGTTTCGTAATGTTTGTAAACGTTTGGCTTATATTACAAAAAAGGGGAAACGCTTTGTTTCGTAACTTTTGTAAATGTTTGGCTTATATTACAAAAAGAGTAAAACACTTGGATTTGTTTCAAAAAGATTGTAAACGTTTGGCTTAAATTGCTAATAAGGTGAAACGCTTGGATTTGTTTTGTAACGTTTGTAGACGTTTGACTTAAATTGCTAAAAAGCTGAAAGGCTTGGTTTTTTTTCGTACATTTGTAAAGGTTTGGCTTAAATCGCTAAAAATGTGAAATGTTTTGATTTTTTTTCGTAACATTTGTAAACGTTTGGATTAAATTGCTAAAAATGTGAAACATTTGGATTTGTTTCATAACGTTTTAAACGTTTGGTTTAAATTGCTAAAAATGCAAAACGCTTGGATTTGTTTCGTAATATTTGTAAATGTTTGGCTTAAATTGCTAAAAAGTTGAAACGCTTGGATTTGTTTCGTAACGTTTGTAAACGTTTGGCTTAAATCGCTAAAAATGTGAAACATTTGGATTTGTTTCGTATCATTTGTAAACGTTTGGCTTAAATTGATAAAAAGGTGAAATGTTTGGTTTTGTTTCGTAACATTTGTAAACGTTCGGCTTGAATCGCTAAGAAGGGGAAACGTTTGGATTTGTTTCGTAACGTTTGTAAACGTTTGGCTTAAATTACTAAAAAGGTGAAACGCTTGGATTTGTTTCGGAACGTTTGTAAACGTTTGGCTTAAATTGCTAAAAAGGTGAAACGTTTGGATTTGTTTCGTAACGTTTGTTAATGTTTGGCTTAAATTGCAAAAATGGTGTAACGCTTGGTTTTGTTTCGAAACGTTTGTAAAGGTTTGACTTAAATCGCTAAAAATGTGAAATGTTTGGATTTGTTTCGTAATGTTTTAAACGTTTGCTTTTGTTTCGTAATGTTTATAAACGTTTGGCTGAAATCGCTAAAAAGGTGAAACGTTTGGATTTGTTTCGTAATGTTCGTAAACGTTTGGCTTAAATTACTAAAAAAGTGAAATGCTTGGATTTGTTTCGGAACGTTTGCAAACGTTTGGCTTAAATTGCTAAATAGGTGAAATGCTTGGATTTGTTTCGTAACGTATGTAAACGTTTGACTTAAATTGCTAATAAGGTGAGACGCTTGGTTTTGTTTCGTAACAATTGTAAAGGTTTGTCTTAAATCGCGAGAAAGGTAAAACGATTGGATTTGTTTCGTAACGTTTGTAAACGTTTGGTTTAAATCCCAAAAAATGTAAAATGTTTGGATTTGTTTCGTAACGTTTGTAAACGTTTGGCTTCAATCATTAAAAGGCAAGACTTTTGGATTTGTTTCGTAACGTTTGTAAATGTTTGGCATGAATCGCTAAAACGGTGAAATGTTTGGATTTATTTCGTAATGTTTTTAACGTTTGGCTTAAATCTCTAAAAAGGTGAAAGTTTGAATTTGTTTTGTAACGTTTGAAACGTTTGGCTTAAATCGCTAAAATGGGGAATCGTTTGGATTTGTTTCGAAATGTTTGTTAACGATTAGCTTAAATCACTAAAAAGGTGAAACGTTTGGATTTGTTCCGTAACGTTTGTAAACGTTTCGCTTAAATTGCAAAAAAGGTGAAACATTTGGTTTTGAAAGGTTATGAAATAAAACCAAACTTTTAAAACGTTACGAAACAAATCCAAACGTTTGACCTTTTTAGCGATTTAAGCTGTAACGTTTATAAAAAAAGGTGAAACGTTTGGACTTGTTTCGTAACGTTTTAAACGTTTGGGTTTGTTTCGTAACTTTTGTAAACATTTGGCTTAAATCGCTAAAAAGGTGAAACATTTGGATTTGTTTCGTAAAGTGTGTAAACTTTTGGATCCAATCGCTAAAAACGTGAAACGTTTGGATTTGTTTCGTAAAGTTTGCAAACGTTTGGAATAAATCGCTAAAAAGGTTAAACGTTTGGATTTGTGTCGTAGCGTTTTAAACGTTTGGTTTTGTTTCGTAATGTTTGTATACGTTTGGCTTAAATCACTAAAAAGGTGAAACGATTGGATATATTTCGTAACGTTTGTAAACGTTTGGCTTCAATTGCCAGAAAGGTGAAACATTTTGATCTGTTTCTTAACATTTGTAAACATTTGGCATAAATCGCTAAAGAGGTGAAACATTTGGATTTGTTTCGTAACGTTTTAAATGTTTGGCTTAAATCGTTAAAATGGGGAATCGTTTGGATTTATTTCGTAACGTTTGTTAATGTTTGGCTTAAATTGTTAAAAAGGTGAAAGGTTTGGTTTTGTTTCGTAACGTTTGCAAACGCTCGGCTTAAATCGCTAAAAAGGTGAAACGTTTAGATTTGTTTCGTAACGTTTGTAAACGTTTGGCTTATGTTACAAAAAAGGGGAAACGCTTTGTTTCGTAACTTTTGTAAATGTTTGGCTTATATTACAAAAAGAGTAAAACACTTGGATTTGTTTCAAAAAGATTGTAAACGTTTGGCTTAAATTGCTAATAAGGTGAAACGCTTGTATTTGTTTTGCAACGTTTGTAGACGTTTGACTTAAATTGCTAAAAAGCTGAAAGGCTTGGTTTTTTTTCGTACATTTGTAAAGGTTTGGCTTAAATCGCTAAAAATGTGAAATGTTTGGATTTGTTTCGTAACATTTGTAAACGTTTGGATTAAATTGCTAAAAATGTGAAACATTTGGATTTGTTTCATAACGTTTTAAACGTTTGGTTTAAATTGCTAAAAATGCAAAACGCTTGGATTTGTTTCGTAATATTTGTAAATGTTTGGCTTAAATTGCTAAAAAGTTGAAACGCTTGGATTTGTTTCGTAACGTTTGTAAACGTTTGGCTTAAATCGCTAAAAATGTGAAACATTTGGATTTGTTTCGTATCATTTGTAAACGTTTGGCTTAAATTGATAAAAAGGTGAAACGTTTGGTTTTGTTTCGTAACGTTTGTAAACGTTCGGCTTGAATCGCTAAGAAGGAGAAACGTTTGGATTTGTTTCGTAACGTTTGTAAACGTTTGGCTTAAATTACTAAAAAGGTGAAACGCTTGGATTTGTTTCGGAACGTTTGTAAACGTTTGGCTTAAATTGCTAAAAAGGTGAAACGCTTGGATTTGTTTCGTAACGTTTGTTAATGTTTGGCTTAAATTGCAAAAATGGTGTAACGCTTGGTTTTGTTTCGAAACGTTTGACTTAAATCGCTAAAAATGTGAAATGTTTTGATTTGTTTCGTAATGTTTTAAACGTTTGCTTTTGTTTCGTAATGTTTGTAAACGTTTGGCTGAAATCGCTAAAAAGGTGAAACGTTTGGATTTGTTTCGTAATGTTCGTAAACGTTTGGCTTAAATTACTAAAAAAGTGAAACGCTTGGATTTGTTTCGGAGCGTTTGTAAACGTTTGGCTTAAATTGCTAAATAGGTGAAATGCTTGGATTTGTTTCGTAACGTATGTAAACGTTTGACTTAAATTGCTAAAAAGGTGAGACGCTTGGTTTTGTTTCGTAACAATTGTAAAGGTTTAGCTTAAATCGCTAAAAATGTGAAACGTTTAGATTTGTTTGGTAATGTTTTAAACGTTCGATTTTGTTTCGTAACATTTGTAAACGTATGGCTTAAATCGGTAAAAAGGGGAAACGTTTGGATTTGTTTCGTAACATTTGTAAACGTTTGGCCTAAATTGCTAAAAAGGCGAAACGTTTCGATTTGTTTCGTAACATTTTGTAAACGTTTGGCTTAAATCGCACGAAAGGTGAAACGTTTGGATTTGTTTTGAAACATTTGTATATGTTGGGCTTAAATCGCTAAAAAGGTGAAATGTTTGGATTTGTTTCCTAATGTTTTGAAAGTTTGGTTTTGTTTCAACGTTTTTAAACGTTTGTCTTAAATTGCTAAAAAGAAGAAACGTTTGGATTTGTTTTGTAATGTTTGTAAACGTTTGGCTTAAATTTCTAAAAAGGGGAAACGTTTGGTTTTGTTCCATAACGTTTGTAACTGTTTGGCTTAAATCGCTAAAAAGGTGAAATAATTGGATTTGTTTCATAACGTTTTTAAATGTTTGGCTTAAATCGCTAAAAAGGTGAAACGTTTGGATTTGTTTTGTAGCGTTTGTAAACGTTTGGCTTAAATTGCTAAAACGGGGAAATATTTGGATTTGTTTCGTAATGTTTGTAAACGTTTGGCTTAAATCGCTAAAAAGGTGAAACATTTGGATTTCTTTTGTAATGTTTGTAAACGTTTGGCTTAAATTGCTAAAAAGGTGAACCTCTTGGATTTGTTTCGTAATGTTTGTAAACGTTTGGCTTAAATTGCTAAAAAGGTGAAACGCTTGGATTTATTTCGTAACGTTTGTAAACGTTTGGCTTAAATTGCTAAAAATGTGAAACTCTTGGATTGTTTCGAAACGTTTGTAAACATTTGGCTCAAATTGCTAAAAAGGTGAAACGCTTGGATTTGTTTCGTAACGTTTGTAAACGTTTGGCTTAAATTGCTAAAAAGGTGAAACGCTTGGGTTTGTTTCGTAACGTTTGTAAACGCTTGGATTAAATCGCAAAAAAGGTGAAACGTCTGGATTTGTTTCGTAAATTTTTTAAACGTTTGGCTTAAATTGCTAAAAAGGCGAAACGTTTGGATTTGTTTCGTAACGTTTGTAAACGTTTGGCTTAAATTGCTAAAAAGGTGAAACACTTGGATTTGTTTCGTAACGTTTGCAAACTTTTGGCTTAAATTGCTAAAAAGGTGAAACATTTGGATTTGTTTCCTAATCTTTGTAAACGTTTGGCTTAAATTGCTACAAAGGTGAAACATTTGGATTTGTTTTATAACGTTCGTAAACGTTTGGTTTAAATTGCTAAAAAGGTGGAACGCCTTGTTTTGCTTAAATCACTAAAATTTGGAAACGTTTTGTTTTGTTTTGTAGCGTTTGTAAACGTTTGGATTAAATCGCTAAAATGGGGAAACGTTTGGATTTGTTTCGTAACATTTGTAAACGTTTGACTTAAATTGCTAAAAAGGAGAAACCTTTGGATTTGTTTCGTAATGTTTGTAAACGTTTGGCTTAAATTGCTAAAAAGGGGAAAAGTTTGGTTTTATTCCATAACGTTTGTAAACGTTTGGCTTAAATCGTTAAAAAGGTGAAACAATTGAATTTGTTTCGTAACGTTTTTAAATGTTTGGCATAAATTGCTAAAAAGGTGAAACGTTAGGATTTGTTTTGTAGCGTTTGTAAACGTGTGGCTTAAATCGCTAAAAAGGTGAAACGTTAGGATATGTTTTGTAGCGTTTGTGAATGTTTGGCTTAAATTGCTAAAACGGGGAAATGTTTGGATTTGTTTCGTAAAGTTTGTAAACGTTTGGCTTAAATCGCTAAAAAGGTGAAACATTTGGATTTGTTTTGTAAAGTTTGTAAACGTTTGGCTTAAATTGCTAAAAAGGTGAACCTCTTGGATTTGTTTCGTAATGTTTGTAAACGTTTGGCTTAAAGTGCTAAAAAGGTGAAACGCTTGGATTTGTTTCGTAACGTTTGTAAACGTTTGGCTTAAATTGCTAAAAAGGTGAAACGCTTGGATTTGTTTCATAACGTTTGTAAACGTTTGGCTTAAATTGCTAAAAAGGTGAAACATTTGGATTTGTTTCGTAAAGTTTGTAAACGCTTGGATTAAATCGCAAGAAAGGTGAAACGTCTGGATTTATTTCGTAACTTTTGTAAACGTCTGGCTTAAATTGCTAAAAAGGCAAAACGTTTGGATTTGTTTCGTAACTTTTGTAAACGTTTGGCTTAAATTGCTAAAAAGGTGAATTACTTGGATTTGTTTCGTAACGTTTGTAAACATTTGGCTTAAATTGCTAAAAAGGTGAAACATTTGGATTTGTTTCATAACCTTTGTAAACGTTTGGCTTAAATTGCTAAAAAGGTGAAACGTTTGGATTTGTTTCGTAACGTTCGTAAACGTTTGGTTTAAATTGCTAAAAAGGTGAAACGCCTTGTTTTGTTTCTTAAAGTTTGTAAAGGTTTGGCTTAAATCACTAAAAATGTGAAACGTTTGGATTTGTTTCGTAACGTTTTAAACGTGTGGTTTTTTTTCGTAATGTTTGTAAACGTTTGGCTGAAATCGTTACAAAAGGTGAAACGTTTGGATTTGTTGCATAACGTTTGTAAACGTTTGGATTAAATTGCTAAAAAGGTGAAATGTTTAGATTTATTTCGTAACATTTTGCGAATGTTTGGCTTAAATCGCTAAAAAGGTTAAACGTTTGGATTTATTTCGTAACGTTTGTAAACGTTTGGCTTAAATCGCTAAAATGGGGAAACGTTTGGATTTGTTTCGTAACATTTGTAAACGTTTAATTTAAATTGCTAAAAAGGAGAAACCTTTGGATTTGTTTCGTAATGTTTGTAAACGTTTGGCTTAAATTGCTAAAAAGGTGAAACGCTTGGATTTATTTCGTAACGTTTGGCTTAAATTGCTATAAATGTGAAACGTTTGGAATTGTTTCGTAACGTTTGTAAAGGTTTGGCTTAAATCACTAAAATTGTGAAACGTTTGGTTTTGTTTTGTAGCGTTTGTAAACGTTTGGCTTAAATCGCTAAAATGGGGAAACGTTTGAATTTGTTTCGTAACATTTGTAAACGTTTGGCTTAAAACGCTAAAACGGGGAAATGTTTGTAAACGTTTGGCTTAAATTGCTAAAAAGGTGAAACTTGGATTTATTTCGTAACGTTTGTAAACGTTTGGCTTAAATTGCTAAAAATGTGAAACTCTTGGATTTGTTTCGAAACGTTTGTAAACGTTTGGCTCAAATTGCTAAAAAGGTGAAACGCTTGGATTTGTTTCGTAACGTTTGTAAACGTTTGGCTTAAATTGCTAAAAAGGTGAAACGCTTGGATTTGTTTCGTAAAGTTTGTAAACGCTTGGATTAAATCGCTAAAAAGGTGAAACGTCTGGATTTGTTTCGTAACTTTTGTAAACATTTGGCTCAAATTGCTAAAAAGGCGAAACGTTTGGATTTGTTTCGTAACGTTTGTAAACGTTTGGCTTAAATTGCTAAAAAGGTGAAACACTTGGATTTGTTTCGTAACGTTTGTAAACCTTTGGCTTAAATTGCTAAAAAGGTGAAACATTTGGATTTGTTTCCTAACCTTTGTAAACGTTTGGCTTAAATTGTTACAAAGGTGAAACATTTGGATTTGTTTTGTAACGTTCGTAAACGTTTGGTTTAAATTACTTAAATTTTTTCGTAACGTTTGTAAAGGTTTGGCTTAAATCACTAAAATTGTGAAACGTTTGGTTTTGTTTTGTAGCGTTTGTAAACGTTTGGCTTAAATCGCTAAAATGGGGAAACGTTTGGATTTGTTTCGTAACATTTGTAAACGTTTGACTTAAATTGCTAAAACAGTGAAAAGTTTGGTTTTATTTCATAACGTTTGTAAACGTTTGGCTTAAATCGTTAAAAAGGTGAACAATTGAATTTGTTTCGTAAAGTTTTTAAATATTTTGCTTAAATCGCTAAAAAGGTGAACCTCTTCGATTTGTTTCGTAATGTTTATAAACGTTTGGCTTAAGGTGCTAAAAAGGTGAAACGCTTGGATTTGTTTCGTAACGTTTGTAATAGTTTGGCTTAAATTGCTAAAAAGGTAAAACTCTTGGATTTGTTTCGAAACGTTTGTAAACGCTTGGATTAAATCGCTAAAAAGGTGAAACGTTTGGATATGTTTTGTAACGTTTGTAAACCTTTGGTTTAAATCGCTAAAATGGGGAAACGTTAGGATTTGTTTTGTAGCGTTTGTAAACGTTTGGCTTAAATTGCTAAAACGGGGAAATGTTTGGATTTGATTCGTAACGTTTGTAAACGTTTGGCTTAAATCGCTAAAAAGGTGAAACATTTGGATTTGTTTTGTAAAGTTTGTAGACGTTTGGCTTAAATTGCTAAAAAGGTGAACCTCTTGGATTTGTTTCGTAAAATTTGTAAACGTTTGGCTTAAATTGCTAAAAAGGGGAAAAGTTTTGTTTTATTCCATAACGTTTATAAACGTTTGGCTTAAATCGTTAAAAAGGTGAAACAATTGAATTTGTTTCGTAACATTTTTAAATGTTTGGCTTAAATCGCTAAAAGGGTGAAACGTTAGGATTTGTTTTGTAGCGTTTGTAAACGTTTGGCTTAAATTGCTAAAATGGGGAAATGTTTGGATTTGTTTCGTAATGTTTGTAAACGTTTGGCTTAAATCGCTAAAAAGGTGAAACATTTGGATTTGTTTTGTAAAGTTTGTAGACGTTTGGCTTAAATTGCTAAAAAGGTGAACCACTTGGATTTGTTTCGTAATGTTTGTAAACGTTTGGCTTAAATTGCTAAAAAGGTGAAACTTGGAATTATTTCGTAATTGCTAAAAATGTGAAACTCTTGGATTTGTTTCGAAACGTTTGTAAACGTTTGGCTCAAATTGCTAAAAAGGTGAAACGCTTGGATTTGTTTCGTAACGTTTGTAAACGTTTGGCTTAAATTGCTAAAAAGGTGAAATGCTTGGATTTGTTTCGTAACGTTTGTAAACGTTTGGATTAAATCGCTAAAAAGGGGAAACGTCTGGATTTGTTTCGTAACTTTTGTAAACGTTTGGCTTAAATTGCTAAAAAGGCGAAACGTCTGGATTTGTTTCGTAACGTTTGTAAACCTTTGGCTTAAATTGCTAAAAAGGTGAAACATTTGGATTTGTTTCCTAACCTTTGTAATCGTTTGGCTTAAATTGTTACAAAGGTGAAACATTTGGATTTGTTTTGTAACGTTCGTAAACGTTTGGTTTAAATTACTAAAAAGGTGAAACGCCTTGTTTTTTTTCGTAACGTTTGTAAAGGTTTGGCTTAAATCACTAAAATTGTGAAACGTTTGGTTTTGTTTTGTAGCGTTTGTAAACGTTTGGCTTAAATCGCTAAAATGGGAAAACGTTTGGATTTGTTTCGTAACATTTGTAAACGTTTGGCTTAAAACGCTAAAACGGGGAAATGTTTGTAAACGTTTGGCTTAAATTGCTAAAAAGGTGAAACTTGGATTTATTTCGTAACGTTTGTAAACGTTTGGCTTAAATTTCTAAAAATGTGAAACTCTTGGATTTGTTTCGAAACGTTTGTAAACGTTTGGCTCAAATTGCTAAAAAGGTGAAACGCTTGGATTTGTTTCGTAATGTTTGTAAACGTTTGGCTTAAATTGCTAAAAAGGTGAAACGCTTGGATTTGTTTCGTAACGTTTGTAAACGCTTGTATTAAATCGCTAAAAAGGTGAAACGTCTGGATTTATTTCGTAACTTTTGTAAACGTTTGGCTTAAATTGCTAAAAAGACGAAACGTTTGGATTTGTTTCGTAACGTTTGTAAACGTTTGGCTTAAATTGCTAAAAAGGTGAAACACTTGGATTTGTTTCGTAACGTTTGTAAACCTTTGGCTTAAATTGCTAAAAAGGTGAAACATTTGGATTTGTTTCCTAACCTTTGTAAACGTTTGGCTTAAATTGTTACAAAGGTGAAACATCTGGATTTGTTTTGTAACGTTCGTAAACGTTTGGTTTAAATTACTAAAAAGGTGAAACGCCTTGTTTTTTTTCGTAACGTTTGTAAAGGTTTGGCTTAAATCACTAAAATTGTGAAACGTTTGGTTTTGTTTTGTAGCGTTTGTAAACGTTTGGCTTAAATCGCTAAAATGGAGAAACGTTTGGATTTGTTTCGTAACCTTTGTAAACGTTTGACTTAAATTGCTAAAAAGGAGAAACCTTTGGATTTGTTTCGTAATGTTTGTAAACGTTTGGCTTAAATTGCTAAAAAGGGGAAAAGTTTGGTTTTATTCCATAATGTTTGTAAACATTTGGCTTATATCGTAAAAAAGGTGAAACAATTGAATTTGTTTCGTAACGTTTTTAAATGTTTGGCTTAAATCGCTAAAAAGATGAAACGTTAAGATTTGTTTTGTAGCGTTTGTAAACGTGTGGCTTAAATCGCTAAAAAGGTGAAACGTTAGGATTTGTATTGTAGCGTTTGTAAACGTTTGGCCTAAATTGCTAAAATGGGGAAATGTTTGGATTTGTTTCGTAACGTTTGTAAACGTTTGGCTTAAATCGCTTAAAATGTGAAACATTTGGATTTGTTTTGTAAAGTTTGTAGACGTTTGGCTTAAATTGCTAAAAAGGTGAACCTCTTTGATTTGTTTCGTAATGTTTATAAACGTTTGGCTTAAAGTGCTAAAAAGGTGAAACGCTTGGATTTATTTCGTAACGTTTGTAAACGTTTGGCTGAAATTGCTAAAAATGTGAAACTCTTGGATTTGTTTCGAAACGTTTGTAAACGTTTGGCTTAAATTGCTAAAAAGGTGAAACGCTTGGGTTTGTTTCGTAACGTTTGTAAACGCTTGGATTAAATCGCTAAAAAGGTGAAACGTCTGGATTTGTTTCGTAACTTTTGTAAACGTTTGGCTTAAATTGCTAAAAAGGCGAAACGTTTTGATTTGTTTCGTAACGTTTGTAAACGTTAGGCTTAAATTGCTAAAAAGGTGAAACACTTGGATTGGTTTCGTAACGTTTGTAAACCTTTGGCTTAAATTGCTAAAAAGGTGAAACATTTGGATTTGTTTCCTAACCTTTGTAAACATTTGGCTTAAATTGCTACAAAGGTGAAACGTTTGGATTTGTTTTGTAACTTTCGTAAACGTTTGGTTTAAATTGCTAAAAAGGTGAAACGCCTTATTTTTTTCGTAACGTTTGTAAAGGTTTGGCTTAAATCACTAAAATTGTGAAAAGTTTGGTTTTGTTTTGTAGCGTTTGTAAACGTTTGGCTTAAATCGCTAAAATGGGGAAACGTTTGGATTTGTTTCGTAACCTTTGTAAACGTTTGACTTAAATTGCTAAAAAGGAGAAACCTTTGGATTTGTTTCGTAATGTTTGTAAACGTTTGGCTTAAATTGCTAAAAAGGGGAAAAGTTTGGTTTTATTCCATAATGTTTGTAAACATTTGGCTTATATCGTTAAAAAGGTGAAACAATTGAATTTGTTTCGTAACGTTTTTAAATGTTTGGCTTAAATCGCTAAAAAGATGAAACGTTGAGATTTGTTTTGTAGCGTTTGTAAACGTGTGGCTTAAATCGCTAAAAAGGTGAAACGTTAGGATTTGTATTGTAGCGTTTGTAAACGTTTGGCTTAAATTGCTAAAATGGGGAAATGTTTGGATTTGTTTCGTAACGTTTGTAAACGTTTGGCTTAAATCGCTAAAAAGGTGAAACATTTGGATTTGTTTTGTAAAGTTTGTAAAAGTTTGGCTTAAATTGCTAAAAAGGTGAACCTCTTTGATTTGTTTCGTAATGTTTATAAACGTGTGGCTTAAAGTGCTAAAAAGGTGAAATGCTTGGATTTGTTTCGTAACGTTTGTAATAGTTTGGCTTAAATAGCTAAAAAGGTAAAACTCTTGGATTTGTTTCGAAACGTTTGTAAACGTTTGGCTTAAATTACTAAAAAGGTGAAACGCTTGGATTTGTTTCGTAACGTTTCTAAACGTTTGGCTTAAGTTCCTAAAAAGGTGAAACATTTGGATTTGTTTCGTAAAGTTTCTAAACGCTTGGATTAAATCGCTAAAAAGATGAACGTCTAGATTTGTTTCGTAACTTTTGTAAACGTCTGACTTAAATTGCTAAAAAGGCAAAACGTTTGGATTTGTTTCTTAACGTTTGTAAACGTTTGGCTTAAATTGCTAAAAAGGTGAAACACTTGGATTTGTTTCGTAACGTTTGTAAACATTTGGCTTAAATTGCTAAAAAAAGGTGAAACATTTGGATTTGTTTCATAACCTTTGTAAACGTTTGGCTTAAATTGCTAAAAAGGTGAAACGTTTGGATTTGTTTCGTAACGTTCGTAAACGTTTGGTTTAAATTGCTAAAACGGTAAAACTCCTTGTTTTGTTTCGTAACGTTTGTAAAGGTTTGGCTTAAATCACTAAAAATGTGAAAC
Organism: Mercurialis annua; assembly: GCF_937616625.2. NCBI lineage: Eukaryota > Viridiplantae > Streptophyta > Magnoliopsida > Malpighiales > Euphorbiaceae > Mercurialis > Mercurialis annua. The sequence continues at coordinate 27,383,039 of NC_065576.1, forward strand.
GTTTTGATTTGTTTCGTAACGTTTTAAACGTGTGGTTTTGTTTCGTAATGTTTGTAAACGTTTGGCTGAAATCGTTACAAAAGGGGAAACGTTTGGATTTGTTTCATAACTTTTGTAAACGTTTGGATTAAATTGCTAAAAACGTGAAATGTTTAGATTTATTTCGTAACATTTTGCGAACGTTTGGCTTAAATCGCTAAAAAGGTTAAACGTTTGGATTTGTTTCGTAACGTTTGTAAACGTTTGGCTTAAATCGCTAAAATGGGGAAACGTTTGGATTTGTTTCGTAACCTTTGTAAACGTTTGACTTAAATTGCTAAAAAGGAGAAACCTTTGGATTTATTTCGTAATGTTTGTAAACGTTTGGCTTAAATTGCTAAAAAGGGGAAAAGTTTGGTTTTATTCCATAATGTTTGTAAACATTTGGCTTATATCGTCAAAAAGGTGAAACAATTGAATTTATTTCGTAACGTTTTTAAATGTTTGGCTTAAATCGCTAAAAAGATGAAACATTAAGATTTGTTTTGTAGCGTTTGTAAACGTGTGGCTTAAATCGATAAAAAGGTGAAACGTTAGGATTTGTTTTATAGCGTTTGTAAACGTTTGGCTTAAATTGCTAAAATGGGGTAATATTTGGATTTGTTTCGTAACGTTTGTAAACGTTTGGCTTAAATCGCTAAAAAGGTGAAACATTTGGATTTGTTTTGTAAAGTTTGTAAACGTTTGTCTTAAATTGCTCAAAAGGTGAACCTCTTTGATTTGTTTCGTAATGTTTATAAACGTTTGGCTTAAAGTGCTAAAAAGGTGAAACGCTTGGATTTGTTTTGCAACGTTTGTAATAGTTTGGCTTAAATAGCTAAAAAGGTAAAACTCTTGGATTTGTTTCGAAACGTTTGTAAACGTTTGGCTTAAATTGCTAAAAAGGTGAAACGCTTGGATTTGTTTCGTATAGTTTCTAAACGTTTGGCTTAAATTGCTAAAAAGGTGAAACATTTGGATTTGTTTCGTAAAGTTTCTAAACGCTTGGATTAAATCGCTAAAAAGATGAAACATCTGGATTTGTTTCGTAACTTTTGTAAACGTCTGGCTTAAATTGCTAAAAAGGTAAAACGTTTGGATTTGTTTCGTAACTTTTGTAAACGTTTGGCTTAAATTGCTAAAAAGGTGAAACATTTGGATTTGTTTCGTAACGTTTGTAAACATTTGGCTTAAATTGCTAAAAAGGTGAAACATTTGGATTTGTTTCTTAACCTTTGTAAACGTTTGGCTTAAATTGCTAAAAAGGTGAAACGTTTGGATTTGTATCGTAACGTTCGTAAACGTTTGGTTTAAATTGCTAAAAAGGTAAAACTCCTTGTTTTGTTTCGTAACGTTTGTAAAGGTTTGGCTTAAATCACTAAAAATGTATAAACGTTTGGATTTGTTTCGTAATGTTTTAAACGTGTGGTTTTGTTTCGTAATGTTTGTAAATGTTTGGCTGAAATCGTTACAAAAGGGGAAACGTTTGGATTTGTTCCAGAACTTTTGTAAATGTTTGGATTAAATTGCTAAAAAGGTGAAATGTTTAGATTTATTTCGTAACATTTTGCGAACGTTTGGCTTAAATCGCTAAAAAGTTTAAACGTTTGGATTTGTTTCGTAACGTTTGTAAACGTTTGGCTTAAATCGCTAAAATGGGGAAACGTTTGGATTTGTTTCGTAACCTTTGTAAACGTTTGACTTAAATTGCTAAAAAGGAGAAAGCTTTGGATTTGTTTCGTAATGTTTGTAAACGTTTGGCTTAAATTGCTAAAAAGGGGAAAAGTTTGGTTTTATTCCATAACGTTTGTAACTGTTTGGCTTAAATTATTAAAAAGGTGAAACAATTGAATTTGTTTCGTAACGTTTTTAAATGTTTGGCTTAAATCGCTAAAAAGGTGAAACGTTAGGATTTGTTTTGTAGCGTTTTGTAAACGTTTGGCTTAAATTGCTAAAAAGGTGAAGTACTTGGATTTGTTTCGTAAAGTTTGAAACGTTTGGCTTAAATCGCTATAAAGGTGAAACGTCTGGATTGGTTTCCTAACCTTTGTAAACGTTAGGCTTAAATCACTAAAAAGGAGAAGCGCTTGGTTTTGTTTCGTAACTTTTGTAAAAGTTTGGCTTAAATCGCTAAAAATGTGAAACGTTTGGATTTGTTTCGTAACGTCTGTAAACGTTTGGCTTAAATCGCTAAAAAGGGGAAATATTTGGATTTGTTTCGTATCATTTGTAAACGTTTGGCTTAAATCGCTAAAAAGGTGAAACATTTGGATTTGTTTCGTAACGTTTGTAAACGTTTGGCTTAAATTTCTAAAAAGGTTAAACGCTCAGATTTGTTTCATAACGTTTCTAAACGGTTGGCTTAAATTGCTAAATAGGTGAAATGCTTGGATTTGTTTCGTAACGTTTGTAAATGTTTGTCTTAAATCGCTAAAAAGGTGAAAGGCTTGGATTTGTTTCGTAACGTTTGTAAACGTTTGGCTTACATTGTTAAAAAGGGGAAACGTTTGGATTTGTTTCGTAACATTTGAAAACGTTTGGCTCAAATTGCCAAAAAGGTTAAACGCTCGAATTTGATTCGTAATGTTTCTAAACGTTTGGCTTAAATTGCTAAAAAGGTGAAACATTTGGATTTATTTCGTAATGTTTGTAAACGCTTGATTAAATCGCTAAAAAGGTGAAACGTCTGGTTTTGTTTCGTTACTTTTGTAAACGTTTGGCTTAAATTGCTAAAAAGGCAAAACGTTTGGATTTGTTTCGTAACGTGTGTAAACGTTTGGCTTAAATTGCTAAAAAGGTGAAACACTTGGATTTGTTTCGTACCGTTTGTAAACATTTGGCTTAAATTGCTAAAAAGGTGAAACATTTGGATTTGTTTCATAACCTTGGTAAACGTTTGGCTTAAATTGCTAAAAAGGTGAAACGTTTGGATTTGTTTCGTAACGTTCGTAAACTTTTGGTTTAAATTGCTAATAAGGTGAAACGCCTTGTTTTGTTTCGTAACGTTTGTAAATGTTTGGCTTAAATCACTAAAAATGTGAAACGTTTGGATTTGTTTCGTAACGTTTTAAACGTGTGGTTTTGTTTCGTAATGTTTGTAAACGTTTGGCTGAAATCGTTACAAAAGGGGAAACGTTTGGATTTGTTTCATAACGTTTGTAAACATTTGGATTAAATTGCTAAAAAGGTGAAATGTTTAGATTTGTTTCGTAACGTTTTGCAAACGTTTGGCTTAAATCGCTAAAAAGGTTAAACGTTTGGATTTGTTTCGTAACGTTTGTAAAAGTTTGGCTGAAATCGCTAAAATGGGGAAACGTTTGGATTTGTTTCGTAACATTTGTAAACGTTTGGCTTAAATTGCTAAAAAGGAGAAACCTTTGGATTTGTTTCGTAATGTTTGTAAACGTTTGGCTTAAATTGCTAAAAAGGGAAAACGTTTGGTTTTGTTCCATAACGTTTGTAACTGTTTGGCTTAAATCGCTAAAAAGGTGAAATAAGATTTGTTTCGTAACGTTTTTAAATGTTTGGCTAAAATCGCTAAAAAGGTGAAACGTTTGGATTTGTTTTGTAGCGTTTGTAAACGTTTGGCTTAAATTGCTAAAATGGTGAAACACTTGGATTTGTTTCATAAAGTTTGTAAACGTTTGGCTTAAATCACTAAAAAGGTGAAACGTCTGGATTTGTTTCCTAACCTTTGTAAATGTTAGGCTTAAATCGCTAAAAAGGTGAAACATTTGGATTTGTTTCGTAACAGTTGTAAACGTTTGGCTTAAATTTCTAAAAAGGTGAAATGTTTGGTTTTGTTTCGCAACGTTTGTAAACGTTTGGCTTAAATTGCTAAAAAGGTGAAGTGTTTGGATTTGTTTCGTAACGTTTGTAAACGTTTCGCTTAATTTGCTAAAATGGTGAAGTACTTGGATTTGTTTCGTAAAGTTTGTAAACGTTTGGCTTAAATCGCTAAAAAGGTGAAACGTTTGGATTTGTTTCCTAACCTTTGTAAACGTTAGGCTTAAATCGCTAAAAAGGTGAAACATTTGGATTTATTTCATAAAGTTTGTAAATGTTTGGCTTAAATCGCTAAAAAGGTTAAACGTTTGGATTTGATTCGTAACGTCTGTAAACGTTTGGCTTAAATCGCTAAAAAGGGGAAACGTTTGGATTTGTTTCGTATCGTTTGTAAACGTTTGGCTTAAATTGCTAAAAAGGAGAAACCTTTGGATTTGTTTCGTAACGTTTGTAAACGTTTGGCTTAAATTGCTAAAAAGGGAAAACGTTTGGTTTTGTTCCATAACGTTTCTAACAGTTTGGCTTAAATCGCTAAAAAGGTGAAATAATTGGATTTGTTTTGTAACGTTTGTAAACGGTTGGCTAAAATCGCTAAAAAGGTGAAACGTTTGGATTTGTTTTGTAGCGTTTGTAAACGTTTGGCTTAAATTGCTAAAATGGTGAAACACTTGGATTTGTTTCATAAAGTTTGTAAACGTTTGGCTTAAATCGCTAAAAAGGTGAAACGTCTGGATTTGTTTCCTAACCTTTGTAAATGTTAGGCTTAAATCGCTAAAAAGGTGAAACGTTTGGATTTGTTTTGTAACAGTTGTAAACGTTTGGCTTAAATTGCTAAAAAGGTGAAATGTTTGGTTTTGTTTCGCAACGTTTGTAAACGTTTGGCTTAAATTGCTAAAAAGGTGAAGTGTTTGGATTTGTTTCGTAACGTTTGTAAACGTTTGGCTTAATTTGCTAAAATGGTGAAGTACTTGGATTTGTTTCGTAAAGTTTGTAAACGTTTGGCTTAAATCGCTAAAAAGGTGAAACGTTTGGATTTGTTTCCTAACCTTTGAAAACGTTAGGCTTAAATCGCTAAAAAGGTGAAACATTTGGATTTATTTCATAAAGTTTGTAAATGTTTGGCTTAAATCGCTAAAAAGGTGAAACGTTTGGATTTGATTCGTAACGTCTGTAAACGTTTGGCTTAAATCGCTAAAAAGGGGAAACGTTTGGATTTGTTTCGTATCGTTTGTAAACGTTTGGCTTAAATCGCTAAAAAGGTGAATCGTTTGGATTTGTTTCGTAACTTTTGTAAACGTTTGGCTTAAATTGCTAAAAAGGTTAAACGTTCAGATTTGTTTCATAACGTTTCTAAACGGTTTGCTTAAATTGCTAAAAAGGTGAAATGCTTGGATTTGTTTTGTAACGTTTGTAAACGGTTGGCTTAAATCGCTAAAAAGGTGAAACGTTTGGATTTGTTTTGTAGCGTTTGTAAACGTTTGGCTTAAATTGCTAAAATGGTGAAACACTTGGATTTGTTTCATAAAGTTTGTAAACATTTGGCTTAAATCGCTAAAAAGGTGAAACGTCTGGATTTGTTTCCTAACCTTTGTAAATGTTAGGCTTAAATCGCTAAAAAGGTGAAATGCTTGGATTTGTTTCGTAACGTTTGTAAACGTTTGGCTTAAATTGCTAAAAAGGTGAAATGTTTGTTTTTGTTTCGTAACGTTTTTAAACATTTGGCTTAAATCGCTAAAAAGGTGAAGTACTTGGATTTGTTTCGTAAAGTTTGTAAACATTTGGCTTAAATCGCTATAAAGGTGAAACGTCTTGATTTGTTTCCTAACCTTTGTAAACGTTAGGCTTAAATAGCTAAAAAGGTGAAGCGCTTGGTTTTGTTTCGTAACGTTTGTAAATGTTTGGCTTAGATCGCTAAAAATGTGAAACGTTTGGATTTGTTTCGTAACGTCTGTAAATGTTTTGCTTAAATCACCAAAAAGGGGAAACGTTTGGATTTTTTTCGTATCGTTTGTAAACGTTTGGCTTAAATCGCTAAAAAGGTGAAACGTTTGGAATTTTTTCGCAACGTTTGTAAACGTTTGGCTTAAATTGCTAAAAAGGTTAAACGCTCAGATTTGTTTCATAACGTTTCTAAACGGTTGGCTTAAATTGTTAAAAAGGTGAAATGCTTGGATTTGTTTCGTAACGTTTGTAAATATTTGGCTTAAATCTCTAAAAAGGTGAAATGTTTGGATTTGTTTCCTAATGTTTTGAAAGTTTGGTTTTGTTTCGTAACGTTTGTAAAGGTTTGGCTTAAATTGCTAAAAAGGAGAAACGTTTGGATTTGTTTCGTAATGTATGTAAACGTTTGGCTTAAATTGCTAAAAAGTGGAAACGTTTGGTTTTGTTCCATAATGTTTGTAACTGTTTGGCTTAAATCGCTAAAAAGATGGAATAATTGGATTTGTTTCATAACATTTTTAAATGTTTGGCTTAAATCGCTAAAAAGGTGAAACGTTTGGATTTGTTCTTTAGCGTTTGTAAACGTTTGGCTTAAATTGCTAAAACAGGGGAATGTTTGGATTTGTTTCATAACGTTTGTAAACGTTTGGCTTAAATCGCTAAAAAGGTGAAACATTTGGATTTGTTTTGTAAAGTTTGTAAGCGTTTGGCTTAAACTGCTAAAAAGGTGAACCTCTTGGATTTGTTTCGTAATGTTTGTAAACGTTTGGCTTAAATTGCTAAAAAGGGGAAACACTTGGATTTATTTCGTAACGTTTGTAAACGTTTGGCTTAAATTGCTAAAAAGGTGAAACTCTTGGATTTCTTTAAAAACGTTTGGCTTAAATTGTTAAAAAGGTGAAACGCTTGGATTTATTTCGTAACATTTGTAAACGGTTGGCTTAAATTGCTAAAAAGGTGAAACATTTGGATTTGTTTCGTAACGTTTGTAAACTCCTGGATTAAATCGCTAAAAACGGGAAACGTCTGGATTTGTTTCGTAACTTTTGTAAACGTTTGGCTTAAATTGCTAAAAAGGCAAAACGTTTGGATTTGTTTCGTAACGTTGGTAAACGTTTGGCTTAAATTGCTAAAAAGGTGAAACACTTGGATTTGTTTCGTAACGTTTGTAAACATTTGGCTTAAATTGCTAAAAAGGTGAAACATTTGGATTTGTTTCCTAACCTTTGTAAACGTTTGACTTAAATTGCTAAAAAGGTGAAACGTTTGGATTTGTTTTGTAACGTTCGTAAACGTTTGGTTTAAACTGCTAAAAAGGTGAAACTCCTTGTTTTGTTTTGTAACCTTTGTAAAGGTTTGGCTTAAATCACTAAAAATGTGAAACGTTTGGATTTGTTTCGTAACGTTTTAAATGTGTGGTTTTGCTTCGTAATGTTTGTAAACGTTTGGCTGAAATCGTTACAAAAGGTGAAACGTTTGGATTTGTTTCATAATGTTTGTAAACGTTTGGATTAAATTGCTAAAAAGGTAAAATTTTTATATTTGTTTTGTAACATTTTGCAAACCTTTGGCTTAAATCGCTAAAAAGGTTAAACGTTTGGATTTGTTTTGTAACGTTTGTAGACGTTTGGCTTAAATCGCTAAAATGAGAAACGTTTGGATTTGTTTCGTAACATTTGTAAACGTTTGGCTTATATTGCTAAAAAGGAGAAACCTTTGGATTGGTTTCGTAATATTTGTAAACGTTTGGCTTAAATTGCTAAAAAAGGGAAACGTTTGGTTTTGTTCCATAACGTTTGTAACTGTTTGGCTTAAATCGCTAAAAAGGTGAAACAATTGGATTTGTTTCGTAACGTTTTTAAATATTTGGCTAAAATTGCTAAATAGGTGAAACATTTAGATTTGTTTTGTAGCGTTTGTAAATGTTTGGCTTAAATTGCTAAAATGGTGAAACACTTGGATTTGTTTCATAAAGTTTCTAAACGTTTGGCTTAAATCGCTAAAAAGGTGAAACGTCTGGATTTGTTTCCTAACATTTGTAAATGTTAGGCTTATATCTCTAAAAAGGTGAAACGTTTGGATTTGTTTCGTAACAGTTGTAAACGGTTGGCTTAAATTGCTAAAAATGTGAAATGTTTGGTTTTGTTTCGTAACGTTTGTAAACGTTTAGCTTAAATTGCTAAAAAGGTGAAGCGCTTGGATTTGTTTCATAACGTTTGTAAACATTTGGCTTAATTTCCTAAAATTGTGAAGTACTTGGATTTGTTTCGTAAAGTTTGTAAACGTTTGGCTTAAATCGCTAAAAAGGTGAAACGTCTGGATTTGTTTCCTAACCTTTGTAAACGTTAGGCTTAAATCGCTAAAAAGGTGAACCATTTGGATTTATTTCATAAAGTTTGTATATGTTTGGCTTAAATAGCTAAAAAGGTGAAACGTTTGGATTTGTTTCGTAACGTCTGTAAACGTTTGGCTTAAATCGCTAAAAAGGGGAAACGTTTGGATTTGTTTCGTATCGTTTGTAAATGTTTGGTTTAAATCGCTAAAAAGATGAAACGTTTGGATTTGTTTCGTATCGTCTGTAAATGTTTGGCTTAATTCGCTAAAAAGATGAAACGTTTGGATTTGTTTCGTAACGTTTGTAAACGTTTGGCTTAAATCGCTAAAAAGGTGAAATAATTGGATTTGTTTCGTAACGTTTTTAAATGTTTGGCTTAAATCGCTAAAAAGGTGAAACGTTTGGATTTGTTTTGTAGCGTTTGTAAACGTTTGGCTTAAATTGCTAAAATAGTGAAAAACTTGGATTTGTTTCACAAAGTTTGTAAACGTTTGGCTTAAATTGCTAAAAAGGTGAAACGTCTGGATTTGTTTCCTAACCTTTGTAAATGTTAGGCTTAAATCGCTAAAAAGGTGAAATGCTTGAATTTGTTTCGAAACGTTTGTAAACGTTTGGCTTAAATTGCTAAAAAGGTGAAATGTTTGGTTTTGTTTCGTAACGTTTTTAAACGTTTGGCTTAAATTGCTAAAAAGGTGAAGTACTTGGATTTGTTTCGTAAAGTTTGAAACGTTTGGCTTAAATCGCTATAAAGGTGAAACGTCTGGATTAGTTTCCTAACCTTTGTAACCGTTAGGCTTAAATCGCTATAAAGGTGAAGCGCTTGGTTTTGTTTCGTAACGTTTGTAAATGTTTGGCTTAAATCGCTAAAAATGTGAAACGTTTGGATTTGTTTCGTAAAGTCTGTAAACGTTTGGCTTAAATCGTTAAAAAGGGGAAACATTTGGATTTGTTTCGTATCATTTGTAAACGTTTGGCTTAAATCGCTAAAAAGGTGAAACGTTTGGATTTGTTTCGTAACGTTTGTAAACGTTTGGCTTAAATTTCTAAAAAGGTTAAACGCTCAGATTTGTTTCATAACGTTTCTAAACGGTTGGCTTAAATTGCTAAAAAGGTGAAATACTTCGATTTGTTTCGTAACGTTTGTAAATGTTTGGCTTAAATCGCTAAAAGGTGAAAGACTTGGATTTGTTTTGTAACGTTTGTAAAAGTTTGGCTTACATTGCTAAAAAGGGGAAACGTTTGGATTTGTTTCGTAAAGTTTGTAAACGTTTGGCTCAAATTGCCAAAAAGGTTAAACGCTCGGATTTGATTCGTAATGTTTCTAAACGTTTGGCTTAAATAGCTAAAAACGTGAAATGCTTGGATTTTTTTCGTAACGTTTGTAAACGTTTGCCTTAAATTGCTAAAAAGGTGAAACGCTTGGATTTGTTTAGTAACGTTTTTAAACGTTTGGCTTACATTGCTAAAAAGGGGAAACATTTGGATTTGTTTCGTAGCGTTTATTAACGTTTGGCTTAAATCGCTAAAAAGGTGAAACGTTTGGATTTGTTTCGTAACGTTTGTAAACGTTTGGCTTAAATTGCTAAAAAGGTGAAGCGCTTTGTTTTGTTTCATAACGTTTGTAAAGGTTTGGTTTAAATCGCTAAAAATGTGAAACGTTTGGATTTGTTTCGTAACGTTTAAACGTTTGGTTTTGTTTCGTAACGTTTGTAAACGCTTAGATTAAATCGCTAAAAAGGTGAAATGTTTGGATTTGTTTCGTAACTTTTGTAAAAGTTTGGCTTAAATTGCTAAAAAGGCGAAACGTTTGGATTTGTTTCGTAACGTTTGTGAATGTTTGGCTTAATTTGCTCAAAAGGTGAAACGCTTGTATTTGTTTCGTAACGTTTGGCTTAAATTGCGAAAAAGGCGAAACATTTGGATTTGTTTCATAACCTATGTAAACTTTTGGCTTAAATTGCTAAAAAGGTGAAACGTTTGGATTTGTTTCGTAACGTTTGTAAACGTTTGGCTTAAATTGCTAAAAAGGTGAAACACCTTGTTTTGTTTCGTAACGTTTGTAAAGGTTTGGCTTAAATCACTAAAAATGTGAAACATTTGGATTTGTTTCGTAACGTTTTAAACGTTTGGTTTTGTTTCGTAACATTTGTAAATGTTTGGCTTAAATGGCTACAAAAGGTGAAACGTTTGGATTTGTTTCGTAACGTTTGTAAATGTTTGTCTTAAATTGCTAAGAAGGTGAAACGTTTATATTTGTTTCGTAACATTTTGCAAACGTTTGGCTTAAATCGCTAAAAAGGTTAAACGTTTAGATTTGTTTCGTAACGTTTGTAAACGTTTGGCTTAAATCGCTAAAATGGGGAAACGTTTGGATTTGTTTCGTAACTTTTGTAAACGTTTGGCTTAAATTGCTAAAAAGGTGAAATGTTTGGTTTTGTTTCGTAATGTTTGTAAACGTTTGGCATAAATCGCTAAAAGGATGAAACGATTGGATTTGTGTCGTAACGTTTGTAAACGTTTGGCTTAAATTACAAAAAAAGGTGAAACACTTGGATTTGTTTCGTAACGTTTGTAAACATTTGGCTTAAATTGATAAAAAGGTGAAGTGGTTGGATTTGTTTCGTAACGTTTGTAAACATTTGGCTTAATTTGCTAAAATGGTGAAACACTTGGATTTGTTTCCTAAAGTTTGTAAACGTTTGGCTTAAATCGCTAATAAGGTGAAACGTCTGGATTTGTTTCCTAACCTTTGTAACGTTAGGCTTAAATCGCTAAAAAATTGAAACATTTGGATTTGTTTCGTAACGTTTGTAAATGTTTGGCTTAAATCGCTAAAAAGGTGAAACGTTCAGATTTGTTTCACAACGTCTGTAAACGTTTGGCTTATATCGCTAAAAAGGTGAAACGTTAAAATTTGTTTCGTATGGCTTTTAAACGTTTGGCTAAAATCGCTAAAAAGGTGAAATGTTTGGTTTTTTTTGTAACGTTTGTAAACGTTCGGCTTAAATCGCTAAATAGGTGAAACGTTTGGATTTGTTTCGTAACGTTTGTAAACGTTTGGCTTAAATTGCTAAAAAGGTTAAATGCTCGGATTTGTTTCGTAACGTTTCTAAACGTTTGGCTTAAATTGCTATAAAGGTGAAATGCTTGGATTTGTTTCGTAACGTTTGTAAATGTTTGGCTTAAAATGCTTTAAAGGTGAAATGCTTGGATTTATTTCGTAACGTTTCTAAACGTTTGGCTTACATTGCTAAAGAGGGGAAACGTTTGGATTTGTTTCATAGCGTTTATAAAAGTTTGGCTTAAATCGCTAAAAAGGTGAAATGTTTGGATTTGTTTCGTAGCGTTTGTAAACGTTTGTCTTAAATTGCTAAAAAGGTGAAAGGCTTGGTTCTGTTTCGTAACGTTTGTAAAAGTTTGGCTTAAATCGCTAAAAATATGAAACGTTTGGATTTGTTTCGTAAGGTTTTAAACGTTTGGTTTTGTTCCGTAACGTTTGTAAGCGCTTGGATTAAATCACTAAAAAGGTGAAATGTTTGGATTTATTTCGTAACTTTTGTAAATGTTTGGCTTAAATTGCTAAAAAGGCGAAATGTTTGGATTCGTTTTGTAACGTTTGTAAACGTTTGGCTTAAATTGCTAAAAATGTGAAACACTTGGATTTGTTTCGTAACGTTTGTAAACGTTTGGCTTAAATTACTAAAAAGATGAAACGCTTGGATTTGTTTCGGAACGATTATAAACGTTTGGCTTAAATTGCTAAAAAGGTGAAACGCTTGGATTTGTTTCGTAACGATTGTAAACGTTTGGCTTAAATTGCTAAAAAGGTAAAACGCCTTGTTTTGTTTCGTAACGTTTATAAAGGTTTGGCTGAAATCACTAAAAATGTGAAATGTTTGGATTTGTTTCGTAACGTTTTAAACGTTTGGTTTTGTTTCATAACGTTTTTAAACATTTGGCTTAAATTGCTAAGAAGGTAAAACATTTAGATTTGTTTCGTAACATTTTGCAAACGTTTGGCTTAAATCGCTAAAAAGGTTAAACGTTTGGATTTGTTTCGTAACGTTTGTAAACGATTGGCTTAAATCGCTAAAATGGGGAAACGTTTGGATTTGTTTCGTAACTTTTGTAAACGTTTGGCTTAAATTGCTAAAAAGGTGAAATGTTTGTTTTTGTTTCGTAACGTTTGTAAACGTTTGGCATAAATCGCTAAAAAGATGAAACGTTTGTATTTGTGTCGTAACATTTGTAAACGTTTGGCTTAAATTGCTAAAAAGGTGAAACACTTGGATTTGTTTCGTAACGTTTGTAAACATTTGGCTTAAATTGCTAAAAAGGTGAAGTGCTTGGACTTGTTTCGTAACGTTTGGCTTAATTTGCTACAATGGTGAAACACCTGGATTTGTTTCGTAAAGTTTGTAAACGTTTGGCTTAAATCGCTAAAAAGGTAAAACGCCTGGATTTGTTTCCTAACCTTTGTAAACGTTAGGCATAAATCACTAAAAAGGTCAAACATTTGGATATATTTTGCAACGTTTGTAAATGTTTGGCTTAAATTGCTAAAAAGGGGGAACGTTTGGATTTGTTTCGTATCATTTGTAAACGTTTGGCTAATATCGCTAAAAAGGTGAAACGTTTGATTTTGTTTCGTAACGTTTGTAAACGTTCGGCTTAAATCGCTAAAAAGGTGAAACATTTGGATTTGTTTCGTAAAGTTTGTAAACGTTTGGCTTAAATGCAAAAAAGGTGAAACGGTTGGTTTTTGTTTTGTAACGTTGGTAAACGTTTGGCTTAAATTGCTAAAAAGCTGAAACGCTTGTATTTGTTTCGTAACGTTTGTAAATGTTTGGCTTAAATTGCTAAAAAGGTGAAATGCTTGGATTTGTTTCTTACGTTTGTAAAAGTTTGGCTTAAATTGCTTAAAAGGGGATATGTTTGAAGTTTTTTCATAACCTTTGTAAACGTTTTGCTTAAATCGCTAAAAAGGTGAAACGTTTGGATTTGTTTCGTAACGTTTGTAAATTTTTTGCTTAAATAGCTGAAAAGGTGAATGTTTGGATTTGTTTCGTAACGTTTGTAAACGATTGGCTTGAATCGCTAAAAAGGTGAAACATTTGGATTTGTTTCGTAAAGTTTGTAAACGTTTGGCTTAAATGCAAAAAAGGTGAAACGGTTGGTTTTTGTTTTGTAACGTTGGTAAACGTTTGGCTTAAATTGCTAAAAAGCTGAAACGCTTGTATTTGTTTCGTAACGTTTGTAAACGTTTGGCTTAAATTGCTAAAAAGGTGAAATGCTTGGATTTGTTTCTTACGTTTGTAAAAGTTTGGCTTAAATTGCTTAAAAGGGGATATGTTTGAAGTTTTTTCATAACCTTTGTAAACGTTTTGCTTAAATCGCTAAAAAGGTGAAACGTTTGGATTTGTTTCGTAACGTTTGTAAATTTTTTGCTTAAATAGCTGAAAAGGTGAATGTTTGGATTTGTTTTGTATCGTTTGTAAACGTTAGGCTAAAATTGCTAAAAAGGTGAAACGTTCGGTTTAGTTTCGTAACGTTTGTAAACGTTCGGCTTAAATCGCTAAAAAGGTGAAACATTTGGATTTGTTTCGTAAAGTTTGCAAGCCTTTGACTTAAATTGCTAAAAAGGTGAGACGCTTGGATTTGTTTCGTAACGTTTGTAAACGATTGGCTTAAATCGCTAAAAAAGGGAAACGTTTGGATTTGTTTTGTATCGTTTGTAAACGTTAGGCTAAAATCGCTAAAAAGGTGAAACGTTCGGTTTTGTTTCGTAACGTTTGTAAACGTTCGGCTTAAATCGCTAAAAAGGTGAAACATTTGGATTTGTTTCGTAAAGTTTGCAAACCTTTGACTTAAATTGCTAAAAAGGTGAGACGCTTGGATTTTTTTTCGTAACGTTTGTAAACGTTTGGCTTAAATTGCTAAAAAGGTGAAACGCTTGGATTTGTTTTGTAACGTTTGTAAACGTTTGGCTTAAATTGCTAAAAAGGTGAAACGCTTGGATTTGTTTTGTGTCGTTTGTAAACGTTTGGCTTACATGGCTAAAAATGTGAAACGTTTGGATTTGCTTCATAGTGTTTGTAAACGTTTGGCTTAAATCGCTAAAAAGGGGAAACATTTGGATTTGTTTTGTACCGTTTGTAAACGTATGGCTTAAATTGCTAAAAAGGTGAAACGCTTGGTTTTTGTTTTGTAACGTTTTTAAACGTTTGGCTTAAATTGCTAAATAGGGGAAACGCTTGGAATTGTTTCGTTTAACGTTTGTAAACGTTTGGTATAAATCGCTAAAAAGGTAAAACGTTTGGATTCGTTTCGTAACGTTTTAAACGTTTGGATTCCTTTCGTAACATTTTTAAACGTTTGGTTTTGTTCCGTAACGTTTGTAAACGTTTGGCTTAAATCGCTAAAATGGGGAAACATTTGGATTTGTTTCATAATGTTTGTTAACTTTTGGCTTAAATTTCTAAAAAGGTGAAAGGTTTGGTTTTGTTTCGTAACATTTGTAAACGTTCGGCTTAAATCGCTAAAAATGTGAAACGTTTCGATTTGTTTGCAACGTTTGTAATTAAATTGCTAAAAAGGTGAAACACTTGGATTTGTTTCGTAATGTTTGTAAAGGTTTGGCTTAAATCGCTAAATATGTGAAACATTTGGATTTGTTTCGTAACGTTTTAAACGTTTGGTTTTGTTTCGTAACGTTTGTAAACATTTGGCTTATATAAATGAGAAAAACATTTGGATTTGTTTCGTAACGTTTGTAAATGTTTGGCTTAAATTACTAAACAGGTGAAGCGCTTGGATTTGTTTCCGAACGTTTGTAAACGTTTGGCTTAAACTGCTAAATAGTTGAAATGCTTGGATTTATTTTGTAACGTTTGTAAACGTTTGGCTTAAATCGCTAAAAAGGTGAAACGTTTGGATTTGTTTCATAACCTTTGTAAACGTTTGGCTTAAATCGCTAAAAAGGGGAAACGTTTGGATTTGTTTCGTAACGTTTGTAAATGTTTGGCTTAAATCGCCAAAAAGGTGAAGCATTTGGATTTGTTTCGTAACGTTTGTAAACGTTTGGCTTAAATCGCTAAAAAGGTGAAACGTTTTGATTTGTTTCGTATCGTTTGTGAATGTAATGTTTGTAAACGTTCGGCTTAAATCGCTAAAAAGGTGAAACGTTTGAATTTGTTTCGAAACTTTTGTAAACGTTTGGCTTAAATAGCTAAAAAGGTGAAACGCTTGGATTTGTTTCGTAACGTTTGTAAACATTTGGCTTAAATTGCTAGAAAGGTGAAACGCTTGGATTTGTTTCGTACCGTTTCTAAACATTTGGCTTAAATCGCTAAAAAGAGGAAATGCTTGGATTTGTTTCTTAACCTTTGTAAACGTTTGGTTTAAATGGCTAAAAAGGGGAAATGCTTGGATTTATTTCGCAACGTTTGTAAATGTTTGGCTTAAATCGCTAAAAAGGTGAACATTTGGATTTGTTTCTTAACGTTTGTAAACGTTTGGCTAAAATCAAAAAAGGTGAAACGTTTGGTTTTGTTTCGTAACGTTTGTTAAAATTCGGCTTAAATCACTAAAAAGGTGAAACGTTTAGATTTGTTTTGTAACTGTAAATGTTTGGGTTAAATTGCTAAAAAGGTGAAACGCTTGGATTTGTTTCGGAACATTTGTAAACGTTCGGCGTAAATTGATAAAAAGGCGAAACGCTTGGATTTGTTTCGTAACATTTGTAAACGTTTGGCTTAAATCGCTAAAAAGGTGAAACGCTTGGATTTGTTTCGTACCGTTTGTAAACGTTTGGCTTATATCGCTAAAAAGGGGAAACGTTTGGATTCCTAACCTTTGTAAACGTTTGGATAAAATCGTTAAAAAGGTGAAATGTTTGGTTTTGTTTTGTAACGTTTGTAAACGTTCGGCTTAAATCGCTAAAAAGATAAAACGTTTGGATTTGTTTCGTAACGTTTGTAAACGTCTGGCTTAAATTGCTAAAAAGGTGAAACGCTTGGATTTCTATCTTAACGTTTGTAAATGTTTCGCTTAAATTGCAAAAAAATTGAAACGTTTGGAGTTCTTTCATAACCTTGTAAACGTTTGGCTTAAGTTGCTAAAAAGGGGAAACGTTTGGAGTTGTTTCATAACGTTTGTAAATGTTTGGCTTAAATCGCTAAAAAGGTGAAACGTTTGGATTTGTTTCGTAACGTTTGTAAACGTTTGGCTTAAATTGCTAAAAAGGTTAACGTTTGGATTTGTTTCGTAACGTTTGTAAACGTTTGGCTAAAATCGTTAAAAATGGAAAACGTTTGGATTTGTTTCGTATCGTTTGTAAACGTTCAGCTAAAATCGCTAAAAAGGTGAAACATTTGGTTTTGCTTCGTAACGTTTGTAAATGTTTGGCTTAAATCGCTAAAAAGGTGAAACGCTTGAATTTGTTTCGTAACGTTTGTAAACGTTTGGCTTAAATTGCTTAAAAGTTGAAATGCTTGGATTTTTTTCGTAACGTTTGTAAACGTTTGGCTTGAATTGCTAAAAAGGTGAAACGCTTGGATTTGTTTCGGAACGTTTGTAAACATTTGGATTACATGGCTAAAAATGTGACACGTTTCGATTTGTTTCATCGAGTTTTCAAACGTTTGGCTTAAATCGCTAAAAAGGTGAAACGCTTGAATTTGTTTCGTAACGTTTGTAAACCTTTGGCTTAAATTGCTAAAAAAGGTGAAACGCTTGGATTTGTTTCGTTACGTTTGTAAACGTTTTGCTTAAATTGCTAAAAAGGTGAAATGCTTGGTTTTTGTTTTGTAACGTTTGTAAACGCTTGGCTTAAATTGCTAAAAAGGTGAAACATTTGGATTTGCTTCGTAATGTTTGTAAACGTTTGGCATAAATCGCTAAAAAGGTTAAACTTTTGTATTTGTTTCGTAACGTTTTAAACGTTGAGTTTTGTTTCGTAACGTTTGTAAACGTTTGGCATAAATCGCTAAAATGGGGAAACGTTTGGATTTGTTTCATAACGTTTGTCAACGTTTGGCTTAAATTGCTAAAAAGGTTAAACGTTTGGATTTGTTTTGTAACGTTTTAAACGTTTGGTTTTTTTCGTAATGTTTGGCATAAATCGCTAAAATGGGGACACGTTTGGATTTGTTTCGTAAAGTTTGGCTCAAATTGCTATAATGGGGGAAATGTTTGGCTTTGTTTCGTAACTTTTGTAAACGTTTGGATTAAATTGCTAAAAAGGTGAAACGCTTGGATTTGTTTCGTAACGTTTGTAAATGTTTGGCTTAAATTTCTAAAAAGGTGAAATGCTTGGATTTATTTCATACCGTTTGTAAACGTTTGGCTCAAATCGCTAAAAAGGTGAAACGCTTGGATTTGTTTCGTATCGTTAGTAAACGTTTTGCTTAAATCGCTAAAAAGGTGAAAAGTTTGGATTTGTTTCGTAACGTTTGTAAATGTTTGGCTTAAATCGCTAAAAAGGTGAAGCGTTTGGATTTGTTTCGTAACGTTTGCCTTAAATCTCTAAAAAGGTGAAACGTTTGGATTTGTTTCATATCGTTAGTAAACGTTCGGCTAAAATCGCTTAAAAGGTGAAACGCTTGGTTTTGTTTCGTAACGTATGTAAACGTTAGACTTAAATAGCTAAAAAGGTGAAACATTTGGATTTGTTTCGTAACCTTTGTAAACATTCGGCTTAAATTGTTAAAAAGGTGAAACGCTTGGATTTGTTTCGTAACGTTTGTAAATGTTTGGCTTAAATTTCTAAAAAGTAGAAATAATTGGATTTGTTTCGTAACGTTTGTAAACTTTTGGGTTATATTGTTAAAAAGGTGAAACGCTTGGATTTGTTTCCTAACGTTTGTAAATGTTTGCCTTACATTGCTAAAAATGTGAAACGTTTGGATTTGTTTCGTTGCATTTGTAAACACTTGCCTTACATCGCTAAAAGGGTGAAACGTTTGGATTCGTTTCGTACTATTTGAAAATGTTTGGCTTAAATTGCTAAAAGGTGAAATGTTTGTATTTGTTTTGAACCTGTGTAAATGTTTGGCTTAAATTGCTAAAAAGGTGAAACGCTTGGATTTGTTTCATAACGTTTGTGTACGTTTGGCTTAAATTGCTAAAAAGGTGAAACGCTTGGTTTTTTTTTTGTAACATTTGTCAACGTTTGGCTTAAATTGCTAAAAAGATGACACGTTTAGATTTGTTTCGTAACGTTTGTAAACGTTTGGCTTCAATCGCAAAAAGGGGAAACGTTTGGATTTGTTTCGTAACTTTTGTAAACGTTTGGCATAAATTGCTAAAAAGGTGAAACGTTTGGATTTGTTTCGTAACGTTTTTAACGTTTGGTTTTGTTTCGTAACTTTTGTAAATGTTTGGCTTAAATCGCTAAAAAGGTGAAACGTTTGGATTTGTTTCGTAACTTTTGTAAATGTTTTGCTTCAATCGCTAAAAAGGTGAAACGTTTGGATTTGTTTTGTAACTTTTGTAAATATTTGGCTTCAATCGCTAAAAAGGTGAAACGTTTGGATTTGTTTCGTAACGTCTGTAAACGTTTGGCATAGATTGCTAAAAAGGTTAAACGTTTGGATTTTTTCGTAATGTTTTAAACGTTTGGTTTTGTTTCGTAACGTTTGTAAATGTTTCACATAAATTGCTAAAAAGGTGAAACGCTTGGTTTTTTTCGTACATTTGTAAACGTTTGGCTTAAATCGCTAAAAATGTGAAACGTTTGTAGTTGTTTCATAACGTTTGTAAATGTTTGGCTTAAATCGATAAAAATGTGAAACGTTTGGATTTGTTTCGTAACGTTTTAAACGTTTGGTTTAAATTTCTAAAAAGGCGAAGCGCTTGGATTTGTTTCGTAATGTTTGTAAACGTTTGGCTTAAATTGCTAAAAAGTTGAAACGCTTGGATTTATTTCGTAACGTTTGTAAACGTTTGGCTTAAATCACTAAAAATGTGAAACGTTTGGATTTGTTTCGTAATGTTTGTAAACGTTTAGCTTAAATTGCTAAAAAGGTGAAACGTTTGGTTTTGTTTCGTAACGTTTGTAAACGTTCGGCTTAAATCGCTAAAAAGGGGAAACGTTTGGATTTGTTTCATAACGTTTGTAAACGTTTGGCTTAAATTGCTAAAAAGGTGAAATGCTTGGATTTGTTTCGTAACGTTTGTAAACGTTTGGCTTAAATTGCAAAAAAAGTTGAAACGCTTGGATTTATTTCGTAACCTTTGTAAACGTTTGGCTTAAATCGCTAAAAATGTGAAACGTTTGGATTTGTTTCGTAACGTTTGTAAACGTTTGGCTTAAATTGCTAAAAAGGTGTAATGTTTGGCTTTGTTTCGTAACATTTTTAAACGTTTGGATTAAATTGCTAAAAAGGTGAAACGTTTGGATTTGTTTCGAAACGTTTGTCAACGTTTGGCTTAAATTGCTAAAAAGGTGAAACGCTTGGATATGTTTTGTAACTTTTGTAAATGTTTGGCTTAAATTCCGAAAAAGGTAAAACGCTTGGATTTGTTTCGAAACAGTTTGAAAATTGTTGGCTTAAATTGCTAATAAGTTAAAACGCTTGGATTTGTTTTGTAACTTTTGTAAACGTTTGGCTTAAATTTATAAAAAGGTGAAACCCTTGGTTTTTTCGTACATTTGTAAAGGTTTGGCTTAAATCGCTAAAAATGTGAAACGTTTGGATTTGTTTCATAACGTTTGTCAACCTTTGGCTTAAATTGCTAAAAAGGTGAAACGCTTGGATTTGTTTCGTAAAGTTTGTAAATGTTTGGCTTAAATTGCTAAAAAGTTGAAACGCTTGGATTTATTTCGTAACCTTTGTAAATGTTTGGCTTAAATCGCTAAAAATGTTAAACATTTGGATTTGTTTCTTAATGTTTTAAACGTTTGGCTTAAATTGCTAAAAGGTGTAATGTTTGGTTTTGTTTCGTAACGTTTGTAAACGTTCGGTTTAAATCGCTAAAAACATGAAACGCTTGGATTTGTTTCGTAATGTTTGTAAACGTTTGGCTTAAATTGCTAAAAAGGTGAAACATTTGGATTTGTTTCATAACCTTTGTAATCTTTGGCTTAAATCGCTAAAATGGTGAAACGTTTGGATTTGTTTCATAACGTTTGTAAACGTTTGGCTTAAATTGCTAAAAAGGTGAAACACCTTGTTTTGTTTCGTAACGTTTGTAAAGGTTTGGCTTAAATCACTAAAAATGTGAAACGTTTGGATTTCTTCCGTAACGTTTTAAACGTTTGGTTTTATTTCGTATCTTTTGTAAATGTTGGGCTTAAATGGCTACAAAAGGTGAAACGTTTGGATTTGTTTCGTATCGTTTGTAAATATTTGGCCTAAATTGCTAAGAAGGCGAAACGTTTAGATTTGTTTCGTAACATTTTGCAAACGTTTGGCTTAAATCGCTAAAAAGGTTAAACGTTTGAATGTGTTTCGTAACGTTTGTAAACGTTTGGCTTAAATCGCTAAAATGGGGAAACGTTTGGATTTGTTTCGTAACTTTTGTAAACGTTTGGCTTAAATTGCTAAAAAGGTGAAATGTTTGGTTTTTTTTCGTAACGTTTGTAAACGTTTGGCATAAATCGCTAAAAGGATGAAACGTTTGGATTTGTGTCGTAACGTTTGTAAACGTTTAGCTTAAATTGCTAAAAAGGTGAAACACTTGGATTTGTTTCGTAACGTTTGTAAACATTTTGGCTTAAATTGCTAAAAAAGTGAAGTGCTTGGATTTGTTTCGTAACGTTTGTAAACGTTTGGCTTAATTTGCTAAAATGGTGAAACACTTGGATTTGTTTCGTAAAGTTTGTAAACGTTTAGCTTATATCGCTAAATAGGTGAGACGTCTGGATTTGTTTCCTAACCTTTGTAAACGTTAGGCTTAAATTGCAAAGGTGAAGCATTTGGATTTGTTTCGTAATTTTTGTAAATGTTTGGCTTAAATTGCTAAAAAGGTGTAACGTTCGGATTTGTTTCGTAACATCTGTAAACGTTTGGCTTATATCGCTAAAAAGGTGAAACGTTAAGATTTGTTTCGTATCGCTTGTAACCGTTTGGCTAAAATCGCTAAAAAGGTGAAACTTTTGGTTTTTTTGTTACGTTTGTAAACATTCGGCTTAAATCGCTAAAAAGGTGAAACGTTTGGATTTGTTTCGTAACGTTTGTAAACGTTTGGCTTAAATTGCTAAAAAGGTTAAACGCTCATATTTGTTTCGTAACGTTTCTAAAAGTTTGGCTTAAATTGCTATAAAGGTGAAATGCTTGGATTTGTTTCGTAACGTTTGTAAATGTTTGGCTTAAATTGTTAAAAAGGTGAAATGCTTGGATTTATTTCATAACGTTTGTAAACGTTTGGCTTACATTGCTAAAAAGTGGAAACGTTTGGATTTGTTCCATAGCGTTTCTAAATGTTTGGCTTTAATAGCTAAAAAGGTGAAATGTTTTGATTTGTTTTGTAGCGTTTGTAAACGTTTGGCTTAAATTGCTAAAAAGGTGAAACACTTGGTTTTGTTTCGTAACGTTTGTAAAAGTTTGGCTTAAATCGCTTAAAATATGAAACGTTTGGATTTGTTTCGTAACGTTTTAAACGTTTGGTTTTGTTTCGTAACGTTTTAAACGTTTGGTTTTGTTCCGTAACGTTTGTAAGCGCTTGGATTAAATCACTGAAAAGGTGAAATGTTTGGATTTGTTTCGTAACTTTTGTAAACGTTTGGCTTAAATTGCTAAAAAGGCAAAACGTTTGGATTAGTTTCGTAACGTTTGTAAACATTTGGCTTAAATTGCTAAAAATGTGAAACACTTGAATTTGTTTCGTAACGTTTGTAAACGTTTGGCTTAAATTACTAGAAAGGAGAAACATTTGGATTTGTTTCATAACCTTTGTAAACTTTTGCTTAAATCTCTAAAACGGTGAAACGTTTGGATTTGTTTCGTAACGTTGGTAAACGTTTGGCTTAAATTGCTAAAAAGGTGAAACGCCTTGTTTTGTTTCGTAACGTTTGTAAAGGTTTGGCTTAAATCACTAAAAATAAGAAAGGTTTGGATTTGTTTTGTAACGTTTTAAACGTTTGGTTTTGTTTCGTAACGTTTGTAAACATTTGGCTTATATAAATGAGAAAAACATTTGGATTTGTTTTGTAACGTCTGTAAATGTTTGGCTTAAATTACTAAACAGGTGAAACGCTTGGATTTGTTTCAGAACGTTTGTAAACGTTTGGCTTAAATTGCTAAATAGGTGAAATGCTTGGATTTATTTTGTAACATTTGTAAACGTGTGGCTTAAATCGCTAATAAGGTGAAACGTTTGGATTTGTTTCATAACCTTTGTAAACGTTTGGCTTAAATCGCTAAAAAGGGTAAACGTTTGGATTTGTTTCGTAACGTTTGTAAATGTTTGGCTTAAATCGCCAAAAAGGTGAAGTATTTGGATTTGTTTCGTAACGTTTAAAAACGTTTGGCTTAAATCGCTAAAAAGGTGAAACGTTTGGATTTGTTTCGTATCGTTTGTGAATGTTCGTCTAAAATCGCTAAAAAGGTGAAACGTTTGGTTTTGTTTCGTAACGTTTGTGAACGTTCGGCTTAAATGGCTAAAAAGGTGAAACGCTTGGAATTGTTTCTTAACGTTTGTAAACTTTCGGCTTAAATCGCTAAAAAGGGGAAACGTTTGGATTTGTTTCGTAACGTTTGTAAACGTTTGGCTTAAATTTCTAAAAAGGTGAAATGCTTGGATTTGTTTCGTAACGTTTGTAAACGTTTGGCTTAAATTGCTAAAAAGTTGAAACGCTTGGATTTATTTCGTAACCTTTGTAAACGTTTGGCTTAAATCGCTAAAAATGTGAAACATTTGGATTTGTTTCGTAACGTTTGTAAATGTTTGGCTTAAATCGCTAAAAAGGTGAACATTTAGATTTGTTTCTTAACATTTGTAAACGTTTGGCTTAAATCGCTCAAAAGGTGAAACGTTTGGATTTATTTTATATCATTTGTAAACGGCTAAAATTGCAAAAAAGGTGAAACGTTTGGTTTTGTTTCGTAATGTTTGTTAAAATTCGGCTTAAATCACTAAAAAGGTGAAATGTTTAGATTTGTTTCGTAACTGTAAACGTTTGGCTTAAATTGCTAAAAAGGTGAAACGCTTGGATTTGTTTCGTAACATTTGTAAACGTTTGGTTTAAATTGATAAAAAGGCAAAACGCTTGGATTTCTTTCGTAACGTCTGTAAACGTTTGGCTTAAATCGCTAAAAAGGTGAAACGCTTGGATTTGTTTCGTACCGTTTGTAAACGTTTGGCTTAAATCGCTAAAAAGGGAAAACGTTTGGATTCCTAACCTTTGTAAACGTTTGGCTTAAATCGTTAAAAAGGTGAAATGTTTGGTTTTGTTTCGTAACTTTTGTAAACGTTCGGCTTAAATGGCTAAAAAGGTAAAACGTTTGGATTTGTTTCGTAATGTTTGTAAACGTTTTGTTTAAATTGCTAAAAAGGTGAAACGCTGGGATTTCTATCTTAACGTTTGTAAATGTTTGGCTTAAATTACTAAAAAAGGTGAAACGTTTGGAGTTGTTTCATAACCTTGTAAACGTTTGGCTTAAATCGCTAAAAAGGGGAAATGTTTGGAGTTGTTTCATAACATTTGTAAATGTTTGGCTTATATCGCTAAAAAGGTGAAACGTTTGGATTTGTTTCGTAACGTTTGTAAACGTTTGGCTTAAATTGCTAAAAAGGTGAACGTTTGGATTTGTTTCGTAACACTAAAATCGTTAAAAAGGGAAAACGTTTGGATTTATTTCGTATCGTTTGTAAACGTTCGGCTAAAATCGCTAAAAAGGTGAAACATTTGGTTTTGCTTCGTAACGTTTGTAAATGTTTGGCTTAAATCGCTAAAAAGGTGAAACACTTGGATTTGTTTCGTAACGTTTGTGAACGTTCGGCTTAAATCGCTAAAAAGGTGAAACACTTGGATTTGTTTCGTAACGTTTGTAAACGTTCGGCTTAAATCGCTAAAAAGGGGAAACGTTTGGATTTGTTTCGTAACGTTTGTAAACGTTTGGCTTAAATTGCTAAAAAGTTGAAATGCTTGGATTTGTTTCGTAACGTTTGTAAATGTTTGGCTTAAATTGCTAAAAAGTTGAAACGCTTGGATTTATTTCGTAACCTTTGTAAACGTTTGGCTTAAATCGCTAAAAATGTGAAACATTTGGATTTGTTTCGTAACGTTTGTAAATGTTTGGCTTAAATCGCTAAAAAGGTGAACATTTAGATTTGTTTCTTAACGTTTGTAAACGTTTGCTTAAATCGCTCAAAAGGTGAAACGTTTGGATTTATTTTATATCATTTGTAAACGGCTAAAATTGCAAAAAAGGTGAAACGTTTGGTTTTGTTTCGTAACGTTTGTTAAAATTCGGCTTAAATCACTAAAAAGGTGAAACGTTTAGATTTGTTTCGTAACTGTAAACGTTTGGCTTAAATTGCTAAAAAGGTGAAACGCTTGGATTTGTTTCGTAACATTTGTAAACGTTTGGCTTAAATTGATAAAAAGGCAAAACGCTTGGATTTCTTTCGTAACGTCTGTAAACGTTTGGCTTAAATCGCTAGAAAGGTGAAACGCTTGGATTTGTTTCGTACCGTTTGTAAACGTTTGGCTTAAATCGCTTAAAAGGGGAAACGTTTGGATTCCTAACCTTTGTAAACGTTTGGCTTAAATCGTTAAAAAGGTGAAATGTTTGGTTTTGTTTCGTAACTTTTGTAAACGTTCGGCTTAAATGGCTAAAAAGGTAAAACGTTTGGATTTGTTTCGTAACGTTTGTAAAAGTTTGGCTTAAATTGCTAAAAAGGTGAAACGCTTTGATTTGTTTCGTAACGTTTGGCTTAAATTGCTAAAAAGGTGAAACGCTTGGATTTCTATCTTAACGTTTGTAAATGTTTGGCTTAAACTGCTAAAAAAGGTGAAACGTTTGGAGTTGTTTCATAAACTTGTAAACGTTTGGCTAAAATCGCTAAAAAGGGGAAATGTTTGGAGTTGTTTCATAACATTTGTAAATGTTTGGCTTAAATCGCTAAAAAGGTGAAACGTTTGGATTTGTCTCGTAACGTTTGTAAACGTTTGGCTTAAATTGCTAAAAAGGTGAACGATTGGATTTGTTTCATAACACTAAAATCGTTAAAAAGGGAAAACGTTTAGTTTTGTTTCGTAACGTTTGTTAAAATTCGGCTTATATCACTAAAAAGGTGAAACGTTTAGATTTTTTTTGTAACTGTAAATGTTTGGCTTAAATTGCTAAAAAGGTGAAACGCTTGGATTTGTTTCGTAACATTTGTAAACGTTCGGCGTAAATTGATAAAAAGGCGAAACGCTTGGATTTGTTTCGTAACATTTGTAAACGTTTGGCTTAAATCGCTAAAAAGGTGAAACGCTTGGATTTGTTTCGTACCGTTTGTAAACGTTTGGCTTATATCGCTAAAAAGGGGAAACGTTTGGATTCCTAACCTTTGTAAACGTTTGGCTTAAATCGTTAAAAAGGTGAAATGTTTGGTTTTGTTTTGTAACGTTTGTAAACGTTCGGCTTAAATCGCTAAAAACATAAAACGTTTGGATTTGTTTCGTAACGTTTGTAAACGTCTGGCTTAAATTGCTAAAAAGGTGAAACGCTTGGATTTGTTTCGTAACGTTTGGCTTATATTGCTAAAAAGGTGAAACGCTTGGATTTCTATCTTAACGTTTGTAAATGTTTCGCTTAAATTGCAAAAAAAGTGAAACGTTTGGAGTTGTTTCATAACCTTGTAAACGTTTGGCTTAAGTTGCTAAAAAGGGGAAACTTTTGGAGTTGTTTCATAACGTTTGTAAATGTTTGGCTTAAATCGCTAAAAAGGTGAAACGTTTGGATTTGTTTCGTAACGTTTGTAAACGTTTGGCTTAAATTGCTAAAAAGGTGAACGTTTGGATTTGTTTCGTAACGTTTGTAAACGTTTGGCTAAAATCGTTAAAAATGGAAAACGTTTGGATTTGTTTCGTATCGTTTGTAAACGTTCAGCTAAAATCGCTAAAAAGGTGAAACATTTGGTTTTGCTTCGTAACGTTTGTAAATGTTTGGCTTAAATCGCTAAAAAGGTGAAACGCTTGGATTTGTTTCGTAACGTTTGTAAACGTTTGGCTTAAATTGCTTAAAAGTTGAAATGCTTGGATTTTTTTCGTAACGTTTGTAAACGTTTGGCTTGAATTGCTAAAAAGGTGAAACGCTTGGATTTGTTTCGGAACGTTTGTAAACATTTGGATTACATGGCTAAAAATGTGACACGTTTCGATTTGTTTCATCGAGTTTTTAAACGTTTGGCTTAAATCGATAAAAAGGTGAAACGCTTGAATTTGTTTCGTAACGTTTGTAAACCTTTGGCTTAAATTGCTAAAAAAGGTGAAACGCTTGGATTTGTTTCGTTACGTTTGTAAACGTTTTGCTTAAATTGCTAAAAAGGTGAAACGCTTGGTTTTTGTTTTGTAACGTTTGTAAACGCTTGGCTTAAATTGCTAAAAAGGTGAAACATTTGGATTTGCTTCGTAATGTTTGTAAACGTTTGGCATAAATCGCTAAAAAGGTTAAACTTTTGTATTTGTTTCGTAACGTTTTAAACGTTGAGTTTTGTTTCGTAACGTTTGTAAACGTTTGGCATAAATCGCTAAAATGGGGAAACGTTTGGATTTGTTTCATAACGTTTGTCAATGTTTGGCTTAAATTGCTAAAAAGGTTAAACGTTTGGATTTGTTTTGTAACGTTTTAAACGTTTGGTTTTTTTCGTAACGTTTGGCATAAATCGCTAAAATGGGGACACGTTTGGATTTGTTTCGTAAAGTTTGGCTCAAATTGCTATAATGGGGGAAATGTTTGGCTTTGTTTCGTAACTTTTGTAAACGTTTGGATTAAACTGCTAAAAAGGTGAAACGCTTGGATTTGTTTCGTAACGTTTGTAAATGTTTGGCTTAAATTTCTAAAAAGGTGAAACGCTTGGATTTATTTCATATCGTTTGTAAACGTTTGGCTCAAATCGCTAAAAAGGTGAAACGCTTGGATTTGTTTCGTATCGTTAGTAAACGTTTTGCTTAAATCGCTAAAAAGGTGAAAAGTTTGGATTTGTTTCGTAACATTTGTAAATGTTTGGCTTAAATCGCTAAAAAGGTGAAGCGTTTGGATTTGTTTCGTAGCGTTTGCCTTAAATCTCTAAAAAGGTGAAACGTTTGGATTTGTTTCATATCGTTAATAAACGTTCGGCTAAAATCGCTTAAAAGGTGAAACGCTTGGTTTTGTTTCGTAACGTATGTAAACGTTAGACTTAAATAGCTAAAAAGGTGAAACATTTGGATTTGTTTCTTAACCTTTGTAAACATTCGGCTTAAATTGTTAAAAAGGTGAAACGCTTGGATTTGTTTCGTAACGTTTGTAAATGTTTGGCTTAAATTTCTAAAAAGTAGAAACAATTGGATTTGTTTCGTAACGTTTGTAAACTTTTGGGTTATATTGTTAAAAAGGTGAAACGCTTGGATTTGTTTTGTAATGTTTGTAAATGTTTGCCTTACATTGCTAAAAATGTGAAACGTTTGGATTTGTTTCGTTGCGTTTGTAAACACTTGCCTTACATCGCTAAAAGGGTGAAACGTTTGGATTCGTTTCGTACTGTTTGAAAATGTTTGGCTTAAATTGCTAAAAGGTGAAATGTTTGCATTTGTTTTGAACCTGTGTAAACGTTTGGCTTAAATTGCTAAAAAGGTGAAACGCTTGGATTTGTTTCGTAACGTTTGTATACGTTTGGCTTAAATTGCTAAAAAGGTGAAACGCTTGGTTTTTTTTTCGTAACATTTGTCAACGTTTGGCTTAAATTGCTAAAAAGATGACACGTTTAGATTTGTTTCGTAACGTTTGTAAACGTTTGGCTTCAATCGCAAAAAGGGGAAACGTTTAGATTTGTTTCGTAACGTTTGTAAACGTTTGGCATAAATTGCTAAAAAGGTGAAACGTTTGGATTTGTTTCGTAACGTTTTTAACGTTTGGTTTTGTTTCGTAACTTTTGTAAATGTTTGGCTTAAATCGCTAAAAAGGTGAAACGTTTGGATTTGTTTCGTAACTTTTGTAAATGTTTGGCTTCAATCGCTAAAAAGGTGAAACGTTTGGATTTGTTTTGTAACTTTTGTAAATATTTGGCTTCAATCGCTAAAAAGGTGAAACGTTTGGATTTGTTTCATAACGTCTGTAAACGTTTGGCATAGATTGCTAAAAAGGTTAAACGTTTGGATTTTTTTCGTAATGTTTTAAACGTTTGGTTTTGTTTCGTAACGTTTGTAAATGTTTCACATAAATCGCTAAAAAGGTGAAACGCTTGGTTTTTTTCGTACATTTGTAAACGTTTGGCTTAAATCGCTAAAAATGTGAAACATTTGTAGTTGTTTCATAACGTTTGTAAATGTTTGGCTTAAATCGATAAAAATGTGAAACGTTTGGATTTGTTTCGTAACGTTTTAAACGTTTGGTTTAAATTTCTAAAAAGGCGAAGCGCTTGGATTTGTTTCGTAATGTTTGTAAACGTTTGGCATAAATTGCTAAAAAGTTGAAACGCTTGGATTTATTTCGTAACGTTTGTAAACGTTTGGCTTAAATCGCTAAAAATGTGAAACGTTTGGATTTGTTTCGTAATGTTTGTAAACGTTTAGCTTAAATTGCTAAAAAGGTGAAACGTTTGGTTTTGTTTCGTAACGTTTGTAAACGTTCCGCTTAAATCGCTAAAAAGGGGAAACGTTTGGATTTGTTTCATAACGTTTGTAAACGTTTGGCTTAAATTGCTAAAAAGGTGAAATGCTTGGATTTGTTTCCTAACGTTTGTAAACGTTTGGCTTAAATTGCAAAAAAAGTTGAAACGCTTGGATTTATTTCGTAACCTTTGTAAACGTTTGGCTTAAATCGCTAAAAATATGAAACGTTTGGATTTGTTTCGTAACGTTTGTTAACGTTTGGCTTAAATTGCTAAAAAGGTGTAATGTTTGGCTTTGTTTAGTAACATTTTTAAACGTTTGGTTTAAATCGCTAAAAAGGTGAAACGTTTGGATTTGTTTCGAAACGTTTGTAAACGTTTGGCTTAAATTGCTAAAAAGGTGAAACGCTTGGATATGTTTTGTAACTTTTGTAAATGTTTGGCTTAAATTCCGAAAAAGGTAAAACGCTTGGATTTGTTTCGAAACAGTTTGAAAATTGTTGGCTTAAATTGCTAATAAGTTAAAACGCTTGGATTTGTTTTGTAACTTTTGTAAACGTTTGGCTTAAATTGCTAAAAAGGTGAAACCCTTGGTTTTTTCGTACATTTGTAAAGGTTTGGCTTAAATCGCTAAAAATGTGAAACGTTTGGATTTGTTTCATAACGTTTGTCAACCTTTGGCTTAAATTGCTAAAAAGGTGAAACGCTTGGATTTGTTTCGTAAAGTTTGTAAATGTTTGGCTTAAATTTCTAAAAAGTTGAAACGCTTGGATTTATTTCGTAACCTTTGTAAATGTTTGGCTTAAATCGCTAAAAATGTTAAACATTTGGATTTGTTTCTTAATGTTTTAAACGTTTGGCTTAAATTGCTAAAAGGTGTAATGTTTGGTTTTGTTTCGTAACGTTTGTAAACGTTCGGTTTAAATCGCCAAAAAGATGAAACGCTTGGATTTGTTTCGTAATGTTTGTAAACGTTTGGCTTAAATTGCTAAAAAGGTGAAACATTTGGATTTGTTTCATAACCTTTGTAATCTTTGGCTTAAATCGCTAAAACGGTGAAACGTTTGGATTTGTTTCATAAAGTTTGTAAACGTTTGGCTTAAATTGCTAAAAAGGTGAAACACCTTGTTTTGTTTCGTAACGTTTGTAAAGGTTTGGCTTAAATCACTAAAAATGTGAAACGTTTGGATTTGTTCTGTAACGTTTTAAACGTTTGGTTTTATTTCGTAACGTTTGTAAATGTTGGGCTTAAATGGCTACAAAAGGTGAAACGTTTGGATTTGTTTCGTATCGTTTGTAAATGTTTGGCCTAAATTGCTAAGAAGGCGAAACGTTTAGATTTGTTTCGTAACATTTTGCAAACGTTTAGCTTAAATCGCTAAAAAGGTTAAACGTTTGAATGTGTTTCGTAACGTTTGTAAACGTTTGGCTTAAATCGCTAAAATGGGGAAACGTTTGGATTTGTTCCGTAACTTTTGTAAACGTTTGGCTTAAATTGCTAAAAAGGTGAAATGTTTGGTTTTTTTTCGTAACGTTTGTAAACGTTTGGCATAAATCGCTAAAAGGATGAAACGTTTGGATTTGTGTCGTAACGTTTGTAAACATTCGGCTTAAATCGCTAAAAAGGTGAAACGTTTGGATTTGTTTCGTAACGTTTGTAAACGTTTGGCTTAAATTGCTAAAAAGGTTAAACGCTCATATTTGTTTCGTAACGTTTCTAAAAGTTTGGCTTAAATTACTATAAAGGTGCAATGCTTGGATTTGTTTCGTAACGTTTGTAAATGTTTCGCTTAAATTGTTAAAAAGGTGAAATGCTTGGATTTATTTCATAACGTTTGTAAACGTTTGGCCTACATTGCTAAAAAGGGGAAACGTTTGGATTTGTTCCATAGCGTTTCTAAATGTTTGGCTTTAATAGCTAAAAAGGTGAAATGTTTTGATTTGTTTTGTAGCGTTTGTAAACGTTTGGCTTAAATTGCTAAAAAGGTGAAACACTTGGTTTTGTTTCGTAACGTTTGTAAAAGTTTGGCTTAAATCGCTTAAAATATGAAACGTTTGGATTTGTTTCGTAACGTTTTAAACGTTTGGTTTTGTTTCGTAACGTTTTAAACGTTTGGTTTTGTTCCGTAACGTTTGTAAGCGCTTGGATTAAATCACTGAAAAGGTGAAATGTTTGGATTTGTTTCGTAACTTTTGTAAACGTTTGGCTTAAATTGCTAAAAAGGCAAAACGTTTGGATTAGTTTCGTAACGTTTGTAAACATTTGGCTTAAATTGCTAAAAATGTGAAACACTTGGATTTGTTTCGTAACGTTTGTAAACGTTTGGATTAAATTACTAGAAAGGAGAAACATTTGGATTTGTTTCATAACCTTTGTAAACTTTTGCTTAAATCGCTAAAACGGTGAAACGTTTGGATTTGTTTCGTAACGTTGGTAAACGTTTGGCTTAAATTGCTAAAAAGGTGAAACGCCTTGTTTTGTTTCGTAACGTTTGTAAAGGTTTGGCTTAAATCACTAAAAATAAGAAAGGTTTGGATTTGTTTTGTAACGTTTTAAACGTTTGGTTTTGTTTCGTAACGTTTGTAAACATTTGGCTTATATAAATGAGAAAAACATTTGGATTTGTTTTGTAACGTCTGTAAATGTTTGGCTTAAATTACTAAACAGGTGAAACGCTTGGATTTGTTTCAGAACGTTTGTAAACGTTTGGCTTAAATTGCTAAATAGGTGAAATGCTTGGATTTATTTTGTAACATTTGTAAACGTGTGGCTTAAATCGCTAATAAGGTGAAACGTTTGGATTTGTTTCATAACCTTTTTAAACGTTTGGCTTAAATCCCTAAAAAGGGCAAACGTTTGGATTTGTTTCGTAACGTTTGTAAATGTTTGGCTTAAATCGCTAAAAAGGTGAAGTATTTGGATTTGTTTCGTAACGTTTAAAAACGTTTGGCTTAAATCGCTAAAAAGGTGAAACGTTTGGATTTGTTTCGTATCGTTTGTGAATGTTCGTCTAAAATCGCTAAAAAGGTGAAACGTTTGGTTTTGTTTCGTAACGTTTGTGAACGTTCGGCTTAAATGGCTAAAAAGGTGAAACGCTTGGAATTGTTTCTTAACGTTTGTAAACTTTCGGCTTAAATCGCTAAAAAGGGGAAACGTTTGGATTTGTTTCGTAACGTTTGTAAACGTTTGGCTTAAATTTCTAAAAAGGTGAAATGCTTGGATTTGTTTCGTAACGTTTGTAAACGGTTGGCTTAAATTGCTAAAAAGTTGAAACGCTTGGATTTATTTCGTAACCTTTGTAAACGTTTGGCTTAAATCGCTAAAAATGTGAAACATTTGGATTTGTTTCGTAATGTTTGTAAATGTTTGGCTTAAATCGCTAAAAAGGTGAACATTTAGATTTGTTTCTTAACATTTGTAAACGTTTGGCTTAAATCGCTCAAAAGGTGAAACGTTTGGATTTATTTTATATCATTTGTAAACGGCTAAAATTGCAAAAAAGGTGAAACGTTTGGTTTTGTTTCGTAACGTTTGTTAAAATTCGGCTTAAATCACTAAAAAGGTGAAACGTTTAGATTTGTTTCGTAACTGTAAACGTTTGGCTTAAATTGCTAAAAAGGTGAAACGCTTGGATTTGTTTCGTAACATTTGTAAACGTTTGGTTTAAATTGATAAATAGGCAAAACGCTTGGATTTCTTTCGTAACGTCTGTAAACGTTTGGCTTAAATCGCTAAAAAGGTGAAACGCTTGGATTTGTTTCGTACCGTTTGTAAACGTTTGGCTTAAATCGCTAAAAAGGGAAAACGTTTGGATTCCTAACCTTTGTAAACGTTTGGCTTAAATCGTTAAAAAGGTGAAATGTTTGGATTTGTTTCGTAACTTTTGTAAACGTTCGGCTTAAATGGCTAAAAAGGTAAAACGTTTGGATTTGTTTCGTAACGTTTGTAAACGTTTGGTTTAAATTGCTAAAAAGGTGAAACGCTGGGATTTCTATCTTAACGTTTGTAAATGTTTGGCTTAAATTGCTAAAAAAGGTGAAACGTTTGGAGTTGTTTCATAACCTTGTAAACGTTTGGCTTAAATCGCTAAAAAGGGGAAATGTTTGGAGTTGTTTCATAACATTTGTAAATGTTTGGCTTAAATCGCTAAAAAGGTGAAACGTTTGGATTTGTTTCGTAACGTTTGTAAATGTTTGGCTTAAATTGCTAAAAAGGTGAACGTTTGGATTTGTTTCGTAACACTAAAATCGTTAAAAAGGGAAAACGTTTGGATTTATTTCGTATCGTTTGTAAACGTTCGGCTAAAATCGCTAAAAAGGTGAAACATTTGGTTTTGCTTCGTAACGTTTGTAAATGTTTGGCTTAAATCGCTAAAAAGGTGAAACGCTTGGATTTGTTTCGTAACGTTTGTGAACGTTCGGCTTAAATCGCTAAAAAGGTGAAACACTTGGATTTGTTTCGTAACGTTTGTAAACGTTCGGCTTAAATCGCTAAAAAGGGGAAACGTTTGGATTTGTTTCGTAACGTTTGTAAACGTTTGGCTTAAATTGCTAAAAAGTTGAAATGCTTGGATTTGTTTCGTAACGTTTGTAAACGTTTGGCTTAAAATGCTAAAAAGTTGAAACGCTTGGATTTATTTCGTAACCTTTGTAAACGTTTGGCTTAAATCGCTAAAAATGTGAAACATTTGGATTTGTTTCGTAACGTTTGTAAATGTTTGGCTTAAATCGCTAAAAAGGTGAACATTTAGATTTGTTTCTTAACGTTTGTAAACGTTTGCTTAAATCGCTTAAAAGGTGAAACGTTTGGATTTATTTTATATCATTTGTAAACGGCTAAAATTGCAAAAAAGGTGAAACGTTTGGTTTTGTTTCGTAACGTTTGTTAAAATTCGGCTTAAATCACTAAAAAGGTGAAACGTTTAGATTTGTTTCGTAACTGTAAACGTTTGGCTTAAATTGCTAAAAAGGTGAAACACTTGGATTTGTTTCGTAACATTTGTAAACGTTTGGCTTAAATTGATAAAAAGGCAAAACGCTTGGATTTCTTTCGTAACGTCTGTAAACGTTTGGCTTAAATCGCTAGAAAGGTGAAACGCTTGGATTTGTTTCGTACCGTTTGTAAACGTTTGGCTTAAATCGCTAAAAAGGGGAAACGTTTGGATTCCTAACCTTTGTAAACGTTTGGCTTAAATCGTTAAAAAGGTGAAATGTTTGGTTTTGTTTTGTAACTTTTGTAAACGTTCGGCTTAAATGGCTAAAAAGGTAAAACGTTTGGATTTGTTTCGTAACGTTTGTAAAAGTTTGGCTTAAATTGCTAAAAAGGTGAAACGCTTTGATTTGTTTCGTAACGTTTGGCTTAAATTGCTAAAAAGGTGAAACGCTTGGATTTCTATCTTAACGTTTGTAAATGTTTGGCTTAAATTGCTAAAAAAGGTGAAACGTTTGGAGTTGTTTCATAACCTTGTAAACGTTTGGCTTAAATCGCTAAAAAGGGGAAATGTTTGGAGTTGTTTCATAACATTTGTAAATGTTTGGCTTAAATCGCTAAAAAGGTGAAACGTTTGGATTTGTTTTGTAACGTTTGTAAAGGTTTGGCTTAAATTGCTAAAAAGGTGAACGTTTGGATTTGCTTCATAACACTAAAATCGTTAAAAAGGGAAAACGTTTGGATTTATTTCGTATCGTTTGTAATCGTTCGGCTAATATCGCTAAAAAGGTCAAACATTTGGTTTTGCTTCGTAACGTTTGTACATGTTTGGCTTAAATCGCTAAAAAGGTGAAACGCTTGGATTTGTTTCGTAACGTTTGTAAACGTTTGGCTTAAAATGCTTAAAAGGTGAAATGCTTGGATTTTTTTCGTAACGTTTGTAAACGTTTGGCTTAAATTGCTAAAAAGGCGAAACGCTTGGATTTGTTTCGTAACGTTTGTAAACATTTGGATTACATGGCTAAAAATGTGAAACGTTTGGATTTGTTTCATAGAGTTTGTAAACGTTTGGCTTAAATCGCTAAAAAGGTGAAACGCTTGAATTTCTTTCGTAACATTTGTAAACGTTTGGCTTAAGTTGCTAAAAAAGGTGAAACGCTTGAATTTGTTTCGTTACGTTTGTAAACGTTTTGCTTAAATTGCTAAAAAGGTGAAACGCTTGGTTTTTGTTTTGTAACGTTTGTAAACGCTTGGCTTAAATTGCTAAAAAGGTGAAACATTTGGATTTGCTTCGTAACGTTTGTAAATGTTTGGCATAAATCGCTAAAAAGGTTAAACTTTTGGATATTTTTCGTAACGTTTTAAACGTTGAGTTTTGTTTCGTAACGTTTGTAAACGTTTGGCATAAATCGCTAAAATGGGGAAACGTTTGGATTTGTTTCGTAACGTTTGTAAATGTTTGACTTAAATTGCTAAAAAGGTTAAACGTTTGGATTTGTTTTGTAACGTTTTAAACGTTTGATTTTTTTTTCGTAACGTTTGTAAACGTTTGGCTTAAATCGCTAAAATGGGGAAACGTTTGGATTTGTTTCGTAACGTTTGGCTCAAGTTGCTATAATGGGGGAAATGTTTGGCTTTGTTTCGTAACTTTTGTAAACGTTTGCCTTAAATCGCTAAAAAGGGAAAACATTTGAATTTGTTTCGTAACGTTTGTAAACGTTTGGCTTAAATTGCTAAAAGGGTGAAACGCTTGGATTTGTTTCGTAACATTTGTAAACGTTTGGATTAAATTGCTGAAAAGGTGAAACGCTTGGATTTATTTCGTAACGTTTGTAAATGTTTGGCTTAAATTACTAAAAAGGTGAAATGCTTGGATTTTTTTCGTACCGTTTGTAAACGTTGGGCTCAAATCGTTAAAAAGGTGAAACGCTTGGATTTGTTTCGTAACGTTTGTAAACGTTCGGCTTAAATCGCAAAAAAGGGGAAACGTTTGGATTTGTTTCCTAACGTTTGTAAACGTTTGGCTTAAATTGCTAAAAAGGTGAAACGCTTGAATTTGTGTCGTAACGTTTGTAAACGTTTGGTTTAAATTGCTAAAAAGTTGAAACGCTTGGATTTATTTCGTAACCTTTGTAAACGTTTGGCTTAAATCGCTAAAAAGGGGAAACGTTTGGAGTTGTTTCATAACGTTTGTAAATGTTTGGCTTAAATCGCTAAAAAGGTGAAACGTTTGGATTTGTTTCGTAACGTTTGTAAACGTTTGGCTTAAATTGCTAAAAAGGTGAACGTTTGGATTTGTTTCGTAACGTTTGTAAACGTTTGGCTAAAATCGTTAAAAAGGGAAAACGTTTGGATTTGTTTCGTATCGTTTGTAAACGTTCGGCTAAAATCGCTAAAAAGGTGAAACATTTGATTTTGCTTTGTAACGTTTGTAAATGTTTGGCTTAAATCGCTAAAAAGGTGAAACGCTTTGATTTTTTTCGTAACGTTTGTAAACGTTTGGCTTAAATTGCTTAAAAGGTGAAATGCTTGGATTTTTTTTCGTAACGTTTGTAAACGTTTGGCTTAAATTGCTAAAAAGGTGAAACGCTTGGATTTGTTTCATAACGTTTGTAAACATTTGGATTACATGGCTAAAAATGTGAAACGTTTGGATTTGTTTCATAGAGTTTGTAAACATTTGGCTTAAATCGCTAAAAAGGTGAAACTCTTGAATTTGTTTCGTAACGTTTGTAAACGTTTGGCTTAAATTGCTAAAAAAGGTGAAACGCTTGGATTTGTTTCGTTACGTTTGTAAACGTTTAGCTTAAATTGCTAAAAAGGTGAAACGCTTGGTTTTTGTTTTGTAACGTTTGTAAACGCTTGGCTTAAATTGCTAAAAGGGTGAAGCGTTTGGATTTTTTTCATAGCGTTTGGCTTAAATCTCTAAAAAGGTGAAACATTTGGATTTGTTTCATATCGTTAGTAAACGTTCAGCTAAAATCGCTTAAAAGGTGAAACGCTTGGATTTGTTTCGTAACTTTTGTAAACGTTTGCCTTAAATCGCTAAAAAGGAAAAACGTTTGAATTTGTTTCGTAGCGTTTGTAAACGTTTGGCTTAAATTGCTAAAAGTGTGAAACGCTTGGATTTGTTTCGTAACGTTTGTAAACGTTTGGATTAAATTGCTAAAAAGGTGAAACGCTTGGATTTGTTTCGTAACGTTTGTAAATGTTTGGCTGAAATTTCTAAAAAGGTGAAACGCTTGGATTTGTTCCGTACCGTTTGTAAACGTTTGGCTCAAATCGCTAAAAAGATGAAACGCTTGGATTTGTTTCGTAACGTTTGTAAATGTTTGGCTTAAATCGCTAAAAGGGTGAAGCGTTTGGATTTTTTTCATAGCGTTTGGCTTAAATCTCTAAAAAGGTGAAACATTTGGATTTGTTTCATATCGTTAGTAAACGTTCGGCTAAAATCGCTTAAAAGGTGAAACGCTTGGATTTGTTTCGTAACTTTTGTAAACGTTTGCCTTAAATCGCTAAAAAGGAAAAACGTTTGAATTTGTTTCGTAGCGTTTGTAAACGTTTGGCTTAAATTGCTAAAAGTGTGAAACGCTTGGATTTGTTTCGTAACGTTTGTAAACGTTTGGATTAAATTGCTAAAAAGGTGAAACGCTTGGATTTGTTTCGTAACGTTTGTAAATGTTTGGCTGAAATTTCTAAAAAGGTGAAACGCTTGGATTTGTTCCGTACCGTTTGTAAACGTTTGGCTCAAATCGCTAAAAAGATGAAACGCTTGGATTTGTTTCGTAACGTTTGTAAATGTTTGGCTTCAATCGCTAAAAGGGTGAAGCGTTTGGATTTTTTTCATAGCGTTTGGCTTAAATCTCTAAAAAGGTGAAACTTTTGGATTTGTTTCATATCGTTAGTAAACGTTCGGCTAAAATCGCTTAAAAGGTGAAACGCTTGGTTTTGTTTCGAAACGTATGTAAACGTTAGACTTAAATCGCTAAAAAGGTGAAACATTTGGATTTGTTTCGTAACGTTTGTAAACGTTCGGCTTAAATTGTTAAAAAGGTGAAACGCTTGGATTTGTTTCGTAACGTTTGTAAATGTTTGGCTTAAATTTCTAAAAAGTTGAAACAATTGGATTTGTTTCGTAACGTTTGTAAACGTTTGGCTTAAATTGCTAAAAAGTTGAAACGCTAGGATTTATTTCGTAACGTTTGGCTTAAATCGCTAAAAATGTGAAACGTTTGGATTTGTTTCGTAGCGTTTGTAAACGTTTAGCTTAAATTGCAAAAAAGGTGAAACGTTTAGTTTTGTTTCGTAACGTTTGTAAACGTTCAGCTTAAATCGCTTAAAAGGGGAAACGTTTGGATTTGTTTCGTAAAGTTTGTTAACGTTTGGCTTAAATTGCTAAAAAGGTGAAACGCTTGGATTTGTTTCGTAACGTTTGTAAACGTTTGGCTTAAATTGCTAAAAAGTTGAAACGCTTGGATTTATTTCGTAACCTTTGTAAACGTTTGGCTTAAATCGCTAAAAATTTGAAACATTTGGATTTGTTTCGTAACGTTTGTAAACGTTTGGCTTAAATGGTTAAAAAGGTGTAATGTTTGTCTTTGTTTCGTAACGTTTTTAAACGTTCGGTTTAAATCGCTAAAAAGGTGACACGTTTGGATTTGTTTCATAACGTTTGTAAACGTTTGGCTTAAATTGCTAAAAAGGTGAAACACTTGGATATGTTTTGTAACTTTTGTAAATGTTTGGCTTGAATTCCGAAAAAGGTAAAACGCTTGGATTTGTTTCGAAACAGTTTGAAAACTGTTGGCTTAAATTGCTAATAAGTTAAAACGCTTGAATTTGTTTTGTAATGTTTGTAAACGTTTGGCTTAAATTGATAAAAAGGTGAAACCCTTGGTTTTTTTCGTACATTTGTAAATGTTTGGTTTAAATCGCTAAATATGTGAAACGTTTGGATTTGTTTCATAACGTTTGTCAACCTTTGGCTTAAATTGCTAAAAAGGTGAAACGCTTGGATTTGTTTCGTAAAATTTGTAAATGTTTGGCTTAAATTGCTAAAAAGGTGAAACCCTTGGATTTCTATCTTAACGTTTGTAAATGGCTGGCTTAAATTGTTAAAAAGGTGAAACGTTTGGAGTTGTTTCATAACCTTGTAAACGTTTGGCTTAAATCGCTAAAAAGGGGAAACATTTGGAGTTGTTTCATAACGTTTGTAAATGTGTGGCTTAAATCGCTAAAAAGGTGAAACGTTTGGATTTGTTTCGTAACGTTTGTAAACGTTTGGCTTAAATTGCTAAAAAGGTGAACGTTTGGATTTGTTTCGTAACGTTTGTAAACGTTTGGCTTAAATCGTTACAAAGGGAAAACGTTTGGATTTGTTTCGTATCGTTTGTAAACGTTCGGCTAAAATCGCTAAAAAGGTGAAACGTTTGGTTTTGCTTCGTAATGTTTGTAAATGTTTGGCTTAAATCCCTAAAAAGGTGAAACGCTTGGATTTGTTTCGTAACGTTTGTAAACGTTTGGCTTAAATTGCTTAAAAGGTGAAATGTTTGGATTTTTTTTCGTAATGTTTGTAAACGTTTGGCTTAAATTGCTAAAAAGGTGAAACGCTTAGATTTGTTTCATAACGTTTGTAAACATTTGGATTACATGGCTAAAAATGTGAAACGTTTGGATTTGTTTCATAGAGTTTGTAAACGTTTGGCTTAAATCGCTAAAAAGGTGAAACGCTTGAATTTGTTTCGTAACGTTTGTAAACGTTTGGCTTAAATTGCTAAAAAAGGTGAAACGCTTGGATTTGTTTCGTTACGTTTGTAAACTTTTAGCTTAAATTGCTAAAAAGGTGAAACGCTTGGTTTTTGTTTTGTAACGTTTATAAACGCTTGGCTTAAATTGCAGAAAAGGTGAAACATTTGGATTTGCTTGGTAACTTTTGTAAACGTTTGGCATAAATCGCTAAAAAGGTTAAACTTTTGGATTTGTTTCGTAACGTTTTAAACGTTGAGTTCTGTTTCGTAACGTTTGTAAACGTTTGGCATAAATCGCTAAAATGGGGAAACGTTTGGATTTGTTTCGTAACGTTTGTAAACGTTTGGTTTAAATTGCTAAAAAGGTTAAACGTTTGAATTTGTTTTGTAATGTTTTAAACGTTTGGTTTTTTTTTTGTAACGTTTGTAAGCGTTTGGCTTAAATCGCTAAAATGGGAAAACGTTTGGATTTGTTTCGTAACGTTTGGCTCAAATTGCTATAATGGGGGAAATGTTTGGCTTTGTTTCGTAACTTTTGTAAACGTTTGCCTTAAAACGTTAAAAAGGGAAAACGTTTGAATTTGTTTTGTAACGTTTGTAAACGTTTGGGTTAAATTGCTAAAAGGGTGAAACGCTTGAATTTGTTTCGTAACATTTGTAAACGTTTGGATTAAATTGCTAAAAAGGTGAAACGCTTGGATTTGTTTCATAACGTTTGAAAATGTTTGGCTTAAATTTCTAAAAAGGTGAAACGCTTGGATTTGTTTCGTACCGTTTGTAAACGTTTGGCTTAAATCGCTAAAAAGATGAAACGCTTGGATTTGTTTCGTATCGTTTGTAAACGTTTGACTTAAATCGCTAAAAAGGTGAAAAGTTTGGATTTGTTTCGTAACGTTTGTAAATGTTTGGCTTAAATCGCTAAAAAGGTGAAGTGTTTGGATTTGTTTCGTAGCGTTTGGCTTAAATCTCTAAAAAGGTGAAACGTTTGGATTTGTTTCATATCGTTAGTAAACATTCGGCTAAAATCGCTTATAAGGTGAAACGCTTGATTTTGTTTCGTAACGTATGTAAACGTTAGACTTAAATCGCTAAAAAGGTGAAACATTTGGATTTGATTCGTAATGTTTGTAAACGTTCGGCTTAAATTGTTAAAAAGGTGAAACGCTTGGATTTGTTTCGTAACGTTTGTAAATGTTTGGCTTAAATTTCTAAAGAGTTGAAACAATTGGATTTGTTTCGTAACGTTTGTAAACTTTTGGCTTAAATTGCTAAAAAGGTGAAATGCTTGGATTTGTTTCATAACGTTTGTAAATGTTTGCCTTACATTGCTAAAAATGTGAAACGTTTGGATTTGTTTCGTAGCGTTTGTAAACGCTTGCCTTACATCGCTAAAAGGGTAAAACATTTGGATTTGTTTTGTACTGTTTGTAAAAGTTTGGCTTAAATCGCTAAAAAGGTGAAATGTTTGTATTTGTTTTCTACTGTGTGTAAACGTTTGGCTTAAATTGCTAAACAGGCGAAACGCTTGGATTTGTTTCGTAAAGTTTGTATATGTTTGGCTTAAATTGCTAAAAAGGTGAAACGCTTGGTTTTTTTCGTAACGTTTGTCAACGTTTGGCTTAAATTGCTAAAAAGGTGACACGTTTGGATTTTTTTCGTAACGTTTGTAAACGTTTGGCTTCAATCGCAAAAAGGGGAAACATTTGGATTTCTTTCGTAACGTTTGTAAACGTTTGGCAGAAATTGCTATAAAGGTGAAACGTTTGGATTTGTTTCGTAACGTTTTTAACGTTTGGTTTTGTTTCGTAACTTTTGTAAATGTTTGGCTTAAATCGCTAAAAAGGTGAAACGTTTGGATTTGTTTCGTAACGTTTGTAAATGTTTGGCTTCAATTGCTAAAAAGGTGAAACGTTTGGATTTTTTTCGTAACGTCTGTAAACGTTTGGCACAAATCGCTAAAAAGGTTAAACGTTTGGTTTTGTTTCGTAACGTTCGTAAATGTTTCGCTTATATTGCTAAAAACGTGAAACGTTTGGATTTGTTTCGTAACATTTGTAAACGTTTGGCTTCAATCACTAAAAAGGTGAAACATTTGGATCTATTTCGTAACATTTGTAAACGTTTAGCATAAATCGCTAAAAAGGTGAAACGTTTGGATTTGTTTCGTAACGTTTTAAATGCTTGGTTTAAATCGCTAAAATGGGGAAACGTTTGGATTTATTTCTTAATGTTTGTTAATGTTTTGCTTAAATTACTAAAAAGGTGTAATGTTCGGTTTTGTTTCGTAACGTTTGTAAACGTTCGGCTTAAATTGCTATAAAGGTGAAACGTTTGGATTTGTTTCGTAACGTTTGTAAACGTTTGGCTTAAATTGCTAAACAGGTGAAACGCTAGGATTTGTTTTGAAACGTTTGTAAACGTTTGGCTTAAATTGCTAATTAGTTAAAACAATTGGATTTGTTTTGTAACGTTTGTAAACGTTTGGCTTATATTGCTAAAAAGGTGAAACGCTTGGTTTTTTTCGTACATTTATAAACGTTTGGCTTAAATCGCTAAAAATGTGAAACGTTTGTTTTTGTTTCATAACGTTTGTAAATGTTTGGCTTAAATTGATAAAAATGTGAAACGTTTGGATTTGTTTCGTAACGTTTTAAACGTTTGGTTTAAATTTCTAAAAAGGCGAAGCGCTTGGATTTGTTTCGTAATGTTTGTAAACGTTTGGCTTAAATCGCTAAAAAGTTGAAACGCTTGGATTTATTTCGTAACGTTTGTAAACGTTTGGCTTAAATTGCTAAAAATGTGAAACGTTTGGATTTGTTTCGTAACGTTTGTAAACGTTTAGCTTAAATTGCTAAAAAGGTGAAACATTTGGTTTTGTTTCGTAACTTTTGTAAACGTTCGGCTTAAATCGCTAAAAAAGGGAAAGGTTTGGATTTGTTTCGTAACGTTTGTAAACGTTTGGCTTAAATTGCAAAAAAGGGGAAACGCTTGGATTTGTTTCGAAACGTTTGTAAACGTTTGGCTTAAATTGCTAAAAAGTTGAAACGCTTTATTTCGTAACCTTTGTAAACGTGTGGCTTAAATCGCTAAAAATGTAAAATGTTTGGATTTTTTTTGTAATGTTTGTAAACGTTTGGCTTAAATTGCTAAAAAGGTGTGATGTTTGGCTTTGTTTCGTAACGTTTCTAAACGTTCGCTTTAAATCGCTAAAAAGGTGACACGTTTGTAAACGTTTGGCTTAAATTGCTAAAAAGGTGAAATGCTTGGATATGTTTTGTAACTTGTTTATATGTTTGGCTTGAATTACGAAAAAAAGAAAACGCTTGGATTTGTTTCGAAACAGTTTGAAAACTGTTGGCTTCAATTGCTAATAAGTTAAAACGCTTGGATTTGTTTTGTAACATTTGTAAAGGTTTGGCATAAATCGCTAAAAATGTGTAACGTTTGGATTTGTTTCATAATGTTTGTCAACCTTTGGCTTAAATTGCTAAAAAGGTTAAACGCTTGGAATTGTTTCGTAAAGGTTTTAAACGTTTGGCTTAAATTGCTAAAAAGTTGAAACGCTTGGATTTATTTCGTAACCTTTGTAAATGTTTGGCTTAAATCGCTAAAAGTGTTAAACGTTTGGATTTGTTTCTTAATGTTTGTAAACGTTTGGCTTAAATTGTTAAAAGGTGTAATGTTTGGTTTTGTTTCGTAACGTTTGTAAATGTTCGGTTTAAATCGCTAAAAAGATGAAACGCTTGGATTTGTTTCGTAATGTTTGTAAACGTTTGGCTTAAAATGCTAAAAAGGTGAAACATTTGGATTTATTTCATAACCTTTGTAAACTTTGGTTTAAATCGCTAAAACGGTGAAACGTTTGGATTTGTTTCGTAACGTTTGTAAACGTTTGGCTTAAAGTGCTAAAAAGGTGAAACGCCTTGTTTTGTTTCGTAACGTTTGTAAAGGTTTGGCTTAAATCACTAAAAATGTGAAACGTTTGGATTTTTTGTGTAACGTTTTAAACGTTTGGTTTTATTTCGTAACGTTTGTAAATGTTGGGCTTAAATGGCTACAAAAGGTGAAACGTTTGGATTTGTTTCGTAACGTTTGTAAACGTTTGGCTTAAATTGCAAAGAAGGTGAAACGTTTAGATTTGTTTCGTAACATTTTGCAAACATTTGGCTTAAATCGCTAAAAAGGTTAAACATTTGAATGTGTTTCGTAACATTTGTAAACGTTTGGCTTAAATCGCTAAAATGGGGAAACGTTTGGATTTGTTTCGTAACTTTTGTAAACGTTTGGCTTAAATTGCTAAAAAGGTGAAATGTTTGGTTTTTTTTCGTAATGTTTGTAAACGTTTGGCATAAATCGCTAAAAGGATGAAACGTTTGGATTTGTGTCGTAACGTTTGTAAACGTTTGGCTTAAATTGCTAAAAAGGTGAAACCCTTGGATTTGTTTCGTAACGTTTGTAAACATTTTGGCTTAAATTGCTAAAAAGGTGAAGTGCTTGGATTTGTTTCGTAACGTTTGTAAACGTTTGGCTTAATTTACTAAAATGGTGAAACATTTGGATTTATTTCGTAAAGTTTGTAAACGTTTAGCTTAAATCGCTAAATAGGTGAAACGTCTTGATTTGATTCCTAACCTTTGTAAACGTTAAGCTTAAATTGCTAAAAAGGTGAAACATTTGGATTTGTTTCGTAATGTTTGTAAATGTTTGGCTTAAATCGCTAAAAAGGTGAAACGTTCTGATTTGTTTCGTAGCGTCTGTAAACGTTTGGCTTATATCGCTAAAAAGGTGAAACGTTAAGATTTGTTTCATATTGCTTGTAAACGTTTGGCTAAAATCGCTAAAAAGGTGAAACTTTTGGTTATTTTGTAATGTTTGTAAACGTTCGGCTTAAATCGCTAAAAAGGTGAAACGTTTGGATTTGTTTCGTAACGTTTGTAAACGTTTGGCTTAAATTGCTAAAAAGGTTAAACGCTCGGATTTGTTTCGTAACGTTTCTAAACGTTTGGCTTAAATTGTTATAAAGGTGAAATGCTTGGATTGGTTTCGTAACGTTTGTAAATGTTTGGCTTAAATTGCTAAAAAGGTGAAATGCTTGGATTTGTTTCGTAACGTTTGTAAACGTTTGGCTTACATTGCTAAAAAGGGGAAACGCTTGGATTTGTTTCATAGCGTTTCTAAACGTTTGGCTTAAATAGCTAAAAAGGTGAAACGTTTGGATTTGTTTCGTAGCGTTTGTAAACGTTTGGCTTAAATTGCTAAAAAGGTGAAACTGTAATATCCCGTGTTTTTTCGTCATGGTTTTGTTGTGTTTTCGACTTAGTTTTGGATTGATAATGGTGGACTTAGCAAGTGTGACTCTTTGTTTGGGGTTTGAGTTGTATCTTGTATGTGTCGCATGTGTCGTGTGAGTTTTTGATGGCGATTTGATTTGTTTTCGGTTTATAATCGATGATGTATTCGTG
Organism: Mercurialis annua; assembly: GCF_937616625.2. Lineage (NCBI taxonomy): Eukaryota > Viridiplantae > Streptophyta > Magnoliopsida > Malpighiales > Euphorbiaceae > Mercurialis > Mercurialis annua. Next base: position 27,428,003 of record NC_065576.1, read on the forward strand.
TACCTTCTAAATCTGACATGTTTTGAGAAAACATGCATATCTCCCACCGTTGGATCGGGTTCATTTTTGGATATGTTGTGCCCAAGGAAAGGTGTTGGATCCAAAATTGAGGCGCGTTGGAGGGCGCGATGGGCCATCGCGCCTCGCAACGCGCCCCATACGTTTTCTGCGCCTGGTGAAGGCGCGATGGGACGAACGCGCCTCGCATCGCGCCTCCCATCGCGCCTCACCTGTAAAATTGTGTTGGAGCATATAAATAGACCCTTATTCAATCCATATCAGCCCCACTTATTTTATAAACCATAGGCACTTAAAAGACTCTCTGAAATACGAATTCTTTTGCTATCTCTCACGTTCTTGGATTTGGTAAGCGATTCTAACACTCCGTCCTTTGTTAAATCAATTCCTTATCGCGTATATCGATTGATAACTTATTCGAACCCTTTTTCCAGCATGTTGTGGGTGTTGATTCATTGTTTTCATTTGGTTCTTTTGCTGATCTTGCTCCTTAACGGTATGTGTTGCTATCCCTAGATTTATGAGTTGGGGTTGCTAGATTGTGTTCTAATGTGATTTACCCATGTTTATGGCTGAATTCGATCTCTGAATTTTCATGTCAATTCTGTAATAGGGTGTTTAGCATTAGATTGACTTGATTTAATCATTTGAACTCATGTCAATTGTTGGGTTTAAGTGCTAGTTGTTTTTGTATGTTAATTGGTTGTTAAATTGTTGTTTTAGCATTGTTATAGAGGGCTGGAAATTCATGTTTTGGGGCTGATCTTATGTGTTTGAATCAATGGTATATTTCTGACATGCTTTGTAAATCATAGGTTGATTATATGGCTTATAATGCATGATTTCACCTTGTTGTTGTGTTGATTACTTTTTAATGATCTAGTTGCTGCCCACTATTGTGTTGGGGCTGTTTTGTATCGATCTTGACATGTTGGCATTGCTTTGTTTGTGTTATACTCATTTGTGTTGATTATGCCTGTAGACAAGTTATTGCCATGATTTGATTATCGTTTCAAATCTGAGTTTGACGTTTAAATGGGTGATTTAATCCTTTTTAATTCATTTAAAAGAAATTTAACATACTTGTGTTAGTATGGTGTGATTTGCCAATTGTTGGCTAAACGATGGATTGTGTTATTTCTTTTAAAAGATTATACTTTTCATTCAAGTTATTCAGAATGTAAACTTGGGTTTTATTTTGATTTAACTTTGGGTTGGGTTTGACTATGGTCGCCCAACAAGTGGGAAGAAGCTTGGAAGTTTTCATAACTCGGCTGACTCACTGGTATGGATTTAAACTTGGGTTATTTAAAACTGTTTTCTGAATTATTCAAATTGTGTTTTGAAATGGAAACTTATATGGTTTGTATTCTATAACTTGGGTTATGGTTTGGATGCGTATGAACCTTATGTGTTCGGTTATACGTTAGCTTGTTATTACGTGTGTAGGTCCTACACGGTGTCTAGTACTCCCTGGAGTTAGTTATGTTTTTAATTATTATTTATACCTTGTCTAGACTCATCGACCGTTCGTGCTTCGGAGACGAACCGAGATTAGATTGCTTGCCAGGTTATCACGTGGATTAGCAAGCAGTGAGTTTATATCGCTATTTACCGCTTTATTAAGTAAATTGTATTTTTGCATATATATATTGTATATACAGCTTTCGAACTGTTTTCGACATTATGGATCTGAATTGGAACGGGCTACTCGATGGGCATCATCGAGACTGCGTGCACACCGGTATATGATCATATGGTATTGAGGTAGGTTTGAGATACGTCTCGCCTTAGTGAGGGCGCCGGTGGAAGATACGTCTCCTGGGACTCACATATTTTATTTGAGTGATAGTCGGAGATCGGTTATGGAGATACGTCTCACCGACACGACAACTGGATTTAGATATTTGTGATTTAGGGTTTCAATGCTTATCCATAATGATAAATTGCTTTACAAATGTTTTAAGGTTTTTAAAGGTTTTCACTTAATAAATGTAAATAGTTGTATGTACTCATCTCAGTATATTTGACCCCGTTGTTTTCCCAATTTTTCCAGGGTTATGATTTGAGCGAGTCAACTGGTCTCCGATTCTTTATTTCCTCGGAGGTCTTACTTTATTTTATTAAAGTTATTGAAGTGATTTTACTCTTAGACCGCAGTAGTAATTAGAAGTCTTACTTGTGTAGTACTTGTTGTCAGATTAACTCAATTGGATTATTTGTTGATTGGTATTATTATATTAACTTTGGTTATTTAATAGTTATGCCATGTTAGAGACTCGGAGTTGACCGAGCATTTATTATTTATATGTTGTACATATAAACTGCTATACCAGGTTGGAGTCTCGGTTGCCCCGAGCACGTGGTTTTATGAAGGTACAACGTTTTAAATGATTAAAGTATGTTATCCGCAAGGCTTGCTACGGGTTTCGGTACAACCATACCCATACCCTAGCGCCGGTCGCGATTCATGAAAATGGGTCGTGACAAACTCGGTATCAGAGCTTTGGTTTCAAACCAAGGCCTTATGCATGTTATGTGTTTATTAGTTTGGCATGATAAGTTATGTTGTGTCTTAGGAACTATTGCAGAATTAGGATTCATGTCTTGTCTTTTAAAACGTCATCTTTTGTTTTCAAACTTTCAGCCTACATCCTATAGGTGATGTCTGTCAGTCTTTATTTGGTGTTGATGCTATGATGGACAATTTATTTTCACTTGGATGTTAATTGCTGTGTTATATCAAGATGAGGTTATTTCACTTGGGTGATCACTATTGCTTTCGATTTCTCTGGAAATCTTAGGCTGATATTTTTTTTTAAAACTCATACTTGGGTATGATGTTGTTTGATAGACCTTGGCGTTTATGCCTGAAATGAATTAAAATATATGGTATGTTTACAGTTGTTTTACGTGATGCGTTGAATTGCTTCTTCCCTATTGATAAAGTACATCTTGACTTCGGCCTCGATTGTTGATTTTAAATGTGATCGTATGTTGGGCGTTAGCCTTATTTTTCTATTAAAGGGATTTTGGGTTAAACATTAAAACGTGTTTTGTGGTCATATATGGTTTGACCACATGGTGCATTAATAGTTTTCATTAAGAAAAGTGGTTTTGTTTTAATTTGTGTTTTGACACAGAATCAAAAGAGAAGTTTGAGTTTAATTCTTTAAAAGTTTGATTTTTGATTAAGTTGCTTGTAAAAAGAATTTTTTGTGTTTTAAATGTTTAGAGTTGCGGAAATGACTGTTTGAGATTAAGGATTTCTCACTTGAGTTTTTAAATTGCCGTTTGGCGGTTGGGTTAAGTTGAGCTCTCAATTTTTAAAGGATGGAAATTTTATTCACATATTTTTTCGGATTTACAATTCTTTTGATTATGTTTTATAAACAGTTGTATTGGGTTTGACTTGGGTTACCCAAATTTAGGAGTTGAGCTTGGTAGTTGTAATGACTCGGCTAGCTCGATGATTTTATGATTTGAGATACTTAGGTATCCGCTTTATAGCAATTGCTTACTAAGAAGAGACTTTTACAGAAAGTGATTTTGTTTTAACCGTGGGGCTCAACAAAATTTGGAAGTTTTCGTATTTGACTTTTAAATTTCAAAATAAAATTTGAAGCGTATTCTTAAATGATGATATTATTGTAAGTTGATTTCGATACAAAGATTCAAGTTTGTTGTAGCATGTCTTAATAATTGTTTTAAGAATGAATGAGTTGTTTTGCTGAATGGCATGTTTGCATGGCTTATAATTTACAAATTTGGTGTCCCTTAGAAATAATTTGCGTTGTGTAACTCGCTTGTCTGTTGGACTAAGTTGATTGTTTTTGTTTTGTCTCTTTGTGCGGTGTAGCATGTGAGAGGATTTAACCACGTGGTCGTGGTTGACTTACCTGATGTATGGTTTGATTGTGAGTTGAACCTTTGTTCAGACCCTGTTTGATCTAGTATCGACTTTGGGTTAAGCTGGGTTTGCCATATTATTGTTGTGAACCGAAATCTTTGGGTTTCGATATCGAGAAAGATAAGGGAAGTATTCTTTTGGGATGGTTGACGGTTTCTGATTATCCTGGAAAAGATATTGGAAATTCTGATCTAAGAAGATTGAGCGGTGCATTAATACACCGATGTTTTTCATCAAGTCTGATGATGCGATGCAGGAGTTGGCGGTAAGTTTTGTATGAACGTATGTGATATGTTATTTCATTGGGTATAAGTTTCAGTTTGGGTTGAGGTTAGTTGGATATTTTATACGGAAGAGTTGTAACAGAATTATTAGGTTGAGTTGTTATGTATCATCGAATGTTGGTAGATTGCAAGTATGGAATTTGAGAAGTATTTCAAGGTTATTGAGTGCACATCTCACAGAGTGTAAAGTCTAGCAAATATTTTATCGTGAAATGGATTTCAAAGGTTAATTTGTTAAAATATTTTCAACACGTAATTGTGCCCAGACATATCATGAACATGCATTTTGAATGTCACGAATAGGATTTCATTAAGCAGTAAGTATGTTCACTAAATAAAAGATAAAAAAAATTGATACATGCATAATAGTACATTCATCACGTGCATAGAAATGATCAAGGTTGGATGCAACTCTTTGGGGATGAAAGATGTCATAACCCTGACGCACAATTATATAAAATGGATTTTAAAACGAACTCGCGAGTCACATTGTGATAAACTTATTTATAAAGTTGTTGGATTTCAAATGATTTTGAAACTGTTACCGAAAGGTAGCTAGACAAATTCTCTGTGATGATGGTGATGGATTTTGGATGATTACGTTGTTAGATATCAATTTGTATTGTCGGAATTATGTGTTTCATAGGAAGTGAAAATGAATTTGAGGTTGCGCTCGAGATATAGTTGTGCCAAGTGTGGTGTATGGTTAGATTCAAATTAGGAAGTGTTCGTGATAATTTTCGATTTGTGATTTAAGGATTTGTGGATTAAGGATGTTGGTTATGCTCCATGTGTGTGTATGCATTATATTTTTGTTTAACGAGACTTTATCTTTCAGATTAGATTTTGTCCAATTACTTTGGGTAAATGGATGTAAAAGTATTTTCATAAATAAAGAGATTTGCGTTGTTAAAATTTTAACCTTCTGAGGAAAGGAATAAATTTTGTCCAATTTGATTTAAAAGGAATAATAAATTTTTCGGTTGAACGATTCTTCAAATTGTGTTTTTGTTTGAGAAAATTTAGAAGCGAATTAAATTTTGGATGTTTGAAACATTAATGTGTATTTTAATACGAAGGATTTTTCCATGGTTTATGTATTTTCGAGAAAAAGATAAATTTATTTTCTAGCAAGTTTGGTTTAAAGATAACATAAATTTTGTCATTTGAACTGTTTCAAAAAAATTTGCAAACTTATTTTAGAGTAAGAAAAATCTGTGAATTCAAAATGCGAATATTTTAAAAAATTTCAAGGGTTTACAAAACTGATGGTTTTTCGACGGTAAAGCATTTTGATTATTGAATATAAAAAGGAGGTGTAAGACGTATAGTCTTTTAAAGAAAAGTGAATTTTTTTGAATATAAAATGTTTGAGCATAACTAACAATCCGGTCGAGGTGAATTGATCGTAGTGATCTCTTGTTGTATACGAGGTTATAGTCATTTGATTGAATCATTTTGGTTTAGGATATATGAGCTAGCTGGTCCGAAAATCGATGATAGTGTTTGGTGAATTTTGATAACAAAGTTGGTTGGTCGGTAATGTTGATTGAGGGTTTAATTCTTGAAAGTTTGTATATCGTTTTGTTGGATATTGAACCTTTTGTGTGTGGAATAAAATTAAGTTTGTGAAACTTAGTTAGAATTAAGTTGATGGTTAGTTACCTTAGGTTATTACAGGCTGTTTATTTTTACATGATTGGAGGAATAATTATGATTGACATGGTTTGTTACTAATCTGGAAATTCTGTTATCATAAGATAGGTTCACGTATTCTTTTGAATGACGATATGAGTTTTTGTGTTTTATGATTCGCGAGATTGATGGTATTATCAAGTTTGGTGTTAATCGTTGGACAGAATGATCCAAGTAGTGTTTGTTTTTGGCCGAAATATTATTTAGTTGTTATTGAGTATTGTTATCGATTATTTTGGTGTCGAGCTAGTTATAAGTGGACAGGTGAGTAAGTGTTGTGGAACGCAATATTTTTTTCAGTTTTCCTGTTTGATATGATAGAGTTTGAAATTGTAAGAACTATAGTTTGAGGTTAGGTCTTGTTCTTGCGCTTTGATAATGTGGATTTGGTAATCATTAAGATTCGAGCTGGTTTTGGAAGCCATCCTGGTAAAGAGTAATTGTGATTCTTAGTTGGATAATTTTTATCTGTTCACTTTTGTGTTGATCGAGTAATTGTTAGAGCGCCGAGTTGTTAGACTTAAATTTTTGCGCATATGTATATTGTGACCGTTTAAACTGCAAATCAGTTTCAGATTTAAAATTCGAGATCAAATTTTTTCATAGGTAAGGGAGAATGTAATACCCCATATGTTTTCGGTGTGTTTTGTCTTGTGTTGACCTTCTCTGGGTGAAAATTTTGTTAGAGTTATCATTGAAGAGATTCAAGGTTTCGTTCTTGATTATCCTTAGAATTTCAGTCGAGTTTCATGTGGGAGAGTTTGTATTCCTTCATTTGCTTTCACCTAGAAATGGTATTATCGTTTTATGTTAAGTGGAAGTTAGTGTTGATACTTTTTGTGATCATTTGAGATTGTTCGGTTTATGATGTTCGGTTTATGAAAGTGGTGGTTTAGAGTTATCGTTCGAGGAACAACATTTTGTGTTTTTGCTTACGCAAGTACTTAGGTCGTTAAGCATGGAAATTCCTATGATTACAGTTTGGATTGGACTTGGTTGAGGAATCTTCTTAAAAGACAGAGACGTTATGCAGAACTGTTATTATTACTGTTATTGATTACCTTGGGTATCTTTTTATGTGTTTTACGTTGGCTATGTGCATTTTCGTTCGGAAAGCATATAGTTTTATGATATGTTATTACGCGGGTTGTGTTGTTTGAAATTCGAGGACGAATTTTATATAAGTTGGGGAGAATGTAATATCCCGTGTTTTTTCATCATGGTTTTGTTGTGTTTTCGACTTAGTTTTGGATTGTTAATGGTGGACTTAGCAAGTGTGACACTTTGTTTGGGGTTTGAGTTGTATCTTGTATGTGTCGCATGTGTCGTTTGAGTTTTTGATGGCGATTTGATTTGTTTTCGGTTTATAATCGATGATGTATTCGTGTACCTTCTGAATCTGACATGTTTTGAGAAAACATGCATATCTCCCAATTTAACCGTTGGATCGGGCTCATTTTTGGATATGTTGTGCCCAAGAAAAAGTTGACTGTTGGATCCAAAATTGGGCCGCGTTGGAGGCCGCGATGGGCCATCGCGCCCCATACGTTTTCTGCGCCTGGTGAAGGCGCGATGGGACGAACGCGCCTCGCATCGCGCCTACCATCGCGCCTCACCTGTAAAATTGTGTTGGAGCATATAAATAGACCCTTATTCAACCCATATCAGCCCCCACTTATTTTATAAACCCTAGGCACTTAAAAGACTCTCTGAAATACGAATTCTTTTGCTATCTCTCACGTTCTTGGATTTGGTAAGCGATTCTAACACTCCGTCCTTTGTTAAATCAATTCCTTATCGCGTATATCGATTGTTAACTTATTCGAACCCTTTTTCCAGCATGTTGTGGGTGTTGATTCATTGTTTTCATTTGGTTCTTTCGCTGATCTTGCTCCTTAACGGTATGTGTTGCTATCCCTTGATTTATGAGTTGGGGTTGCTAGATTGTGTTCTAATGTGATTTACCCATGTTTATGGCTGAATTCGATCTCTGAATTTTCATGTCAATTCTGTAATAGGGTGTTTAGCATTAGATTGACTTGATTTAATCATTTAAACTCATGTCAATTGTTGGGTTTAAGTGCTAGTTGTTTTCGTATGTTAATTGGTTGTTAAATTGTTGTTTTAGCATTGTTATAGAGTGCTGGAAATTCATGTTTTGGGGCTGATCTTATGTGTTTGAATCAATGGTATATTTTTGACATGCTTTGTAAATCATAGGTTGATTATATGGCTTATCATGCATGATTTCACCTTGTTGTTGTGTTGATTACTTTTTAATGATCTAGTTGCTGCCCACTATTGTGTTGGGGCTGTTTTGTATCGATCTTGACATGTTGGCATTGCTTTGTTTGTGTTATACTCATTCGTGTTGATTATGCCTGTAGACAAGTTATCGCCATGATTTGATTATCGTTTCAAATCTGAGTTTGACTTTTAAATGGATGATTTAATCCTTTTTAATTCATTTAAAAGAAGTTTAACATACTTGTGTTAGTATGGTGTGATATTCCAATTGTTGGCAAAACGATGGATTGTGTTATTTCTTTTAAAAGACTATACTTTTCATTCAAGTTATTCAGAATGTAAACTTGGGTTTTATTTTGATTTAACTTTTGGTTGGGTTTGACTACGGTCGCCCAACAAGTGGGAAGAAGCTTGGAAGTTTTGATAACTCGACTGACTCACTAGTATGGATTTAAACTTGGGTTATTTAAAACTGTTTTCTGAATTATTCAAATTGTGTTCTGAAATGGAAACTTATATAGTTTGTATTCTATAACTTGGGTTATGGTTTGGATGCGTATGAACCTTATGTGTTCGGTTATACGTTAACTTGTTATTACGTGTGTAGGTCCTACATGGTGTCTAGTACTCCCTAGAGTTAGGTTATGTTTTTAATTATTATTTATACCTTGTCTAGACTCATCGACCGTTCGTGCTTCGGAGACGAACCGGGATTAGATTGCTTGCCAGGTTATCACGTGGATTAGCAAGCAGTGAGTTTATATCGCTATTTACCGCTTTATTAAGTAAATTGTATTTTTTGCATATATATATTGTATATACAGCTTTCAAACTATTTTCGACATTATGGATCTGAATTGGAACGGGCTACTAGATGGGCATCATCGAGATTGCGTGCACACCGGTATATGATCATATGGTATTGAGGTAGGTTTGAGATACGTCTCGCCTTAGTGAGGGCGCCGGTGGAAGATACGTCTCCTGGGACTCACATATTTTATTTGAGTGATAGTCGGAGATCGGTTATGGAGATACGTCTCACCGACACGACAACTGGATTTAGATATTTGTGGTTTAGGGTTTCAATGCTTATCCATAATGATAAATTGCTTTACAAATGTTTTAAGGTTTTTAAAGGTTTTCAATTAATAATTGTAAATAGTTGTATGAACTCATCTCAGTATATCTGACCCCGTTGTTTTCCCAATTTTTCCAGGGTTATGATTTGAGCGAGTCAACTGGTCTCCGATTCTTTATTTCCTCGGAGGTCTTACTTGATTTTATTAAAGTTATTGAAGTGATTTTACTCTTAGACCGCAGTAGTAATTAGAAGTCTTACTTGTGTAGTACTTGTTGTCAGATTAACTCAATTGGATTATTTGTTGATTGGTATTATTATATTAACTTTGGTTATTTAATAGTTATGCCATGTTAGAGACTCGGAGTTGACCGAGCATTTATTATTTATATGTTGTACATATAAACTGCTATACTAGGTTGGAGTCTCGGTTGCCCCGAGCACGTGGTTTTATGCAGGTACAACGTTTTAAATGATGAAAGTATGTTATCCGCAAGGCTTGCTACGTGTTTCGGTACAGCCATACCCATACCCAAGCGCCGGTGTAGTACTTGTTGTCAGATTAACTCAATTGAAACGCTTGGTTTTGTTTCGTAACGTTTGTAAAAGTTTGGCTTAAATCGCTTAAAATATGAAACGTTTGGATTTGTTTCGTAACGTTTTAAACGTTTGGTTTTGTTTCGTAACGTTTTAAACGTTTGGTTTTGTTTCGTAACGTTTGTATGCGCTTGGATTAAATCACTAAAAAGGTGAAATGTTTGGATTTGTTTCGTAACTTTTGTCAACGTTTAGCTTAAATTGCTAAAAAGGCAAAACGTTTGGATTCGTTTCGTAATGTTTGTAAACGTTTGGCTTAAATTGCTAAGAAGATGAAACATTTTGGCTTAAATCGCTAAAAAGGTTAAACGTTTGAATGTGTTTCGTAACGTTTGTAAACGTTTGTCTTAAATCGCTAAAAAGGTGAAACGTTTAGATTTGTTTCATAATGTTTGTAAACGTTTGGTGTAAATTGATAAAAAGGTGAGACGCTTGGATTTTTTTCGTAACGTTTGTAAACGTTTGGCTTAAATTGCAAAAAAGGTGAAACGCTTGGATTTGTTTCGTAACGTTTGTAAACGTTTGGCTTAAATTGCTAAAAAGGTGAAACGCTTGGATTTGTTTTGTATCGTTTGTAAACGTTTGGCTTACATGGCTAAAAATGTGAAACAATTGGATTTGTTTCATAGCGTTTGTAAACGTTTGGCTTAAATCGCTAAAAAATGGGAAACGTTTAGATTTGTTTCGTACCGTTTGTAAACGTCTGGCTTAAATTGCTAAAAACGTGAAACGCTTGGTTTTTGTTTTGTAACGTTTTTAAACGTTTGGCTTAAATTGCTAAATAGGGGAAACGTTTGGATTTGTTTTGTAACGCTTGGTTTTTGTTTTGTAACGTTTTTAAACGTTTGGCTTAAATCGCTAAACAGGTGAAACGTTTGGATTCGTTTCGTAATGTTTTAAACGTTTGGATTCGTTTTGTAACGTTTTAAACGTTTGGTTTTGTTTCGTAACGTTTGTAAACGTTTGGCTTAAATCGCTAAAATGGGGAAACGTTTGGATTTGTTTCATAACGTTTGTTAACTTTTGGCTTAAATTTCTAAAAAGGTTAAAGCTTTGGTTTTGTTTTGTAACATTTGTAAACGTTCGGCTTAAATCGCTAAAAAGGTGAAACATTTGGATTTGTTTGCAACGTTTGTAATCAAATTGCTAAAAAGGTGAAACACTTGTATTTGTTTCATAACGTTTGTAAACAATTGGCTTAAATTACAAAAAAGGTGAAACGCTTGGATTTGTTTCGAAACATTTGTAAACGTCTGACTTAAATTGCTAATAAGGTGAAACGCTTGGATATGTTTCGTAACATTTGTAAATGTTTGGCTTAAATTGCTAAATAGGTGAAACGCTTGGTTATTTTTCGTAACGTTTGTAAAGGTTTGTCTTAAATCGCTAAAAATATGAAACGTTTGGATTTGTGTCCTAACGTTTGTAAACGTTTGGTTTAAATTGCTAAAAACGTGAAACGTTTGGATTTGTTTCGTAACGTTTTAAACGTTTGGTTTAAATTGCTAAAAAGGTGAAACACTTGGATTTGTTTATAACATTTGTAAACGTTTGGCTGAAATTGCTAAAAAGTTGAAATGCTTGGATTTGTTTCATAGCGTTTGTAAACGTTTGGCTTAAATCGCTAAAATGTGAAACGATTGGATTGGTTTCTTAGCGTTTGTAAACGTTTGGCTTAAATCGCTAAAAAAGGGGAAACGTTTAGATTTGTTTTGTACCGTTTGTAAACGTCTGGCTTAAATTGCTAAAAAGGTGAAACGCTTGGTTTTTGTTTTGTAACGTTATTAAACGTTTGGCTTAAATTGCTAAATAGGGGAAACGTTAGGATTTGTTTTGTAACGCTTGGTTTTTGTTTTGTAACGTTTTTAAACGTTTGGCTTAATTCGCTAAACAGGTGAAACGTTTGGATTTGTTTCGTAACGTTTTAAACGTTTGGATTTGTTTCGTAACGTTTTAAACGTTTGGTTTTGTTTCGTAACTTTTGTAAACGTTTGGCTTAAATCGCTAAAATGGGGAAACATTTGGATTTGTTTCATAACGTTTGTTAACTTTTAGGTTAAATTTCTAAAAAGGTGAAAGGTTTGGTTTTGTTTCGTAACATTTGTAAACGTTCGACTTAAATCGCTAAAAAGGTGAAACGTTTGAATTTGTTTGCAACGTTTGTAATTAAATTGCTAAAAAGGTGAGACACTTGGATTTGTTTCATAACGTTTGTAAACATTTGGCTTAAATTACAAAAAAGGTGAAGCGCTTGGATTTGTTTCAAAACATTTGTAAACGTCTGGCTTAAATTGCTAATAAGGTGAAACGCTTGGATATGTTTCGTAACGTTTGTAAATGTTTGGCTTAAATTGCTAAAAAGGTGAAACGCTTGGTTTTGTTTCGTAACGTTTGTAAAGGTTTGGCTTAAATCGCTAAAAATATGAAACGTTTGGATTTGTTTCGTAACGTTTGTAAACGTTTGGCTTAAATTGCTAAAAATGTGAAACGTTTGGATTTGTTTCGTAACGTTTTAAACGTTTGGTTTAAATTGCTAAAAAGGTGAAACATTTGGATTTGTTTCATAACCTTTGTAAACTTTGGTTTAAATCGCTAAAACGGTGAAACGTTTGGATTTGTTTCGTAACCTTTGTAAACGTTTGGCTTAAAGTGCTAAAAAGGTGAAACGCCTTGTTTTGTTTCGTAACGTTTGTAAAGGTTTGGCTTAAATCACTAAAAATGTGAAACGTTTGGATTTGTTCTGTAACGTTTTAAACGTTTGGTTTTATTTCGTAACGTTTGTAAATGTTGGGCTTAAATGGCTACAAAAGGTGAAACGTTTGGATTTGTTTCGTAACGTTTGTAAACGTTTGGCTTAAATTGCTAAGAAGGTGAAATGTTTAGATTTGTTTCGTAACATTTTTCAAACGTTTGGCTTAAATCGCTAAAAAGGTTAAACGTTTGAATGTATTTCGTAACGTTTGTAAACGTTTGGCTTAAATCGCTAAAATGGGGAAACGTTTGGATTTGTTTCGTAACTTTTGTAAACGTTTGGCTTAAATTGCTAAAAAGGTGCAATGTTTGGTTTTTTTCGTAACGTTTGTAAACGTTTGGCATAAATCGCTAAAAGGATGAAACGTTTGGATTTGTTTCGTAACGTTTGTAAACGTTTGGCTTAATTTACTAAAATGGTGAAACACTTGGATTTGTTACGTAAAGTTTGTAAACGTTTAACTTAAGTCGCTAAATAGGTGAAACATCTGGATTTGATTCCTAACCTTTGAAAACGTTAGGCTTAAATTGCTAAAAAGGTGAAACATTTGGATTTGTTTCGTAATGTTTGTCAATGTTTGGCTTAAATCGCTAAAAAGGTGAAACGTTCAGATTTGTTTCGTAACGTTTGTAAACGTTTGGCTTATATCGCTAAAAAGGTGAAACGTTTAGATTTGTTTCGTATCGCTTGTAAACGTTTGCCTAATATCGCTAAAAAGGTGAAACTTTTTGTTTTTTTATAATGTTTCTAAACGTTCGGCTTAAATCGCTAAAAAGGTGAAATGTTTGGATTTGTTTCGTAACGTTTGTAAACGTTTGGCTTAAATTGCTAAAAAGGTTAAACGCTCGGATTTGTTTCGTAACGTTTCTAAACGTTTGGCTTAAATTGCTATAAAGGTGAAATGCTTGGATTTGTTTCGTAACGTTTGTAAATGTTTGGCTTAAATTGATAAAAAGGTGAAATGCTTGGATTTGTTTCGTAACGTTTGTAAACGTTTGGCTTACATTGCTAAAAAGGGGAAACGTTTGGATTTGTTTCCTAGCGTTTCTAAACGTTTGGCTTAAATAGCTAAAAAGGTGAAACGTTTGGATTTGTTTCGTAGCGTTTGTAAACGTTTGGCTTAATTTGCTAAAAAGGTGAAACGCTTGGTTTTTGTTTCGTTACGTTTGTAAAAGTTTGGCTTAAATCGCTTAAAATATAAAACATTTGGATTTGTTTCGTAACGTTTTAAACGTTTGGTTTTGTTTCGTAACGTTTTAAACGTTTGGTTTTGTTTTGTAACGTTTGTAAGCGCTTGGATTAAATCACTAAAAAGGTGAAATGTTTGGATTTGTTTCGTAACTTTTGTAAACGTTTGGCTTAAATTGCTAAAAAGGCAAAACGTTTGGATTCGTTTCGTAACGTTTGTAAACGTTTGGCTTAAATTGCTTAAAATGTGAAACACTTGGATTTGTTTCGTAACGTTTGTAAACGTTTGGCTTAAATTACTAAAAAGATGAAACGCTTGGATTTGTTTCGTAACGTTTATAAACGTTTGGCTTAAATTTCTAAAAAGGTGAAACGCTTGGATTTGTTCCGTAACGTTTGTAAACGTTTGGCTTAAATTGCTAAAAAGGTGAAACGCCTTGTTTTGTTTCGTAACGTTTGTAAAGGTTGGCTAATATCACTAAAAATGTGAAACGTTTGGATTTTTTTCGTAACGTTTTAATCGTTTTGTTTTGTTTCGTAACGTTTGTAAATGTTTGGCTTAAATCGCTACAAAAGGTGAAACGTTTGAATTTGTTCCGTAACGTTTGTAAACGTTTGGCTTAAATTGCTAAGAAGGTGAAACGTTTAGATTTGTTTCGTAACATTTCGCAAACGTTTGGCTTAAATCGCTAAAAAGGTTAAACGTTTGGATTTGTTTCGTAACGTTTGTAAACGTTTGGCTTAAATCGCTTAAATAGGGAAACGTTTGGATTTGTTTTGTAACTTTTGTAAACGTTTGGCTTAAATTGCTAAAATGGTGAAATGTTTGGTTTTGTTTCGTAACGTTTGTAAACGTTTGGCATATATCGCTAAAAAGATGAAACGTTTGGATTTGTGTCGTAGCATTTGTAAACGTTTGACTTAAATTGCTAAAAAGGTGAAAAACTTGGATTTGTTTCGTAGCGTTTGTAAACATTTGGCTTAAATTGCTAAAAAGGTGAAGTGCTTGGATTTGTTTCGTAACGTTTGTAAACGTTTGGCTTAATTTGATAAAATGGTGAAACACTTAGATTTGTTTCGTAAAGTTTGTAAACGTTTGGCTTAAATCGCTAAAAAGGAGAAACGTCTGGATTTGTTTCCTAACCTTTGTAAATGTTTGGCTTAAATCGCTAAAAAGGTGAAACGTTTGGATTTGTTTTGTAACGTCTGTAAACGTTTGGCTTAAATCGCTATAAAGGGGAAACGTTTGGATTTGTTTCGTATCGTTTGTAAACGTTTGGCTAAAATCGCTAAAAACGGGAAACGTTTGGTTTTGTTTCGTAACGGTTGTAAACGTTCGGCTTAAATCGCTAAAAAGGTGAAACGTTTGGATTTGTTTCGTAACGTTTGTAAACGTTTGGCTTAAATTGCTCAAAAGGTGAAACGCTTGGTTTTTGTTTTGTAACGTTGGTAAACGTTTGGCTTAAATTGCTAAAAAGCTGTATCGCTTGGATTTGTTTCGTAACGTTTGTAAACGTTTTGCTTAAATTGCTAAAAAGGTGAAACCATTGGATTTGGTTCTTACCGTTTGTAAACGTTTGGCTTAAATTGCTTAAAAGGGGATATGTTTGAAGTTATTTCATAACCTTTGTAAACGTTTGGCTTAAATCGCTAAAAAGGTGAAATGTTTGGATTTGTTTCGTAACGTTTGTAAATGTTTTGCTTAAATCGCTAAAAAGGTGAACGTTTGGATTTGTTTCGTAACGTTTATAAACGTTTGGCTTAAATCGCTAAAAAGGGGAAACGTTTGGATTTGTTTCGTATCGTTTGTAAACGTATGGCTAAAATCGCTAAAAAGGTGAAACGTTTGGTTTTGTTTCGTTAAGTTTGTAAACGCTCGGCTTAAATCGCTAAAAAGGTGAAACGTTTAGTTTTGTTTCGTAACGTTTGTAAACGTTTGGCTTAAATTGCTAAAAAGGTGAGACGCTTCGATTTGTTTCGTAACGTTTGTAAACGTTTGGCTTAAATTGCTAAAAAGGTGACACGTTTGGATTTATTTCGTAACGTTTGTAAACCTTTGGCATAAATTGCTAAAAAGGTGAAACGCTTGGATTTGTTTCGTATCGTTAGTAAACGTTTGGCTAAAATCGCTAAAAAGGGGAAACGTTTGGTTTTGTTTCGTAACGTTTGTAAACATTCGGCTTAAATCGCTAAAAAGGGGAAACGTTTGGATTTTTTTTGTAACGTTTGTAAACATTTGGCTTAAATTGCTAAAAAGGTGAAACGCTTGGTTTTTGTTTTGTAACGTTGGTAAACGTTTGGCTTAAATTGCTAAAAAGGTGAATCGCTTGGATTTGTTTCGTAACGTTAGTAAACGTTTGGCTTAAATTGCTAAAAAGGTGAAACGCTTGGATTTGTTTCTTACCGTTTGTAAACGTTTGGCCTAAATTGCTCAAAAGGGGATATGTTTGGAGTTATTTCATAACCTTTGTAAACGTTTGGCTTAAATCGCTAAAAAGGTGAAATGTTTGGATTTGTTTTGTAACGTTTGTAAATGTTTTGCTTAAATCGCTACAAAGGTGAACGTTTGGATTTGTTTCGTAACGTTTGTAAACGTTTGGCTTAAATCGCTAAAAAGGGGAAACGTTTGGATTTGTTTCGTATCGTTTGTAAACGTATGGCTAAAATCGCTAAAAAGGTGAAACGTTTGGTTTTGTTTTCTTAAGTTTGTAAACATTCGGCTTAAATCGCTAAAAAGGTGAAACGTTTAGATTTGTTTCGTAACGTTTGTAAACATTTGGCTTAAATTGCTAAAAAGGTGAGACGCTTGGATTTGTTTCGTAACGTTTGTAAACGTTTGGCTTAAATTGCTAAAAAGGTGACACGCTTGGATTTGTTTCGTAACGTTTGTAAACGTTTGGCATAAATTGCTAAAAAGGTGAAACGCTTGGATTTGTTTTGTATCGTTTGTAAACGT
This sequence comes from Mercurialis annua, assembly GCF_937616625.2. Lineage (NCBI taxonomy): Eukaryota > Viridiplantae > Streptophyta > Magnoliopsida > Malpighiales > Euphorbiaceae > Mercurialis > Mercurialis annua. Next base: position 27,444,728 of record NC_065576.1, read on the forward strand.
TTGGCTTACATGGCTAAAAATGTGAAACGATTGGATTTATTTCATAGCGTTTGTAAACGTTTGGCTTAAATCGCTAAAAACGGGGAAAGGTTTAGATTTGTTTCGTACCGTTTGTAAACGTCTGGCTTAAATTGCTAATTAGGGGAAGCGTTTGGATTTGTTTTGTAACGCTTGGTTTTTGTTTTGTAACGTTTTTAAACGTTTGGCTTAAATCGCTAAACAGTGAAACGTTTGGATTCGTTTCGTAACGTTTTAAACGTTTGGATTCGTTTCGCAACGTTTTAAACGTTTGGTTTTGTTTCGTTACGTTTGTAAACGTTTGGCTTAAATCGCTAAAATGGGGAAACGTTTGGATTTGTTTCATAACGTTTGTTAACTTTTGGCTTAAATTTCTAAAAAGGTTAAAGGTTTGGTTTTGTTTCGTAACATTTGTAAACGTTCCGCTTAAATCGCTAAAAAGGTGAAACATTTGGATTTCTTTGCAACGTTTGTAATTAAATTGCTAAAAAGGTGAAACACTTTGATTTGTTTCATAACGTTTGTAAACATTTGGCTTAAATTACAAAAAAGGTGAAACGCTTGGATTTGTTTCGAAACATTTGTAAACGTCTGGCTCAAATTGCTAATAAGGTGAAACGCTTGGATATATTTCGTAACGTTTGTAAATGTTTGGCTTAAATTTCTAAAAAGGTGAAACGCTTGGTTTTGTTTCGTAACGTTTGTAAAGGTTTGGCTTAAATCGCTAAAAATATGAAACGTTTGGATTTGTTTCGTAACGTTTGTAAACGTTTGGCTTAAATTGCTAAAAACGTGAAATGTTTGGATTTGTTTCGTAACGTTTTAAACGTTTGGTTTAAATTGCTAAAAAGGTGAAACACTTGGATTTGTTTTGTAACATTTGTAAACGTTTGGCTGAAATTGCTAAAAAGTTGAAACGCTTGGATTTGTTTCGTAGCGTATGTAAACGTTTGGCTTAAACCGCTAAAATGTGAAACGTTAGGATTTGTTTCGTAACGTTTGTAAACGTTCGGCTTAAATTGCTAAAAAGGTGAAACGTTTGGTTTTGTTTCGTAACGTTTGTAAACGTTAGGCTGAAATTGCTAAAAATGTGAAACGTTTAGATTTGATCGCAACGTTTGTAAACGATTGGCTTAAATTGCTAAAACGGTGAAACACTTGGATTTGTTTCGTAACGTTTGTAAACTTTTGGCTTAAATTCATAAAATAGTGAAATGCTTGGATTTGTTTCGGAACGTTTGTAAACGTTTGGCCTAAATTGCTAAAAACGTGAAACGCTTGGATTTGTTTCGTAATGTTTGTAAACGTTTAGCTTAAATTGCTAAAAACGTGAAACGCTTGAATTTGTTTCGTAACGTTTGTAAAGGTTTGGCTTAAATCGCTAAATATGTGAAACCTTTGAATTTGTTTCGTAACGTTTTAAACGTTTGGTTTTGTTTCGTAACGTTTGTAAACATTTGGCTTATATAAATGAGAAAAACATTTGGATTTGTTTCGTAACGTCTGTAAACGTTTGGCTTATATTACTAAACAGGTGAAACGCTTGGATTTGTTTCGTAACGTTTGTAAACGTTTGGTTAAATTGCTAAATACGTGAAATGCTTGGATTTATTTTGTAACGTTTGTAAAAGTTTGGCTTAAATCGCTAAAAAGGTGAAACATTTCGATTTGTTTCATAACCTTTGTAAACATTTGGCTTAAATAGCTAAAAAGGGGAAACGTTTGGATTTGTTTCGTAATGTTTTTAAACTTCGGCTTAAATCGCTAAAAAGGTGAAACGTTTGAATTTGTTTCATAACTTTTGTAAACGTTTGGCTTAAATAGCTAAAAAGGTGAAACGCTTGGATTTGTTTCGTAACGTTTGTAAACGTTTTGCTTAAATTGCTAAAAAAGTGAAACACTTGGATTTCTTTCGTACCGTTTGTAAACATTTGTCTTAAATCGATAAAAAGGGGAAACGTTTGGATTTGTTTCATAACCTTTGTAAACGTTTGGCTTAAATGGCTGAAAAAGGGAAATGTTTGGATTTGTTTCGCAACGTTTGTAAACGTTTGGCTTAAATCGCTAAAAAGGTGAACATTTGGATTTGTTTCTTAACGTTTGTAAACGTTTGGCTTAAATCGCAAAAAAGATGAAATGTTTGGATTTATTTTATATCGTTTGTAAACGGCTAAAATCGCGAAAAGGTGAAACGTTTGGTTTTGTTTCGTAACGTTTGTTAAAATTCGGCTTAAATCACTAAAAAGGTGAAACGTTTGGATTTGTTTCGTAACTGTAAATGTTTGGCTTAAATTGCTAGAAAGGTGAAACGCTTGGATTTGTTTCGTAACGTTTGTAAACGTTTGGCTTAAATTGATAAAAAGGCGAAACGCTTGGATTTGTTTCGTAACGTTTCTAAACGTTTGGCTTAAATCGCTAAAAAGGTGAAACACTTCGATTTGTTTCGTACTGTTTATAAATGTTTGGCTTAAATCGCTAAAAAGGGGAAATGTTTGGATTCGTAACCTTTGTGAACGTTTGGCTTAAATCGCTAAAAAGGTGAAATGTTTGGTTTTGTTTCGTAAAGTTTGTAAACGTTCGGCTTAAATCGCTAAAAAGGGGAAACGTTTGGATTTGTTTCGTAACGTTTGTAAACGTTTGGCTTAAATTGCTAAAAAGGTGAAACGCTTGGATTTGTTTCGTAACGTTTGGCTCAAATTGCTAAAAAGGTGAAATGCTTGGATTTCTATCTTAACGTTTGTAAATTGGTAAAAAGGTGAAACATTTGGAGTTGTTTCATAACCTTTGTAAACGTTTGGCTTAAATCGCTAAAAAGGGGAAACGTTTGGAGTTGTTTCATAACGTTTGTAAACGTTTGGCTTAAATCGCTAAAAAGGGGAAAAGTTTGGATTTGTTTCGTAACGTTTGTAAACGTTTGGCTTAAATTGCTAAAAAGGTGAACGTTTGGATTTGTTTCGTAACGTTTGTAAACGTTTGGCTAATATCGTTAAAAAGGGAAAACGTTTGGATTTGTTTCGTATCGTTTGTAAACGTTCGGCTAAAATCGCTAAAAAGGTGAAACATTTGGTTTTACTTCGTAACGTTTGCAAACATTTGGCTTAAATTGCTAAAACGGTGAAACGCTTGGATTTGTTTCATAACGTTTGTAAACGTTTGGCTTAAATTGCTTAAAAGGTGAAATGCTTGGATGTTTTTCGTAACGTTTGTAAACGTTTGGCTTAAATTTCTAAAAAGGTGAAACACGTGGATTTGTTTCGTAACGTTTGTAAAGGTTTGGCTTAAATCGCTAAATATGTGAAACGTTTGGATTTGTTTCATAACGTTTGTAAATGTTTGGCTTAAATCGCTAAAAAGGTGAAACCTTTAGATTTGTTTCGTACCGTTTGTAAACTTTTGGCTTAAATCGCTAAAAAGGTGAAACGCTTGAATTTGTTTCGTAACGTTGTAAACGTTTGGCTTAAATTGCTAAAAAAGGTGAAACGCTTGGATTTCTTTCGTTACGTTTGTAAACGTTTTGCTTAAATTGCTAAAAAGATGAAACGCTTGGTTTTTGTTTTGTAACGTTTGTAAACGTTTGGCTTAAATTGCTAAAAAGGTTAAATGTTTGGATTTGTTTTGAAACGTTTTAAATGTTTGGTTTTTTTCGTAACGTTTGTAAACGTTTGGCTTAAATCGCTAAAATGGGAAAATGTTTGAATTTGTTTTGTAACGTTTGTAAATGTTTGGCTTAAATTGCTAAAAGGGTGAAACGCTTGGATTTGTTTCGTAACGTTTGTAAACGTTTGGATTAAATTGCTAAAAAGGTGAAACGCTTGGATTTGTTTCGTAACATTTGTAAATATTTGGCTTAAATTTCTAAAAAGGTGAAATGCTTGGATTTGTTTAGTACATTTTGTAAATGTTTGGCTTAAATCGCTAAAAAGGTGAAACGCTTGGATTTGTTTCGCATCGTTTGTAAACGTTTGGCTTAAATCATTAAAAACGTGAAAAGTTTGGATTTGTTTCGTAACGTTTGTAAATGTTTGGCTTAAATCGCTAAAAAGGTGAAGCGTTTGGATTTGTTTCGTAACGTTTGTAAACGTTTGGCCTAAATCTCTAAAAAGGTGAAACGTTTGGATTTGTTTCATATCGTTTGTAAACGTTCGGCTAAAATCGCTTAAAAGGTGAAACGTTTGGTTTTGTTTCGTAACGTATGTTGCATTGAGCATTGAGTATGTTCACTAAATAAAACAGAAATATAATTGATACATGCATAATAGTACATGCATCACGTGCATAGAAATTATTAGAGTTGGATGCAAATCTTTAGTGATGGAGATGTCATCACCCTGGCGCACAATTACGTAAAATGGATTTTATCAATAAAGTATTTTGAGGAAAATATTTTGAAACAAACTCGCGAGTCACTATGGGATAAATGTATTTCAAATTATTCTAAAACTGTTACAGAAAGGTAGCTAGACAAATACTCTATGATGATGGTGGTGAATTGAGGATGATTACCTTATGAATGATTGGTCTGTAGTATCATAATTTTGTGTTTCGTAGGAATTAGTATTGGATATAAGGTTTTAGTCGAATTATTGTTGTAATAAGTATGATAGGATTTTGAGGTCGGATTGGAAGGATTACGTGTTAGCTTCCGATTTATGATTTGAGGATTGTTGGATTGAGGGATTTGGCTATGCTCCATGTGTGTGTATACACTGTGATTTTAAAAGAAGTTTGGTTTTTATATATTTATTTTTATGTAAATATTTTGGTTTACTCGTATAAAATATTGTGTGAACAAATAGATTTTCTTTACAAATATTTTCCATTTTGTCTAAAGGATAAAATTTTATCAAGTTTGAATGAAAAGGAACAATAATTTTATTTTTTAAACGATTCTTATAGATTTGTAACTTATTTAAAAGTTAGGTGTAACTGCGAATTTAAAATACAAATATTTTGAAAATTTTAATGTGTTTACAAACTGGAGGTTTTCCAACGGTAAAAGCATTTTGGTTTCTGTATATAAAGAGAGGTATAAGATGTTAACACCTTTAAAGAAAAGTGGAAAATACTAATATAATGTGTTTTGTGTTTCGGAAAAATTTGTTTTCCTATAAGTTTGACTTGAGCATAACCAATGACCCGGTTAATAGTGAATTTGATCTAGATGATCTCTTGATTGCAAGATTACAGTTACATTTGGTGAAATGAGTTTGAGAATTTGAATTCGGTTTGGATTTATGAAATAGCTGATTCGAGAATCGTGATGAGTATGTTTCGACAATAAAGGTTGGTTGATCGATACTGTTGATTGTGAATTTTCGTTATTGAAAGTGAGATATCGTTTTGTTTTGTTGTTGAACATTTTGTGTGCGGCATAAAATTTGGTTTGTGCAAAAAATTGGTGTGTATATTAGTATTTTATTACCTTATGTAACTTTAGACTGTATCCTTTCTTATGGTATGAGTGGATTAATCATTCTGAAAGAGTCGGTTTGTATGTAATTTAGAGATTTCATTATCATAGGTTAAAGTGATATATTCTTTGGAATGTCAGTATATGAGTACGTGTTTATGGATTCGTTAAGATTGATGGTCTTGTCGAGCTTAGTCCTTGTCGTGTGTACAACTTGATTCTCATGATGTTTTAAGTTGGCTGATATATTTTTGCGAGCACTTTATCTAGTTAATTTTGGACTAGATCGTTCGTTTGATATAACGACTTTATTTGTATGCTTCGATATGGGATAATAGGTGTAGAGATGTTAAGTAGGTGGCGAGGGTAGTATGATATTATTAATGGGGATTTCAAGGTTTCCATTTTGAAATGTGAGATTTTGTTATTGTAAAAATTACGATTTGAGTTTCGGGCTTGACCTTGCACCTTGTTAAGGTTGTTATGATAGTTGTTAGAACTCGAGCGAGTTTTGGTAACCTCTATTCTGAACATGTTTAATGTTTATAGTTGTATAATTTTGAAGGTTTATATTTTGTTTAATCAAGTTATAGTTTAGAGCACTGAATTGTCAAATTTATAATTTTGCGCATACGTGTTGTGGAAATTTGAGTTGTTAATGTAAGTGGTGAATTGAGTTATTATTAGAATTACAACTTGTCGAGTTGTGACAACACAAGTGCGTAGATTGATGAGTGGAAGTATGGCTATGGTTTCAGTTTTCTTCGGTTATATAGTTGGGGGAGTATACTTAGGGAGCAGAGTCCATTATGCTGAATCGTTATCCTTTCCTCTTTCCTTGAGGTACGATGGGTTCGATGGCGTCTTGTGTTTAAAGTTGTATGTTTGTACTTTGGGTTTATGCTTATGTGCTATGAGTTTTACTTTGGTAGTTATTTGCGTTTTTGTATGTGTTTCGTGCTTAATTGCGTTGTGTTAAAATCGATACGATTTTGTTTTTAAGTTGGGGAGAATGTAATACCCCGTGTTTTTCCAACTTGTTTTGATGAACTCCCCGATGTGTTTTGGGTTGATTTTTGGTGGTTTGGTTCCTTAAAACCTTGGTTTTGTGTGCTTAATCTTTGCATTGATGTTTGGCATTGTTTTAAGTGTTTAAACCTTCTTTTGGCCAAGGAAAATCGAGTTTTAGCTGTGAGGATCGTTTGGACGATCGTTCGTTTCATGAACGATCGTTTAAAATTGTTTTTGGTGCTTACAGTGTTTTGAACGATCCCGTAAGCGATCCCTAAACGATAGTTCAAACCCTTTTGAACGACCGTTTATTTGTAAACGATCGTTTACGCTGAAATTCTATTAATACGACTTTAGCGAGCCAAATCAGTTTTCACTAAATTCTAAAACCCTAAAACGGCTGTTGCTCTCTGATTTCATCTCCTATTATTCCTTGGTCCTTATTGATCGATTGTAAGTATTTTAATCTGTCCCTTGTGATTTAATCTGTAGTTTACCATTCCTAGGGTTTGTATAATCATTAGTTGTGATGTTTGATTGGTGTAGGCTTGTTCTAAACAATTAACTTCCGGGTTTTCTTCTTTTAATCATCTAAGAGGTATATGACAACCTTTCCTTTGAATTTATGGTAGAATCTATGTGTTAATTGGTTGCGTTGTGGTATTATACCTTTACTTAGGGTGTTTGGCTTATCTATTACTGATTTGCTTTATTTATTAAAATGTGGAATGTTGTTTGGATGTGTATTGGGTTATGGATGCTTCTTATACTTTGGGTGGAATTGTATGGATGATGTAATTGAATGATTTATCAATTTGTTTATATTTTTGGTTTGAAATTATGTTTTGGGCAAATTTCAAAATCTGGAAATTTATTTTATGCTTTGGTTTTGGCTTTAAAAGCTTGCTAATACTTTGGGTGGTGGGTGATATTTGGCTAATACTTAAGTATGATGTTAAATTGGATTTTGATGAGATTAATTCAGTATGTTGAGTTGTTTAACATCGCTGGAATTATTTTCAAAGAATTAATTTTAAATAGTTAAAAGATTACTTTGGGTGTTTATTGGTTAGTGGTTTAACCAATGTTTTTTTGGTTATTATGATGTTGCCTACTTAGGGTGGTTTTAACCAAAATATTATGGGCTGGAAGTATGTTTATTAATATTGTTTTGAACACATAAAGGATATCAGTTTACCTTGGGTTGTTTTGAAAATCAATGGTTGTTATTTAAATTTTGATAATCAAAGGTTGTTATGGCGCATAAGTAGTGATGGTTTGCAGAGACCTTTAAGGCTATTTTAAGTATATACTTCATATCCGAGTTTAGTTAATTTAAAATGATTGAAATTATGTTTAATTACACTTAAAGTGTTTTATTTGAGATGTTTGGACTCCGGGTGAAAATGGCCAAGTGTTTGCAATATTGTTTGTATATTGTTGTTTATAATTTTGACTTGTATTGGGTTAAGCTTATAGTGAGTTCTTTGTTTTCAAATACATTGGTTGCTTTTAAAGGATTTAACTTTGGATTTTACTTTGGTTGGGTCGGGTTAGACTTGTGTCGCCCGACATGTTGTGTTGAGCATATAGTTGATATATGGCTAACACACTACTCTGGGATTTGTTGGATTTTGAAAGGTGTTGTTTGAATTATATTACTCTGGATTGTTTTTAAAATGAGAACTCACCTAAGTTTAATTAGCTATTGTATTGGTTGGACGTGTATGTACTTTGGCTTTGGGTTTACTATGTTTCGAATGGTCTTCTTTTGTTGTGTTAAGATACTAGTCCTATGTGGTGTCTAGGAATCCTAGAGTTAGGGGTTGTTCAGATTTTATCTTACATTTTGTTTTAGACCCGTCGACTGCTCGTGCTTCGGAGTCTATGCAGGGTTAGCTGGTTGTCAAGATTTACGTGGATAAGCAAGCTGTGAGTTTGTAGTGCTATTTACCGCTTTATTAAGTACCGCAATTTATTTTAGTATTATAAATGCTTTTGAATTGTTTTAAGTGATTATGGATCTGGATTGAAACGAGCTACTCGATAGGCTTGTATCGAGACTGTGTGCACCGGTAAGTACTCTGGGATCGGCAAAGTAATGTCTTGCTTACGCTGGTATTTGGCGAGGATTTGTTCCCGTCCACTCTGGGTTTTTCAGTATGCTATGTCATACTTACGCTGGGATCATTTCAATACTGTTATTCCATAATCTTGTATATATTAGTATAAAAGGATTTTTTTAAGGGTTTTAAACTTAATAAATGTAAATAGTATATCTGACCCCGTTGTTTCCTAATTTTTCCAGGTTTATGATTTTGAGCGCGTCTGATTGATCTCCAGCTTTCATTATTCTATGGAGATCTACTTTTGGTTTTAAATAAAGATAGTAATTCTTTTAAAACTCTTAGACCGCAGTAGTGATAGTTATGTCTTTATTATTTTAGACTATTGATATCAAAACGATCTGACTATTGTTTAAGCTTATGTTGACATGTATTACTTTAGATTCATATCTTTTATATATAAGGCATGTTGATGGAGTCTCGGCTTAGTGCCGAGCATTTTATTATATAACTGTTTATATAAATTGTTAGATGTAGGTTGGAGTCTCGGTTGTCCCCGAGCAGTGCTTTTCTTGCAGGTTTATTTGTTTGTACGGTTATCCGCAAGGCTAGCTACGGGTTTCGGTATAACCATACCCATACCCTAGTGCCGGTCGCGATCCAGGAAATTGGGTTAAATTTATAAAAAGGTGAAATGCTTGAATTTGTTTCGTAACGTTTGTAAATGTTTGGCTTAAATTGCAAGGTGAATTGCTTGGATTTGTTTCGTAAAGTCTGTAAACATTTTGCTTAAATCGCTAAAAAGGCTAAATGTTTGGTTTTGTTTCGTAACGTTTGTAAACATTTGGCTTAAATCGCTAAAAAGGTGAAACGTTTGCTTATCTTTCGTCACGTTTGTAAACGTTTGGCTTAAATCGCTAAAAAGGTGAAACGTTTGGATTTGTTTCGTAACATTTGTGAACGTTTGGCTTAAATCGCTAAAAAGATGAAACATTTGTATTTGTTTCGTAACGTTTGTTAACGTTTGGCTTAAATCGCTAAAAAGGTTAAACGTTTGTTTTTGTTTCGTAACTTTAGTAAACGGTTCGCTTAAATCGCTAAAAAGGTAAAACATTTGGTTTTGTTTCGTAACGTTTGTAAACGTTTGGATTTGTTTCGTAATGTTTGTATCGTAACTTTTTAAACATTTAGTTTTGTTTCGTAACGTTTGTAAACGTTTTGCTTAAATACCTAAAAAGGTGAAACGTTTGGTTTTGTTTCGGAACGTTTGTAAACGTTTTGCTTAAATTGCTATAAAGGTGAAACGCTTGGATTTGTTTCGTAACGTTTGTAAACGTTTGGCTTAAATCGCAAAAAAGGTTAAACGTTTCGATTTGCTTCGTAACGTTTTAAACGTTTGGATTTGTTTCGAAATGTTTGGATTTGTTTCGTAACATTTGTAAACGTTTCGCTTCAATCACTAAAACTGCGAAACGTTTGAATTTGTTTCGTAACGTTTGCAAACGTTTGGCTTAAATTGCTAAAAAGATGAAATGATTGGATTTGTTTTGTAACGTTTGTAAACGTTTGGCTTAAATTGCCTAAAAAGTGAAACATTTGGATTTGTTTCATAACCTTTGTAAACGTTCTTAAATAGCTAAAAAGGTGAAACGTTTGGATTTTTTTTGTAACGTTTGTTAATATTTGGCTTAAATAGCTAAAAAGGTGAAACGTTTGGATTTGTTTCGTAACGTTTGTAAACGTTTGGCATAAATTGCTAAAAAGGTGAAACGCATGGATTTGTTTCGTAACGTTTGTAAACAATTTGCTTAAATTGCTAAAAAGGTGAAACGCTTGGATTTGTTTCGTAACGTTTATAAACGTTTGGCTTAAATTGCTAAAAAGGTGAAACACTTGGTTTTGTTTCGTAACTTTTGTAAACGTTTGGCTTAAATCGCTAAAAATGTGAAACGTTTGGATTTATTTTGTAACGTTTTAAAAACGTTTGGCTTAAATCGCTAAAAAGGTGAAACGTTTGGATTTGTTTCATAATGTTTATAATCGTTTGGATTAAATCGCTAAAAAGGTTAAAAGTTTGGATTTGTTTTGTATCGTTTGTAAACGTTTTGCTTAAATCCCTAAAAAGGTGAAACGTTTGGATTTGTTTTGTAACGTTTGTAAACGTTTGGCTGAAATCGCGAAAAAGGTAAAACGTTTGGATTTGTTTCGTAACGTTTGTAAACATTTGGCTTAAATCGCTAAAAAGGTGAAACATTTGGATTGGTTTCGTAACATTTGTAAACGTTTGGCTTAAATTGTTAAAAAGGGGAAATAGTTAGATTTGTTTCGTAACGTTTGTAAACGTTTGGCTTAAATTGGTAAAAAGGTAAAACGCTTGGATTTGTTTCGTAACGTTTATAAACGTTTGGCTTAAATTGATATACAGGTGAAACGCTTGGTTTTATTTTATAATGTTTGTAAATGTTTGGCTAAAATCGCTAAAAATGTGAAACGTTGGATTTGTTTCATAACGTTTTAAACATTTGGTTTTGTTTCGTAACGTTTGTAAACATTTGGCTTACATCGCTAAAAAGGTGAAACGTTTTGATTTGTTTCGTAACGTTTGTAAACGTTTGACTTAAATCGCTAAAAAGGTGAAACGTTGGAATTTGTTTCGTAAATTTTGTAAGCGTTTGGCTTAAATTGCTAAAAATGTTTGGATTTGTTTCGTAAATTTTGTTAACGTTTGGATTTGTTTCGTAAATTTTGTAAACGTTTGGTTTTGTTTCGTAACGTTTGTAAACATTTGGCTTAAATCGCTAAAAAGGTGAAATATATGGATTTGTTTCGTAACCTTAGTAAACGTTTGGCTTAAATCGCTAGAAAGGTGAAACGTATGTATTTGTTTCGTAACCTTTGTAAACGTTTGGCTTATATTGCTAAAAAGGTGAAACGCTTTGATTTAGTTCGTAAGGTTTGTAAACGTTTGGCTTAAATGGCTTAAAAGGAGAAACGCTTGGATTTGTTTCGTAACGTTTGTAAACGTTTGGCTTAAATTTCTAAAAAGGTGAAACGTTTCGATTTGTTTCGTAGAGTTTATAAACCTTTGGCTTAAATCGCTAAAAAGGTGAAACGTTTGGATTTGTTTCGTACCGTTTGTAAACGTTTGGCTTAAATCGCTAAAAAGGTAAAACGTTTTGATTTGTTTCGTAACGTTTGTAAACGTTTGTCTTCAATTGCTAAAATGGGAAAACATTTGGATTTGTTTCGTAACGTTTGTTAACGTTTGGCTTAAATCTCTAAAAATGTGAAACAATTTGATTTGTTATGTAATGTTTGTAAACGTTTGGCTTAAATCGCTAATAAGGTGAAATGTTTGGATTTGTTTCGTAACGTTTGTAATCGGTTGGCTTAAATCGCTAAAAAGGTGAAATGTTTAGTTTTGTTTCGTAACGTTTATAAACGTTTGGCTTAAATCACTAAAAATGTGAAACGCTTGGATTTGTTTCGTAACATTTTTAAGCGTTTGGCTTAAATTGCTAATAAGGTGAAACATTTGGTTTTGTTTTGTAACGTTTGTAAACGTTTGGCTTAAATCGCTAAAAATGTGAAACGTTTGGTTTTGTTTTGTAATGTTTGTAAACGTTTGCCTTAAATCGCAAAAAAGGTGAAATTTTTGGATTTGTTGCGTAACGTTTCTAAATGTTTGGCTTAAATCGCAAAAAATGTGAAACGTTTGGTTTTTTTCCGTAACGTTAGTAAAAGTTTGGCTTAAATTGCTAAAAAGGTGAAACGCTTGGATTTGTTTCGTAACGTTTGTAAACGTTTGGCTTAAATCGCTAAAAACGTGATATGTTTGGTTTTGTTTCGGAACGTTTGTAAACGTTTTTCTTAAATTGCTGTAAAGGTGAAATGCTTGGATTTGTTTCGTATCGTTTGTAAACGTTTGGCTTAAATCGCTAAAAAGGTGAAACATTTGGATTTGCTTCGTAACGTTTTAAACGTTTGGATTTGTTTCGAGACGTTCTGATTTGTTTCGTAACATTTGTAAATGTTTGGCTGCAATCACTAAAACGGTGAAACATTTGGATTTGTTTCGTAACTTTTGCAAAAATTTGGCTTAAATTCCTAAAAAGGGAAAACGCTTGGATTTGTTTCGTAATGTTTGTAATCATTTGGCCTAAATTGCTAAAACGGTGAAACGTTTGGATTTTTTTCGTAACGTTTGTAGACGTTTGGCTTAAATAACTAAAAAGGTAAAACGTATGGATTTGTTTCGTAACCTTTATAAACGTTTGGCTTATATTGCTAAAAAAGTGAAACGCTTTGATTTAGTTCGTAACGTTTGTAAACGTTTGGCATAAATGGCTTAAAAGGAGAAACGCTTGGATTTGTTTCGTAATGTTTGTAAACGGTTGGCTTAAATTCCTAAAAAGGTGAAAAGTTTCGATTTGCTTCGTAGCGTTTATAAACGTTTGGCTTAAATCGCTAAAATGGTGAAACGTTTGTATTTGTTTCGTAACTTTTGTAAACGTTTGTCTTAAATTGCTAAAATGGGGAAACATTTGGATTTGTTTCGTAACGTTTGTAAACATTTGGCTTAAATCTCTAAAAATGTGAAACGCTTTGATTTGTTTAGTAACGTTTGTAAACGTTTGGCTTAAATCGCTGATAAGGGGAAACGTTCGGAATTATTTCGTAACATTTGTAATCGGTTGGCTTAAATTGCTAAAAAGCTGGACTGTTTAGTTTTGTTTCGTAACGTTTCCAAACGTTTGGCTTAAATCACTAAAAATGTGAAACACTTGGATTTGTTTCGTAACATTTTTAAGCGTTTGGCTTAAATCGCTTATAAGGTGAAACATTTGGTTTTGTTTTGTAACGTTTGTAAATGTTTGGCTTAAATTGCAAAAAAGGCGAAACGTTTAGTTTTGTTTCGTAATGTTTGTAAACGTTTAACTTAAATCGCAAAAAAGGAGAAACGTTTGGATTTGTTTCATAACGTTTCTAAACGTTTGGCTTGAATCGCTAAAAACGTGAAACGTTGTTTCGTAGCGTTTGTAAACGTTTGGCTTAAATCGCTAAAAATGTGAAACGTTTGGTTTTGTTCCGTACCGTTAGTAAACGTTTGGCTTAAATTGCTAAAAAGGTGACACGCTTGGATTTGTTTCGTAACGTTTGTAAACATTTGGCTTAAATCGCTAAAAAGGTGATACGTTTGGTTTTGTTTAGGAACGTTTGTAAACGTTTTGCTTAAATTGCTATAAAGGTGAAACGCTTGGATTTGTTTCGTATCGTTTGTAAACGTTTGGCTTAAATCGCTAAAAAGGTAAAACATTTGGATTTGCTTCGTAACTTTTTAAACGTTTGGATTTGTTTCGAGACGTTTGGATTGGTTTCGTAACATTTGTAAATGTTTGGCTGCAATCACTAAAACAGTAAAACGTTTGGATTTGTTTCGTAACGTTTGCAAACATTTGGCTTAAATTCCTAAAAAGGTGAAACGCTTGGATTTGTTTCGTAATGTTTGTAAACATTTGGATTTGTTTCATAACCTTTGTAATCTTTAATCGCTAAAAAGGTGAAACGTTTGGATTTTTTTCGTAGTGTTTGTAGACGTTTGGCTTAAATTTCTATAAAGGTAAAACTTATGGATTTGTTTCGTAACCTTTTTAAACATTTGTTTTATATTGCTAAAAAGGTGAAACGCTTTGATTTAGTTCGCAACGTTTGTAAATGTTTGGCTTAAATGGCTTAAAAGGAGAAACGCTTGGATTTGTTTCGTAACGTTTGTAAACGTTTGGCTTAAATTCCTAAAAAGGTGAAACGTTTCGATTTATTTCGTAGCGTTTATAAACGTTTGGTTTAAATTGCTAAAAGGTGAAACGTTTGGATTTGTTTCGTACCGTTTGTAAACGTTTAGCTTAAATCGCTAGAAAGGCAAAACGTTTGAATTTGTTTCATAACGTTTGTAAACGTTTGTCTTTAATTGCTAAAATGGGGAAATATTTGGATTTGTTTCGTAACTTTTGTAAATGTTTGGCTTAAATCTCTAAAAATGCGAAACACCTTCATTTTTTTCATATCATTTGTAAATGTTTGGCTTACATCGCTAATAAGGTGAAACTTCTGGATTTGTTTCGTAACGTTTGTAATGGGTTGGCTTAAATCGCTAAAAAGGTGAAATGTTTAGTTTTGTTTCGTAACGTTTGTAAACGTTTTGCTTAAATAACTAAAAATGTGAAACGCTTGGATTTGTTTCGTAACATTTTTAAGCGTATGGCTCAAATCGCTAATAAGGTGAAACATTTGGTTTTATTTTGTAATGTTTGTAAACTTTTGGCATAAATCGCTAAAAAGGTGAAACGTTTGGTTTTGTTTCGTAATGTTTGTAAACGTTTGGCTTAAATCGCAAAAAAGGTGATACGTTTGGTTTTGTTTCAGAACGTTTGTAAACGTTTTGCTTAAATTGCTATAAAGGTGAAACGCTTGGATTTGTTTCGTATCGTTTGTAAACGTTTAGCTTAAATCGCTAAAATGGTGAAACATTTGGATTTTCTTCGTAACGTTTTAAACGTTTGGATTTGTTTCGAGACGTTTGGATTTGTTTCGTAACATTTGTAAATGTTTGGCTGCAATCACTAAAACGGTGAAATGTTTGGATTTGTTTCGTAACGTTTGCAAACATTTGGCTTAAATTCCTAAAAAGGTGAAACGCTTGGATTTGTTTCGTAATGTTTGTAAACATTTGGCTTAAATTGCTAAAAAGGTGAAACATTTCGATTTGTTTCATAACCTTTGTAATCTTTAATCGCTAAAAAGATGAAAGGTTTGGATTTTTATCGTAACGTTTGTAGACATTTGGCTTAAATAACTAAAAAGGTAAAACGTATGGATTTGTTTTGTAACCTTAATAAACTTTTGGCTTATATTGTTAAAAAGGTGAAACGCTTTGATTTAATTCGTAACGTTTGTAAACGTTTGGCATAAATGGCTTAAAAGGAGAAACGCTTGGATTTCTTTCGTAACGTTTGGAAACGTTTGGCTTAAATTCCTAAAAAGGTGAAACGTTTCTATTTGTTTCGTAGCGTTTATAAACGTTTGGCTTAAATCGCTAAAAAGGTGAAACATTTGGATTTGTTTCGTACCGTTTGTAAACGTTTGGCTTAAATCGCTAAAATGGTGAAACGTTTGGATTTGTTTCGTAACGTTTGTAAACGTTTGTCTTAAACTGCTAAAATGGGGAAACATTTGGATTTGTTTCGTAACGTTTGTAAACGTTTGGCTTAAATCTCTAAAAATGTGAAACGCTTTGATTTTTTTCGTAACGTTCGTAAACATTTGGCTTAAATCGCTAATAAGGTGAAACGTTTGGAATTATTTTGTAACATTTGTAATCGGTTGGCTTAAATCGCTAAAAAGGTGAAATGTTTAGTTTTGTTTCGTAATGTTTCTAAACGTTTGGCTTAAATCACTAAAAATGTGAAACGCTTGGATTTGTTTCGTAACATTTTTAAGCGTTTTGCTTAAATTGCTAATAAGATGAAACATTTGGTTTTGTTTTGTAACGTTTGTAAACGTTTGGCTTAAATCGCTAAAAAGGTGAAACGTTTAGTTTTGTTTCGTAATGTTTGTAAACGTTTAACTTAAATCGCAAAAAAGGTGAAACGTTTGGATTTGTTTCGTAACGTTTCTAAACGTTTGGCTTAAATTGCTTAAAATGTGGAACGTTGTTTCGTAGCGTTTGTAAATGTTTGGCTTAAATCGCTAAAAATGTGAAACGTTTGGTTTTGTTCCGTAACGTTAGAAACGTTTTGCTTAAATTGCTAAAAAGGTGAAACGCTTGGATTTGTTTCGTAACGTTTGTAAACGTTTGGCTTAAATCGCTAAAAAGGTGATACGTTTGGTTTTGTTTCGGAACGTTTGTAAACGTTTTGTTTAAATTTCTATAAAGGTGAAACGCTTGGATTTGTTTCGTATCATTTGTAAACGTTGGGCTTAAATTGCTAAAAAGGTGAAACATTAGGATTTTCTTCGTAACGTTTAAAACGTTTGGATTTGCTTCGAGATGTTTGGATTTGTTTCGTAACATTTGTAAATGTTTGGCTGCAATCACTAAAACGGTGATATGTTTGGATTTGTTGCGTAACGTTTGCAAACATTTGGCTTAAATTCCTAAAAAGGTGAAACGCTTGGATTTGTTTCGTAATGTTTGTAAACATTTGGATTTGTTTCATAACCTTTGTAATCTTTAATCTCTAAAAAGGTGAAACGTTTGGATTTTTTTCGTAGCGTTTGTAGACGTTTGGCTTAAATAGCTAAAAAGGTAAAACGTATGGATTTGTTTCGTAACCTTTGTAAACGTTTGGCTTATATTGCTAAAAAGGTGAAACGCTTTGATTTAGTTCGTAACGTTCGTAAACGTTTGGCTTAAATGACTTAAAAGGAGAAACGCTTGGATTTGTTTCGTAACGTTTCTAAACGTTTGGCTTAAATTCCTAAAAAGGTGAAACGTTTCGATTTGTTTCGTAGCGTTTATAAACGTTTGGCTTAAATCGCTAAAAAGGTGAAACGTTTGGATTTGTTTCGTACCGTTTGTAAACGTTTGGCTTAAATCGCTAAAATGGTGAAACGTTTGGATTTGTTTCGTAACGTTTGTAAACGTTTGTCTTAAACTGCTAAAATGGGGAAACATTTGGATTTGTTTCGTAACGTTTGTAAACGTTTGGCTTAAATCTCTAAAAATGTGAAACGCTTTGATTTGTTTCGTAACGTTTGTAAACATTTGGCTTAAATCGCTAGTAAGGTGAAACGTTTGGAATTATTTTGTAACATTTGTAATCGGTTGGCTTAAATCGCTAAAAAGGTGAAATGTTTAGTTTTGTTTCGTAACGTTTCTAAACGTTTGGCTTAAATCACTAAAAATGTGAAACGCTTGTATTTGTTTCGTAACATTTTTAAGCGTTTTGCTTAAATCGGTAATTAGGTGAAACATTTGGTTTTGTTTTGTAATGTTTGTAAACGTTTGGCTTAAATCGCTAAAAAGGTGATACGTTTGGTTTTGTTTCAGAACGTTTGTAAACGTTTTGCTTAAATTGCTATAAAGGTGAAACGCTTGGATTTGTTTCGTATCGTTTGTAAACGTTTAGCTTAAATCGCTAAAATGGTGAAACATTTGGATTTTCGTCGTAACGTTTTAAACGTTTGGATTTGTTTCGAGACGTTTGGATTTGTTTCGTAACATTTGTAAATGTTTGGCTGCAATCACTAAAACGGTGAAATGTTTGGATTTGTTTCGTAACGTTTGCAAACATTTGGCTTAAATTCCTAAAAAGGTGAAACGCTTGGATTTGTTTCGTAATGTTTGTAAACATTTGGCTTAAATTGCTAAAAAGTTGAAACATTTGGATTTGTTTCATAACCTTTGTAATCTTTAATCGCTAAAAAGATGAAAGGTTTGGATTTTTATCGTAACGTTTGTAGACATTTGGCTTAAATAGCTAAAAAGGTAAAACGTATGGATTTGTTTTGTAACCTTAATAAACTTTTGGCTTATATTGCTAAAAAGGTGAAACGCTTTGATTTAGTTCGTAACGTTTGTAAACGTTTGTCATAAATGGCTTAAAAGGAGAAACGCTTGGATTTCTTTCGTAATGTTTGGAAACGTTTGGCTTAAATTCCTAAAAAGGTGAAACGTTTCGATTTGTTTCGTAGCGTTTATAAACGTTTGGCTTAAATCGCTAAAAAGGTGAAACATTTGGATTTGTTTCGTACCGTTTGTAAACGTTTGGCTTAAATCGCTAAAATGGTGAAACGTTTGGATTTGTTTCGTAACGTTTGTAAACGTTTGTCTTAAACTGCTAAAATGGGGAAACATTTGGATTTGTTTCGTAACGTTTGTAAACGTTTGGCTTAAATCTCTAAAAATGTGAAACGCTTTGATTTGTTTCGTAACGTTTGTAAACATTTGGCTTAAATCGCTAATAAGGTGAAACGTTTGGAATTATTTTGTAACATTTGTAATCGGTTGGCTTAAATCGCTAAAAAGGTGAAATGTTTAGTTTTGTTTCGTAACGTTTCTAAACGTTTGGCTTAAATCACTAAAAATGTGAAACGCTTGGATTTGTTTCGTAACATTTTTAAGCGTTTTGCTTAAATCGCTAATAAGGTGAAACATTTGGTTTTGTTTTGTAACGTTTGTAAACGTTTGGCTTAAATCGCTAAAAAGGTGAAACGTTTAGTTTTGTTTCGTAATGTTTGTAAACGTTTAGCTTAAATCGCAAAAAAGGTGAAACGTTTGGATTTGTTTCGTAACGTTTCTAAACGTTTGGCTTAAATTGCTTAAAATGTGGAACGTTGTTTCGTAGCGTTTGTAAACGTTTGGCTTAAATCGCTAAAAATGTGAAACGTTTGGTTTTGTTCCGTAACGTTAGTAAACGTTTTGCTTAAATTGCTAAAAAGGTGAAACGCTTGGATTTGTTTCGTAACGTTTGCAAACATTTGGCTTAAATTCCTAAAAAGGTGAAACGCTTGGATTTGTTTCGTAATGTTTGTAAACATTTGGATTTGTTTCATAACCTTTGTAATCTTTAATCGCTAAAAAGGTGAAATGTTTGGATTTTTTTCGTAGCGTTTGTAGACGTTTGGCTTAAATAGCTAAAAAGGTAAAACGTATGGATTTGTTTCGTAACCTTTGTAAACGTTTGGCTTATATTGCTAAAAAGGTGAAACGCTTTGATTTAGTTCGTAACGTTTGTAAACGTTTGGCATAAATGGCTTAAAAGGAGAAACGCTTGGATTTCTTTCGTAACGTTTGGAAACGTTTGGCTTAAATTCCTAAAAAGGTGAAATGTTTCGATTTGTTTCGTAGCGTTTATAAATATTTGGCTTAAATCGCTAAAAAGGTGAAACGTTTGGATTTGTTTCGTACCGATTGTAAACGTTTGGCTTAAATCGCAAAAATGGTGAAACGTTTGGATTTGTTTCGTAACGTTTGTAAACGTTTGTCTTAAACTGCTAAAATGAGGAAACATTTGAATTTTTTTCGTAACGTTTGTAAACGTTTGGCTTAAATCTCTAAAAATGTGAAACGCTTTGATTTGTTTCGTAACGTTTGTAAACATTTGGCTTAAATCGCTAATAAGGTGAAACGTTTGGAATTATTTTGTAACATTTGTAATCGGTTGGCTTAAATCGCTAAAAAGGTGAAATGTTTAGTTTTGTTTCGTAACGTTTCTAAACGTTTGGCTTAAATCACTAAAAACGTGAAACGCTTGGATTTGTTTCGTAACATTTTTAAGCGTTTTGCTTAAATCGCTAATAAGGTGAAACATTTGGTTTTGTTTTGTAACGTTTGTAAACGTTTGGCTTAAATCGCTAAAAAGGTGAAACGTTTAGTTTTGTTTCGTAATGTTTGTAAACGTTTAACTTAAATCGCAAAAAAGGTGAAACGTTTGGATTCGTTTCGTAACATTTCTATACGTTTGGCTTAAATTGCTTAAAATGTGGAACGTTGTTTCATAGCGTTTGTAAACGTTTGGCTTAAATCGCTAAAAATGTGATACGTTTATTTTGTTCCGTAACGTTAGTAAACGTTTTGCTTAAATTGCTAAAAAGGTGAAACGCTTGGATTTGTTTCGTAACGTTTGTAAACTTTTGGCTTAAATCGCTAAAAAGGTGATACGTTTGGTTTTGTTTCGGAACGTTTGTAAACGTTTTGTTTAAATTGCTATAAAGGTGAAACGCTTGGATTTGTTTCGTATCATTTGTAAACGTTGGGCTTAAATTGCTAAAAAGGTGAAACATTAGGATTTTCTTCGTAACGTTTAAAATGTTTGGATTTGCTTCGAGATGTTTGGATTTGTTTCGTAACATTTGTAAATGTTTGGCTGCAATCACTAAAACGGTGATATGTTTGGATTTGTTGCGTAACGTTTGCAAACATTTGGCTTAAATTCCTAAAAAGGTGAAACGCTTGGATTTGTTTCGTAATGTTTGTAAACATTTGGATTTGTTTCATAACCTTTGTAATCTTTAATCGCTAAAAAGGTGAAATGTTTGGATTTTTTTCGTAGCGTTTGTAGACGTTTGGCTTAAATAGCTAAAAAGGTAAAACGTATGGATTTGTTTCGTAACCTTTGTAAACGTTTGGCTTATATTGCTAAAAAGGTGAAACGCTTTGATTTAGTTTGTAACGTTTGTAAACGTTTGGCATAAATGGCTTAAAAGGAGAAACGCTTGGATTTCTTTCGTAACGTTTGGAAACGTTTGGCTTAAATTCCTAAAAAGGTGAAATGTTTCGATTTGTTTCGTAGCGTTTATAAATAATTGGCTTAAATCGCTAAAAAGGTGAAACGTTTGGATTTGTTTCGTACCGATTGTAAACGTTTGGCTTAAATCGCAAAAATGGTGAAACGTTTGGATTTGTTTCGTAACGTTTGTAAACGTTTGTCTTAAACTGCTAAAATGGGGAAACATTTGAATTTTTTTCATAACGTTTGTAAACGTTTGGCTTAAATCTCTAAAAATGTGAAACGCTTTGATTTGTTTCGTAACGTTTGTAAACATTTGGCTTAAATCGCTAATAAGGTGAAACGTTTGGAATTATTTTGTAACATTTGTAATCGGTTGGCTTAAATCGCTAAAAAGGTGAAATGTTTAGTTTTGTTTCGTAACGTTTCTAAACGTTTGGCTTAAATCACTAAAAACGTGAAACGCTTGGATTTGTTTCGTAACATTTTTAGGCGTTTTGCTTAAATCGCTAATAAGGTGAAACATTTGGTTTTGTTTTGTAACGTTTGTAAACGTTTGGCTTAAATCGCTAAAAAGGGGAAACGTTTAGTTTTGTTTCGTAATGTTTGTAAACGTTTAACTTAAATTGCAAAAAAGGTGAAACGTTTGGATTTGTTTCGTAACATTTCTAAACGTTTGGCTTAAATTGCTTAAAATGTGGAACGTTGTTTCGTAGCGTTTGTAAACGTTTGGCTTAAATCGCTAAAAATGTGAAACGTTTATTTTATTCCGTAACGTTAGTAAACGTTTTCCTTAAATTGCTAAAAAGGTGAAACTCTTGGATTTGTTTCGTAACGTTTGTAAACGTTTGGCTTAAATCGCTAAAAAGGTGATACGTTTGGTTCTGTTTCGGAACGTTTGTAAACGTTTTGTTTAAATTGCTATAAAGGTGAAACGCTTGGATTTGTTTCGTATCATTTGTAAACGTTGGGCTTAAATTGCTAAAAAGGTGAAACATTAGGATTTTCTTCGTAACGTTTAAAACATTTGGATTTGCTTCGAGATGTTTGGATTTGTTTCGTAACATTTGTAAATGTTTGGCTGCAATCACTAAAACGGTGATATGTTTGGATTTGTTGCGTAACGTTTGCAAACATTTGGCTTAAATTTCTAAAAAGGTGAAACGCTTGGATTTGTTTCGTAATGTTTGTAAACATTTGGATTTGTTTCATAACCTTTGTAATCTTTAATCTCTAAAAAGGTGAAACGTTTGGATTTTTTTCGTAGCGTTTGTAGACGTTTGGCTTAAATAGCTAAAAAGGTAAAACGTATGGATTTGTTTCGTAACCTTTGTAAACGTTTGGCTTATATTGCTAAAAAGGTGAAACGCTTTGATTTAGTTCGTAACGTTCGTAAACGTTTGGCTTAAATGACTTAAAAGGAGAAACGCTTGGATTTGTTTCGTAACGTTTCTAAACGTTTGGCTTAAATTCCTAAAAAGGTGAAACGTTTCGATTTGTTTCGTAGCGTTTATAAACGTTTGGCTTAAATCGCTAAAAAGGTGAAACGTTTGGATTTGTTTTGTACCGTTTGTAAACGTTTGGCTTAAATCGCTAAAATGGTGAAACGTTTGGATTTGTTTCGTAACGTTTGTAAACGTTTGTCTTAAACTGCTAAAATGGGGAAACATTTGGATTTTTTTCGTAACGTTTGTAAACGTTTGGCTTAAATCTCTAAAAATGTGAAACGCTTTGATTTGTTTCGTAACGTTTGTAAACATTTGGCTTAAATCGCTAGTAAGGTGAAACGTTTGGAATTATTTTGTAACATTTGTAATCGGTTGGCTTAAATCGCTAAAAAGGTGAAATGTTTAGTTTTGTTTCGTAACGTTTCTAAACGTTTGGCTTAAATCACTAAAAATGTGAAACGCTTGTATTTGTTTCGTAACATTTTTAAGCATTTTGCTTAAATCGGTAATAAGGTGAAACATTTGGTTTTGTTTTGTAATGTTTGTAAACGTTTGGCTTAAATCGCGAAAAAGGTGAAACGTTTAGTTTTGTTTCGTAATGTTTGTAAACGTTTAACTTAAATCGCAAAAAAGGTGAAACGTTTGGATTTGTTTCGTAACGTTTCTAAACGTTTGGCTTAAATTGCTTAGAATGTGGAACGTTGTTTCGTAGCGTTTGTAAACGTTTGGCTTAAATCGCTAAAAATGTGAAACGTTTGGTTTTGTTCCGTAACGTTAGTAAACATTTTGCTAAAATTGCTAAAAAGGTGAAACGCTTGGATTTGTTTCGTAACGTTTGTAAACGTTTAGCTTAAATCGCTAAAAAGGTGATACGTTTGGTTTTGTTTCGGAACGTTTGTAAACGTTTTGTTTAAATTGCTATAAAGGTGAAACGCTTGGATTTGTTTCGTATCGTTTGTAAACGTTGGGCTTAAATTGCTAAAAAGGTGAAACATTAGGATTTTCTTCGTAACGTTTAAAACGTTTGGATTTGCTTCGAGATGTTTGGATTTGTTTCGTAACATTTGTAAATGTTTGGCTGCAATCACTAAAACGGTGAAATGTTTGGATTTGTTTCGTAACGTTTGCAAACATTTGGCTTAAATTCCTAAAAAGGTGAAACGCTTGGATTTTTTTCGTAATGTTTGTAAACATTTGGATTTGTTTCATAACCTTTGTAATCTTTAATCGCTAAAAAGGTGAAACGTTTGGATTTTTTTCGTAGCGTTTGTAGACGTTTGGCTTAAATAACTAAAAAGGTAAAACTTATGGATTTGTTTCGTAACCTTTGTAAACGTTTGGCTTATATTGCTAAAAAGGTGAAACGCTTTGATTTAGTTCGTAACGTTTGTAAACGTTTGGCATAAATGGCTTAATAGGAGAAACGCTTGGATTTCTTTCGTAACGTTTGGAAACGTTTGGCTTAAATTCCTAAAAAGGTGAAACGTTTCGATTTGTTTTGTAGCGTTTATAAACGTTTGGCTTAAATCGCTAAAAAGGTGAAACGTTTGGATTTGTTTCGTACCGATTGTAAACGTTTGGCTTAAATCGCAAAATGGTGAAACGTTTGGATTTGTTTCGTAACGTTTGTAAACGTTTGTCTTAAACTGCTAAAATGGGGAAACATTTGAATTTGTTTCGTAACGTTTGTAAACGTTTGGCTTAAATCTCTAAAAATGTGAAACGCTTTGATTTGTTTCGTAACGTTTGTAAACATTTGGCTTAAATCGCTAATAAGGTGATACGTTTGGAATTATTTTGTAACATTTGTAATCGGTTGGCTTAAATCGCTAAACAGGTGAAATGTTTAGTTTTGTTTCGTAACGTTTCTAAACGTTTGGCTTAAATCACTAAAAATGTGAAACGCTTGGATTTGTTTCGTATCATTTTTAAGCGTTTTGCTTAAATCGCTAATAAGGTGAAACATTTGGTTTTGTTTTGTAACGTTTGTAAACGTTTGGCTTAAATCGCTAAAAAGGTGAATCGTTTAGTTTTGTTTCGTAATGTTTGTAAACGTTTAACTTAAATCGCAAAAAAGGTGAAACATTTGGATTTGTTTCGTAACGTTTCTAAATGTTTGGCTTAAATTGCTTAAAATGTGGAATGTTGTTTCGTAGCGTTTGTAAACGTTCGGCTTAAATCGCTAAAAATGTGAAACGTTTGGTTTTGTTCCGTAACGTTAGTAAACGTTTTGCTTAAATTGCTAAAAAGGTGAAACGCTTGGATTTGTTTCGTAACGTTTGTAAACGTTTGGCTTAAATTGCTAAAAAGGTGATACGTTTGGTTTTGTTTCGGAACATTTGTAAACGTTTTGTTTAAATTGCTATAAAGGTGAAACGCTTGGATTTGTTTCGTATCGTTTGTAAACGTTGGGCTTAAATTGCTAAAAAGGTGAAACATTAGGATTTTCTTCGTAACGTTTAAAACGTTTGGATTTGCTTCGAGATGTTTGGATTTGTTTCGTAACATTTATAAATGTTTGGCTGCAATCACTAAAACGGTGAAATGTTTGGATTTGTTTCGTAACGTTTGCAAACATTTGGCTTAAATTCCTAAAAAGGTGAAACGCTTGGATTTGTTTCGTAATGTTTGTAAACATTTGGATTTGTTTCATAACCTTTGTAATCTTTAATCGCTAAAAAGGTGAAACGTTTGGATTTTTTTCGTAGCGTTTGTAGACGTTTGGCTTAAATAGCTAAAAAGGTAAAACGTATGGATTTGTTTCGTAACCGTTGTAAACGTTTGGCTTATATTGCTAAAAAGGTGAAACGCTTTGATTTAGTTCGTAACGTTTGTAAACGTTTGGCTTAAATGACTTAAAAGGAGAAACGCTTGTATTTGTTTCGTAACGTTTCTAAACGTTTGGCTTAAATTCCTAAAAAGGTGAAACGTTTCATTTTGTTTCATAGCGTTTATGTCACGACCCAAAACTATTGAGCCGCAACTGGCGCTAGGGAACGGGAGTGGTAGCTCCGGAACCCGTAGCAAGCCTAAAATCACAATTAATTTTTTTGCGAATATAATATAAACAAATAACAACAAACAACGGAAGCAAATATACATATATAACATATAACCAAATATATACACTAACTGTTTCAAAACCTCGCGGGCTCTAGTTACCATACCCTGTACGAACTGGCCTCGCGGTACTATATACATCAGTTAGTGTTTCAAACATCTCACCGGCATCTGGGGCCGTGGATCACATATAATACACGTAGCCTACAAAAATATAAGCAAGACAGCACGTAATATGTAGACTCAAAATGTACTGCTGTCTAGGCTACGACTCTGTCAACACGGGACCACTACTGCAGCATTCACAGAAGTCAGATACTAAACATATACAATTGACTTCTGGACTTCAAACTTGGCCTCTAGCTAGGTCCACATACTAAGTACCTGAAAGACATCAAAGGTGAGGGGTCAGTATCTGGGAAAATACGGAGTGAGTTGACATTTACTAACAGTATTAATTTAGAAACTTAGCATCGCATTTTAAATCAACATTAATACAAAAATACATATGAACAAGTATTCGATCCTTTCGAAACTAAAATCCCGAAACATAACGTAACTCACTATTATTCAAATCATACTGATTCCAATAGTCTGACCCGGGAGCGTTCACGTTCAACCACGTCAGTCAGAACATATCTCTTAATCCCAAAATGGCACCAGATACGGGGCTCAGGTTACTCTAACCGAGTTCACTCTCGTGGGGCTCAGGTTATCTTAACCGAGTTCACTCTCGTATCAAATTCATATTTTAACTTTCATAATCATATCATCCATGCATATCAGATCGTACCTCATAGTCAGACACGCTAGGCTGACACATTACTGGTGATCGCACAGCCTATTGACACCCAATAGGTAGCTAGTTTCGTTGGATCGTATACTAGGTCCTTATATGTAAAAACTCATTCAAAACATATAACATATCAATAATTCAAATATATATAGTGCGATGCATATCAACAACATATAGATAATAATACCAAAATAGTAATGATTGATAATACACAAAAGTAAAATGCAACTCACAGTGACTGCAATCCAATCAATAATGTGGTCGATGAAATGATATGCCCTCGCTATCCCACGTCTACTGACCTCTCTGCTCGCTGACACGTCTGATAAATAATTAACGTTTAATGATTAGACGTGAATCTCGTATTCCTATACGTATAATACTTTTAAGTTTTAAGGTTTAGATTCATTTCGATGAAGTTTTAAGGAGTTTTCAAGGCAATGTGCAGGTGCTGCCTACACACTGACACTGTTTAGTAAAACGACGATCTCTCCCAATTGAACCGTTGGATCGACATGAAATTTGCCAGACGCGTTCCTAAGAGGCAAATCTATAAACTGACCGTTGGGATTTTGAATCTGACAGGATTAGCGTAGTGTGCGAACGCACACAGTGAGTGTGCGAATGCACACCCTAAAATTCAAGGAGTGTGCGAACGCACACTCAATGTGTGCGAACGCACACTCAATGTGTGCGAACGCACACTCGTGACAGCCCCCGAAAAGTCGTTTTCCGAGGCTTTTCAACCATCCCGACATGCTAAAAACCTTCAAACACGCCAAACCCATATTTCCGTTTACACCAAAACGCTAAAACGATTCTAAAAACATCAAATTCCTAATCCTTAACTTTAAAACATAAAACAGCCCTCTTTTTCACAATTTTAACATCCAATCTTGAAGAATTACCTTAAAACAGAATTTGAGATTGATAGAGGACGAGATTCTGAAGAGATTGCCGTGAAAATCACTCGAATCAGACGTCGAACGGAGAAACGGCGGCGAAATGATCGTGGTCGAGGTATTTCGACGTTCTGAACCTTTCTCTTCTTCTGATCTCTTCTTTCATATTTCATTTCTTTATATTTCTTGGCTAAAGTGCTATTTTGATCCTTGTTCTTTTTGTTTCTTATCATTTATCCTTTACACTTTTCTTTTATACGATTTTGTCCATAGCTAAATCGATAAACTCTTTTATTACCTCTTATACGTATTATTTATATCCGATAAATAATACAAAGCTCGATATTAGCACTTTCCCGTCAAAATCCAAAATTTCTATTTTCGACACAAAGTGGCTAAATTACCACTTTGGTCCCTATACTTTGTTTTGAGCTTTTCTTGAAATTCTTCCTTTTAATTCCAATTCTAAGTTTAGAATTGAAATATAACCGTAATTTCCTCATAATTAATTTCCCCCAAACCGACCTACTTGAAATTTATTTATTTTATTTTTTTTCAGAAATTCTTCTGATATCGCCACTCTGGCGAATCAAAACTGGACACGTGGTCCAATTAGCTAATTAAATATTTTGGGGTATTACATTCTTCCCCCCTTATAAAAATTCGTCCTCGAATTTTCATAAAACTTGTTAAGACCTTATAACTGTCCTTACACTTTCTTCAGTGTTCATTAGTACGTTTTAGTTGCAGCTTTTTCTCTTACATAACTCGTAGCTTTCTATACACAGCTATAACTTTATATTTATTGCTGATTGATTGTTTATCTTACTCATAGTAGCTTCTTGCCGATGTGGAATTGAGAATCTTCTCATTATCATTTTTTTGTCCTATTCGTCATCTTTCTAAAATAGTGTGGCTCAAGGCGTATCACCGATATCGTAATCCCGACGTCTTGTACAACTGGTTGTGATATTTCTTCTGTTCCTCATTAGCGTCGATTAATCCTCACTTGATACTTTCCCAGTCTACTGTTTCATTCTTAATCGTTATCGGGTCGCTACTTGTTTGCTCTGTACGTGACTAGTCACGACGTGTCAGTTACATCTTTAATGATATACTTACCTTATTCATACTCCCTATGAGTATTTTCTCTTGTAATCATAATTTACAGTTATGATCTTTATTATCGTCTGTAGTTGTCACTTTTCTTTCTTAGCGGGTCCTCGTCATTTCTTACTCCTTTCTATCATTATCTGGCACTTCGTTCCTAATCCACCAATCTTTTTCAACTTGCTCCAAGTCTAACACATTCACTTGTTTCTTAACGTAGCTAAACTTGATACTCTTTTCACTATCTTCCATTTCTCCTTCCTTTACTTTTTTAAGCTATCGTGAATCTCACGTCATTCTGTTAATTGTGATTCTTCACTCATTTTCCATTGTCTTAAACGTTTCATTTCACGTTACTTTCGATTGTATGACTTGTACAGTTGCTCTTATTTACTAGTGCTACTCGTATTCTTATCCTCTTCACTTCCCTCTAGTCGCTTCTTTGAAGTTCGCCTCGAATCTCTTATTGACTTTTCCGCTTACGATGTTCTTCCTTTACATCACCTTAATCTCTGACTGATTCAACAGACCTTTAGTATTTTATATACTTTTGTACTCAAATTTCTTATTGACTTATCAGTCAAAGCTGTTTTTTTTTTTACGTCACAATTCCTTATCCATGATGACCTCATAATAATCTCACACGTTTCTTTAATATTTAAATTTTTTAAGAATCCTTCTTACTGTACAATCAATTTCCTCTTTCATCTTACACTTCAGTTTCTTACTTTCAATTAACTCTACGACTTTACTTTTGCTCGTTAAGATTCTATCTTAATATTGATTATAACCGTTCCTCAGCTTATCTTATTATGTCCTTCATCTCCTTCTTGAAGTGTTTTCCGACTATTCTTAACATTTTAGATTGTACTTGACTTTGTAACTCCCAAAATTAGGGAATAGTTTCGATTCTTGTTGTCCTACATTCCTTATGCTTCCTTAGCACTTATAACGCGTTTCTAATTGTCTTTTAAACAACTTGATCTCTTTATACTAATACCGACTTTTGTCTTGTCTCTTACTTGTTATACCCTTTCTCGTTCTTATGACATTGTGGCTCCTTAGATACAATACACTCCTATCTATCCAATAGCGATGAAGTATCATCTCATCCTTTGCTTACTGTATTCGCTACGTCTTTCCTTCGTTTATAATAGCTCAATTATTGCTGTTCTATTCTGATAATCCTTCTGATATATCTCTAGAACTTTCCACTTCTCTATTTATCTTACTGAATCTTAAGGGTATATGAGTTTCCTTCATTATACTTTCTTTCATCTTATCCATCATTCTTTTATTTACTGACATGTATGCCTATACGTGTGCCTTTCTCCTTATACTAGAATTTTACAACTTAACTTTTCTCCTTTCTGTTAACGCAATCTATAGCTCTTAATGTTGATATTAGTGACTTCACTTGATATCAGTCATATATCATCATTATCTCTCTTGATCTATCAAATTTCTAACTTTCATATCTTGCAAATTCACCTTCACATTTTGCAAAATCGTCTGCTTCATCATTTCGTATCCTTTCTCTTTCTACTTATGTATCTTCGAACACTGATATTGATAAAGTTATATCCTTTAAATATCATTTCATGTTCATCATTTATAGCATCATCTTCTCGTCCTTTATACTTTCAATATCTTTTCTCTATTGTGTTCCTCATTCGCCATGCTACTTATTTCACCATAAGAATAATCATTATATTCTACGTCCTTACGTACTCGTACGTTTCTTTCATCTAACATGACTTTCTGTTATTTCATCCTTTATTCCATCATAAGGATAAATATTGTATCCTTAAATATGGTTAGCGCATCGCATCTCAACTGCGTATGCTCTCTGGCGATAACTCTTTATTCACATTCTCCTTTAGCTTTACTAGCTTTGTTGCAATTAATCGTTAACATGGCTTTGTTCTATTATTGGAGTTTCTTTTACAATTTTATTCTTATTTATTAAGAATCTTTTATTTTTCGTCGCAGAGCTTTACTTCTGAGTTTACTTACTAAACAAAAGATTTCAAAACATCCTTTGGCTGGCCAGCTCTTTTAAATCACTTTTCATAAATCGTTTGAAATCATTAGTACAATTGTAGCTCAGAGTGATGACACCTCTCATCACCAAAGAGTTGCTCAAAATCGCATTTTTCTGTATTATTATAAAGATATGATGTATGATCTATATTTTGAAAATCATTTTCTTATGCATTCTTAACGTGATTATGCAATATCATATGCTATGTCTGAGCACAATTGTACCTTGAAAAATCATAAAAACTTTCAAAATTTTCATAAAATTGTAAGTTTACTCTAGATTGTACACTCTGCGACTTTCAAAGGTTTTCTTTATACTTATTGAGTATATTTTAAATTTTTGTATTGCTGTCACCTTCTGACATTTCCTGACTATTCTCCTATCACATCAATTCTTTCTCCATATCTCCGATAACTTAATTTAATTCAACATTTTCTATTGCTGTACTCACCACCACCACTTCTTTAACACTCTGTACCATGTCCTATACAAACGCAGGTACTGATGTTTCACATCGTTTCCCTGTTGGTAACCCATCTCTTTCTTCACAACTTCTAGAACGTAATACAGGAATTACGTTCACGATAAAAGTATTATTTATCGTTTATTATATTATTGTTTTTGTAAATTATGTTTATATATTCATTTCTTAAGCACGTGTTTGTCAATATCACTTCTTATAGGCCCTACCTATCTGAAGTATTATCCTATAGGTACATTCTACTCGTTATGCTCTATCATGCATGCAGTAAACATATACACAACAATGCTGCACGTAAACACAATTACACAAAACATATTAATCATTTATACCTAAGGGTGCCTGATGTGGAACGCTAGGTTTCCTAATAACTATTCCAGTGTGTCGACCCTTAACTCTTCTACTGGAGTTGCTTCCACCTCTATGCACGGAGTGGGGGTTAGTCCTAATACCAGAGGATCGACTAGTATAATCTGGATAGAACGCACGTCTGAAAAAGTAGGGTCGAACATAATTGTCATCCCACTCGCGGTCAGCCTCGATCTTATGGGCCATCATAGTGAGCGTCCCAAAGTGCTCGTGAACATACTCATATAGCTCATCAAATTCGAGTCCCAAACCCCTAACGTATCTACGGT
Source organism: Mercurialis annua (assembly GCF_937616625.2). NCBI lineage: Eukaryota > Viridiplantae > Streptophyta > Magnoliopsida > Malpighiales > Euphorbiaceae > Mercurialis > Mercurialis annua. The sequence goes on from NC_065576.1 coordinate 27,475,942, forward strand.
TAATTGTCCTATTATCTTCATTAAGGTCTGGAACTCTTTCATCTATGCGAAGAAAGTCAGAGGAATATAGTTCCACTGGTAGTATTCCTCTAGAAAAGGAGCGCATTTGCCTCCTAACTTGATTCAGAATCACATGCCCCTGACCTTTAGCTATCTCTGTATCCTCTCTCATATTGCGGTATCTCTGCAACTTGGACTAGAAATATTCACTCTGATACTCCTCGACGTCTGACTCATCTGATAACTCTTCTTCGTCAAAGTTCTCCTCTTGAGGAACTTCTTCTGATTCTTCCTCTAGATCCTCCCCTGGATCTTCCTCGGGATCTTCCTCACTTTCCTCACTGTTCTCCATTTCAAGCGAGTGAGATCTACCTCTAATCCTAGAAGAACTATCAATTTCTGATACTGACATGAAACCATTATGATATATCTCAGGTGATCTCCTAGCATCTGAGTGTAATCCATTCTAGTGGACTTCAGATGGTCCGCCTATTTCGTTGTGAAATCCATTTTGACAGATAGGAGGTGCTTCCTCCCATTCCTCTGCAGCATGTGACTGAGCTCCGTTCTGCCCAGACATGCTAAAAAGAAACAATTCCTAATGTCACTGACCATCTGAGCCCCTTTTTCCTCTCTTAACTTCCATATCAACTTATAAAGTGCTATAAACATTTAACATTCAATCAATCTGTACGTAATTCGCAAATACGTAATCACTGAATACCCCTTACACAAGTAATAAACACTTAGTTGCCTTATCCGCTCATATACACAGATATTCATCACTTTTCCATTTAACCATCTCGGTTCGCACGCTTTATGGAACTTACTAATAATGCACATATCAATCAAATGCAAACAACTAAGGTTTGACTCTCTTGTTGCAGTAGTTCCTAGGTTTACTTACTAACAGAGTATTCCAAGTCAAACAGACATTCAAAACAAACTAGCAGTGGTAACTGGACCAACTGCTCTGATACCAACATTGTCACGACCTAAAACTATTGAGCCGCAACCGGCGCTAGGGAACGGGAGTGGTAGCTCCGGAACCCGTAGCAAGCCTAAAATCACAATTAATTTTTTTGCGAATATAATATAAACAAATAACAACAAACAACGGAAGCAAATATACATATATAACATATAACCAAATATATACACTAACTGTTTCAAAACCTCGCGGGCTCTAGTTACCATACCCTGTACGAACTGGCCTCGCGGTACTATATACATCAGTTAGTGTTTCAAACATCTCAGCGGCATCTGGGGCCGTGGATCACATATAATACACGTAGCCTACAAAAATATAAGCAAGACAGCACGTAATATGTAGACTCAAAATGTACTGCTGTCTAGGCTACGACTCTGTCAACACGGGACCACTACTGCAGCATTCACAGAAGTTGGCCTCTAGATACTAAACATATACAATTGACTTCTGGACTTCAAAATTGGCCTCTAGCTAGGTCCACATACTAAGTACCTGAAAGACATCAAAGGTGAGGGGTCAGTATTTGGGAAAATACTGAGTGAGTTGACATTTACTAACAGTATAAATATAGAAACTTAGCATCGCATTTTAAATCAACATTAATAAAAAAATACATATGAACAAGGCAATGTGCAGGTGCCTGCACACTGACACTGTTTAGTAAAACGACGATCTCTCCCAATTGAACCGTTGGATCGACATGAAATTTGACAGACGCGTTCCTAAGAGGCAAATCTATAAACTGACCGTTGGGATTTTGAATCTGCCAAGTTTAGGGTAGTGTGCGAACGCACACAGTGAGTATGCGAACGCACACCCTAAAATTCAAGGAGTGTGCGAACGCACACTCAATGTGTGCGAACGCACACTCGTGACAGCCCCCGGAAAGTCGTTTTCCGGGGCTTTTCAACCATCCCGACATGCTAAAAACCTTCAAACACGCCAAACCCATATTTCCGTTTACACCAAAACGCTAAAACGATTCTAAAAACATCAAATTCCTAATCCTTAACTTTAAAACATAAAACAGCCCTCTTTTTCACAATTTTAACATCCAATCTTGAAGAATTACCTTAAAACAGAATTTGAGATTGATAGAGGACGAGATTCTGAAGAGATTGCCGCGAAAATCACTCGAATCGGACGTCGAACGGAGAAACGGCGGCGAAACGATCGTGGTCGAGGGTTTTCGACGTTCTGAAGCTTTCTCTTCTTCTGATCTCTTCTTTCATATTTCATTTCTTTATATTTCTTGGCTAAAGTGCTATTTTGATCCTTTTTCTTTTTGTTTCTTATCATTTATCCTTTACACTTTTCTTTTATACGATTTAGTCCATAGCTAAATCGATAAACTCTTTTATTACCACTTATACGTATTATTTATATCCGATAAATAATACAAAGCTCGATATTAGCACTTTCCCGTCAAAATCCAAAATTTCTATTTTCGACACAAAGTGGCTAAATTACCACTTTGGTCCCTATAATTTGTTTTGAGCTTTTCTTGAAATTCTTCCTTTTAATTCCAATTCTAACTTTAGAATTGAAATATAACCGTAATTTCCTCATAATTAATTTCCCCCAAACCGACCTACTTGAAATTTATTTATTTTATTTTTTTCAGAAATTCTTCTGATATCGCCACTCTTGCGAATCAAAACTGGACACGTGGTCCAATTAGCTAATTAAATATTTTGGGGTATTACAGTTTATAAACGTTTGGCCTAAATCGCTAAAAAGGTGAAACGTTTGGATTTGTTTCGTACCGTTTGTAAACGTTTGGCTTAAATCGCTAAAATGGTGAAACGTTTGGATTTGTTTCGTAACGTTTGTAAACGTTTGTCTTAAACTGCTAAAATGGGGAAACATTTGGATTTGTTTCGTAACGTTTGTAAACGTTTGGCTTAAATCTCTAAAAATGTGAAACACTTTGATTTGTTTCGTAACGTTTGTAAACATTTGGCTTAAATCGCTAATAAGGTGAAACGTTTGGAATTATTTTGGTAACATTTGTAATCGGTTGGCTTAAATCGCTAAAAAGGTGAAATGTTTAGTTTTGTTTCGTAACGTTTCTAAACGTTTGGCTTATATCACTAAAAATGTGAAACGCTTGGATTTGTTTCGTATCATTTTTAAGCGTTTTGCTTAAATCGCTAATAAAGTGAAACATTTGGTTTTGTTTTGTAACGTTTGTAAACGTTTGGCTTAAATCGCTAAAAAGGTGAAACGTTTAGTTTTGTTTCGTAATGTTTGTAAACGTTTAACTTAAATCACAAAAAAGGTGAAACGTTTGGATTTGTTTCGTAACGTTTCTAAACGTTTGGCTTAAATTGCTAAAAATGTGGAACGTTGTTTCGTAGCGTTTGTAAACGTTTGGCTTAAATCGCTAAAAATGTGAAACGTTTGGTTTTGTTCCGTAACGTTAGTAAACGTTTTGCTTAAATTGCTAAAAAGGTGAAACGCTTGGATTTGTTTCGTAACGTTTGTAAACGTTTGGCTTAAATCGCTAAAAAGGTGATACGTTTGGTTTTGTTTCGGAACGTTTGTAAACGTTTTGTTTAAATTGCTATAAAGGTGAAACGCTTGGATTTGTTTCGTATCGTTTGTAAACGTTGGGCTTAAATTGCTAAAAAGGTGAAACATTAGGATTTTCTTCGTAACGTTTAAAACGTTTGGATTTGCTTCGAGATGTTTGGATTTGTTTCGTAACATTTGTAAATGTTTCGCTGCAATCACTAAAACGGTGAAATGTTTGGATTTGTTTCGTAACGTTTGCAAACATTTGGCTTAAATTCCTAAAAAGGTGAAACGCTTGGATTTGTTTCGTAATGTTTGTAAACATTTGGATTTGTTTCATAACCTTTGTAATCTTTAATCGCTAAAAAGGTGAAACGTTTGGATTTTTTTCGTAGCGTTTTTAGACGTTTGGCTTAAATAGCTAAAAAGGTAAAACGTATGGATTTGTTTCGTAAGCTTTGTAAACGTTTGGCTTATATTGCTAAAAAGGTGAAACGCTTTGATTTAGTTCGTAACGTTTGTAAACGTTTGGCTTAAATGACTTAAAAGGAGAAACGCTTGGATTTCTTTCGTAACGTTTCTAAACGTTTGGCTTAAATTCCTAAAAAGGGGAAACGTTTCATTTTGTTTCATAGCGTTTATAAACATTTGGCCTAAATCGCTAAAAAGGTGAAACGTTTGAATTTATTTCGTACCGTTTGTAAACGTTTGGGTTAAATTGCTAAAAAGGCGAAATGTTTGGATTTGTTTCAAAACGTTTGTAAACGTTTGTCTTTAATTGCTAAAATGGGGAAATATTTGGATTTGTTTCGTAACGTTTGTAAATGTTTTGCTTAAATCTCTAAAAATGTGAAACACCTTGATTTTTTTTTCATAACATTTGTAAATGTTTGGCTTACATCGCTAATAAGGTGAAACGTTTGAATTTGCTTCGTAACATTTGTAATCGGTTGGCATAAATCGCTAAAAAGGTGAAATGTTTAGTTTTGTTTCGTAACGTTTGTAAACGTTTGGCTTAAATCACTAAAAATGTGAAACGCTTGGATTTGTTTCGTAACATTTTTAAGCGTTAGGCTTAAATCGCTAATAAGGTGAAACATTTGGTTTTATTTTGTAACGTTTGTAAACGTTTGGCTTAAATCGCTAAAAAGGTGAAACGTTTGGTTTTGTTTCATAATGTTTGTAAGCGTTTGGCTTAAATCGCAAAAAAGGTGATACGTTTGGTTTTGTTACGGAACGTTTGTAAACGTTTTGCTTAAATTTCTATAAAGGTGAAACGCTTGGATTTGTTTCGTATCGTTTGTAAACGTTTAGCTTAAATCGCTAAAAAGGTGAAACATTTTAATTTGCTTCATAACGTTTTAAACGTTTGGATTTGTTTCGAGACGTTTGGATTTGTTTCGTAACATTTGTAAATGTTTGGCTGCAATCACTAAAACGGTGAAACATTTGGATTTGTTTTGTAACGTTTGCAAACATTTGGCTTAAATTCCTAAAAAGGTGAAACGCTTGGATTTGTTTCGAAATGTTTGTAAACATTTGGCTTAAATTGCTAAAAAGGTTAAACATTTGGATTTGTTTCATGACCTTGGTAATCTTTAATCTCTAAAAAGGTGAAACGTTTGGATTTTTTACGTAACGTTTGTAGACGTTTGGCTTAAATAGCTAAAAAGGTAAAACGTATGGATTTGTTTTGTAACCTTTATAAACGTTTGGCTTATATTGCTAAAAAGGTGAAACGCTTTGATTTAGTTCGTAACGTTTGTAAACGTTTGGCATAAATGACTTACAAGGAGAAACACTTGGATATCTTTCGTAACGTTTGTAAACGTTTGGCTTAAATTCCTAAAAAGGTGAAACGTTTTGATTTGTTTCGTAGCGTTTATAAACGTTTGGTTTAAATCGCTAAAAAGGTGAAACGTTTGGATTTGTTTCGCACTGTTTGTAAACGTTTGGCTTAGATCGCAAAAATGGTGAAACGTTTGGATTTGTTTCGTAACGTTTGTCTTAAATTGCTAAAATGGGGAAACATTTGGATTTGTTTCGTAACGTTTGTAAACGTTCGGCTTAAATCTCTAAAAATGTGAAACGCTTTGATTTGTTTCGTAACGTTTCTAAACGTTTGGCTTAAATCACTAAAAATGTGAAACGCTTGGATTTGTTTCGTAACATTTTTAAGCGTTTGGCTTAAATCGCTAATAAGGTGAAACATTTGGTTTTGTTTTGTAGCGTTTGTAAAAGTTTGGCTTAAATCGCTAAAAAGGTGAAAGGTTTAGTTTTGTTTCGTAATGTTTGTAAACGTTTGGCTTAAATCGCAAAAAAGGTGAAATGTTTGGATTTGTTTCGTAACGTTTCTAAACGTTTGGCTTAAATTGCTAAAAATGTGAAACGTTGTTTCGTAGCGTTTGTAAACGTTTGGCTTAAATCGCTAAAAATGTGAAACGTTTGGTTTTGTTCCGTAACGTTAGTAAACGTTTGGTTTAAATTGCTAAAAAGGTGAAACACTTGGATTTTTTTCGTAACGTTTGTAAACGTTTGGCTTAAATCGCTAAAAAGGTGATACGTTTGGTTTTGTTTCGGAACGTTTGTAAACATTTTGCTTAAATTGCTATAAAGGTGAAACGCTTGGATTTGTTTCGTATCGTCTGTAAACGTTTGGCTTAAATTGCTAAAAAGGTGAAACATTTAAATTTGCTTCGTAACGTTTAAAACGTTTGGATTTGTTTCGAGACGTTTGGATTTGTTTTGTAACATTTGTAAATGTTTGGCTGCAATCACTAAAACGGTGAAACGTTTGGATTTGTTTCGTAACATTTGCAAACATTTGGCTTAAATTCCTAAAAAGGTGAAACGCTTGGATTTGTTTCGTAATGTTTGTAAACATTTGGATTTCTTTCATAACCTTTGTAATCTTTAATCGCTAAAAAGGTGAAACGTTTGGATGTTTTTCGTAACGTTTGTAGAGGTTTGGCTTAAATAGCTAAAAAGGTAAAACGTATGGATTTGTTTCGTAACCTTTGTAAACGTTTGGCTTATATTGCTAAAAAGGTGAAACGCTTTGATTTAGTTCGTAACGTTTGTAAACGTTTGGCTTAAATGGCTTAAAAGGAGTAACGCTTGGATTTGTTTCGTAACGTTTGTAAACGTTTGGCTTAAATTCCTAAAAAGGTGAAACGTTTGGTTTTGTTTAAACATTTGGCTTAAATCGCTAAAAAGGGGAAACGTTTGGATTTGTTTCGTACCGTTTGTAAACGTTTGGCTTAAATCGCTAAAAAGGCGAAACGTTTGGATTTGTTTCGTAACGTTTGTAACTGTTTGGCTTAAATCTCTAAAAACGTGAAACACTTTGATTTTTTTCGTAACATTTGTAAACGTTTGGCTTACATCGCAAATAAGGTGAAACGTTTGGATTTTTTTCGTCACATTTGTAATCGGTTGGCTTAAATCCCTAAAAAGGTGAAATGTTTAGTTTTGTTTCGTAACGTTTGTAAACGTTTGGCTTAAATCACTAAAAATGTGAAACGCTTGGATTTGTTTCGTAACATTTTTAAGCGTTTGGCTTAAATCTCTAATTAGGTGAAACATTTGGTTTTGTTTTGTAACGTTTGTAAACGTTTAGCTTAAATCACTAAAAAGGGAAAACGTTTGGTTTTGTTTCGTAATGTTTGTAAACGTTTGGCTTAAATCGCAAAAAAGGGGAAACGTTTGGATTTGTTTCATAATGTTTCTAAACGTTTGGCTTAAATCACTAAAAATGTGAAACGTTGTTTCGTAGCATTTGTAAACGTTTGGCTTAAATCGCTAAAAATGTGAAACGTTTGGTTTTGTTCCGTAACGTTTGTAAACGTTTGGCTTAAATTGCTAAAAAGGTGAAACGCTTGGATTTGTTTCGTAAGGTTTGTAAACGTTTGGCTTAAATCGCTAAAAAGGTGATACGTTTGGTTTTGTTTCGGAAAGTTTGTAAACGTTTGGCTTAAATTGCTAAAAAGGTGAAACGCTTGGATTTCTTTCGTGCTGTTTGTAAACATTTGGCTTAAATCACTAAAAATGTGAAACGCTTGGATTTATTTCGTAACATTTTTAAGCGTTTGGCTTAAATCGCTAATAAGGTGAAACATTTGGTTTTATTTTGTAACGTTTGTAAACGTTTGGCTTAAATCGCTAAAATGGTGAATTTTTTGGTTTTGTTTCGTAATGTTTGTAAACGTTTGGCTTAAATCACAAAAAAGGTGATACGTTTGATTTTGTTTCGTAATGTTTGTAAACGTTTGGCTTAAATCGCAAAAAAGGGGAAACGTTTGGATTTGTTTCGTAATGTTTCTAAACGTTTGGCTTAAATCGCTAAAAATGTGAAACGTTGTTTCGTAGCATTTGTAAACGTTTGGCTTAAATCGCTAAAAATGTGAAACGTTTGGTTTTGTTCCGTAACGTTTGTAAACGTTTGGCTTAAATTGCTAAAAAGGTGAAACGCTTGGATTTGTTTCGTAAGGTTTGTAAACGTTTGGCTTAAATCGCTAAAAAGGTGATACGTTTGGTTTTGTTTCGGAAAGTTTGTAAACGTTTTGCTTAAATTGCTATAAAGGTGAAACGCTTGGATTTGTTTCGTATCGTTTGCAAACGTTTTGCTTAAATCGCTAAAAAGGTGAAATATTTGGATTTGCTTCGTAACGTTTTAAACGTTTGGATTTGTTTCGAGACGTTTGGAATTGTTTCGAACCATTTGTAAACGTTTGGCTTCAATCACTAAAACGGTGAAACGTTTGGATTTTTTTCGTAACGTTTGCAAACATTTGGCTTAAATTCCTAAAAAGGTGAAACGCTTGGATTTGTTTCGTAATGTTTGTAAACGTTTGTCTTAAATTGCTAAAAAGGTGAAACATTTGGATTTGTTTCATAACCTTTGTAATCTTTAATCGCTAAAAAGTTGAAACGCTTGGATTTTTTTCGTAACGTTTGTAGATGTTTGGCTGAAATAGCTAAAAAGGTAAAATGTTTGGATTTGTTTCGTGACGTTTGTAAACGTTTGGTTTAAATTTCTAAACTGGTGAAACGCTTGGATTTGTTTCGTAACGTTTGTAAACGTTTCACTTAAATTGCTAAATAGGTGAAACGCTTGGATTTGTTTCGTAAAGTTTGTAAACGTTTGGCTTAAATTGCTAAAAAGGTGAAATGCTTGGTTTTGTTTCGTAACGTTTGTAAACGTTTGGCTTAAATCGCTAAAAATGTGAAACGTTTGGATTTGTTTTGCAATGTTTTAAAAGTTTGGTTTTATTTCGTAACGTTTGTAAACGTTTGGCTTATGTCGCTAAAAAGGTGAAACATTTGAATTTGTTTCATAATGTTTGAAAACGTTTCGATTAAATCGAAAAAAAGGTGAAACGTTTGGATTTGTTTGGTACCGTTTGTAAACGTTTGGCTTAAGTCACTAAAAAGGTGAAACGTTTAGATTTGTTTCGTAACGTTTGTAAACGTTTCGATTTGTTTCGTAACGTTTGTAAATGTTTGGCTTAAATTGCTAAAAAGGTGAAACGCTTGGATTTTTTTCCTAACGTTTATAAACCTTTGGCTTAAATTGCAAAAAAGGTGAAACGTTTGGATTTTTTTCTTAACCATTGAAATCTTTTGGCTTAAATCTCTAAAAAGGTGAAACATTTGGATTTGTTTCGTAATGTTTGTAATCGTTTGGATTAAATTGCTAAAGTGGTGAAACGTTTGGATTTGTTTGGTAACGTTTGTAAACGTTTGGCTTAAATCTCTAAAAAGGGGAAATGTTTGGATTTGTTTCGTAACGTTTGTAAACGTTTTGCTTAAACCGCGAAAAAGGTGAAACGTTAGGATTTGTTTCGTAACGTTTGTAAATGTTTGGCTTAAGGGAAACGTTTGGATTTGTTTCGTAACGTTTGTAAACGTTTGGCTTATATTGGTAAAAAAGGGAAACGCTTGGATTTGTTTCGTAACGTTTATAAACGTTTGGCTTAAATTGCTAAAAAGGTGAAACGCTTGGTTTTATTTCGTAATGTTTGTAAATGTTCGGCTTAAATCGCTAAAAATATGAAACGTTTGGATTTGTTTCGTAACGTTTTAAACATTTGGTTTTGTTTCGTAACGTTTGTAAACATTTGGCTTAAATCGCTAAAAAGGTGAAACATTTTGATTTGTTTCGTAACGTTTGTAAACGTTTGGCTTAAATCGTTAAAAAGGTGAAACGTTTGGATTTATTTCGTAAAGTTTGTAAACGTTTCGCTTAAATTGCTAAAAACATTTGGATTTGTTTCGTAACGTTTGTAAACTCTTGGCTTAAATCGCTAATAAGGAGAAACGTTTGGATTTGTTTCATATCATCTGTAAACATTTGGCTTAAATCGCTAAAAAGGTGAAACATATGGATTTGTTTTATAACCTCTGTAAACGTTTGGCTTAAATCGCTAAAAAGGTGAAACATATGGATTTGTTCCGTAACCTTTGTAAACGTTTGGCTTAAATTGCTAAAAAGGTGAAACGCTTTGATTTAGTTCGTAACGTTTGTAAAAGTTTGGCTTAAATGGCTTAAAAGGAGAAACGCTTGGATTTGTTTCGTAACGTTTGTAAACGTTTGGCTTAAATTCCTAAAAAGGTGAAACGTTTCGATTTGTTTCGTAGCGTTTGTAAACGTTTGGCTTAAATCGCTAAAAAGGTGAAACGTTTGGATTTGTTTCGTAACGTTTGTAAACGTTTGGCTTAAATCGCTAAAAAGGTGAAACGTTTGGATTTGTTTCGTAACGTTTGTAAATGTTTGTCATAAATCGCTAAAATGGGGAAACATTTGAATTTATTTCGTAACATTTGTAAACGTTTGGCTTAAATCTCTAAAAATATAAAACGATTTGATTTGTTTCGTAAAGTTTGTTAACGTTTGGCTTAAATCACTAATAAGGGGAAAAGTTTGGATTTGATTCGTAATATTTGTAATCGGTTGGCTTAAATCGCTAAAATGGTGCAATGTTTAGTTTTGTTTAGTAACGTTTGTAAAGGTTTGCCTTAAATCACTAAAAATGGGAAACGCTTGGATTTGTTTCGTAACATTATTAAGCGTTTGGCTTAAATCGCTAATAAGGTGAAACATTTGGTTTTGTTTTGTAATGTTTGTAAATGTTTGGCTTAAATCGCTAAAAAGGGGAAACTTTTGGTTTTGTTTTGTAATGTTTGTAAACGTTTGGCTTAAATCGCAAAAAAGGGGAAACGTTTGGATTTGTTTCGTAACGTTTCTAAACGTTTGGCTTAAATCGCTAAAAATGTCAAACGTTGTTTCGTAGAGTTTTTAAACGTTTGGCTTAAATCGCTAAAAATGTGAAACGTTTGGTTTTATTCCGTAACGTTAGTAAACGTTTGGCTTAAATTGCTAAAAAGGTGAAACGCTTGGATTTGTTTCGTAACGTTTGTAAACGTTTGGCTTAAATCTCTAAAACGGTGACATGTTTGGTTTTGTTTCGGAACATTTGTAAACGTTTTGCTTAAATTGCTATAAAGGTGAAAGGCTTGGATTTGTTTCGTATCGTTTGTAAACGTTTGGCTTAAATTGCTAAAAAGGTGAAACATTTGGATTTGCTTCGTAACGTTTTAAACGTTTGGATTTATTTCGAGACGTTTGGATTTGTTTCATAACATTTGTACATGTTTGGCTTCAATCACTAAAACGGTGAAACGTTTGGATTTGTTTCGTAACGTTTGCAAACATTTCGCTTAAATTCCTAAAAAGGTGAAACGCTTGGATTTGTTTCGTAATGTTTGTAAACGTTTGGCTTAAATTGCTAAAAAGGTGAAACATTTGGATTTGTTTCATAACCTTTGTAATCTTTAATTGCTAAAAAGGTGAAACGTTTGGATTTTTTTTATAAGGTTTGTAGACGTTTTGCTTAAATAACTAAAAACGTAAAACATTCTGATTTGTTTCGTAACGTTTGTAAACGTTTGGTTTAAATTGCTAAAAAGGAAAAACGCTTGGATTTGTTTCATAACGTTTGTAAACGTTTGACTTAAATAGCTAAAAAGGTGAAACTCTTGGATTTGTTTCGTAGCGTTTGTAAAAGTTTGGCTTAAGTTGCTAATAAGGTGAAATGCTTGGTTTTGTTTCGTAACGTTTGTAAACGTTTGGCTTAAATCGCTAAAAAGGTGAAACGTTTGGATTTGTTTCGTAACGTCTGTAAACGTTTAGCATAAATCACTAAAAAGGGGAAACGTTTGGATTTGTTTCATATCGTTTGTAAACGTTTGGCTAAAATCGCTAAAAAGGGGAAACGTTTGGATTTGTTTCGTAACGTTTGTAAACGTTCGGCTAAAATCTCTAAAAAGGGGAAACGTTTGGATTTCTTTCATAACGTTTGTAAACGTTTGGCTTAAATTGCTAAAAAGGTGAAAAGCTTGGTTTTTGTTTTGTAACGTTGGTAAACGTTTGGCCTAAATTGCTAAAAAGGTGAAACGCTTGGATTTGTTTCGTAATGTTTGTAAACGTTTGGCTTAAATTGCTAAAAAGGTGAAACGCTCGGATTTGTTTCTTACCGTTTGTAAAAGTTTGGCTTAAATTGCTTAAAAGGGGATATGTTTGAAGTTATTTCATAACCTTTGTAAACGTTTGGCTTAAATCGCTAAAAAGGTAAAACGTTTGGATTTGTTTCGTAACGTTTGTAAATGTTTTGCTTAAATCGCTAAAAAGGTGAACGTTTGGATTTGTTTCGTAACGTTTGTAAACGTTTGGCTTAAATCGCTAAAAAGGGGAAACGTTTGGATTCGTTTCATAACGTTTTAAACGTTTGGATTCGTTTAGTAATGTTTTAAACGTTTGATTTTGTTTTATAACGTTTGTAAACAATTGGCCTAAATCGCTAAAATGGGGAAACGTTTGGATTTGTTTCATAACGTTTGTTAACTTTTGGCTTATATTTCTAAGAAGGTGAAAGGTTTGGTTTTGTTTCGTAACATTTGTAAACGTTATGCTTAAATAGCTAAAAAGGTGAAACATTTTGTTTTGTTTGCAAAATTTGTAATTAAATTGCTAAAAAGGTGAAACACTTGGATTTGTTTCGTAACGTTTGTAAACATTTGGCTTAAATTACAAAAAAAGTGAAACGCTTGGATTTGTTTCGAAACATTTGTAAACGTCTGACTTAAATTGCTAATAAGGTGAAACGCTTGGATATGTTTCGTAACGTTTGTAATCGTTTGGCTTAAATTGCTAAAAAGGTGAAATGCTTGGTTTTGTTTCGTAATGTTTGTAAAGGTTTGCCTTAAATTGCTAAAATTATGAAACGTTTGGATTTGTTTCGTAACGTTTGGCTTAAATTGCTAAAAACGTGAAACGTTTGGATTTGTTTCGTAACGTTTTAAACATTTGGTTTAAATTGCTAAAAAGGTGAAACACTTAGATTTGTTTTGTAACATTTCTAAACGTTTGGCTGAAATTGCTTAAAAGTTGAAATGCTTGGATTTGTTTCGTAACGTTTGTAAACGTTTGGCTTAAATCGCTAAAAATGTGAAACGTTTGGATTTGTTTCGTAACGTTTGTAAACGTTCGGCTTAAATTGCTAAAAAGGTGAAACGTTTGGTTTTGTTTCATAACGTTTCTAAACTTTTGGCTTAAATTCCTAAAAAGGTGAAATGCTTAGATTTGTTTCGGAACGTTTGTAAACGTTTGGCTTAAATTGCTAAAAAGGTGAAACGCTTGGATTTGTTTCGTAATGTTTGTAAACGTTTTGCTTAAATTGCTAAAAAGGTGAAACGCTTGGATTTGTTTCGTAACATTTGTAAAGGTTTGGCTTAAATCGCTAAATATGTGAAACATTTGGATTTGTTTCGTAACGTTTTAAACGTTTGGCTTCTGTAACACCCCGTATTTTTCCGGCTTGTTACGATGAGTTTTTCAATGTGTTTTGGGTTGATGGTTGGTGGTTTAGTTCCTTTGAACTTTGGTTTGGGTTGCAAAATAGTTATTTCGATGTTTGAGCTTGTTTTGAGTGCGGTTTGGATCGACCTTGGGCTTAAGGCCCAGAAAATTATATTTTTGGAAGCAGGGGGTGTATCACGGGCGTGACAGGAGCATCACGGTCGTGATACACCATCACGGGCGCGGTTGAGACATCTTGGGCGCGACGCGGCACTGTAGGGTTCGCTGTTTTGCTATAAATAGCTCCTTAACTCGATTCTTTCAGCCCTTTTTCACCCTATCAGACCTAATGCGACCATACACTCAAATAAACCCTATTTCTATCATTCCTTTATGATCCTTGGTGGTTTTTAACAATTGATTGGTGATTATATATTCGTTTTGTGATTTCTACGCGATTTGCTTGTGGTGTTCTTCGTTGGTGTGATTGTGACTCTTGTTGCTTCTTGTCCAGACCCTTCCCTAGGGTTTAATACTTATTTAATCTTGTTATTCTTCATTCTAAGGTAATGATTTCAATCTCTTATGTATTGGTGAATCGTTGTCATGTGTTTTGCGTAGAATGGCATGATTTAGTGTGTTTTGGAGTTTGGAACTTATTGTTCAATGGTCTGAAATTTATGATTTGAATAATATGTTTTAAATGGATTTTAATATGATTATAATATGATGTATTATGATTGGAATGGGATTTGCATGATTTAAACAACGAATTGGCTAATTCTAGGTTTGTATGAAATTGATTCGTTTAACAATTTGTTAAAGTGTTGAATCTGAGTTATTTGGGATATTATGTGTTTGTGCTACAATGGCTAATGATCTAATGATTTAAAATCTAGAAGTGAGAATTGGGTTTGATCTATTTTGTAAAAATCTCTACGATTTGCGAAATTGACAATTTTATGAAAGTTAAACGCTATAATTGCAAAATGGTTTTCAAATGCTATACCTACTGATATAATATATTCTAAGTGATGTTTTAAAGGTTTTAAATCAGTAATAACATACTTTGGTTCATCGATTGTTGGTTTTGAATCGTTTGGCTAGTTTAGGCAATTTTCGGCAAAATTGCCATGTTTGATTATTTGAGTGCTTTGGCTTAATTTTGGTTTTATCAAATTGTTAATGGCTGGAAACTTTGTTTATAAAACGGTTTTGAACACATATAAAGATACTAGTTTCATCTTAGGTTGTTGGGTTAAACAATTTGGTTAAAGGCATGTAAGGTGTTATATTGTGTGTATTGTTTTGGCTAAACTATTTTAGGTTCAAGATGAAACTTGAGAGGCGTTAAATCTTTTGATTCCATTTAAGTGGTGTATTTAAGTGTATGTACTTTGGGTGTTACTTGCCAAGTGTTGGCAAGTTATTTGGCTTAATTGCTTATCATGATTGTGGCATTATTAAGTTAGGGAATGAGTTCTTATTTTAAACTTGATTTTATTTAAGGATCAGATTTACTATGGTTTTACTTTGGCTTATGGTTGGGTCGGGTTAGACTTGTGTCGCCCGACATGTTGTGTTGAGCTATACTAGAGTTAAGGCTAGCACACTACTTTGGGAAAACTCTTGGATTTTGAAAAGACTATATAAGTATTTAAGAACTTTGATTTCATTTTAAAAGATAAGAACTCACCTAAGCTTAAGTTGCCTAATTTTGTTATTTGGTTTGTATGGATACTTTGGTTGTACCTTGGTTGTGTTTTGAAATGCTAGTCCTACGTGGTGTCTAGTAATCTTAGAGTTAGGGGTTGATCAGATTTTAACTTATATAATGTTTTAGACCCGTTGACTGCTCGTGTTACGGAGTCTACGCAGGGTTAGCTGTTTGCCAAGATTCACGTGGATAAGCAAGCAGTGAGTTTGTAGTGCTATTTACTGCTTTATTAAGTACCGCAATTTATTTTTAATGTTATAAATGCTTTTGAACTGTTTTAAGCGATTATGGATCTGGATTGAAACGAGCTACTCGATAGGCTTGTATCAAGACTGTGTGCACCGGTAAGTACTCTGGGAAACGGCAGACTAAAGTCTTGCTTACGCTGGTATATATATATGACGAGGATTTGTTCCCGTCCACTCTGGGTTTATCGGTATGCTATGTCATACTTACACTGGGATCATTTCAATATTGTTTTCCATAATCATACTATATTAGTATAAACTGTTTTGATTTAAGGGTTTTAAACTTAGTAAATGTAAATAGTATTGCGAACTCATCTCAGTATATCTGACCCCGTTGTTTTCCCAAATTTTCCAGGTTTATGATTTGAAAGCTGGTCCACTCCGATTCTTTTGATTCTTCGGAGGTTTTTATGTTATTTAACTAGTTACTGTTTTCGAACTCTTAGACCGCAGTAGAACTAGTTTATTTATTACATCTGATATTACACTTTGGAATTGTCGATATATTCGATTATTTATATTTGGCATGATTACTCCGGATTACGATATTGTTATATATAAGGCATGTTGTTGAACATATAAGATATTTAAGTTATTTATATTTGAACTGTATTATAAATTGCTAGACCTAGGTTGGAGTCTCGGTTGCCCCCGAGCAGTTTTCTACAGGTTTAAATGTTTATTTGATTTCTGCGAGGCTTGCTACGGGTTTTGGTACAACCATACCCATACCCTAGCGCCGGTCACGATTCATGAAATTGGGTCGTGACAGCTTCAATCGGTAAAAAGGGGAAACGTTTGGATTTGTTTCGTACCGTTTGTAAATGTTTGGCTTATATCGCTAAAAAGGTGAAGCATTTGGATTTGTTTCGTAACGTTTGTAAACGTTTGGCTTAAATCGCTAAAAAGGTGAAACGTTTGGATTTGTTTCGTATCGTTTGTAAATGTTCGGCTAAAATCGCTAAAAAGGTGAAACATTTGGTTTTGTTTCGTAACGTTTGTAAACGTTCTGCTTAAATCGCTAAAAAGGTGAAACGTTTGAATTTGTTTCGTAACTTTTGTAAACGTTTGACTTAAATAGCGAAAAAGGTGAAACGCTTGGATTTGTTTCGTAACGTTTGTAAACGTTTGGCTTTAATTGCTAAAAAGGTGAAACGCTTGGATTTGTTTCGTACCGTTTGTAAACATTTGGCTTAAATCGCTAAAAAGGGGAAACGTTTGGATTTGTTTCTTAACCTTTGTAAACGTTTTGCTTAAATGGCTAAAAAGGGGAAATGTTTGGATTTGTTTCGCAATGTTTATAAATGTTTGGCTTAAATCGCTAAAAAGGTGAATATTTGGATTTGTTTCTTAACGTTTGTAAACGTTTGGCTTAAATCGCTAAAAAGGTGAAATGTTTGGATTTATTTTATTTCGTTTGTAAACGGCTAAAATCGCGAAAAAGGTGAAACGTTTGGTTTTGTTACGTAACGTTTGTTAAAATTCGGCTTAAATCACTAAAAAGATGAAACGTTTGGATTTGTTTCGTAACTGTAAATGTTTGGCTTAAATTGCTAAAAAGGTGAAACGCTTGGATTTGTTTCGTAACGTTTGTAAACGTTTGGCTTAAATTGATAAAAAGGGGAAACGCTTGGATTTGTTTCGTAACGTTTGTAAACGTTTGGCTTAAATCGCTAAAAAGGTGAAACGCTTGGATTTGTTTCGTACTGTTTGTAGACGTTTAGCTTAAATCGCTAAAAAGGGGAAACGTTTGGATTCGTAACCTTTGTAAACGTTTGGCTTAAATCGCTAAAAAAGTGAAATGTTTGGTTTTGTTTCGTAAGGTTTGTAAACGTTCGGCTTAAATCGCTAAAAAGGTGAAACGTTTGGATTTGTTTCGTAACGTTTGTAAACGTTTGGCTTAAACTGCTAAAAGGTGAAACGCTTGGATTTGTTTTGTAGCGTTTGGCTTAAATTGCTAAAAAGGTGAAACGCTTGGATTTCTATCTTAACGTTTGTAAAGGTTTGGCTTAAATTGCTAAAAAGGAGAAACATTTGGAGTTGTTTCATAACGTTTGTAAATGTTTGGCTTAAATCGCTAAAATGGTGAAACGGTTGGATTTGTTTCGTAACATTTGTAAACGTTTGGCTTAAATTGCTAAAAAGGCGAACGTTTGGATTTGTTTCGTAACGTTTGTAAACGTTTGGCTAAAATCGTTAAAAAGCAAAAATGTTTGGATTTTTTTCATATCGTTTGTAAACGTTCGGCTAAAATCCACTATAAAGGTGAAACATTTGGTTTTGCTTCGTATCATTTGTAAACGTTTTGCTTAAATCGTTAAAAAGGTGAAACGCTTGGATTTGTTTCATAACGTTTGTAAACGTTTGGCTTAAATTGCTTAAAAGGTGAAATGCTTGGATTTTTTTCGTAACCTTTCTAAACGTTTGGCATAAATTGCTAAAAAGGTGAAACGCTTGGATTTGTTTCGTAACGTTTGTAAAGGTTTGGCTTAAATCGCTAATTATGTGAAACGTTTGGATTTGTTTCATAACGTTTGTAAATGTTTGGCTTAAATCGCTAAAAAGGTGAAACCTTTGGATTTGTTTCGTACCGTTTGTAAACTTTTGGCTTAAATCGCTAAAAACGTGAAACGCTTGAATTTGTTTCGTAACGTTTGTAAACGTTTGGCTTAAATTGCTAAAAAAGGTGAAACGCTTGGATTTGTTTCGATACGTTTGTAAACGTTTTACTTAAATTGGTAAAAAGGTGAAACGCTTGGTTTTTGCTTTGTAACGTTTGTAAACGTTTGGCTTAAAATGCTAAAAAATGAAACATTTGGATTTGCTTCGTAACGTTTGTAAACGTTTGCATAAATCGCTAAAAAGGTGAAACTTTTGGATTTGTTTCGTAACGTTTTAAACGTTGAGTTTTGTTTCGTAACGTTTGTAAACGTTTGGCATAAATCGCTAAAATGGGGAAACGTTTGGATTTGTTTCGTAACATTTGTAAATGTTTGGCTTAATTTGCTAAAAAGGTTAAACGTTTGGATTTGTTTTGAAACATTTTAAACGTTTGGTTTTTTTTTGTAACGTTTGTAAACGTTTGGCTTAAATCGCTAAAATTGGGAAACGTTTGGATTTGTTTCGTAACGTTTGGCTCAAATTGCTATAATGGGGGAAATGTTTGGCTTTGTTTCGTAACTTTCGTAAACGTTTGCCTTAAATCGCTAAAAAGGGGAAACGTTTGAATTTGTTTCGTAACGTTTGTTAACATTTGGCTTAAATTGCTAAAAGGGTGAAACGCTTGGATTTGTTTTGTAACGTTTGTAAACGTTTGGATTAAACTGCTAAAAAGGTGAAACGCTTGGATTTGTTTCGTAACGTTTGTAAATGTTTGGCTTAAATTTCTAAAAAGGTGAAACGCTTGGATTTGTTTCGTACCGTTTGTAAACGTTTGGCTTAAATCGCTAAAAAGGTGAAACGCTTGGATTTGTTTCGTATCGTTTGCAAACGTTTGGTTTAAATCGTTAAAAAGGTGAAAAGTTTGGATTTGTTTCGTAACTTTTGTAAATGTTTGGCTTAAATCTCTAAAAAGGTGAAGTGTTTGGATTTGTTTCGTAACGTTTGTAAACGTTTGGCTTGAATCTCTAAAAAGGTGAAAGGTTTGGATTTGTTTCATATCGTTAGTAAACGTTCGGCTAAAATCGCTTAAAAGGTGAAACGTTTGATTTTGTTTCGTAACGTATGTTGCATTGAGCATTGAGTATGTTCACTAAATAAAACAGAAATATAATTGATACATGCATAATAGTACATGCATCACGTGTATATAAATTATTAGAGTTGGATGCAACTCTTTGAGGGTGAGAGATGTCATCACCTTGGCGCACAATTACGTAAAATGGATTTTATCAATAAAGTATTTTGAGGAAAATATTTTGAAACAAACTCGCGAGTCACTTTGGGATAAATGTATTTCAAATAATTTTAAAACTGTTACCGAAAGGTAGCTAGACAAATACTCTGTGATGATGGTGGTGAATCTAGGATGATTACGTTATGAATGATTGGTCTGTAGTATCATAATTTTGTGTTTCGTAGGAATTAGTATTGGATATAAGGCTTCAGTTGAATTATTGTTGTAATAAGTATGATAGGATTTGGAGGTCGGATTTGAAGGATTACGTGTTAGCTTCCGATTTATGATTTGAAGGTTGTTGGATTGAGGGATTTGGCTATGCTCCATGTGTGTGTATACACTGTGATTTTAAAAGAAGTTTGGTTTTTATATATTTATTTTTATGTAAATATTTTGGTTTACTCGTATAAAATATTGTGTGAACAAATAGATTTTCTTTACAAATATTTTCCATTTTGTCTAAAGGATAAAATTTTATCAATTTTGAATGAAAAGGAACAATAATTTTATTTGTTAAACGATTCTTATATATTTGTAACTTATTTAAAAGTTAGGTGTAACTGCGAATTTAAAATACAAATGTTTTGAAAATTTTAATGTGTTTACAAACTGGAGGTTTTCCAACGGTAAAAGCATTTTGGTTTCTGTATATAAATAGAGGTATAAGATGTTAACACCTTTAAAGAAAAGTGGAAAATACTAATATAATCTGTTTTGTGTTTCGGAAAAATTTGTTTTCCTATAAGTTTGACTTGAGCATAACCAATGACCCGGTTAATAGTGAATTTGATCTAGATGATCTCTTGATTGCAAGATTACAGTTACATTTGGTGAAATGAGTTTGAGAATTTGAATTCGGTTTGGTTTTATGAAATAGCTGATTCGAGAATCGTGATGAGTATGTTTCGACAATAAAGGTTGGTTGATCGATACTGTTGATTGTGAATTTTCGTTATTGAAAGTGAGATATCGTTTTGTTTTGTTGTTGAACATTTTGTGTGCGGCATAAAATTTGGTTTGTGCAAAAAATTGGTGTGTATGTTAGTATTTTATTACCTTATGTAACTTTAGACTGTATCCTTTCTTATGGTATGAGTGGATTAATCATTCTGAAAGAGTCGGTTTGTATGTAATTTAGAGATTTCATTATCATAGGTTAAAGTGATATATTCTATGGAATGTCAGTATGTGAGTACGTGTTTATGGATTCGTTAAGATTGATGGTCTTGTCGAGCTTAGTCCTTGTCGTGTGTACAACTTGATTCTCATGATGTTTTAAGTTGGCTGATATATGTTTTAAATCGCTAAAAATTTGTTTTCCTATAAGTTTGACTTGAGCATAACCAATGACCTGGTTAATAGTGAATTTGATCTAGATGATCTCTTGATTGCAATATTACAGTTACATTTGGTGAAATGAGTTTGAGAATTTGAATTCGGTTCGGATTTATTTGTATGCTTCGATATGGGATAATAGGTGTAGAGATGTTAAGTAGGTGGCGAGGGTAGTATGATGTTATTAATGGGGATTTCAAGGTTTCCATTTCGAAATGTGAGATTTTGTTATTGTAAGAATTACAATTTGAGTTTCGGGCTTGACCTTGCACCTTGTTAAGGTTGTTATGATAGCTGTTAGAACTCGAGCGTGTTTTGGTAACCTCCATTGTGAACATGTTTAATGTTTATAGTTGTATAATTTTGAAGGTTTATATTTTGTTTAATCAAGTTATAGTTTAGAGCACTGAATTGTCAAATTTATAATTTTGCGCATACGTGTTGTGGAAATTTGAGTTGTTAATATAAGTGGTTAATTGAGTTATCATTCGAATTACAACTTGTCAAGTTGTCGTTACACAAGTGCGTAGGTGGATGAGTGGAAGTATGGCTATGGTTTCAGTTTTATTCGGTTATATAGTTGGGGAATATACTTAGGGGGCAGAGTCCATTATGCTGAATCGTTATCCTTTCTTCTTTCCTTGAGGTACGATGGATTCGATGGCGTCTTGTGTTTAAAGTTGTATGTTTGTATTTTGGGTTTATGCTTATGTGCTATGAGTTTTACTTTGGTAGTTATTTGCGTTTTTGTATGTGTTTCGTGCTTAATTGCGTTGTGTTAAAATCGAGTACGATTTTGTTTTTAAGTTGGGGAGAATGTAATACCCCGTGTTTTTCCGACTTGTTTTGATGAACTCCCCGATGTGTTTTGGGTTGATTTTTGGTGGTTTGGTTCCTTAAAACCTTGGTTTGGTGTGCTTAATCTTAGCATTGATGTTTGGCATTGTTTTAAGTGTTTAAACCTTCTTTTGGCCAAGGAAAATCGAGTTTTAGCTGTGAGGATCGTTTGGACGATCGTTCGTTTCATGAACGATCGTTTAAAATTATTTTTGGTGCTTACAGTGTTTTGAACGATCCCGTAAACGATCCCTAAACGATAGTTCAAACTCTTTTGAACGACCGTTTATATTTAAACGATCGTTTACGCTGAAATTTTATCAATACGACTTTAGCGAGCCAAATCAGTTTTCACTAAATTCTAAAACCCTAAAACGGCTGTTGCTCTCTGATTTCATCTCCTATCATTCATTGGTCCTTTTTGATCGATTGTAAGTATTTTAATCTTTCCCTTGTGATTTAATCTATGGTTTACCATTCCTAGGGTTTGTATAATCATTAGTTGTGATGTTTGATTGGTGTAGGCTTGTTCTAAACAATTAACTTCCGGGTTTTCTTCTTTTAATCATCTAAGAGGTATATGACAACCTTTCCTTTGAATTTATGGTAGAATCTATGTGTTAATTGGTTGCGTTGTGGTATTATACCTTTACTTAGGGTGTTTGGCTTATCTATTACTGATTTGCTTTATTTATTAAAATGTGGAATGTTGTTTGGATGTGTATTGGGTTATGGATGCTTCTTATACTTTGGGTGGAATTGTATGGATGATGTAATTGAATGATTTATCAATTTGTTTATATTTTTGGTTTGAAATTATGTTTTGGGCAAATTTCAAAATCTGGAAATTTATTTTATGCTTTGGTTTTGGCTTTAAAAGCTTGCTAATACTTTGGGTGGTGGGTGATATTTGGCTAATACTTAAGTATGATGTTAAATTGGATTTTGATGAGATTAATTCAGTATGTTGAGTTGTTTAACATCGCTGGAATTATTTTCAAAGAATTAATTTTAAATAGTTAAAAGATTACTTTGGGTGTTTATTGGTTAGTGGTTTAACCAATGTTTTTTTGGTTATTATGATGTTGCCTACTTAGGGTGGTTTTAACCAAAATATTATGGGCTGGAAGTATGTTTATTAATATTGTTTTGAACACATAAAGGATATCAGTTTACCTTGGGTTGTTTTGAAAATCAATGGTTGTTATTTAAATTTTGATAATCAAAGGTTGTTATGGCGCATAAGCAGTGATGGTTTGCAGAGACCTTTAAGGCTATTGTAAGTATATACTTTAGATTTGAGTTTAGTTAATTTAAAATGATTGAAATCATGTTTAATTACACTTAAAGTGTTTTATTTGAGATGTTTGGACTCCGGGTGAAAATGGCCAAGTGTTGGCAATATTGTTTGTATATTGTTGTATATGATTTTGACTTGTATTGGGTTAAGCTTATAGTGAGTTCTTTGTTTTCAAATACATTGGCTTCTTTTAAAGGATTTAACTTTGGATTTTACTCAGGTTGGGTCGGGTTAGACTTGTGTCGCCCGACATGTTGTGTTGAGCATATAGTTGATATATGGCTAACACACTACTCTGCGATTTCTTGGATTTTGAAAGGTGTTGTTTGAATTATATTACTTTGGATTGTTTTTAAAACGAGAACTCACCTAAGTTTAATTAGCTATTGTATTGGTTGGACGTGTATGTACTTTGGCTTTGGGTTTACTATGTTTCGAATATTGTTCTTTTGTTGTGATAAGATACTAGTCCTATGTGGTGTCTAGGAATCCTAGAGTTAGGGGGTTGTTCAGATTTTAACTTACATTTTGTTTTTGACCCGTCGACTGCTCGTGCTTCGGAGTCTATGCAGGGTTAGCTGGTTGTCAAGATTTACGTGGATAAGCAAGCTGTGAGTCTGTAGTGCTATTTACCGCTTTATTAAGTACCACAATTTATTTTAGTATTATAAATGCTTTTGAACAGTTTTAAATGATTATGGATCTGGATTGAAACGAGCTACTCAATATGCTTGTATCGAGACTGTGTGCACCGGTAAGTACTCTGGGATCGGCAGAGTAATGTCTTGCTTACGCTGGTATTTGATGAGGATTTGTTCCCGTCCACTCTGGGTTTTTCAGTATACTATGTCATACTTAGGCTGAGATCATTTCAATACTGTTATTCCATAATCTTGTATATATTAGTATAAAAGGATTTTTTAAGGGTTTTAAACTTAATAAATGTAAATAGTATTGCAAACTCAGGATAATAAACTCTCTAGGTCACTAAGGTTATCTTGAATCACAAAATAATCACTAAACTTCATTTTGTTACAAAACAGTCACTGAACTATGCCTTTTGTTACAATTGGGTGTCACTCATATAAAACACAATGTTTTTGCTTACGTGGCAAACCAAAATTACAAAAAGGGACATAGTTCAGTGACCTTTTTGTAATAAAAAGTATAATTCAGTGACTTTTTTGTAATTCATGAAAAGTTTAATGTTCTTTTTGTAACAATATTAGCTTGAAAACGGTGCGTTTTATATAAGTGACACCCCTTTGTAACAAAATGAAGTTTAGTGATCATTTTGTAATTTGAGGTAACCCTAGTGACTTAGGGAGTTTAATATCCTGCAAACTCATCTCAGTATATCTGACCCCGTTGTTTTCCCAATTTTTCCAGGTTTATGATTTTGAGCGCGTCTGATTGATCTCCAGCTTTCATTATTCTATGGAGATCTACTTTTGGTTTTAAATAAAGATAGTCATTCTTTTAAAACTCTTAAACCGTAGTAGTGATAGTTATGTCTTTATTATTTTAGACTATTGATATCAGAACGGTCTGACTATTGTTTAAGCTTATGTTGACATGTATTACTTTAGATTCATATCTTTTATATATAAGGCATGTTGTTGGAGTCTCGGTTTAGTGCCGAGCATTTTATTATATAATTGTTTATATAAATTGTTTGATGTAGGTTGGAGTCTCGGTTGTCCCCGAGCAGTGGTTTTCTTGCAGGTTTATTTGTTTGTACGGTTATCCGCAAGGCTAGCTACGGGTTTGGGTACAACCATACCCATACCCTAGCGCCGATCGCGATCCAGGAAATTGGATCGTGACAAATTTGTTTCGTAACGTTTGTAAACATTTGGCTTAAATTTCTAAAAAGGTAAAATGCTTGAATTTGTTTCGTAACGTTTGTAAATGTTTGGCTTAAATTGCTAAAAAAGTGAATTGCTTGGATTTGTTTCGTAAAGTTTGTAAACGTTTGGCTGAAATTGCTAAAAAGGCTAAATGTTTGGTTTTGTTTCGTAACGTTTGTAAACATTTGGCTTAAATCGCTAAAAAGGTGAAACGTTTGCTTATGTTTCGTCACGTTTGTAAACGTTTGGCCTAAATCGCTAAAACGGTGAAACGTTTGGATTTGTTTCGTAACGTTTGTGAACGTTTGGCTTAAATCGCTAAAAAGATGAAACGTTTGTATTTGTTTCGTAACGTTTGTTAACGTTTGGCTCAAAACGCTAAAAAGGTTAAACGTATGTTTTTGTTTCATAACTTTAGTAAACGGTTGGCTTAAATCGCTAAAAAGGTAAAATATTTGGTTTTGTTTCGTAACATTTGTAAACGTTTGGAGTTGTTTCGTAATGTTTGTATCGTAACTTTTTAAACATTTAGTTTTGTTTCGTAAAGTTTGTAAATGTTTGGCCTAAATTGCTAAAAAGGTGAAAAGTTTGGTTTTATTTCGGAACGTTTGTAAACGTTTTGCTTAAATTGCTATTAAGGTGAAACGCTTGGATTTGTTTCGTAACATTTGTAAACGTTTGGCTTAAATCGCAAAAAAGGTTAAACGTTTCGATTTGCTTCGTAGCGTTTTAAACATTTGGATTTGTTTCGAAATGTTTGGATTTGTTTCGTAACATTTGTAAACGTTTCGCTTCAATCACTAAAACGGCGAAAAGTTAGGATTTGTTTCGTAACGTTTGCAAACGTTTGGCATAAATTGCTAAAGAGGTGAAATGCTTGGATTTGTTTCGTAACGTTTGTAAACGTTTGGCTTAAATTGCCAAAAAAGTAAAACATTTGGATTTATTTCATAACCTTTGTAAACGTTCTTAAATAGCTAAAAAGGTGAAACGTTTGGATTTTTTTGTAAGGTTTGTTAATGTTTGGCTTAAATAGCTAAAAAGGTGAAACATTTGGATTTGTTTTGTAACGTTTGTAAACGTTTGGCATAAATTGCTAAAAAGGTGAAACACTTGGATTTGTTTTGTAACGTTTGTAAACAATTTGCTTAAATTGCTAAAAAGGTGAAACACATGGATTTGTTTCGCAACGTTTGGCTTAAATTGCTAAAAAGGTGAAACACTTAGTTTTGTTTCGTAACGTTTGGCTTAAATCGCTAAAAATGTGAAATGTTTGGATTCATTTCGTAATGTAAAAAATTTAAACATTTGGTTTTATTTCGTAACGTTTGGCTTAAATCGCTAAAAAGGTGAAACGTTTGGATTTGTTTCGTAATGTTTGTAATCGTTTGGATTAAATCGCTAAAAAGGTGAAACGTTTGGATTTGTTTTGTAACGTTTGTAAACGTTTGGCATAAATCTCTAAAAAGGTGAAACGTTTGGATTTGTTTCGTAACGTTTGTAAACGTTTGGCTGAAATCACGAAAAAGGTAAAACGTTTGTATTTGTTTCGTAACGTTCGTAAACGTTTGGTTTAAATCGCGAAAAAGGTGAAACATTTGGATTGGTTTCGTAACATTTGTAAACGTTTGGCTTAAATTGTTAAAAAGGGGAAACAGTTGGATTTGTTTCGTAACGTTTGTAAACGTTTGGCTTAGATTGGTAAAAAGGTGAAACGCTTGGATTTGTTTCGTAACGTTTATAAACGTTTGGCTTAAATTGCTAAAAAGGTGAAACGCTTGGTTTTATTTCATAATGTTTGTAAATGTTTGGCTAAAATCGCTAAAAATGTGAAACGTTTCGATTTGTTTCGTAACGTTTTAAACATTTGGTTTTGTTTCGTAACGTTTGTAAACATTTGGCTTAAATAGCTAAAAAGGTGAAACGTTTTGATTTGTTTCGTAACGTTTGTAAACGTTTTGCTTAAATCGCTAAAAAGGCGAAATGTTTGGATTTGTTTCGTAAAGTTTGTAAACGTTTGGCTTAAATTGCTAAAAATGGGAAACGTTTGGATTTGTTTTGTAACGTATGTAAACTTTTGGCTTAAATCGCTAATAAGGAGAAACGTTTGGATTTGTTTCATATCGTTTGTAAACATTTGGCTTAAATCGCTAAAAAGGTGAAACATATGGATTTGTTTCGTAACCTTTGTAAACGTTTGGCTTAAATCACTAAAAGGGGAAACGTATTGATTTGTTTCGTAACCTTTGTAAACGTTTGTCTTATTTTTCTAAAAAGGTGAAACACTTTGATTTAGTTCGTAACGTTTGTAAAGGTTTGGCATAAATGGCTTAAAAGGAGAAACGCTTGGATTTGTTTCGTAAAATTTGTAAACGTTTGGCTTAAATTCCTAAAAAGGTGAAACGTTTCGATTTGTTTTGTAGCGTTTATAAACGTTTGGCTTAAATCGCTAAAAAGGTGAAACGTTTGGATTTGTTTTGTACCGTTTGTAAACGTTTGGCATAAATCGCTAAAAAGGTGAAACGTTTTGATTTGTTTCGTAACGTTTGTAAACGTTTGTCTTAAATTGCTAAAATGGGGTAACATTTGGATTTGTTTCGTAACGTTTGTTAACGTTTGGCTTAAATCTCTAAAAATGTGAAACGCTTTGATTTGTTCCGTAACGTTTGTAAACGTTTGGCTTAAATTGCTAATAAGGTGAAACGTTTGGATTTGTTTCGTAATGTTTGTAATCGGTTGGCTTAAATCGCTAAAAAGGTGAAATGTTTAGTTTTGTTTCGTAACGTTTCTAAACGTTTGGCTTAAATCACTAAAAAAGTGAAACGCTTGGATTTCTTTCGTAACATTTTTAAGGGTTTGGCTTAAATTTCTAATAAGGTGAAACATTTGGTTTTGTTTTGTAACGTTTGTAAACGTTTGGCTTAAATCGCTAAAAATGTGAAAAGTTTGGTTTTGTTTCGAAATGTTTGTAAAACGTTTGGCTTAAATCGCAAAAAAGGTGAAACATTTGGATTTGTTTCGTAACCTTTCTAAACGTTTGGCTTAGATCGCTAAAA
Source organism: Mercurialis annua (assembly GCF_937616625.2). NCBI lineage: Eukaryota > Viridiplantae > Streptophyta > Magnoliopsida > Malpighiales > Euphorbiaceae > Mercurialis > Mercurialis annua. The sequence continues at coordinate 27,503,547 of NC_065576.1, forward strand.
ATGTGAAACGTTTGGTTTTGATCCGTAACGTTAGTAAACGTTTGGCTTAGATTGCTAAAAAGGTGAAACGCTTGGATTTGTTTTGTAACGTTTGTAAACGTTTGGCTTAAATCGCTAAAACGATGATACGTTTGGTTTTATTTCAGAACGTTTGTAAACGTTTTGCTTAAATTGCTATAAAGGTGAAACGCTTGGATTTGTTTCGTAACGTTTGTAAACGTTTGGCTTAAATCGCTAAAAAGGTGAAACATTTGGATTTGCTTCGTAACATTTTAAACGTTTGGATTTGTTTCGAGACGTTTGGATTTGTTTCGTAACATTTGTAAATGTTTGGCTGCAATCACTAAAACGGTGAAACGTTTGGATTTGTTTCGTAATGTTTGCAAACATTTGGCTTAAATTCCTAAAAAGGTGAAACGCTTGGATTTGTTTCGTAATGTTTGTAATCATTTGGCCTAAATTGCTAAAAAGGTGAAACATTTGGATTTGTTTCTTAACCTTTGTAATCTTTAATCGCTAAAAAGGTGAAACGTTTGGATTTTTTTCGTAACGTTTGTAGACGTTTGGCTTAAATAGCTAAAAAGGTAAAACGTAAGGATTTGTTTCGTAACCTTTATAAACGTTTGGCTTATATTGCTAAAAAAGTGAAACGCTTTGATTTAGTTCGTACCGTTTGTAAACGTTTGGCATAAATGGCTTAAAAGGAGAAACGCTTGGATTTGTTTCGTAACGTTTGCAAATGTTTGGCTTAAATTCCTACAAAGGTGAAACGTTTCGATTTGTTTCGTAGCGTTTATAAACGTTTGGCTTAAATCGCTAAAAAGGTGAAACGTTTGGATTTGTTTCGTACCGTTTGTAAACGTTTGGCTTAAATCGCTAAAATGGTGAAACGTTTGGATTTGTTTCGTAACGTTTGTAAACGTTTGTCTTAAATTGCTAAAATGGGGAAACATTTGGATTTGTTTCGTAACGTTGGTAAATGTTTGGCTTAAATCTCTAAAAATGTGAAACGCTTTGATTTGTTTCGTAACGTTTGTAAACGTTTGGCTTAAATCGCTAATAAGGTGAAACGTTTGGAATTATTTCGTAACATTTGTAATCGGTTGGCTTAAATCGCTAAAAAGGTGGAATGTTTAGTTTTGTTTCGTAACGTTTCTAAACGTTTGGCTTAAATCACTAAAAATGTGAAACGCTTGGATTTGTTTCGTAACATATTTAAGCGTTTGGCTTAAATCGCTAATAAGGTGAAACATTTGGTTTTGTTTTGCAACTTTTGTAAACATTTGGCTTAAATCGCTAAAAAGGTGAAACGTTTAGTTTTGTTTCGTAATGTTTGTAAACGTTTGGCTTAAATCGCAAAAAAAGGTGAAACGTTTGGATTTGTTTCGTAACGTTTCTAAACGTTTGGCTTAAATAGCTAAAAATGTGAAACGTTGTTTCGTAGCGTTTGTAAATGTTTGGCTTAAATAGCTAAAAATGTGAAAAGTTTGGTTTTGTTCCGTACCGTTAGTAAACGTTTGGCTTAAATTGTTAAAAAGGAGAAACACTTGGATTTGTTTCGTAACGTTTGCAAACGTTTGGCTTAAATCGCTAAAAAGGTGATACGTTTTGTTTTGTTTCGGAACGTTTGTAAACGTTTTGCTTAAATTGCTATAAAGGTGAAACTATTGGATTTGTTTCGTATCGTTTGTAAACGTTTGGCTTAAATCGCTAAAAAGGTGAAACATTTGGATTTGCTTCGTAACGTTTTAAACGTTTGGATCTGTTTAGAGATGTTTGGATTTGTTTCGTAACATTTGTAAATGTTTGGCTGCAATCACTAAAACGGTGAAACGTTTGGATTTGTTTCGTAACGTTTGCAAACATTTGGCTTAAATTCCTAAAAAGGTGAAACGCTTGGATTTGTTTCGTAATGTTTGTAAACATTTGGATTTGTTTCATAACCTTTGTAATCTTTAATCGCTAAAAAGGTGAAACGTTTGGATTTTTTTCGTAACGTTTCTAGACGTTTGGCTTAAATAGCTAAAAAGGTAAAACGTATGGATTTGTTTCGTAACATTTGTAAATGTTTGGCTTATATTGCTAAAAAGGTGAAACTCTTTGATTTAGTTCGTAACGTTTGTAAACGTTTGGCTTAAATGGCTTAAAAGGAGAAACGTTTGGATTTGTTTCGTAACGTTTGTAAACGTTTGGCTTAAATTCCTAAAAAGGTGAAACGTTTCGATTTGTTTCATAGCGTTTATAAACGTTTGGCTTAAATCGTTAAAAAGGTGAAACGTTTAGATTTGTTTCGTACTGTTTGTAAACGTTTGGCTTAAATCGCTAAAAAGGCGAAATATTTGGATTTGTTTCGTAACGTTTGTAAACGTTTGTCTTTAATTGCTAAAATGGGGAAATATTTGGATATGTTTCGTAACGTTTGTAAATGTTTGGCTTAAATATCTAAAAATGTGAAACACTTTGATTTTTTTCGTAACATTTGTAAACGTTTGGCTTACATCGCTAATAAGGGGAAACGTTTGGATTTGTTTCCTAACGTTTGTAATCGGTTGGTTTAAATCGCTAAAAATGTGAAATGTTTAGTTTTGTTTCGTAATGTTTGTATATGTTTAGCTTAAAACACTAAAAATGTGAAACGCTTGGATTTGTTTCGTAATATTATTAAGCGTTTGGCTTAAATCGCTAATAAGGTGAAACATTTGTTTTTGTTTTGTAACGTTTGTAAACGTTTGGCTTAAATCGCTAAAAAGGTGAAACGTTTGGTTTTGTTTCGTAATGTTTGTAAACGTTTGGCTTAAATCGCAAAAAAGGTGAAACGTTTGGATTTGTTTCGTAATGTTTCTAAACGTTTGACGTATATCGCTAAAAATGTGAAACGTTGTTTCGTAACGTTTGTAAACGTTTGGCTTAAATCGCTAAAAATGTGAAACGTTTGGTTTTGTTCCGTAACGTTAGTAAACGTTTGGCTTGAATTGCTAAAAAGGTGAAACGCTTGAATTTGTTTCGTAACGTTTGTAAACGTTTGGCTTAAATCGCTAAAAAGGTGATACGTTTGGTTTTATTTCGGAACATTTGTTAACGTTTTGCTTAAATTGCTATAAAGGTGAAACGCTTGGATTTGTTTCGTATCGTTTGCAAACGTTTGGCTTAAATCGCAAAAAAGGTGAAATATTTGGATTTGCTTTGTAACGTTTTAAACGTTTGGATTTGTTTCGAGACGTTTGGATTTGTTTCGAAACATTTGTAAATGTTAGGCTTCAATCACTAAAACGGTGAAACGTTTGGATTTTTTTCGTAACGTTTGCAAACATTTGGCTTAAATTCCTAAAAAGGTGAAACGCTTGGATTTGTTTCGTAATGTTTGTAAACGTTTGGCTTAAATTGCTAAAAAGGTGAAACATTTGGATCTGTTTCATAACCTTTGTAATCTTTAATCGCTAAAAAGTTGAAACGTTTGGATTTTTTCGTAACGTTTGTAGATGTTTGGCTGAAAAAGCTAAAAAGCTAAAACGTTTGGATTTGTTTGGTAACGTTTGTAAACGTTTGGTTTAAATTGCTAAAAAGGTGAAACGCTTGTATTTGTTTCGTAACGTTTGTAAACGTTTGGCTTAAATTGCTAAAAAGGTGAAATGGTTGGTTTTGTTTCGTAACGTTTCTAAACGTTTGGCTTAAATCGCTAAAAATGTGAAAAGTTTGGATTTGTTTTGCGATGTTTTAAACGTTTGGTTTTATTTCGTAATGTTTGTAAACGTTTGGCTTAAGTCGCTAAGAAGGTGAAACGTTTGGATTTGTTTCATCATGTTTGAAAACGTTTGGATTAAATCGATAAAAAGGTGAAACGTTTGGATTTGTTTGGTACCGTTTGTAAACGTTTGGCTTAAATCAGTAAAAAGGTGAAACATTTGGATTTTTTTCGTAACGTTTGTAAACGTTTGGCTTAAATCGCTAAAAAGGTTAAAGGTTTGGATTTGTTTCGTAACGTTTGTAAACGTTTGGCATAAATTGCTAAAAAGGTGAAACGCTTGGATTTGTTTCCTAACGTTTATAAAAGTTTGGCTTAAATTGCTAAAAAGGTGAAACGCTTGGATTTGTTTGTTAACCTTTGAAAACGTTTGGCTTAAATCTCTAAAAAGGTGAAACGTTTGGATTTGTTTCGTAATGTTTGTAATCGTTTGGATTAAATCGCTAAAGAGGTGAAACGTTTGGATTTGTTTTGTAACGTTTGTAAACGTTTGGCTTATATCCCTAAAAAGGGGAAACGTTTGGATTTGTTTCGTAATGTTTGTAAACGTTTTGCTTAAATCGCAAAAAAGGTGAAACGTTAGGATTTGTTTCGTAACGTTTATAAACGTATGGCTTAAGGGAAACGTTTGGATTTGTTTTGTAACGTTTGTAAACGTTTGGCTTAAATTGGTAAAAAGGTGAAACGTTTGGATTTGTTTCGTAACGTTTATAAACATTTGGCTTAAATTGCTAAAAAGGTGAAACGCTTGGTTTTATTTCGTAATGTTTGTAAATGTTCGGCTTAAATAGCTAAAAATGTAAAACATTTGGATTTGTTTCGTAACGTTTTAAACATTTGGTTTTGTTTCGTAATGTTTGTAAACATTTGGCTTAAATCTCTAAAAAGGTGAAACGTTTGGCTTAAATCTCTAAAAATGTGAAACGCTTTGATTTGTTTCGTAACGTTTGTAACGTTTGGTTTAAAACACCAATAAAGTGAAAAGTTTGGAATTATTTCATAACATTTGTAATCGGTTGGCTTAAATCGCTGAAAAGTTGGAATGTTTAGTTTTGTTTCGTAACGTTTCTTAACGTTTGGCTTAAATCACTAAAAATGTGAAACGCTTGGATTTGTTTCGTAACATTTTTAAGCGTTTGTCTTAAATCGCTAATAAGGTGAAACATTTGGTTTTGTTTTGCAACGTTTGTAAACGTTTGTCTTAAATCGCTAAAAAGGTGAAACATTTGGTTTTGTTTTGCAACGTTTGTAAACGTTTGGCTTAAATCGCTAAAAAGGTGAAACGTTTAGTTTTGTTTCGTAATGTTTGTAAACGTTTGGCTTAAATCGCAAAAAAGGGGAAACGTTTGGATTTGTTTCGTAACGTTTCTAAACGTTTGGCTTAAATAGCTAAAAATATGAAACGTTGTTTCGTAGCGTTTGTAAACGTTTGGCTTAAATAGCTAAAAATGTGAAACATTTGGTTTTGTTCCGTACCGATAGTAAACGTTTGGCTTAAATTGCTAAAAACGTGAAACGCTTGGATTTGTTTCGTAACGTTTGCAAACGTTTGGCTTAAATCGCTAAAAAGGTGATACGTTTTGTTTGTTTCGGAACCTTTGTAAACGTTTTTCTTAAATTGCTATAAAGGTGAAACGCTTGGATTTGTTTCGTATCGTTTGTAAACGTTTGGCTTAAATCGCTAAAAAGGTGAAACATTTGGATTTGCTTCGTAACGTTTTGAACGTTTGGATCTGTTTCGAGACGTTTGGATTTGTTTCGTAACATTTGTAAATGTTTGGCTGCAATCACTAAAACGGTGAAACGTTTGGATTTGTTTCGTAATGTTTGCAAACATTTGGCTTAAATTCCTAAAAAGGTGAAATGCTTGGATTTGTTTCGTAATGTTTGTAAACATTTGGATTTGTTTCATAACCTTTGTAATCATTAATCGCTAAAAAGGGGAAACGTTTGGATTTTTTTCGTAATGTTTGTAGACGTTTGGCTTAAATGGCTAAAAAGGTAAAACGTATGGATTTGTTTCGTAACCTTTGTAAACGTTTGGCATACATCGCTAAAAAGGTGAAACGGTTTGATTTGTTTCGTAACGTTTGTCTTAAATTGCTAAAATGGGGAAACCTTTGGATTTGTTTCGTAACGTTTGTTAACGCTTGGCTTAAATCTCTAAAAATGTGAAACACTTTTATTTGTTCCGTAACGTTTGTAAACGTTTGGCGTAAATCGCTAATAAGGGGAAACGTTTGGATATGTTTCGTAAAGTTTGTAATCGGTTGGCTTAAATCGCTAAAAAGGTGAAATGTTTAGTTTTGTTTCGTAACGTTTGTAAACATTTGGGTTAAATCACTTAAAATGTGAAACGCTTGGATTTCTTTCGTAACATTTTTAAGCGTTTGGCTTAAATTGCTAATAAGGTGAAACATTTGGTTTTGTTTTGTAACGTTTGGCTTAAATCGCTAAAAATGTGAAACGTTTGGTTTTGTTTCGAAATGTTTGTAAACGTTTGGCTTAAATCGAAAAAAAGGTGAAACGTTTGGATTTGTTTCGTAACCTTTCTAAACATTTGGCTTAAATCGCTAAAAATGTGAAACGTTTGGTTTTGATCCGTAACGTTAGTAAACGTTTTGCTTAAATTGCTAAAAAGGTGAAACGCTTGGATTTGTTTCGTAACGTTTGTAAACGTTTGGCTTAAATTGCTAAAATGGAGATACGTTTGGTTTTGTTTCGAAACGTTTGTAAACGTTTTGCTTAAAATGCTATAAAGGTGAAACGCTTGGATTTGTTTCGTATCGTTTGTAAACGTTTGGCTTAAATTGCTAAAAAGGTTAAACATTTGGATTTGTTTCGTAACGTTTAAAACTTTTGGATTTGTTTCGAGACGTTCGGATTTGTTTCGTAACATTTTTAAATGTTTGCCTGCAATCACTAAAACAGTGAAACGTTTGGATTTGTTTCGTAATGTTTACAAACATTTGGCTTAAATTCCTAAAAAGGTGAAACGCTTGGATTTGTTTCGTAATGTTTGTAATCATTTGGCCTAAATTGCTAAAAAGGTGAAACATTTGGATTTGTTTCATAACCTTTGTAATCTTTAATCGCTAAAAAGGTGAAACGTTTGGATTTTTTTCGTAACGTTTGTAGACGTTTGGCTTAAGTAGCTAAAAAGGTAAAACGTATGGATTTGTTTCGTAACCTTTATAAACGTTTTGCTCATATTGCTAAAAAGGTGAAACGCTTTGATTTAGTTCGTAACGTTTGTAAACGTTTGGCATAAATGGCTTAAAAGGAGAAAAGCTTGGATTTGTTTCGTAACGTTTGAAAACGTTTGGCTTAAATTCCTAAAAAGGGGAAACGTTTTGATTTGTTTCGTAGCGTTTATAAACGTTTGGCTTAAATCGCTAAAAAGGGGAAACGTTTAGTTTTATTTCGTAATGTTTGTAAACGTTTGGCTTAAATCGGAAAAAAGGTGAAACGTTTGGATTTGTTTCGTAACGTTTCTAAACGTTTGGCTTAAATAGCTAAAAATGGGAAACGTTGTTTCGTAGCGTTTGTAAACGTTTGGCTTAAATAGCTAAAAATGTGAAACGTTTGGTTTTGTTCCGTACCGTTAGTAAACGTTTGGTTTAAATTGCTAAAAAGGAGAAACGCATGAATTTGTTTCGTAACGTTTGCAAACGTTTGGCTTAAATTGCTCAAAAGGTGATACGTTTTGTTTTGTTTCGGAACGTTTGTAAACGTTTTGCTTAAATTGCTATAAAGGTGAAACGCTTGGATTTGTTTCGTATCGTTTGTAAACTTTTGGCTTAAATCGCTAAAAAGGAGAAACATTTGGATTTGCTTCGTAACGTTTTAAACGTTTGGATTTGTTTCGAGATGTTTGGATTTGTTTCGTAACATTTGTAAATGTTTGGCTGCAATCACTAAAACGGTGAAACGTTTGGATTTGTTCTGTAACGTTTCTAAACATTTGGCTTAAATTCCTAAAAAGGTGAAACGCTTGGAGTTGATTCGTAATGTTTGTAAACATTTGGATTTGTTTCATAACCTTTGTAATCTTTAATCGCTAAAAAGATGAAACGTTTGGATTTTTTTCGTAACATTTGTAGACGTTTGGCTTAAATAGCTAAAAAGGAAAAACGTATGGATTTGTTTCGTAACCTTTGTAAACGTTTGGCTTATATTGCTAAAAAGGTGAAACTCTTTTATTTAGTTCGTAACGTTTGTAAACGTTTGGCTTAAATGGCTTAAAAGGAGAAACGCTTTGATTTGTTTCGCAACGTTTGTAAACGCTTGGCTTAATTTCCTAAAAAGGTTAAACGTTTCGATTTGTTTCATAGCGTTTATAAACGTTTGGCTTAAATCGCTAAAAAGGGGAAACGTTTGGATTTGTTTCGTACCGTTTGTAAACGTTTGGCTTAAATCGCTAAAAAGGCGAAATGTTTGGATTTGTTTCGTAACGTTTGTAAACGTTTGTCTTTAATTGCTAAAATGGGGAAATATTTGGATTTGTTTCGTAACGTTTGTAAATGTTTGGCTTAAAACTCTAAAAATGTGAAACACTTTGATTTTTTTCGTAACATTTGTAAACGTTTGGCTTACATCGCTAATAAGGTAAAACGTTTGGATTTGTTTCGTAACGTTTGTAATCGGTTGGCTTAAATCGCTAAAAAGGTGAAATGTTTAGTTTTGTTTCGTAACGTTTGTATACGTTTGGCTTAAATCACTAAAAATGTGAAATGCTTAGATTTGTTTCGTAATATTTTTAAGCGTTTGTCTTAAATCGCTAAAAAGGTGAAACATTTGGTCTTTTTTTGTAACGTTTGTAAACGTTTGTCTTAAATCGCTAAAAAGGTGAAACATTTGGTTTTGTTTTGCAACGTTTGTAAACGTTTGGCTTAAATCGCTAAAAAGGTGAAACGTTTAGTTTTGTTTCGTAATGTTTGTAAACGTTTGGCTTAAATCGCAAAAAAGGGGAAACGTTTGGATTTGTTTCGTAACGTTTCTAAACGTTTGGCTTAAATAGCTAAAAATATGAAACGTTGTTTCGTAGCGTTTGTAAACGTTTGGCTTAAATAGCTAAAAATGTGAAACATTTGGTTTTGTTCCGTACCGTTAGTAAACGTTTGGCTTAAATTGCTAAAAACGTGAAACGCTTGGATTTGTTTCGTAACGTTTGCAAACATTTGGCTTAAATCGCTAAAAAGTTGATACGTTTTGTTTGTTTCGGAACCTTTGTAAACGTTTTTCTTAAATTGCTATAAAGGTGAAACGCTTGGATTTGTTTCGTATCGTTTGTAAACGTTTGGCTTAAATCGCTAAAAAGGTGAAACATTTGGATTTTCTTCGTAACGTTTTGAACGTTTGGATCTGTTTCGAGACGTTTGGATTTGTTTCGTAACATTTGTAAATGTTTGGCTGCAATCACTAAAACGGTGAAACGTTTGGATTTGTTTCGTAATGTTTGCAAACATTTGGCTTAAATTCCTAAAAAGGTGAAATGCTTGGATTTGTTTCGTAATGTTTGTAAACATTTGGATTTGTTTCATAACCTTTGTAATCATTAATCGCTAAAAAGGTGAAACGTTTGGATTTTTTTCGTAATGTTTGTAGACGTTTGGCTTAAATGGCTAAAAAGGTAAAACGTATGGATTTGTTTCGTAACCTTTGTAAACGTTTGGCATACATCGCTAAAAAGGTGAAACGGTTTGATTTGTTTCGTAACGTTTGTCTTAAATTGCTAAAATGGGGAAACCTTTGGATTTGTTTCGTAACGTTTGTTAACGCTTGGCTTAAATCTCTAAAAATGTGAAACACTTTTATTTGTTCCGTAACGTTTGTAAACGTTTGGCGTAAATCGCTAATAAGGGGAAACGTTTGGATATGTTTCGTAAAGTTTGTAATCGGTTGGCTTAAATCGCTAAAAAGGTGAAATGTTTAGTTTTGTTTCGTAACGTTTGTAAACATTTGGGTTAAATCACTTAAAATGTGAAACGCTTGGATTTCTTTCGTAACATTTTTAAGCGTTTGGCTTAAATTGCTAATAAGGTGAAACATTTGGTTTTGTTTTGTAACGTTTGGCTTAAATCGCTAAAAATGTGAAACGTTTGGTTTTGTTTCGAAATGTTTGTAAACGTTTGGCTTAAATCGAAAAAAAGGTGAAACGTTTGGATTTGTTTCGTAACCTTTCTAAACATTTGGCTTAAATCGCTAAAAATGTGAAACGTTTGGTTTTGATCCGTTACGTTAGTAAACGTTTTGCTTAAATTGCTAAAAAGGTGAAACGCTTGGATTTATTTCGTAACGTTTGTAAACGTTTGGCTTAAATCGCTAAAATGGTGATACGTTTGGTTTTGTTTCGAAACGTTTGTAAACGTTTTGCTTAAAATGCTATAAAGTGAAACGCTTGGATTTGTTTCGTATCGTTTGTAAACGTTTGGCTGAAATCGCTAAAAAGGTGAAACATTTGGATTTGTTTTGTAACGTTTAAAACTTTTGGATTTGTTTCGAGACGTTCGGATTTGTTTCGTAACATTTTTAAATGTTTGCCTGCAATCACTAAAACGGTGAAACGTTTGGATTTGTTTCGTAATGTTTACAAACATTTGGCTTAAATTCCTAAAAAGGTGAAACGCTTGGATTTGTTTCGTAATGTTTGTAATCATTTGGCCTAAATTGCTAAAAAGGTGAAACATTTGGATTTGTTTCATACCTTTGTAATCTTTAATCTCTAAAAAGGTGTAACGTTTGGATTTTTTTCGTAACGTTTGTAGACGTTTGGCTTAAGTAGCTAAAAAGGTAAACGTATGGATTTGTTTCGTAACCTTTATAAACGTTTTGCTCATATTGCTAAAAAGGTGAAACGCTTTGATTTAGTTCGTAACGTTTGTAAACGTTTGGCATAAATGGCTTAAAAGGAGAAAAGCTTGGATTTGTTTCGTAACGTTTGTAAACGTTTGGCTTAAATTCCTAAAAAGGGGAAACGTTTTGATTTGTTTCGTAGCGTTTATAAACGTTTGGCTTAAATCGCTAAAAAGGGGAAACGTTTAGTTTTGTTTCGTAATGTTTGTAAACGTTTGGCTTAAATCGCAAAAAAGGGGAAACGTTTGGATTTGTTTCGTAACGTTTCTAAACGTTTGGCTTAAATAGCTAAAAATGGGAAACGTTGTTTCGTAGCGTTTGTAAACGTTTGGCTTAAATAGCTAAAAATGTGAAACGTTTGGTTTTGTTCCGTACCGTTTGTAAACGTTTGGTTTAAATTGCTAAAAAGGTGAAACGCATGAATTTGTTTCGTAACGTTTGCAAACGTTTGGCTTAAATTGCTAAAAAGGTGATACGTTTTGTTTTGTTTCGGAACGTTTGTAAACGTTTTGCTTAAATTGCTATAAAGGTGAAACGCTTGGATTTGTTTCGTATCGTTTGTAAACGTTTGGCTTAAATCGCTAAAAAGGAGAAACATTTGGATTTGCTTCGTAACGTTTTAAACGTTTGGATTTGTTTCGAGATGTTTGGATTTGTTTCGTAACATTTGTAAATGTTTGGCTGCAATCACTAAAACGGTGAAACGTTTGGATTTGTTTCGTAACGTTTGCAAACATTTGGCTTAAATTCCTAAAAAGGTGAAACGCTTGGAGTTGTTTCGTAATGTTTGTAAACATTTGGATTTGTTTCATAACCTTTGTAATCTTTAATCGCTAAAAAGATGAAACATTTGGATTTTTTTCGTAACCTTTGTAAACGTTTGGCTTATATTGCTAAAAAGGTGAAACTCTTTTATTTAGTTCGTAACGTTTGTAAACGTTTGGCTTAAATGGCTTAAAAGGAGAAACGCTTTGATTTGTTTCGCAACGTTTGTAAACGCTTGGCTTAAATTCCTAAAAAGGTTAAACGTTTCGATTTGTTTCATAGCGTTTATAAACGTTTGGCTTAAATCGCTAAAAAGGTGAAACGTTTGGATTTGTTTCGTACCGTTTGTAAACGTTTGGCTTAAATCGCTAAAAAGGCGAAACGTTTGGATTTGTTTCGTAACGTTTGGTTTAAATTTCTAAAAAGGTGAAATGCTTGGATTTGTTTCGTTACGTTTGTAAACGCTTTGCTTAAATTGCTAAAAAGGTGAAACACTTGGATTTATTTCCTACCCTTTGAAAACGTTAAGCTTAAATTGCTAAAAATGTGAAACGTTTGGATTTGTTTCATAACGTTTTAAACGTTTGGTTTTGTTTTGTAACGTTTGTAAACATTTAGCTTAAATCGCTAAAAAGGTGAAACGTTTGGATTTGTTTCGTAACGTTTGTAAACGTTTTGCTTAAATCGCTAAAAAAATGAAACGTTTGGATTTGTTTCGTAACGTTTGTAAACGTTTGGCTTAAATCTCTAAAAAGTGAAACGTTTGGATTTGGTTTGTAAACGTTTGGCTTAAATAGCTAAAAAGATGAAACATTAGGATTTGTTTCCTAACCTTTGTAAACTTTTGGCTAAAATCGCTAAAAAGGGGAAACGTTTTGAATTTGTTTCGTAACCGTTGTAAACGTTTGGCTTAAATCCCTAAAAAGAGGAAAAGTTTGGATTTGTTTCGCAAAGTTTGTAAAATGTTTGGCTTAAATAGCTATAAAGGTGAAACACTTGGATTTGTTTCATAACGTTTGTAAATGTTTGGCTTAAATCGCTAAAAAGGTGAAACGTTTGGATTTTCTTCGTATAGTTTTAAACGTTTGGATTTGTTTCGAAACGTTTGGATTTGTTTCGTAACATTTGTAATCATTTGGCTTCAATCACTAAAACGGTGAAACGTTTGGATTTGTTTCGTAACGTTTGTAAACGTTTAGCTTAAATTGCTATAAATGTGAAACGCTTGGATTTGTTTCGAAACGTTTGTAAACATTTAGCTTAAATTGCTAAAGAAGTGAAATATTTGGATTTGTTTCATAACCATTGTAAATGTTTAGCTTAAATCGCTAAAAAGGTGAAACGTTTGAATTTGTTTCGTAACGTTTGTAAACGTTTGGCTTAAATAGCTAAAAAAGTTAAAAGTTTGGATTTGTTTCGTAACGTTTGTAAACGCTTGGCTTAAATTTCTATAAAGGTGAAACGCTTTAATTTGTTTCGTAACGTTTGTAAACGTTAGGCTTAAATTGCTAAAAAGGTGAAACGCTTGGATTTGTTACGTAATGTTTGTAAACGTTTGGGTTAAATTTTTAAAAAGGTGAAAAGCTTGGTTTTGTTTTGTAATGTTTGTAAACGTTTGGTTTATTTTTCTAAAAATGTGAAACTTTTGGATTTTTTTCGTAACGTTTTAAACGTTTGGTTTTGTTTCATAACGTTTGTAAACGTTTGGCTTAAATCGCTAAAAAGGTGAAACGTTTGGATTTGTTTCGTAATGTTTGTAAACGTTTAGCTTAAATTACTAAAAAGGTGAAACGTTTGGATTTGTTCATACGTTTGTAAACGTTTGGCTTAAATCACTAAAAAGGTAAAACGTTTGTATTTGTTTCGTAACGTTTGTAAAAGTTTGGCTTAAATTGCTAAAAAGGTGAAACGCTTAGATTTGTTTCGTAACGTTTCTAAACGTTTGGCTTAAATTGCTAAAAAGGTGAAACGCTTGGATTTGTTTCATAGCGTTTGTAAACGTTTTTCTTAAATTGCTAAAAAGGTGAAACGCTTGGTTTTGTTTCGTAATTTTTGTAAACGTTCGACATAAATCGCTAAAAATGTGAAATGTTTGGATTTGTTTCGTAACGTTTTAAAGGTTTGGTTTTGTCTCGTAACGTTTGTAAACGTTTGGCTAAAATCTTTAAAAAGGTGAAACGTTTGGATTTGTTTCTTAATGTTTGTAAACGTTTGGCTTATATCGCTAAAAAGATGAAACGTTTGGATTTGTTTCATAACGTTTGTAAACGTTTTCCTTAAATCTCTAAAAAGGGAAACGTTTGGATTTGGTTTGTAAACTTTTCGATTTGGTTTGTAAACGTTTTGCTTAAATCGCTAAAAAGGTGAAACATTTGGATTTGTTTCCTAATCTTTGTAAACTTTTGGTTTAAAACGCTAGAAAGGGGAAACCTTTGGATTTGTTTCCTAATCGCTATAAACGTTTCGCTTAAATCATTAAAAAGGGGAAACGTTTGGATTAGTTTCGCAACGTTTGTAAACGTTTGGCTTAAATCGATATAAAGGTGAAACGCTTGGATTTGTTTCGTAACGTTTGTAAACGTTTGGCTTAAATAGCTAAAAAGGTGAAATGTTTGGATTTGCTTCGTATAGTTTTAAACGTTTGGATTTGTTTCGAAACGTTTAGATTTGTTTCGTAACATTTGTAAACATTTGGCTTCAATCACTAAAACAGTGAAACGTTTGGATTTGTTTCGTAACGTTTGTAAACGCTTGGCTTAAATTGCTATAAATGTGAAACGCTTGGATTTGTTTCGTAACGTTTGTAAACATTTGGCTTAAATTGCTAAAGAAGTGAAATATTTGGATTTGTTTCATAACCTTTGTAAATGTTTAGGTTAAATTGCTAAAAAGGTGAAACTTTTGGATTTGTTTCGTATCGTTTGTAAACGTTTTGGCTTTTTAATAGCAAAAAAGGTGAAACGTTTGGATTTGTTTCGTAACGTTAGTAAATATTTGGCTTAAATTGCTAAAAAGGTGAAACTCTTTAATTTGTTTCGTAACGTTTTTAAACGTTCGGCTTAAATTACTAAAAAGGTGAAACGCTTGGATTTGTTACGTAATGTTTGTAAACGTTTGGCTTAAATTTTTAAAAAGGTGAAAAGCATGGTTTTGTTTCGTAACGTTTGTAAACGTTTGGTTTATTTCGCTAAAAATGGGAAACGTTTGGATTAGTTTCGTAACGTTTTAAACATTTGGTTTCGTTTCATGATGTTTGTAAACGTTTGGCTTAAATCGCTAAAAAGGTGAAACGTTTGGATTTGTTTCGTAATGTTTGTAAACGTTTAGCTTATGTTACTAAAAAGGTGAAACGTTAGGATTTGTTTTGTAAGGTTTGTAAACTTTTTCCTTAAATCACTAAAAAGGTGAAACGTTTGGATTTATTTCGTAACGTTTGTAAACATTTCGCTTAAATCGCTAAAAAGGTGAAACTTTTGGATTTGTTGCGTAAAGTTTGTAAACATTTGGCTTAAATCGCTAAAAAGGTAAAAATGTTTTGTAACGTTTGGTTTAAATTTCTAAAAAGATAAAACGCTTGGATTTGTTTCGTGACGTTTGTAAACGCTTTGCTTAAATTGCTAAAAAGGTGAATACCTTGGATTTGTTTCCTACCCTTTGAAAACGTTAAGCTTAAATCGCTAAAAATGTGAAACGTTTGGATTTGTTTTATAACGTTTTAAACGTTTGGTTTTGTTTCGTAGCGTTTGTAAACATTTGGCTTAAATCGCTAAAAAGGAGAAACGTTTGGATTTGTTTCGTAACGTTTGTAAACGTTTGGCTTAAATTGCTAAAAATGGGAAAAGTTCGGATTTGTTTCGCAACGTTCGTAAATGTTTGGCTTAAATCGCTATAAAGGTGAAACACTTGGATTTGTTTCATAACGTTTGTAAATGTTTGGCTTAAATTGCTAAAAAGGTGAAACGTTTGGATTTGCTTTGTATAGTTTTAATCGTTTGGATTTGTTTCGAAACGTTTAGATTTGTTTCGTAACATTTCTAAACATTTGGCTTCAATCACTAAAACGGTGAAACATTTGGATTTGTTTCGTAACGTTTGTAAACGTTTAGCTTAAATTGCTATAAATGTGAAACGTTTGGATTTGTTTTGAAATGTTTGTAAACGTTTGGCTTAAACTGCTAAAGAAGTGAAATATTTGGATTTGTTTCATAATTTTTGTAAATGTTTAGCTTAAATCGCTAAAAAGGTGAAACGTTTGGATTTGTTTCGTAACGTTTGTAAACGTTTGGCTTAAATAGCTAAAAAAGTTAAACGTTTGGATTTGTTTCGTAACGTTTGTAAACGTTTGGCTTAAATTTCTAAAAAGGTGAAACGCTTGAATTTGTTTCGTAACGTTTGTAAACGTTAGGTTTAAATTGCTATAAAGGTGAAACGCTTGGATTTGTTACGTAATATTTGTAAACGTTTGGGTTAAATTTTTAAAAAGATGAAAAGTTTGGTTTTGTTTTGTAATGTTTGTAAACGTTTGGTTTATTTCGCTAAAAATGTGAAACGTTTGGATTTGTTTCGTAACTTTTTAAACGTTTGGTTTTGTTTCGTAACGTTTGTAAACGTTTGGCTTAAATCGCTAAAAAGGTGAAACGTTTGGATTTATTACGTAATGTTTGTAACGTTTAGCTTAAATTACTAAAAAGGTGAAACGTTTGGATTTGTTCATACGTTTGTAAACGTTTGGCTTAAATCACTAAAAAGGTAAATAGTTTGGATTTGTTTCGTAACGTTTGCAAACGTTTGGCTTAAATTGCTAAAAAGGTGAAACGCTTAGATTTGTTTCATAACGTTTCTAAACGTTTGGCTTAAATTGCTAAAAAAGTGAAACTCTTGGATTTGTTTCGTAACGTTTGTAAACGTTTTTCTTAAATTGCTAAAAAGGTGAAACGCATTGGTTTTGTTTCGTAATTTTTGTAAAGATTGGGCATAAATCGCTAAAAATGTGAAACGTTTGGATTTCTTTCGTAACGTTTTAAACGTTTGGTTTTGTTTCGTAACGTTTGTAAACGTTTGGCTTAAATCGTTAAAAAGGGAAACGTTTGGATTTGTTTCTAAATGTTTGTAAACGTTTGGCTTATATCGCTAAAAAGATGAAACGTTTGGATTTGTTTCGTAACATTTGTAAACGTTTTGCTTAAATCTCTAAAAAGGGAAACATTTGGATTTGGTTTGTAAACGTTTGGCTTAAATCGCTAAAAAGGTGAAACATTAGGATTTGTTTCCTAACCTTTGTAAACTTTTGGTTTAAAACGCTAAAAAGGGGAAACCTTTGGATTTGTTTCCTAACTGCTGTAAACGTTTGGCTTAAATCATTAAAAAGGGGAAACGTTTGGATTTGTGTCGCAACGTTTGTAAATGTTTGGCTTAAATCGATATAAAGGTGAAACGCTTGGATTTGTTTCGTAACGTTTGTAAACGTTTGGCTTAAATCGCTAAAAAGGTGAAACATTTAGATTTGCTTCGTATAGTTTTAAACGTTTGGATTTGTTTCGAAACGTTTAGATTTGTTTCGTAACATTTGTAAACATTTGGCTTCAATCACTAAAATAGTGAAACGTTTGGATTTGTTCTGTAACGTTTGTAAACGTTTGGCTTAAATTGCTATAAATGTGAAACGCTTGGATTTGTTTCGTAACGTTTGTAAACATTTGGCTTAAATTGCCAAAGAAGTGAAACATTTCGATTTGTTTCATAACCTTTGTAAATGTTTAGCTTAAATTGCTAAAAAGGTGAAAAGTTTGGATTTGTTTCGTAAAGTTTGTAAACGTTTGGCTTTAATAGCGAAAAAAGGTGAAACGCTTGGATTTGTTTCGTAACGTTTGTAAACGTTTGGCTTAAATTGCTAAAAAGGTGTAACGCTTGGATTTGTTTTGTAACATTTTTAAACGTTCGGCTTAAGTTACTAAAAAGGTGAAACGCTTTGATTTGTTACGTAAGGTTTGTAAACGTTTGGCTTAAATTTTTAAAAAGGTGAAAATCATGGTTTTGTTTCGTAACGTTTGTAAACGTTTGGTTTATTTTGCTAAAAATGGGAAACGTTTGGATTTGTTTCGTAACGTTTTAAACTTTTGGTTTTGTTTTGTGACGTTTGTAAACGTTTGGCTTAAATAGCTAAAAAGGGGAAACGTTTGGATTTGTTTCGTAATGTTTGTAAACGTTTATCTTATGTTACTAAAAAGGTGAAACGTTTAGATTTGTTTCGTGAGGTTTGTAAACATTTGGCTTAAATCACTAAAAAGGGGAAACGTTTGGATTTATTTTGTAACGTTTGTAAACATTTCGCTTAAATCGCTAAAAAGGTGAAACTTTTGGATTTGTTGCGTAAAGTTTGTAAACATTTGGCTTAAATCACTAAAAAGGTGAAAATGTTTTGTAACGTTTGCAAACGTTTGGTTTAAATTTCTAAAAAGGTGAAACGGTTGGATTTATTTCGTGACATTTGTAAACGCTTTGCTTAAATTGCTAAAATGGTGAAACACTTGGATTTGTTTCCTACCCTTTGAAAACGTTAAGCTTAAATCGATAAAAATGTGAAACGTTTGGATTTGTTTCATAACGTTTTAAACGTTTGGTTTTGTTTCATAACGTTTGTAAACGTTTGGCTTAAATCGCTAAAAAGGTGAAGTGTTTGGATTTGTTTCGTAACGTTTGTAAACGTTTGGCTTGAATCGCTAAAAAGATGAAACATTTGGATTTGTTTCGTGACATTTGTAAACGTTTCGCTTAAATCTCTAAAAAGGGAAACGTTTGGATTTGGTTTGTAAACGTTTGGCTTAAATCGCTAAAAAGGTGAAACATTAGGATTTGTTTCCTAACCTTTGTAAACGTTTGGCTTAAATCGCTAAAAAGGTGAAAATGTTTTGTAACATTTGTAAACGTTTGGTTTAAATTTCTAAAAAGGTGAAACGCTTGGATTTGTTTCGTAACGTTTGTAAACGCTTGGCTTAAATTGCTAAATAGGTGAAACGCTTGGATTTATTTCCTAACCTTTGAAAACGTTGAGCTTAAATCACTAAAAAGGTGAAACGTTTGGATTTGTTTCGTAACGTTTGTAAACATTTGGTTTAAATCGCTAAAAAGGTGAAACGCTTGGATTTGTTTCATTACGTTTGTAAACATTTGGCTTAAATTGCTAAAAAGGTGAAAAGCTTGGTTTTGTTTCGTAACATTTGTAAACGTTTGGTTTAAATTGCTAAAAATATGAAACGTTTGGATTTGTTTCGTAAAGTTTGTAAACGTCTGAATTTAATTGCTAAAAAGGTGAAACGTTTGGATTTGTTTCGTAACGTTTGTAAACGTTTGGGTTAAATCGCTAAAAAGGTGAAACGTTTGGATTTGTTTTGTAATGTTTGTAAACGTTTGGGTTCAATCGCTAAAAAGGTGAAACATTTGGATTTGTTTCGTAACGTTTGTAAACATTTGGCTTAAATTGCTAAAACGGTGAAACGCTTGGATTTGTTTCGTAATGTTTGTAAACATTTGACTGAAATTGCTAAAAAGGTGAAACATTTGGATTTGTTTCATAACTTTTGTAAACATTTGGCTTAAATCGCAAAAAAGGTGAAACGATTGGATTTTTTTCGTAACGTTTGTAAATGTTTGGCTTAAGCTAAAAAGGTTAAACGTTTGTAAACGTTTGGCTTAAAATGCTAAAAAGATGAACGCTTGGATTTGTTTCGTAACGTTTGTAAACGTTTGGCTTAAATTGTTAAAAAGGTTAAACGCTTGGATTTATTTCGTAATGTTTGTAAATGTTTGGCTTAAATTGCTAAAATGGTGAAACTCTTGGTTTTGTTTCGTAACGTTTTTAAACGTTTGGTTTAAATCGTTAAAAACGTGAAACGTTTGGATTTGTTTCATAACGTTTTAAACGTTTGTTTTTTTTCGTAAGGTTTGCAAATGTTTGGCTTAAATCGCTAAAAAGGCGAAACGTTTGGATTTGTTTCTTAATGTTTGTTAACATTTGGCTAAAATTGCTAAAATGGTAAAACGTTTGGATTTGTCTTGTGATGTTGGTAAACGTTTGGCTTAAATCGCTAAAAAGGTGAAACATTTGGTTTGTTTCGTCACGTTTGTAATGCTTAAATCCCTAAAAAGGTGAAACGTTTGGATTTGTTTCGTAACGTTTGTAAACGTTTGGCTTAAATCGCTAAAAAGGTGAAATGTTTGGATATGTTTCGTAACGTTTGTAAACGTTTGGCTTAAATCGCTAAAAAGGTTGGATTTCTATCGTAACGTTTGTAAACGTTTGGCTTAAATTGCTAAAAATGTGAAACGCTTGGATTAGTTTTGTAATGTTTGTAAAAGTTTGGCTTAAATCACTAAAAAGGTAAAACAGTTGGATTTGTTTCCTAACCTTTAAAAACGTTTGGCATAAATCGCTAAAAAAGTAAAACGTTTGGATTTGTTTCGTAAAGTTTGTAAACTTTTGGCTTAAATCGCCTAAAAAGTGAAACTTTTGGATTAAATTGCTAAAAAGGTTAAACGCTTGGATTTGTTTCGTAACATTTGTAAACGTTTGGCTTCAATTGCTAAAAAGGTGAAACACTTGGATTTGTTTTGTAACGTTTGTAAACGTTGGGCTTAAATTACTAAAAAGGTGAAACCCTTGGATTTGTTTTGTAATGTTTGTAAACGTTCGGCTTAAATCGCTAAAAAAAGTGAAGCGCTTGGATTTGTTTCGTAACGTTTGTTAATGTTTGCCTTAAATTGCTAAAAAGGTGAAACACTTGGATTTGTTTCGTAATGTTTCTAACGTTCGGCTTAAATCGCTTAAAATGTGAAACGTTTGGGTTTGTTTCGTAATATTTTAAACGTTTGGTTTTGATTCGTAACGTTTGTAAACATTTGACTTAAATCGCTAAAAAGGCCAAACGTTTGGATTTGTTTCGTAACGTTTGTAAACGTTTGGCTTAAATCACTAAAAAGGTGAATCGTTTGGATTTGTTTCGTAACGTTTGTAAACGTTTGGCATAAATCTCTAAAAAGGGGAAACGTTTGGATTTGTTTCGTAACGTTTGTAACCGTTTTCCTTAAATCGCAAATAAGGCGAAACGTTTGGATTTGTTTCATATCGTTTGTTAATGTTTGGCTTAAATCGCTAATAAGGTGTTACGTATGGATTTCTTTCGTAACCTTTGTAAACATTTGGCTTAAATTGCTAAAAAGGTGAAACGCTTTGATTTAGTTCGTAACATTTGTAAATGTTTGGCTTAAATTGCTAAAAAGGAGAAATTCTTGGATTTGTTTCGTTTGTAAACGTTCGGCTTAAATTGCTAAAAAGGTGAAGCGCTTGGATTTGTTTCGTAGCGTTTATAAATGTTTGGCTTAAATCGCTAAAAAGGTGAAACGTTTTGATTTGTTTCGGACCGTATGTAAACGCTTGGCTTAAATCCCCAAAAAGGTGAAACGTTTGGATTTGTTTCGCAACGTTTATAAACATTTGGCTTAAATTGCTAAAAAGGTGAAACACTTGGATTTTTTCATAACGTTTGTAAACGTTTTTCTTAAATTGCTAAAAAGGTGAAACGATTGGATTTGTTTCGTTACGTTTGTAAACGTTTTGCTTAAATTGCTAAAAAGGTGAAACACTTGGTTTTGTTTCGTAACGTTTGTAAACGTTTGGCTTAAATTCCTAAAAATGTGAAACGTTGGAATTTTTTTCGTAACGTTTGTAAACGTTTTGTTTCAATTGCTAAAACGGTGAATAGTTTGGATTTATTTCCTAACGATTCTAAACATTTGGCTTAAATTGCGAAAAATGTTAAATGTTTGGATTTGTTTCGTAATGTTTGTAAACATTTGGCTTAAATCGCTAAAAAGGTGAAACGCTTGGATTTGTTTCCTAAGCTTTGAAAAAGTTTGGCTTCAATTGCTAAAAAGGTGAAACGTTTGGATTTGTTTCGTAACGTTTGTAAACATTTGGCTTAAATTGCAAAAAATGTTAAACGCTTGGATTTGTTTCGTAACGTTTGTAAACTTTTGGCTTAAATCACTAAAAAGGTGAAACGCTTGGATTTGTTTCCTAAGCTTTGAAAATGTTTGGCTTAAATCGCTAAAAAGGTGAAACGTTTGATTTGCTTCGTAACATTTGTAAACATTTCGCTTAAATCGCTACAAAGGGGAAATGTTTGGATTTGTTTCCTAACGTTTGTAAACGTTTGGCTTAAATTTCTAAAAAGGTGAAACGCTTGGATTTGTTTCCTAACGTTTATAAACGTTTGGCTTAAATTGCTAAAAAGGTGAAACGCATGGATTTGTTTCATAACCTTTTAAAACGTTTGGCTTTAATCGCTAAAAAGGTGAAATGTTTGGATTTCTTTTGTAACGTTTGTAAACGCTTTGCTTAAATTGCTAAAAAGTTGAAAAGCGTGGATTTGTTTCGCAACGTTTCTAAACGTTTGGCTTAAATTGCTAAAAAGGTAAAACACTTGGATTTGTTTCGTAACGTTTGTAAACATTTTTCTTTAATTGCTAAAAAGGTGAAACAATTGGTTTTGTTTCATAATGTTTATAAACGTTCGGCTTAAATCGCTAAAAATGTGAAACGTTTGGATTTGTTTTGTTACATTTTAAACGTTTGGTTTTGTTTCGTAACGTTTGTAAACGTTTGGCTTAAATCGCTAAAAAGGGGGAAAGTTTGGATTTGTTTCCTAACCTCTGTAAACGTTTGGCTTAAATCGCTAAAAAGGGGAAACATTTGGATTTGTTTCGTAACGTTTGTAAACGTTTGGCTTAAATCGCTATAAAGGTGAAACACTTGGATTTGCTTCGTAACGTTTGTTAACGTTTGGCTTTGTTTCGTAACTTTGTAAATGCTTGGCTTAAATCGCTAAAAAGGTGAAACGTTTGGATTTGCTTCGTAAAGTTATAAACGTTTGGATTTGTTTCAAAACGTTTGGATTTGTTTCGTAACATTTTGTAATACCCCAAAATAATTAATTAGCTAATTGGACCACATGTCCAGTTTTGAGTCGCGGAAGTGGCGATATTGGAAAGTTTTCCGATAAATAAGTTTCAAGTAGGTCGGTTTTGAGAAATTTACTATGAAAAAAATTAAGGTTATATTTCAATTCTAAAGTTAGAGTTGGAATTAATAGGAAAAATGTCAAGAAAAGTCTAAAATGAAGTACAGGGACCAAAGTGGTAATTTAGCCACTTTGTGTCGAAAATAGAAATATTGGAATTTGACGGGAAAGTACTAATATCGAGATTTGTATTATTTATCGGATATAAATAATACGTATAAGTCGTAATAAAAGAGTTTATTGATTTAGCTATGGACTAAATCGTAGGAAAGAAAAGTTTGAAAGATAAATTGTAACAAGGAAAGAAAGAAAGGACCAAAACGGACTTTTAGCCATCTAATATAAGGATTATCATTTGAATGAAGGAAGGCATCAGAGAGTGAGGATCCAGAAGCTTCATTTTATATCGATCAACTTCGTTTCTTTACGGTTTCTTCGTTCGACGTCCGATTCAAGCGATTTTCGCATCGATCTCTTCGTAATCGAAAGCTCTACTCGTTCTAAGCTTCATATCAAGGTAAATTTCAAGAAATTTGGTTGAAAATTTAGATATAGCGGGCTGTTTTGATTGGGATTGAGTTTAGGTTAAAATTTTGACGTTTTTGAGGTTATTATAGCGTTTCTGCAGAAACCGGGATATGGGTATTGAGCGTGGGTATGTTTAGCACGTCGGGATTGTGGCGAAACCCCGGAAAATCTGATTTCCGGGGCTGTGCACGTGGTACACGACCGTGTACCACGGGTGCACGAACGTGTACTGATGTACACGAACGTGCACCTAGCGAGGTACACGATCGTGTACTGAAGTACACGAACGTGTACTTCTCATGGTACACGAACGTGTACAGTAAGTACACGAACGTGTACCCCTAAGGTGCACGAACGTGTACTCAGTTGCACGATCGTGCACCCACCAAAACGCACGCCCATGCACCCCAACTCGCCCCCACGCGTATACAACTGTAATTGACCTAGGCATTCGACGTTTTGAGTAATTTGACTCTAAAGGACGGATTTCGGACCTGGAGGATCATTAATCTCGAGATTAGCTCGACGTTTTAAATGAAATATAATAATGGAAAACGTCAAGGACGTTAAGCGATTCTCAATTATGAGAAATAGTGTTCACTAAGTCGTCTATACGACTAGAGATATCGAATACGTAAACAAGTATAAAATGAAACTAAATCATAAAACTTAAAAGTATTATACGTATAAGAATGCGAGAATCACGTCTAACTATTAACGATTTATCTCACGTGTCAGCGAGTAGTGGAGTCAGTAGAGGCGGACTAGCGAGAGCATACTATCAGATCGATCATATCATTTCTTGGATTGCGGTCACTGTGAGTTGTACTTTTACTTTCATGTATTAAAACTATTTGACATATATATATATATATACTGTTTACACGCATCGCATTATATATAATTGATTGAAATGTTATATGCTTTATTAATTTCTATATATGAGAACTAGTATGCGATCCGAAGAAACTAGCTACCTATTGGGTGTCAATAGGCTGTGTGATCACCAGTATCGAGTCAGTCTAGTATGTTTGCATTGAGAAATGACTTGACACAGCTGGGAGCTGTTGATGAATATGAAACTTACAATTGGGTATATGATTTCGATACGCAGAGTGAACTCGGCTACGGTGTAGCCTGGAAGTCCCCGTATCGAGTGGCTGGGCCACCAGCGAGTTGGACTCGCAATTGATTCTTACGATTGAGTTGAATGATATATGATTATTTGAGAGATGTGTCGCATGCTAGGATATTAGTTTCGGACGGATCAAATACATGGTTATATGTTTTATATTAACATTTTCTTGAGATGCGATGCTATGTTTTTATATTAATACTGTTAGTAAATGTCAACTCACTCAGTATTTCCCCAAATACTGACCCCTCACCTTTGATGTCTTTCAGGTGCTTAGCTTGTGGACTTAGCTAGAGACCAATTTTGAAGTCCAGAAGTCAGCTGTATATGTTAGTTTCTGACTTCTGTGAGTGCTGCAGTAGTGGTCCTGTGTCAACAGAATAGTAGCCTAGTCAGCAGTTTATTTTGATTGTATATATCAACTGCTGTATTTGTCTATATGCTTTTTAATAGGCTATGTACGTTGTATGTGATCCACGGCCCCAGATGCCAGTGGGATGTTTGAAACACTAACTGATGAATATAGTACCGCGAGGCCAGTTCGTACAGGGTACGGTAACTAGAGCCCGCGAGGTTTTGAAACAGTTAGTGTACATATTCGGTTATATGTTATATATATGTATATATTTGCTTCCGTTGTTTGTTGTTATTTGTTCATATTATAATTGCGAAAAATAAATTGTGATTTTAGGCTTGCTACGGGTTCCGGAGCTACCACTCCCGTTCCCTAGCGCCGGTTGCGGCTCAATAGTTTTGGGTCGTGACAATGTTGGTATCAGAGCAGTTTGGTCCAGTTACCACTGCAAATTTGTTTCAATGTTTGTTTGAGAGCAGTTTGGTCTAGTTACCACTGCTAAATTGTCTGATTGTTTGTTTGACTGGAAATATTTGTCAGTAAGTATACCTAGGAACTACTGCAGCAAGAGTCAGACCGTGGTTGTCTGTAATTGTGTTATGTGTGCATTAGTAGTATGTGGCATTACGCGTGCGAACCAGGACTATTAAGTTAGTAAGTGAATAGTATCTGTTTATACGGACGACGAACACAACTGAGTAATTATTGCTTATACTAAGAAATAGAAAGTGGTTATATGGTTGCAAATTATGAATGATTGAGATGGTAAAGTATTTATTACTTGCGCTGAGGTTATTAAGTGGATATTTGTTGCGAATTGCGTGCGACTGGATTAAATGCTAATTGTTTACAGCATTTATAAGCTGATTTTGGAACTGCGTGTGAAATGGGCTCAGATGGTCGCTTACGTTCGAAATTGTTTCTTTTCAGCATGTCTGGGCAAAACGGAGCTCAGTCGCATGCTGATGAAGAACGGGAGGAAGCGCCTCCTATATTTCAAAACGGGTTTCATAATGAAGTGGGCGAACCATCTGGGGTCCATCAGAATGGATTCCACGCAGAAACTAGAGCATCGCCAGAGATATATCAAAATGGTTTTATGTCTGTGTCGGAGATAGGTAGTTCGTCCAGAAACAGAGTTAGAGAACATTCGCCGGAGATTGAATACAGCGAAGAAGAGGAAGAGGAACCGGAGGAAGATCCGGAAGAGGATCTTGAAGAAGATCCTGAGGAAGACCCTGAGGAGGATCCTGAAGAGGATCCAGAAGCAGAATTAGAAGAAGAAGCAGAAGAGGAAAATCCTCAGGAAGAAGAGTTTGAAGAAGAAGAAGAGTTAGATGAATTAGATGTCGAGGAATACAGAGGTGACTATTTCTGGTCAAGTGTGCGGAGATACCGCAATTTGAGGGAAGATGCGGACATAGCTAACGGTCAGGCGCAGATAGCCCTAAATCAGGTTAGAAGGCAGATGCGTTCTTTTTCTAGAGGGATGTTAACTGTAGGAGCGTATTCTACTGACTTTCTGCGGATGGCAGAGGGAGTTCCTAATCTGAACGAAGACAATAGGACCATTAATCGTAGATATGTCAGGGGTTTAGGACCTCAGTTTGATGAGCTGTATGAGCATGTGGAAGAACATTTCAGCACGCTTACTACAATGGCCCGTAGGATTGAAACAGAGCATGAATGGTCGGGTGATCCGATACGACCCTATTACTTTAGACGTGAGTATCACCCAGATTACGTCAGTACGTCCCCTAGAACTACAACCAACCCCTATTTCGTGCAAAGAGGTGGACGAAACTCAGGTAGAACAGTTAGGGGCCGTCATACAGGCATAGTTATTAGGGAACCTAATGTTCCGCGTCAGGCACCCCCAGGTATTAGCAATTTATATGCTTTGAGTAATTGTGTTTATGTGTTTGCATTATTGTGTTTATATATTTGCTGCATTGCATAGTGGAATGTCAGTAATAGGTTTTGCCTTTAGGATAATACCTCGGAAAGCGAGAACCTATAGAAAGCGTTGTAGTTAAACACGCGCCTAATAAAAGAACATATAAGCATAACACACAAAAACAATAATACAATAAACATCACAACACATAATTATCGCAAACGTAATTCCTATATTACGTTTTAGTAATTGAAGAAATAAATGGATTGTTTACAAGAAGTCGATGTGAAACATCGGCACTTGCGTTTGTATCTGACATAGAAGAGAATGTTGCAGAAGTAGATATGACGATTACAGTAATAGAGAATTTTGAATTTAATTGAGTTATCGGAGATATGGAGAAAGAAGTGATGTGACAGACGAACAGTCTGTAAATGACAGAAAATGACAGCAGTACAAAAATTTAAAATATACTCAATAAGTATAAAGAAAGCCGTTAACAGTCGCAGAGCGTATAATCTGGAGTAAGACTTACGATTTTATGAAGATTTTAACAGTTTTTATGATTTTTCAAGGTACAATTGTGCTCAGGCATCGCATACGACATTGCATAATCACGATAGAAATGCATAAGAAAATGATTTTCGAAATGTAGATCATGCATCATATCTTTACAATGATAAAGAAAAATGCGATTTTGAGCAACTCTTTGGTGATGAGAGGTGTCATCACTCTGAGCTACAATTGTACTAATGATTTCAAACGATTTATGAAAAATGATTTAAAAGAGCTGGCCAGCCAAAGGATATTTTAAAATCTTTTGTTAGTAAGTGAACTCAGATGTGAAACTCTGCGACGAATAATAAAATGTTCTTAGTAAATAAGAATAAAATTTAAAAAGCAAATCCCAATAATAGAATAAAGCCTTGTTAACGATAATTGCAATAATGTTAAGGGAGCTACAGTGAAATGTGAACGAGGAGTTATTGCTGGAGAGCGAACGCAGTCAAGATGCAATGCGCTGGCAATATTTAAGGATATAGTAAATATCCTTATGATAAAATAAAGGATGAAATGATGGAGAGTCATGTTAGACGAAAGAAACGTAACAAATACGCAAGGATGAATAGTATAAGGATTATTCCTATAGTGAAATAAGTAACGTAGCGAACGAGAAATATACTAGAGAAAGAGATTAAAAGTATGAAGGGCAAAAGAGATGGTAATACGAATGATGAATATCAAGTGATATTTAAAGGAGATATAACGTTATCAATATCAGTGTTTAAGGATACAGAAATAGAAAGAGAAAGGATACGAAATGACGAAACATACGATTTTACAAGATATGAAAGTTTAAATTAGATAGATCAAGAGAGATAGTAGTACTATATGACTGATATTAAGTAAAGTAACTAATATCAGTATCAAGAATTATAAGTTACGTTAACAGAAAGGAGAAAGACACACGTATAGACGTACGTGTCAGTAATTATAAGAATGGTGGATGATATGAAGAAAAATGTAAAGGTAAAATGCAAATACCTCAAAATTTAGTAAGGTGATTAGAGAAGTGAAAGTTCTAGAAATACGTCGAAAGGATTGTCAGAATAGAGCAGCAGCAATAGAACTGCTATAAACGAAGGAAAGATGTAACGAATATAACAAGTAAAAGACAAGACAAGAGTTGATACTAATACAAAGAGACCAAGATATTTGAAGACAATTAAAATCAAGGTATAAGTGCTAAGGAAGCATAAAATGTATAAGACGACGGTGAGTTGGAATTATTCCTTGACTTTGGGAATTGTAAAGTAAATGGAGTACAAATACTAGAATCAATCGTAAAACCCTTCAAAGAAGACAAGAGATAGAATAAGAAAGAAGTTAGATGAAGGTTAGCCAACGAGAAGGATTCTCGAAACAGATAGACTTAAAAGAAACAGGTGAAATTCTTATGGGGTTATTATAAATATGAAATCATGAAGTAAAGAAGAGACAGTTCTGATTGATAAATCAATAAGAGTAACCAAAGAGAAGGTGAAAGGGATAAGAGAGTGAGGATACGAATAGTATCAGTCAACGAAGACGATCGTATAAGCTACACGGTTAAAGTCAACACAAAGAGAAGTACTTTTAGCAATGGGGAATGTACGAAGGATCACGATCAATAGAACAACATAAAATTCACAATAGCTTAAGCAAAGCAAGGAAAAGTTAAAGGAAGCAAAGGAAGTATCAATCTCAACTACGTTGAGAAATAATAAATATGATAGACAAGATACAAGTTGAGAAAAGATTGATTGGTAAAGAACGAAGTGTTGGATACTAGTAGAAAGAGGTAAATACATCATTAAGGATATAGCCGGCACGTTGTCACTATTAACGTGTAAGAGAGACAAGTAGCGACCCGAGGACGACTGAGAATGAAACAGTAGACTTGAAGAATACCGAGTGAGGGTTAATCGACGCTAATAAGGACAAAAGAAAAGTCATAACCAGTTGTACAAGACGTCAGGATTACGATATCGGCGATACGCCTCGAGCCACACTATTTTAGAAAGATGACCAATAAGACAAAGGTAACAGAAAGAAGATTTTCAGTTATGCTACAACAGGAGATTACTATGAGCAAGATAGATAATCGATTAATGATGAGTACGAAGTCACAGCTATACGTGGAGAGCTAAGAGCTGAGTAAGAGAAAGAACACGACTGACGTATAGTAGTGAATAACAAGGAAGGTATAAGAATAATTGTAAGGTCCCAATAAGTTTTATGAAAATTCGAGGACGAATTTTTATAAGGGGGGAAGAATGTAATACCCCAAAATAATTAATTAGCTAATTGGACCACATGTCCAGTTTTGAGTCGCGGAAGTGGCGATATTGGAAAGTTTTCCGATAAATAAGTTTCAAGTAGGTCGGTTTTGAGAAATTTACTATGAAAAAAATTAAGGTTATATTTCAATTCTAAAGTTAGAGTTGGAATTAATAGGAAAAATGTCAAGAAAAGTCTAAAATGAAGTACAGGGACCAAAGTGGTAATTTAGTCACTTTGTGTCGAAAATAGAAATATTGGAATTTGACGGGAAAGTACTAATATCGAGATTTGTATTATTTATCGGATATAAATAATACGTATAAGTCGTAATAAAAGAGTTTATTGATTTAGCTATGGACTAAATCGTAGGAAAGAAAAGTTTGAAAGATAAATTGTAACAAGGAAAGAAAGAAAGGACCAAAACGGACTTTTAGCCATCTAATATAAGGATTATCATTTGAATGAAGGAAGGCATCAGAGAGTGAGGATCCAGAAGCTTCATTTTATATCGATCAACTTCGTTTCTTTACGGTTTCTTCGTTCGACGTCCGATTCAAGCGATTTTCGCATCGATCTCTTCGTAATCGAAAGCTCTACTCGTTCTAAGCTTCATATCAAGGTAAATTTCAAGAAATTTGGTTGAAAATTTAGATATAGCGGGCTGTTTTGATTGGGATTGAGTTTAGGTTAAAATTTTGACGTTTTTGAGGTTATTATAGCGTTTCTGCAGAAACCGGGATATGGGTATTGAGCGTGGGTATGTTTAGCACGTCGGGATTGTGGCGAAACCCCGGAAAATCTGATTTCCGGGGTTGTGCACGTGGTACACGACCGTGTACCACGGGTGCACGAACGTGTACTGATGTACACGAACGTGCACCTAGCGAGGTACACGATCGTGTACTGAAGTACACGAACGTGTACTTCTCATGGTACACGAACGTGTACAGTAAGTACACGAACGTGTACCCCTAAGGTGCACGAACGTGTACTCAGTTGCACGATCGTGCACCCACCAAAACGCACGCCCATGCACCCCAACTCGCCCCCACGCGTATACAACTGTAATTGACCTAGGCATTCGACGTTTTGAGTAATTTGACTCTAAAGGACGGATTTCGGACCTGGAGGATCATTAATCTCGAGATTAGCTCGACGTTTTAAATGAAATATAATAATGGAAAACGTCAAGGACGTTAAGCGATTCTCAATTATGAGAAATAGTGTTCACTAAGTCGTCTATACGACTAGAGATATCGAATACGTAAACAAGTATAAAATGAAACTAAATCATAAAACTTAAAAGTATTATACGTATAAGAATGCGAGAATCACGTCTAACTATTAACGATTTATCTTACGTGTCAGCGAGTAGTGGAGTCAGTAGAGGCGGACTAGCGAGAGCATACTATCAGATCGATCATATCATTTCTTGGATTGCGGTCACTGTGAGTTGTACTTTTACTTTCATGTATTAAAACTATTTGACATATATATATATATATACTGTTTACACGCATCGCATTATATATAATTGATTGAAATGTTATATGCTTTATTAATTTCTATATATGAGAACTAGTATGCGATCCGAAGAAACTAGCTACCTATTGGGTGTCAATAGGCTGTGTGATCACCAGTATCGAGTCAGTCTAGT
Organism: Mercurialis annua; assembly: GCF_937616625.2. Lineage (NCBI taxonomy): Eukaryota > Viridiplantae > Streptophyta > Magnoliopsida > Malpighiales > Euphorbiaceae > Mercurialis > Mercurialis annua. The sequence goes on from NC_065576.1 coordinate 27,534,379, forward strand.
ATGTTTGCATTGAGAAATGACTTGACACAGCTGGGAGCTGTTGATGAATATGAAACTTACGATTGGGTATATGATTTCGATACGCAGAGTGAACTCGGCTACGGTGTAGCCTGGAAGTCCCCGTATCGAGTGGCTGGGCCACCAGCGAGTTGGACTCGCAATTGATTCTTACGATTGAGTTGAATGATATATGATTATTTGAGAGATGTGTCGCATGCTAGGATATTAGTTTCGGACGGATCAAATACATGGTTATATGTTTTATATTAACATTTTCTTGAGATGCGATGCTATGTTTTTATATTAATACTGTTAGTAAATGTCAACTCACTCAGTATTTCCCCAAATACTGACCCCTCACCTTTGATGTCTTTCAGGTGCTTAGCTTGTGGACTTAGCTAGAGACCAATTTTGAAGTCCAGAAGTCAGCTGTATATGTTAGTTTCTGACTTCTGTGAGTGCTGCAGTAGTGGTCCTGTGTCAACAGAATAGTAGCCTAGTCAGCAGTTTATTTTGATTGTATATATCAACTGCTGTATTTGTCTATATGCTTTTTAATAGGCTATGTACGTTGTATGTGATCCACGGCCCCAGATGCCAGTGGGATGTTTGAAACACTAACTGATGAATATAGTACCGCGAGGCCAGTTCGTACAGGGTACGGTAACTAGAGCCCGCGAGGTTTTGAAACAGTTAGTGTACATATTCGGTTATATGTTATATATATGTATATATTTGCTTCCGTTGTTTGTTGTTATTTTTTCATATTATAATTGCGAAAAATAAATTGTGATTTTAGGCTTGCTACGGGTTCCGGAGCTACCACTCCCGTTCCCTAGCGCCGGTTGCGGCTCAATAGTTTTGGGTCGTGACACATTTGTAAATATTTGGCTTCAATCACTAAAACGGTGAAACATTTGGATTTGTTTCGTAACGTTTGTAAACGTTTGGCTTAAATTGCTAAAGAAGTGAAACATTTGGATTTGTTTCATAACCTTTGTAAATGTTTAGCTTAAATCGCTATAAAGGTGAAACGTTTGGATTTGTTTGATAACGTTTGTAAACGTTTGGCTTAAATAGCTAAAAAGGTTAAACGTTTAGATTTGTTTCGTAACGTTTGTAAACGTTTGGCTTAATTTGCTAAAAAGATGTAACGCTTGGATTTGTTACGAAATGTTTGTAAACATTTTGCTTAAATTGCTAAAAAGGTGAAACGCTTGGTTTTGTTTCGAAACATTTGTAGACCATTGGTTTATTTCGCTAAAACTGTGAAACGTTTGGATTTGTTTCGTAACGTTTTAAATGTATGGTTTTGGATTGTAACGTTTGTAAACGTTTGGCTTAAATCGTTAAAAAGGGGAAACGTTTGGATTTTCTTTTCGTAACTTTTGTAAACATTTGGCTTAAATCGCTAAATAAGTGAAACACATGGATTTGTTTCATAACGTTTGTAAACGTTTGGCTTAAATTGCTAAAAAGGTGAAACGCTTGGATTAGTTTCGCAACGTTTGTAAACGTTTGGCATAAATTGCAAAAAAGGTGAAACATTTGGATTTGTTTCCTAACCTTTGTAAACGTTTTTCTTAGATCGCTAAAAAGGGGAAACATTTGGATTTGTTTCCTAACCTTTGTAAACATTTGGCTTAAATCGCTAAAAAGGGGAAACGTTTGGAATTGTTTCATAACGTTTGTAAACGTTTGGCTTAAATTGTTATGAAGGTAAAACGCTTGGATTTGTTTCGTAACGTTTGTAAACGTTTGGCTTTGTTTCGTAACTTTGTAAACGTTTGGCTTAAATCGCTAAAAAGGTGAAACGTTTGGATTTGCTTCGTAAAGTTTTAAACGTTTGGATTTGGTTTGAAACGTTTGAATTTGTTTCGTAACATTTGTAAACATTTGGCTTCAATCACTAATACGGTGAAACATTTGGATTTGTTTCGTAACGTTTGTAAACGTTTGGCTTAAATTGCTATAAATGTGAAACGCTTGGATTTGTTTCGTAATGTTTGTAAACATTTGGCTTAAATTGCTAAAGAAGTGAAACATTCGGATTTGTTCAATAACCTTTGTAAATGTTTAGCTTAAATCGCTAAAAAGGTGAAACGTTTGGATTTGTTTCATAACGTTTGTAAACATTTGGCTTAAATAGCTAAAATGGTTAAACGTTTGGATTTGTTTCGTAACGTTTGTAAACGTTTGGCCTAAATTGCTAAAAAGGTGAAACGATTGGATTTGTTTCGTAACGTTTGTAAACGTTAGGCTTAAATTGCTAAAAAGGTGAAACGCTTGGATTTGTTACGTAATGTTTGTAAACATTTTGGTTAAATTGCAAAAAAGGTAAAACGCTTGATTTTATTTCGTAACGTTTGTAAATCTTTGGTTTATTTCGCTAAAACTGTGAAACATTTGGATTTGTTTCGTAACTTTTTAAACGTATGGTTTTATATCGTAACGTTTGTAAACGTTTGCCTTCAATCGCTAAAAACCTGAAACGTTTGGATTTGTTTTGTAAGGTTTTTAAACGTTTGGCTTAAATAACTAAAAAGATGAAACGTTTGGATTTATTTCGTAACGTTTGTAAACATTTCGCTTAAATCGCTAAAAAGGTGAAACTTTTGGATTTGTTTCGTCACGTTTGTAAACGTTTGGCTTAAATCGCTAAAAAGGTGAAACATTTGGATTTGTTTTGTAACGTTTGTAAACGTTTGTTTAAATTTCTAAAAAGGTGAAACACTTGGATTTGTTTCGTAACGTTTGTAAACGCTTGGCTTAAATTGCTATAAAGATGAAACGCTTGGATTTGTTTCCTAACCTTTGAAAACGTTAAGTTAAATGGCTCAACAGTTGAAACGTTTGGATTTGTTTCGTAACGTTTGTAAACGTTTGGCTTAAATCGCTAAAAAGGTGAAACGCTTGGATTTATTTGGTTTCGTTTGTAAAAGTTTTGCTTAAATTGCTAAAAAGGTGAAAAGCTTTGTTTGTTTCGTAACGTTTGTAAACGTTTGGTTTAAATTGCTAAAAATACGAAACGTTTGGATTTGTTTCTTAACGTTTGTGAACGTATGAATTCAATAGTTTAAAAGGTGAAACGTTTGGATTTGTTTCGTAACGTTTGTAAACATTTGGGTTAAATCGCTAAAAAGGTGAAACGTTTGGATTTGTTTCATAGCGTTTGTAAACGTTTGGGTTCAATCCCTAAAAAGGCGAATCGTTTGGATTTGTTTCGTAGCGTTTGTAAACGTTTGGCTTAAATCGTTAAAAATGTGAAACGTTTGGTTTTGTTCCGTAACGTTAGTAAACGTTTGGCTTAAATTGCTAAAAAGGTGAAACGTTTGGATTTGTTTCGTAACGTTTGTAAACGTTTGGCTTAAATCGCTAAAAAGGTGAAACGTTTTGTTTTGTTTCATGCGTTCGTAAACGTTTGGCTTGAATTGCTATAAAGGTGAAGCGCTTGGATTTGTTTCGTAAAGTTTGTAAACGTTTGGCTTTATTTCATAACTTTATAAACGTTTGACTTAAATCGCAAAAAAAAATGAAACGCTTGGATTTGCTTTGTAAAGTTTTAAACGTTTGGATTTGTTTCGAAATGTTTGGATTTGTTTTGTAGCATTTGTAAACATTTGGCTTTAATAACTAAAACAGTAAAACATTTGGATTTGTTTAGTAACGTTTGTAAACGTTTGGCTTAAATTGCTAAAACGGTGAAACACTTGGATTTGTTTCGAAACGTTCGTAAACATTTGGCTTAAATTGCTAAAAAGGTGAAACATTTGGATTTGTTTCATAACTTTTGTAAACGTTTGGCTTAAATCGCTAAGAAGGTGAAACAATTTGATTTTTTTCGTAACGTTTGTAAATGTTTGGCTTAAATAGCTAAAAAGATTAAACGTTTGGATTTGTTTCATAACGTTTGGCTTAAATTACTAAAAAGGTGAAACACTTGGATTTGTTTCGTATCGTTTGTAAATGTTTGGCTTAAATTGTTAAAAAGGTTAAACACTTGAATTTATTTTGTAAGGTTTGCAAACGTTTGGCTTAAATCGCTAAAAAGGTGAAACGTTTGGATTTGTTTCGTAATGTTAAAATTGCTAAAAAGGTAAAACGTTCGGATTTGTTTTGTGACGTTTGTAAACGTTTGGCTTAAATCGCTAAAAAGGTGAAACATTTGGATTTGTTTCGTAACGTTTGTAAACGTTTGGCTTAAATCGCTAAAAAGGTGAAATGTTTGGATTTGTTTCGTAACGTTTGTAAACGTTTGGCTTTAATCGCTAAAAAGGTTGGATTTCTTTCGTAACATTTGTAAAGCTTTGGCGTAAATTGCTAAAAATGTGTAACGCTTGGATTTGTTTCGTAATGTTTGTAAATGTTTGGCTTAAATCGCTAAAAAGGTGAAACATTTGGATTTGTTTCGTAAAATTTGTAAACATTTGGCTTAAATCGCTAAAATGGCGAAACGTTTGGATTCGTTTCGTAACGTTTGTAAACGTTTGGCTTAAATTGCAAAAAAGGTAAAACACTTGGATTTGTTTCGTAACATTCGTAAACGTTCGGCTTAAATTGCTAAAATGGTGAAACGCTTGGATTTGTTTCGTAACGTTTGTAAACATTGGGCTTAAATCGCTAAAAAGGTGAAACGCTTGGATTTGTTTCGTAACGTTTGTAAACATTTGCTTCAATTGCTAAAAAGGTGAAACGTTTGGATTTGTTTCGTAATGTTTGTAAACATTTGGCCTGAATTGCTAAAAATGTTAAACGCTTGGATTTGTTTCGAAAGGTTTGTAAACGTTTGGCATAAATCGCTAAAAAGGTGAAACCCCTTGGATTTGTTGCGTAACATTTGTAAACGTTTACCTTAAATTGCTAAAAAGGTGAAACGCTTAGATTTAGTTCGTAACATTTGTAAACATTTGGCTTAAGTTTCTAAAAAGGAGAAATGCTTGGATTTGTTTTGTAACGTTTGTAAATGTTTGGCTTAAATTGCTAAAAAGGTGAATCGCTTGGATTTTTTTCATAGCGTTTATAAACGTTTGGCTAAAATCGCTAAAAAAGTGAAAAAGTTTTGATTTCTTTCGTACTGTTTGTATACGTTTGGCTTAAATCGCTAAAAAGGTGAAACGTTTGGATTTATTTCGTAACGTTTGTAAACATTTGGCTTAAATTGCTAAAAGGTAAAACGCTTGAATTTGTTCGTAACGTTTGCAAACATTTGGCTTAAATTGCTAAAAAGGTGAAATGTTTGGTTTTATTTCGTAACGTTTGTAAACATTTCGCTTCAATCGCTAAAAAGGTGAAACTTTTGGATTTGTTTCGCAACGTTTGTAAACATTTGGCTTAAATCGCTAAAAAGGTAAAACATTGGGATTTGTTTTGAAACGTTTGTAAACGTTTGGTTTAATTTTCTAGAAAGATGAAATACTTGGATTTGTTTCGAAACGTTTGTAAACGCTTGGCTTAAATTGCTAAAAAGGTGAAACGCTTGGATTTGCTTCCTAACCTTTGAAAACGTTAAGCTTAAATCGCTAAAAAGGTGAAACATTTGGATTTGTTTCGTAATGTTTTTAAACATTTGGCTTAAATTGCTAAAAAGGTAAAACGCTTGGATTTGTTTCGTTACATTTGTAAACGTTTGGCTTAAATTGCTAAAAAGGTGAAAAGCTTGGTTTTGTTTCGTAATGTTTGTAAACATTTGGCTTAAATTTCTAAAAATGTGAAACGTTTGGATTTGTTTCGTAACGTTTGTAAATGTCTGAATTCAATTGCTAAAAAGGTGAAACGTTTGGATATGTTTCGTAACGTTTGTAAACGTTTGGGTTAAATTGCTAAAAAGGTGAAACGTTTGGATTTGTTTCATAACGTTTGTAAACGTTTCGGTTCAATCGCTAAAAAGGTGAAACGTTTGGATTTGTTTCGTAGCGTTTGTAAACGTTTGGCTTAAATCGCCAAAATGTGAAACATTTGGTTTTATTCCGTAACGTTAGTAAACGTTTGGCCTAAATAGCTAAAAAGGTGAAACAATTAGATTTGTTTCGTAACGTTTGTAAACGTATGGCTTAAATCGCTAAAAAGGTGAAACGCTTGGATTTGCTTTGTATAGTTTTAAACGTTTGGATTTGTTTCGAAATGTTTGGATTTGTTTCGTAACGTTTATAAACGTTTGGCTTAAATTGCTAAATAGGCGAAGCGCTTGGATTTGTTTCGTAGCGTTTATAAATGTTTGGCCTTAATCGCTAAAAAGGTGAAACGTTTTAATTTGTTTCGTACCGATTGTAAACGTTAGGCTTAAATTGCTAAAAAGGTGAAACGTTTGGATTTATTTCGCAACATTTGTAAACATTTGGCTTAAATTGCTAAAAAGGTGAAACGCTTGGATTTGTTCGTAACATTTGTAAACGTTTTGCTTAAATTGCTAAAAAGGTGAAACGATTGAATTTGTTTCGTTACGTTTGTAAATGTTTTGCTTAAATTGCTAAAAAAAATGAAATGCTTGGTTTTGTTTCGTAACGTTTGTAAACTTTTGGCTTAAATTGCTAAAAATGGGATACCTTTGGATTTGTTTCCTAACGTTTGTAAACGTTTTCCTTAAATTTCTAAAAAGGTGAAACGTTTGGATTTGTTTCGTAATGTTTGTAAACATTTGGCCTGAATTGCTAAAAATGTTAAACGCTTGGATTTGTTTCGAAAGGTTTGTAAACGTTTGGCTTAAATCGCTAAAAAGGTGAAACCCCTTGGATTTGTTTCGTAACATTTGTAAACGTTTACCTTAAATTGCTAAAAAGGTGAAACGCTTAGATTTAGTTCGTAACATTTGTAAACATTTGGCTTAAATTTCTAAAAAGGAGAAATGCTTGGATTTGTTTCGTAACGTTTGTAAATGTTTGGCTGAAATTGCTAAAAAGGTGAATCGCTTGGATTTTTTTCATAGCGTTTATAAACGTTTGGCTAAAATCGCTAAAAAAGTGAAAAAGTTTTGATTTCTTTCGTACTGTTTGTATACGTTTGGCTTAAATCGCTAAAAAGGTGAAACGTTTGGATTTATTTCGTAACGTTTGTAAACATTTGGCTTAAATTGCTAAAAAGGTAAAACGCTTGAATTTGTTCGTAACGTTTGCAAACATTTGGCTTATATTGCTAAAAAGGTGAAATGTTTGGTTTTATTTCGTAACGTTTGTAAACATTTCGCTTCAATCGCTAAAAAAGTGAAACTTTTGGATTTGTTTCGCAACGTTTGTAAACATTTGGCTTAAATCGCTAAAAAGGTAAAACATTGGGATTTGTTTTGAAACGTTTGTAAACGTTTGGTTTAAATTTCTAAAAAGATGAAACACTTGGATTTGTTTCGAAACGTTTGTAAACACTTGGCTTAAATTGCTAAAAAGGTGAAACGCTTGGATTTGCTTCCTAACCTTTGAAAACGTTAAGCTTAAATCGCTAAAAAGGTGAAACATTTGGATTTGTTTCGTAATGTTTTTAAACATTTGGCTTAAATTGCTAAAAAGGTAAAACGCTTGGATTTGTTTCGTTACATTTGTAAACGTTTGGCTTAAATTGCTAAAAAGGTGAAAAGCTTGGTTTTGTTTCGTAATGTTTGTAAACATTTGGCTTAAATTTCTAAAAATGTGAAACGTTTGGATTTGTTTCGTAACGTTTGTAAATGTCTGAATTCAATTGCTAAAAAGGTGAAACGTTTGGATATGTTTCGTAACGTTTGTAAACGTTTGGGTTAAATCGCTAAAAAGGTGAAACGTTTGGATTTGTTTCATAACGTTTGTAAACGTTTCGGTTCAATCGCTAAAAAGGTGAAACGTTTGGCTTAAATCGCTAAAAAGGTGAAACGTTTGGATTTATTTCGTAACGTTTGTAAACATTTGGCTTAAATTGCTAAAAAGGTAAAACGCTTGAATTTGTTCGTAACGTTTGCAAACATTTGGCTTAAATTGCTAAAAAGGTGAAATGTTTGGTTTTATTTCGTAACGTTTGTAAACATTCGCTTCAATCGCTAAAAAGGTGAAACATTTGGATTTGTTTCGTAACGTTTGTAAACATTTGGCTTAAATCGCTAAAAAGGTAAAACATTTGGATTTGTTTTGTAAAGTTTGTAAACGTTTGGTTTAAATTTCTAAAAAGGTGAAACACTTGGATTTGTTCCGAAACGTTTGTAAACGCTTGGCTTAAATTGCTAAAAAGGTGAAACACTTGGATTTGCTTCCTAACCTTTGAAAATGTTAAGCTTAAATCGCTAAAAAGGTGAAATATTTGGATTTGTTTCGTAATGTTTTTAAACATTTGGCTTAAATTGCTAAAAAGGTAAAACGCTTGGATTTGTTTCGTTACATTTGTAAACGTTTGGCTTAAATTGCTAAAAAGGTAAAAAGCTTGGTTTTGTTTCGTAATGTTTGTAAACATTTGGCTTAAATTGCTAAAAATGTGAAACGTTTGGATTTGTTTCGTAACGTTTGTAAATGTTTGAATTCAATTGCTAAAAAGGTGAAACGTTTGGATATGTTTCGTAACGTTTGTAAACGTTTGGGTTAAATCGCTAAAAAGGTGAAACGTTTGGATTTGTTTCATAACGTTTGTAACCGTTTCGGTTCAATCGCTAAAAAGGTGAAACGTTTGGATTTGTTTCGTAGCGTTTGTAAACGTTTGGCTTAAATCGCCAAAATGTGAAACATTTGGTTTTATTCCGTAACGTTAGTAAACGTTTGGCCTAAATAGCTAAAAAGGTGAAACAATTAGATTTGTTTCGTAACGTTTGTAAACGTATGGCTTAAATCGCTAAAAAGGTGAAACGCTTGGATTTGCTTTGTATAGTTTTAAACGTTTGGATTTGTTTCGAAATGTTTGGATTTGTTTCGTAACGTTTATAAACGTTTGGCTTAAATTGCTAAATAGGCGAAGCGCTTGGATTTGTTTCGTAGCGTTTATAAATGTTTGGCCTTAATCGCTAAAAAGGTGAAACGTTTTAATTTGTTTCGTACCGATTGTAAACGTTAGGCTTAAATTGCTAAAAAGGTGAAACGTTTGGATTTATTTCGCAACATTTGTAAACATTTGGCTTAAATTGCTAAAAAGGTGAAACGCTTGGATTTGTTCGTAACATTTGTAAACGTTTTGCTTAAATTGCTAAAAAGGTGAAACGATTGAATTTGTTTCGTTACGTTTGTAAATGTTTTGCTTAAATTGCTAAAAAAGTGAAATGCTTGGTTTTGTTTCGTAACGTTTGTAAACTTTTGGCTTAAATTGCTAAAAATGGGATACCTTTGGATTTGTTTCCTAACGTTTGTAAACGTTTTCCTTAAATTGCTAAAAAGGTGAAACGTTTGGATTTGTTTCGTAACGTTTGTAAACATTTGGCCTGAATTGCTAAAAATGTTAAACGCTTGGATTTGTTTCGAAAGGTTTGTAAACGTTTGGCTTAATCGCTAAAAAGGTGAAACCCCTTGGATTTGTTTCGTAACATTTGTAAACGTTTACCTTAAATTGCTAAAAAGGTGAAACGCTTAGATTTAGTTCGTAACATTTGTAAACATTTGGCTTAAATTGCTAAAAAGGAGAAATGCTTGGATTTTTTTCGTAACGTTTGTAAATGTTTGGCTTAAATTGCTAAAAAGGTGAATCGCTTGGATTGTTTTCATAGCATTTATAAACATTTGGCTAAAATCGCTAAAAAGGTGAAAAAGTTTTGATTTCTTTCGCAATGTTTGTATACGTTTGGCTTAAATCGCTAAAAAGGTGAAACGTTTGGATTTATTTCATAACGTTTGTAAACATTTGGCTTAAATTGCTAAAAAGGTAAAACGCTTGAATTTGTTCGTAACGTTTGCAAACATTTGGCTTAAATTGCTAAAAAGGTGAAATGTTTGGTTTTATTTCGTAACGTTTGTAAACATTCGCTTCAATCGCTAAAAAGGTGAAACATTTGGATTTGTTTCGTAACGTTTGTAAACATTTGGCTTAAATCGCTAAAAAGGTAAAACATTTGGATTTGTTTTGTAACGTTTGTAAACGTTTGGTTTAAATTTCTAAAAAGGTGAAACACTTGGATTTGTTCCGAAACGTTTGTAAACGCTTGGCTTAAATTGCTAAAAAGGTGAAACGCTTGGATTTGCTTCCTAACCTTTGAAAACGTTAAGCTTAAATCGCTAAAAAGGTGAAACATTTGGATTTGTTTCGTAATGTTTTTAAACATTTGGCTTAAATTGCTAAAAAGGTAAAACGCTTGGATTTGTTTCGTTACATTTGTAAACGTTTGGCTTAAATTGCTAAAAAAGTGAAAAGCTTGGTTTTGTTTCGTAATGTTTGTAAACGTTTGGCTTAAATTAATAAAAATGTAAAACGTTTGGATTTGTTTCGTAACGTTTGTAAACGTCTGAATTCAATTGCTAAAAAGGTGAAACGTTTGGATATGTTTCGTAACGTTTGTAAACGTTTGGGTTAAATCGCTAAAAAGGTGAAACGTTTGGATTTTTTTCGTAACGTTTGTAAACGTTTCGGTTCAATCGCTAAAAAGGTGAAACGTTTGGATTTGTTTCGTAGCGTTTGTAAACGTTTGGCTTAAATCGCCAAAATGTGAAACATTTGGTTTTGTTCCGTAACGTTAGTAAATGTTTGGCCTAAATAGCTAAAAAGGTGAAACAATTGGATTTGTTTCGTAACGTTTGTAAACGTATGGCTTAAATCGCTAAAAAGGTGAAACGCTTGGATTTGCTTCGTATAGTTTTAAACGTTTGGATTTGTTTCGAAATGTTTGGAATTGTTTCGTAACGTTTGTAAACTTTTGGCTTAAATTGCTAAATAGGTGAAGCGCTTGGATTTGTTTCCTAGCGTTTATGTTTGGCCTTAATCGCAAAAAAGGTGAAACCTTTTAATTTGTTTCGTACCGTTTGTAAACGTTAAGCTTAAATTGCTAAAAAGGTGAAACATTTGGATTTGTTTCATAACGTTTGTAAACATTTGGCTTAAATCGCTAAAAAGGTGAAACAATTGAATTTTTTTCGTAACGTTTGTAAATGTTTGGCTTAAATAGCTAAAAAGGTTAAATGTTTGGATTTGTTTTATTACTTTGTAAACGTTTGGCTTAAACTGCTAAAAAGGTGAAACGCTAGGATTTGTTTTGTAACGTTTGTAAACGTTTGACTTAAATTGTTAAAAAGGTTAAACGCTTGGATTTATTTTTTAATGTTTGTAAATGTTTGGCTTAACTTGCTAAAAAGTTGAAACGCTTGGTTTTGTTTCGTAATGTTTGTAAACGTTTGGTTTAAATCGCTAAAAATGTGAAATGTTTGGATTTGTTTCGTAACGTTTTAAATATTTGGTTTTCTTTTGTAAGGATTGTAAACGTTTGGCTTATTTCGCTAAAAAGGAGAAACATTTGGATTTGTTTCATAATGTTTGCAAACGTTTGGCTTAAATTGCTAAAAAGGTAAAACATTTGGATTTGTTTTGTGACGTTTGTAAACGTTCGGCTTAAATCGCTAAAAAGGTGAAACGTTTGGATTTGTTTCGTAACATTATAAAATGTTTGGCTTAAATCGCTAAAAATGTTGGATTTTTTTCTTAACGTTTGTAAACGTTTGGCTTAAATCGCTAAAAATGTGAAATGCTTGTATTTGTTTCCTAACGTTTGGATTTGTTTCGTAACATTTGTAAACGTTTGGCCTAAATTGCTAAAATGGTAAAACGCTTGGATTTGTTTCGTAACGTTTGTAAACGTTTAGCTTAAATTGCTAAAAAGGTGAAACACTTGGTTTTGTTTCGTAACCTTTGTAAACGTTTGGCTTAAATCGCTAAAAATAGGAAACGTTTGGATTTGTTTCGTAACGTTTTAAACGTTTGGTTTTATTTCTGAACGTTTGTCTTAAATCGCTAAAAAGGTGAAACGTTTGGATTTGTTTCGTAATGTTTGTAATCGTTTGGATTAAATCGCTAAAAAGGGGAAACGTTTGAATTTGTTTTGTAACGTTTGGCTTAAATCGCTAAAAAGGGGAAACGATTGGATTTGTTTCGTAACGTTTGTAAACGTTTGGCTTGTATCGCGAAAAAGGTGAAACGTTTGGATTTGTTTCGTAACATTAGTAAACATTTGGCTTAAATTGTTAAAAAGGTGAAACGCTTGGTTTTGTTTCGTAGCGTTTTTAAACGTTTGGTTTAAATCGCTAAAAATGTGAAACATTTGAATTTGTTTCGTAACGTTTTAAACATTTGGTTTTGTTTTGTAAGGTTTGCAAACGTTTGGCTTAAATCGCAAAAAAGGTAAAACGTTTGGATTTGTTTTGTAATGTTTGTAAACATTTGGCTTAAATTGCTAAAAAGGTAAAACATTTGGATTTGTTTTGTCACATTTGTAAACGTTTGGCTTAAATCGCTAGAAAGGTGAAACTATTGGTTTGTTTCGTCACGTTTATAAACTTTTGGCTTAAATCGCTAAAAAAAGTGAAACATTTGTATTTGTTTCGTTACGTTTGTAAACGATTGGCTTAAATCGCTAAAAAGGTGATATGTTTGGATTTGTTTCGTAACGTTTGTAAACGATTGGCTTAAATCGCTAAAAAGGTGATATGTTTGGATTTCTTTCGTAACGTTTGTAAACGTTTGGCTTAAATAGCTAAAAATGTGAAACGCTTGGATTTGTTTTGTAATGTTTGTAAACATTTGGCTTAAATAGCTAAAAAGGTGAAACGCTTGGATTTGTTTCCTAACCTTTGAAAACGTTTGGCTTAAATTGCTAAAAAAGTGAAACGTTTGGATTTGTTTCAAAAAGTTTGTAAACGTTTGGCTTAAATCGCTAAAAAGGGGAATCGTTTGGATTCGTTTCGTAACGTTTCTAAATGTTTGGCTTAAATTGCTAAAAAGGTGAAACGCTTGGATTTGTTTCGTAACATTTGTAAACGTTTGGCTTAAATTGCTAAAAAGGTGAAACGCTTGGATTTGTTTCGTAATGTTTGTAAACGTTGGGCTAAAATTGCTAAAAAGGTGAAACACTTAGAATTGTTTTGTAATGTTTGTAAACGTTCGGCTTAAATAGCTAAGAAGGTGAAACGCTTGGATTTGTTTCGTAACGTTTGTAAACGTTTGCCTTAAATTGCTACAAAGGTGAAACACTTGGTTTTGTTTTGTAATGTTTGTAAACGTTCGGCTTGAATTGCTAATAATGTGAAACGTTTGGATTTGTTTCGTAATATTTTAAACGTTTGGTTTTGATTCGTAACGTTTGTAAACATTTGGCTTAAATTGCTAAAAAGGTAAAACATTTGGATTTGTTTTGTGACATTTGTAAACGTTTGGCTTAAATCGCTAGAAAGGTGAAACTATTGGTTTGTTTCTTCACGTTTATAAACTTTTGGCTTAAATCGCTAAAAAAAGTGAAACATTTGTATTTGTTTCGTTACGTTTGTAAACGATTGGCTTAAATCGCTAAAAAGGTGATATGTTTGGATTTGTTTCGTAACGTTTGTAAACGATTGGCTTAAATCGCTAAAAAGGTGATATGTTTGGATTTCTTTCGTAACGTTTGTAAACGTTTGGCTTAAATAGCTAAAAATGTGAAACGCTTGGATTTGTTTTGTAATGTTTGTAAACATTTGGCTTAAATAGCTAAAAAGGTGAAACGCTTGGATTTGCTTCCTAACCTTTGAAAACGTTTGGCTTAAATTGCTAAAAAAGTGAAACGTTTGGATTTGTTTCAAAAAGTTTGTAAACGTTTGGCTTAAATCGCTAAAAAGGGGAATCGTTTGGATTCGTTTCGTAACGTTTCTAAATGTTTGGCTTAAATTGCTAAAAAGGTGAAACGCTTGGATTTGTTTCGTAACATTTGTAAACGTTTGGCTTAAATTGCTAAAAAGGTGAAACGCTTGGATTTGTTTCGTAACGTTTGTAAACGTTGGGCTTAAATTGCTAAAAAGGTGAAACAGTTAGAATTGTTTTGTAATGTTTGTAAACGTTCGGCTTATATAGCTAAGAAGGTGAAACGCTTGGATTTGTTTTGTAACGTTTGTAAACGTTTGCCTTAAATTGCTACAAAGGTGAAACACTTGGTTTTGTTTTGTAATGTTTGTAAACGTTCGGTTTGAATTGCTAATAATGTGAAACGTTTGGATTTGTTTCGTAATATTTTAAATGTTTGGTTTTGATTCGTAACGTTTGTAAACGTTTGGCTTAAATAGCTAAAAAGGCGAAATGTTTGGATTTGTTTCGTAACATTTGTAAACGTTTGGCTTAAATCGTTAATAAGGTGAATCGTTTGGATTTATTTCGTAATGTTTGTAAACGTTTGGCTTAAATCGCTAAAAAGGGGAAACGTTTGGATTTGTTTCGTAAGGTTTGTACACGTTTTGCTTAATTCGCAAATAAGGGGAAACGTTTGGATTTGTTTCATGTCGTTTGTAAATGTTTGGCTTAAATCGCTAAAAAGGTGAAACGTATGGATTTGTTTCGTAACCTTTGTAAACATTTGGTTCAAATTGTTAAAAAGGTGAAACGCTTGGATTTAGTTCGTAACATTTGTAAACATTTAGCTTAAATTGATAAAAAGGAGAAATTATTAGATTTGTTTCGTAACGTTTGTAAACGTTTGGCTTAAATCTCCAAAAAGGTGAAGAGCTTGGATTTGTTTCGTAGTATTGATAAATGTTTGGCTTAAATCACTAAAAAGGTGAAGCGTTGTGATTTGTTTCGTACCGTTTAGCTTAAATCGCTAAAAAGGTTAAATGTTTGGATTTGTTTCGCAACATTTGGCTTAAATTGCTAAAAAGGTGAAACGCTTGGATTTGTTCGTAACGTTTGTAAACGTTTGGCTTAAATTGCTAAAAAGGTGAAACGATTTGATTTGTTTCGCTACGTTTGTAAACGTTTTGCTTAAATTGCTAAAAAGGTGAAATGCTTGGTTTTGTTTCGTAACGTTTGTAAACGTTTGGCTTAAATTGCTAAAAAAGGGAAATGTTTGGATTTGTTCCGTAACGTTTGTAAATGTTTTGCTTCTACTGCTAAAAAGGTGAAACGTTTGGATTTGTTTCGTAACGTTTGTAAACATTTGGCTTAAATTGCTAAAAATATTAAACGCTTAGATTTGTTTCGTAAGCTTTGTAAATGTTTGGCTTAAATCGCTAAAATAGTGAAACGCTTGGATTTGATTCCTTAGCTTTGAAAACGTTTGGCTTCTATTTCTAAAAAGGTGAAACGTTTGGATTTGTTTCGTAACGTTTGTAAACATTTGGCTTAAATTTTTAAAAATGTTAAACGCTAAGATTTGTTTCGTAACGTTTGTAAACGTTTGGCTTAAATCGCTAAAAAGGTGAAACGCTTGGATTTGTTTCCGAAGCTTTGAAAACGTTTGGCTTAAATCGTTGAAAAGGTGAAACGTTTAGATTTGTTTCGTAACGTTTGTAAACATTTGTCTTAAATTGCTAAAAAGGTGAAACGCTTGGATTTGTTTCCAAACGTTTATAAACGTTTGGCTAAAATTGCTAAAAAGGTGAAACGCTTGGATTTATTTCATAAACTTTGAAAACGTTTTGCTTTCATCGCTAAAAAGGTGAAACGTGTGGATTTGTTTCATACGTTTGTAAACGTTTGGCTTAAATCGCTAAAAAGATGAAACGTTTGGATTTGTTTCGTAAAGTTTGTAAATGTTTGGCTTAAATTGCTAAAAAGGTGAAACGCTTGGATTTGTTTCGTAACGTTTCTAAACGTTTGGCTTAAATTTCTAAAAAGGTGAAACGCTTCCATTTGTTTCGTAACGTTTGGAAACGTTTTTCTTAAATTGCTAAAAAGGTGAAACGCTTGGATTTGTTTCGTAACATTTGTAAACGTTTGGCTTAAATTGCTAAAAAGGGGAAACGCTTGGATTTGTTTCGTAACGTTTGTAAACGTTGGGCTTAAATTGCTAAAAAGGTGAAACACTTAGAATTGTTTTGTAATGTTTGTAAACGTTCGGCTTAAATAGCTAAGAAGGTGAAACGCTTGGATTTGTTTCGTAACGTTTGTAAACGTTTGCCTTAAATTGCTACAAAGGTGAAACACTTGGTTTTGTTTTGTAATGTTTGTAAACGTTCGGCTTGAATTGCTAATAATGTGAAACGTTTGGATTTGTTTCGTAATATTTTAAACGTTTGGTTTTGATTCGTAACGTTTGTAAACGTTTGGCTTAAATAGCTAAAAAGGCGAAACGTTTGGATTTGTTTCGTAACGTTTGTAAACGTTTGGCTTATATCGTTAATAAGGTGAATCGTTTGGATTTATTTCGTAATGTTTGTAAACGTTTGGCCTAAATCGATAAAAAGGGGAAGCGTTTGGATTTATTTCGTAAGGTTTGTAAATGTTTTGCTTAATTCGCAAATAAGGCGAAACGTTTGGATTTGTCTCATATCGTTTGTAAATGTTTGGCTGAAATCGCTAAAAAGGTGAAACGTATGGATTTGTTTTGTAACCTTTGTAAACGTTTGGTTTAAATTGTTAAAAAGGTGAAACGCTTGGATTTAGTTCGTAACATTTGTAAACGTTTAGCTTAAATTTCTAAAAAGGAGAAATTATTAGATTTGTTTCGTAACATTTGTAAACTTTTGGCTTAAATTGCTAAAAAGGTGAAGCGCTTGGATTTGTTTCATAGTATGTATAAATGTTTGGTTTAAATCGCTAAAAAGGTGAAGCGTTGTGATTTGTTTCGTACCGTTTAGCTTATATCGCTAAAAAGGTGAAATGTTTGGATTTGTTTCGCAACATTTGGCTTAAATTTCTAAAAAGGTGAAACGCTTGGATTTGTTTGTAACGTTTGTAAACGTTTGGCTTAAATTGCTAAAAAGGTGAAACGATTGGATTTGTTTCGCTACGTTTGTAAACATTTTGCTTAAATTGCTAAAAAGATGAAATGCTTGGTTTTGTTTCGTAACGTTTGTAAACGTTTGGCTTAAATTGCTAAAAAAGTGAAACGTTTGAATTTGTTCCGTAACGTTTGTAAACGTTTTGCTTCAACTGCTAAAAAGGTGAAACGTTTGGATTTCTTTCGTAACGTTTGTAAACATTTGGCTTATATTGCTAAAAATGTTAAACGCTTAGATTTGTTTCATAAGCTTTGTAAATGTTTGGCTTAAATCGCTAAAATAGTGAAACGCTTGGATTTGATTCCTTAGCTTTGAAAACGTTTGGCTTCTATTTCTAAAAAGGTGAAACGTTTGGATTTGTTTCGTGACGTTTGTAAACATTTGGCTTAAATTTTTAAAAATGTTAAACGCTTAGATTTGTTTCGTAACGTTTGTAAACGTTTGGCTTAAATCGCTAAAAAGGTGAAACGCTTGGATTTGTTTCCGAAGCTTTGAAAACGTTTGGCTTAAATCGTTAAAAAGGTTAAACGTTTAGATTTGTTTTGTAACGTTTGTAAACGTTTGTCTTAAATTGCTAAAAAGGTGAAACGCTTGGATTTGTTTCCTAACGTTTCTAAACGTTTGGCTAAAATTGCTAAAAAGGTGAAACGCTTGGATTTATTTCATAAACTTTGAAAACGTTTTGCTTTCATCGCTAAAAAGGTGAAACGTTTGGATTTGTTTCATACGTTTGTAAACGTTTGGCTTAAATCGCTAAAAATATGAAACGTTTGGATTTGTTTCGTAACGTTTGTAAACGTTTGGCTTAAATTGCTAAAAAGGTGAAACGCTTGGATTTGTTTCGTAACGTTTCTAAACGTTTGGCTTAAATTGCTAAAAAGGTGAAACGCTTCGATTTGTTTCGTAACGTTTGGAAACGTTTTTCTTAAAATGCTAAAAAGGTGAAACGCTTGGATTTGTTTCGTAACATTTGTAAACGTTTGGCTTAAATTGCTAAAAAGGTGAAACGCTTGGATTTGTTTCGTAACGTTTGTAAACATTGGGCTTAAATTGCTATAAAGGTGAAACACTTAGAATTGTTTTGTAATGTTTGTAAACGTTCGGGTTAAATAGCTAAGAAGGTGAAACGCTTGGATTTGTTTCCTAACGTTTGCAAACGTTTGCCTTAAATTGCTAAAAATGTGAAACGTTTGGAGTTGTTTTGTAATATTTTAAACGTTTGGTTTTGATTCGTAACGTTTGTAAACGTTTGGCTTAAATCGCTAAAAAGGCGAAACGTTTGGATTTGTTTCATAACGTTTGTAAACGTTTGGCTTATATCGTAAATAAGGTGAATCGTTTGGATTTATTTCGTAATGTTTAAAAACGTTTGGCCTAAATCGCGAAAAAGGGGAAACGTTTGGATTTATTTCGTAAGGTTTGTAAACGTTGGGCTTAAATTGCTAAAAAGGTGAAACACTTAGAATTGTTTTGTAAGGTTTGTAAACGTTTGGCTTAAATAGCTAAGAAGGTGAAACGCTTGGATTTGTTTCATAACGTTTGTAAACGTTTGCCTTAAATTGCTACAAAGGTGAAACACTTAGTTTTGTTTTGTAATGTTTGTAAACGTTTGGCTTGAATAGCTAAAAATGTGAAACGTTTGGATTTGTTTCATAATATTTTAAACGTTTGGTTTTGATTCGTAACGTTTGTAAACGTTTGGCTTAAATAGCTAAAAAGGCAAAACGTTTGGATTTGTTTCGTAACGTTTGTAAACGTTTGGCTTAAATCGTTAATAAGGTGAATCGTTTGGATTTATTTCGTGGATTTGTTTCGTAACATTTGTAAACGTTTGGCTTAAATTGCTAAAAAGGTGCAACGCTTGTATTTGTTTCGTAACGTTTGTAAACGTTGGGCTTAAATTGCTAAAAAGGTGAAACACTTGAATTTGTTTTGTAATGTTTGTAAACGTTCGGCTTAAATCGCTAAAAAGGTGAAACACTTGGATTTGTTTCGTAACGTTTGTAAACGTTTGCCTTAAATTGCTACAAAGGTGAAACACTTGGTTTTGTTTCGTAATGTTCGTAAACATTTGGATTAAATCACTAAAAATGTGAAATGTTTCGATTTGTTTCGTAATATTTTAAACGTTTAGTTTTGATTCATAACGTTTGTAAACGTTTGGCTTAAATCGCTAAAAAGGTGAATCGTTTGGATTGGTTTCGTAATGTTTGTAAACGTTTGGCTTAAATCGCTAAAAAGGGGAAACGTTTGGATTTGTTTCGTAACGTTTGTAAACGTTTTGCTTAAATCGCAAATAAGACGAAACGTTTGGATTTGTTTCACATCGTTTGTAAATGTTGGGCTTAAATCGCTAAAAAGGTGAAACGTATGGATTTGTTTTGTAACCTTTGTAAACGTTTGGCTTAAATTGCTAAAAAGGTTAAACGCTTTGATTTAGTTCGTACCATTTGTAAACGTTTGGCTTAAATTGCTAAAAAGGAGAAATTCTTGGATTTGTTTCGTAACGTTTGTAAACGTTTGGCTTAAATTGCTAAAAAGGTGAAGCACTTGGATTTGTTTCGTTGCGTTTATAAATGTTTGGCTTAAATCGCTAATAAGGTTAAACGTTTTGATTTGTTTCGTACAGTTTCTAAACGTTTGGCTTAAATCGCTAAAAAGGGGAAATGTTTTTATTTCTTTCGCAACGTTTGTAAACATTTGGCTTAAATTGTTAAAAAGGTGAAACGCTTGGATTTGTTCGTCATGTTTGTAAACGTTTGGCTTAAATTGCTAAAAAGGTGAAACGATTGGATTTGTTTCGTTACGTTTGTAAACGTTTTGCTTAAATTGCTTAAAAGGTGAAATGCTTGGTTTTGTTTCATAACGTTTGGAAACGTTTGGCTTAAATTGCTAAAAATATGAAACGTTTGGATTTGTTTCGTAACGTTTATAAAGGTTTCGCTTCAATTGCTAAAAAGGTGAAACGTTTGGATTTGTTTCGTAAAGTTTGGCTTAAATTGCTAAAAATGTTAAACGCTTGGTTTTGTTTCGTATCGTTTGTAAACGTTTGGCTTAAATCGTTAAAAAGTTGTAACCCTTGGATTTGTTTCCTAAACTTTGAAAATGTTTGGCTTAAACCGCTAAAAAGGTGAAACGTTTGGATTTTTTCGTAATGTTTGTAAACGTTTGGCTTAAATCTCTAAAAAGGTGAAACGTTTGGATTTGTTTCGTAACGTTTGTAAACGTTTTTCTTTAATTGCTAAAAAGATGAAACGCTTGTATTTGTTTCGTCACATTTGTAAACGTTTGGCTTAAATGTCTAAAAAGGTGAAACGCTTTTATCTAGTTCGTAACGTTTTGTAAACGTTTGGCTTAAATTGCTAAAAAGGAGAAATGCTTGAATTTGTTTCGTAATGTTTGGCTTAAATTGCTAAAAAGGTGAAGCGCTTGGATTTGTTTCGTAGCTTTTATAAACGTTTGGCTTAAATCGCTAAAAAGGTGAAACGTTTTGATTTTTTCGTACCGTTTGTATACGTTTGGCTTAAATCGCTAAAAAGGTGAAACGTTTTGATTTGTTTCGTAACGTTTGTAAACATTTGGCTTAAATTGCTTCAAAGGTGAAACGCTTGGATTTGTTCGTAACGTTTGTAAACGTTTGGCTTAAATTGCTAATAAGGTGAAACGTTTTGATTTATTTCGTAACATTTGTAAACATTTTGCTTCAATCGCTAAAAAGGTGAAACTTTTGAATTTGTTTCGTAACGTTTGTAAACGTTTGGCTTAAATCGCTGAAAATGTGAAACATTTGGATTTGTTTTGTAACGTTAGTAAACGTTTGGTTTAAATTTCTAAAAAGGTGAAACGCTTGGATTTGTTTCGTAACGTTTGTAAGCGCTTGGCTTAAATTGCTAAAAAGATGAAACCCTTGGATTTGTTTCCTAACCTTTGAAAACGTTAAGCTTAAATCGCTAAAAAGGTGAGACGTTTGGATTTGTTTCGGAACGTTTGTAAACATTTGGCATAAATCGCTAAAAAGGTGAAACGCTTGGATTTGTTTTGTTACGTTTGTAAACGTTGGGCTTAAATTGCTAAAAAGGTGAAAAGCTTGGTTTTGTTTCGTAGTGTTTGTAAACGTTTGGCTTAAATTGCTAAAAATGCGAAACGTTTGGATTTGTTTCGTAACATTTGTAAACGTTTGAATTCAATTGCTAAAAAGGTGTAACGTTTTGATTTTGTTTCGTAACATTTGTAAACGCTTGGGTTAAATCGATAAAAAGGTGAAACGTTTGGATTTGTTTCGTAACGTTTGTAAACGTTTGGGTTCAATCGCTAAAAAGGTGAAACATTTGGATTTGTTTCTTAGCGTTTGTAAACGTTTGGCTTAAATCGCTAAAAATGTCAAACATTTGGTTTTGTTCCGTAACGTTAGTAAACGTTTGGCTTAAATTGCTAAAAAGGTGAAACGCTTGGATTAGTTTCGTAACGTTTGTAAACGTTTGGCTTAAATCGCGAAAAAGGTGAAAGTTTTGGTTTTGTTTCATGACGTTCGTAAACGTTTGGCTTCAATTGCTATAAAGGTGAAGCGCTTGGATTTGTTTCATAACGTTTGTAAATGTTTGGCTTTGTTTTGTAACTTTGTAAACGTTTGATTTAAATCGCTAAAAAGGTGAAACGTTTGGATTTGCTTCGTAAAGTTTAAAACGTTTGGATTTGTTTCGAAATGTTTGGATTTGTTTCATAACATTTGTAAACATTTGGCTTCAATCACAAAAACAGTGAAACGCTTGGATTTGCTTAGTAACATTTGTAAACGTTTGGCATAAATTGCTAAAACGGTGAAACGCTTGGATTTGTTTCGTAATGTTTGTAAACATTTGGCTTAAATTGCTAAAAAGGTGAAACGTTTGGATTTGTTTCATAACCTTTGTAAACGTTTCGCTTAAATCGCTAAAAAGGTGAAATGATTGGTTTTATTTCGTAAGGTTTGTAATGTTGTGGCTTAAATCGCTAAAAATGGGAAACGTTTGGATTTCTTCCGTAACGTTTGAAATGTTTGGATTTGTTTCGTAACGTTTGTAAACGTTTGGCTTAAATCGCTAAAAAAGGAAAACGTTTGGATTTGTTTCGTAACGTTTGTAAACATTTGGCCTAAATTGCTAAAAAGGCTAAACGTTTGGATTGGTTTCGTAAAGTTTGTAAACGTTTGGCTTAAATTGCTAAAAAGGTGAAACGTTTGGATTTGGTTCGTAACGTTTGTAAACGTTTGACTTAAATGTTGGCGCAGCGGGACGCGCGGCTCCGGATTATATATTTCAATTCAAAATCGAAATTCCAACAACCCGAATCATAAAGTTGATCATATCAACAACAAATGGATCGTCTTATCATTTAGTAATTAAAGCACGCATCTAGAAATCGTAAGAAGAATACCTATGTCGATTCTCCAATGATTCTTGTAGTCCCGAAAGTACGGCCATCTCAAGCTCGTCCACACGAGTATGCGTCCGATTGAATCCTCGCCTTGAAGTAATCCTGCAAGAGTTCCTCTTGCCGAGCAGCCCTAAGCTCAAACTCTCGCCGCGATCACTACCTTGCTCGGATGAGTGAAAAACGTCGCCAAGTTTTTCCCGTGATTGATGACTACTTGAACTCCTTCAAGTGCTTTCTCTCTCTACAACTTTATAGTGAGATGTGTGTTGTGTGTTTTTGAAATGAGCAAGGACATGCTCTATTTATAGGCTAGAGCATGTCTTAAGAATGCAACACCTTGCATGCTAGGTGTCACACACCAAGCAAAGGTGTTGCCACCACATGACACCTTTCATGTGGTGACATCACATAGGTGACATCATATAGGTGATGTCATCATATGACATCCCATATATGACATAAGCTTATCTCATTACATCATCACCATGACATCATCATTCCATTAGCTTATGATTAATGATTTATGTATCATTAATTACACTAATTAATTACTTAAGCCTTTTAATCATAAAACTTGGTTAAAATATAATTAGGTTCCTACTAATTTATAACTCTTATAAATTAGTCCCTAATTAACTTGGACAAAGTACAATTAGGTTCCTACTAATTTATAACTCTTACAAATTAGTCCCTAATTTGTACTTGTTTTTCATCTTAGATTAATTTCCGAGATATGCTAGTATCCATATGAAATCGATCTTTCGTAAACTCAATCGGTTGCACACTCTATTGTGTGTGACTAATTAGGTTCACATCTATATGGCAACGAGAGTCATAAGAAACGCCTTTCTTATATTAAATAATTAAATCCCATTTAATTATTAATTCTCGTAGATCGAGAGTGATGTCTAGCAACATATCACGACCCCTAAATAGATATGAATGTTTTGATGCATTCTTTATGAACCAATGTTCATAATTACCGTACACTCAAAATTCCCTTCATCTAAGATTCCAATCTCGACTAGTGTCACGGTTAAGTCAAACACTGTATGTCTTGATTATATGACCTCATCTCCCAGTTCTAGTTCTTGATAAATATGACTTCCACTAGAAACAACTTTCTATGTAAGTATATACACCTGCGCAGGTTTTATCATCCATCAAGAACAATTTGAGATAGCATAGAATCTTGTCTCCGTTCATCCAGAGTGATGAATCCTTTCTAGGTTAAACCCCTATCTCCATATACAACTAACTAGAGCCAACACATCCCGCGGCCCTAGCTCATGACAGATCTAGGGTTAAGGAGTATCAAACTCTAATCACCTATATATAAGATAGTGTCACCGCAAGTCAAAGGACATATGTACAATTATGAACTAGATGATATTAAATTGACTTTAATGAATTACCATGTATAAGTCATCTAGCGTCACTTGTTCGACTCACTCAACACCTTGAGTGTCCACATGTTTATTCTGATCCCCTTCAAGTAGTATGAGACTCACTACTTCCTATAATTTAGTAACTCTTTACTAATTATGAGAATAAACAGAGGTGACGATCTTTCTGGGATAATGCAATGCCCTTATTCGCAGGACCCCATCGATCGCGAACGGTTATTTAGATAACTTGTATAATAGAATCTGTCACTCATATTCTTAACACCTTAAGAATAGATTCTACCACAATGTGATAAGGACAATACGTAATACATGAACACTTAGTTGATGAGACACTTAGTTCAAATAGAACATATATATCTTTGCCATTGGGATTACTTCTACAAATATACATGATCAAATGGCCCTAGGGCATATAGTACTAACATTAAATCGCTAAAAAGGTGAAACGTTTGGATTTGTTTTGGTAACGTTTGTAAACGTTTGGCTTAAATCGCTAAAAAGGGGAAACATTTAGATTTATTTCGTAACATTTGTAAAAGTCTAGTCTAAATTTCTAAAAAGGTGAAATGCTTGGATGTGTTTCGTAACGTTTGTAAACGTTTGGCTTTAATTGCTAAAAAGGTGAAACGCTTGAATTTGTTTCGTAACGTTTGTAAACGTTTGGCTTAAATCGCTCAAAAGGTGAAACGTTTGGCTTAAATTGCTAAAAAGGTTAAACGTTTGGATTTGCTTCGGAACATTAGTAAACGTTTGGCTTAAATCGCTAAAAAGGTGAACCATTAGGATTTGTTTCGTAACGTTTGTAAACGTTTGGCCTAAATTTCTAAAAAGGTGAAACGCTTGGATTTGTTTCCTAATGATTGTAAAAGTTTGGCTTTAATTGCTAAAAAGGTGAAACGCTTGGATTTGTTTCGTAATGTTTGAAAACGTTTGGTTTAAATCGCTTTAAAGGTGAAACATTTGGATTTGTTTCATAACCTTTGTGAACATTTGGCTTAAATCGCTAAAAAGGTGAAACGTTTGGATTTGTTTAGTAACGTTTGTAAATATTTGGCTTAAATATCTGAAAGGGCGAAACGTTTGGATTTGTTACGTAACGTTTGTAAACGTTTGGCTTCAATCGCTAAAAAGGCGAAACGTTTGGATTTGTTTCACGTTTGTAAACGTTTGGCATAAATCGCTAAAAAGGTGAAACGTTTGGATTTGTTTCGTAACATTTTAAACGTTTGGCTTAAATCGCTTAAAATGGGGAAACATTTTGATTTGTTTTGTAACGTTTGTAAACGTTTGGCATAAATTGCTAAAAAGGTGAAATGTTTGGTTTTGTTTTGTAACGTTTGTAAACATTCGGCTTAAATCGATAAAAAGGAGAACCGTTTTGATTTATTTCGTAATGTTTGTAAATGTTTGGCTTAAATTGGTAAAAAGGTGAAACACTTGGATTTGTTTCGTAACTTTTGGATTTGTTTCGTAGAGTTTTAAATGTTTGGTTTTGTTTCGAAATGTTTGTAAACCTTTGTCTTAAATCGCTAAAAAGGTGAAACATTTGGATTTGTTTCGTAATGTTAGTAAATGTTTGGCTTAAATCGCCAAATGGGCAAAACGTTTGGATCTGTTTCGTAATATTTGGCTTAAATCGCTAAATAGGCAAAACGTTTGGATCTGTTTCCTAACATTTGTAAACGTTTGGCTTAAATCCCTAAAAAGGTGAAACGTTTGGATATGTTTCGTAACGTTTGTAAAGGTTTGGCTTAAATCGTAAAAAAGGTGAAACAGTTGGATTTAAATCGTAACGTTTGTAAACGTTTGGCTTAAATCGCTAAAACGGTTAAACGCTTGGATTTATTTCGTAATGTTTGTACATGTTTGGCTTAAATCGCTAAATAGATGAAACTCTTGGATTTGTTTTGTAAATTTATAAACGTTTGGCTTAAATTGCTAAAAAGGTGAAACACTTGAATTTGTTTCGTAATGTTTGTAAACGTTTGGCTTAAATCACTAAAAACGCGAACTATTTGGATTTGTTTCGTAACGTTTGTAAACGTTTGGCTTCAATCACTAAAAAGGTGAAACGTTTGGATTTGTTTCGTAACGTTTGTAAACATTTGGCATAAATTGCTAAAAAGGTGAAATGTTTGTATTTGTTTCGTAACATTTTAAACGTTTAGCTTAAATCGCTCTAATGGGGAAACGTTTGGATTTGTTTAGTAACGTTTGTAAATGTTTGGATTAAATTGCTAAAAAGGTGAAATGTTTTGTTTTGTTTAACGTTTGTAAACGTTCGACTTAAATCGCTAAAAAGGTGAAATATTTTGATTTGTTTCGTAACGTTTGTATATATTTGGCTTAAATTGCTAAAAAGGTGAAACGCTTGGATTTATTTCGAAACGTTTGTAAATGTTTAGCTTAAATTACTAAAAAGGTGAAACGCTTGGATTTGTTTCGGAACGTTTGTGAACGTTTTGCTTAAATTACTAAAAAGGTGAAACATTTGGATTTGTTTCATAACCTTTGTATTTGTTTCGTAACGTTTATAACGTTTGGCTTCAATCGCTAAAAATGTGAAACGTTTGGATTTGTTTCAAAATGTTTGTAAACGCTTGGCTTAATTAATCGCTAAAAAAGTGAAACGTTTGGATTTTTTTCGTAACGTTTGTAAAAGTTAGGCTTAAATCGCTAAAAAGGTGAAACGTTTGGTTTTGTTTCGTAACGTTAGTAAACGTTCGGCTTAAATCGCTAAAAAGGTAAAATGTTTGGTTTTTTTTCGTAACGTTTGTAAACGTTCGGCTTCAAACGCTAAAAAGGTGAAACGTTTGTAAACGTTTGGCTCAAATTGCTAAAAAGGTGAAACGCTTGGATATGTTTCGTAACATTTGAAACGTTTGACTTAAATTGCTAAAAAGGCAAAACGCTTGGATTTGTTTCGTAACATTTGTAAATGTTTGGCTTAAACTGCTAAAAAGGTGAAACATTTGAATTTGTTTCAAAATCTTTATAAACGTTTGGCTTAAATCGCTAAAAAGGTGAAACATTTCGATTTTTTTCGTAATGTTTGTCAACGTTTGATTTAAATCGCTAAAAAGGTGAAACGCTTGGATTTGTTTCGTAACTTTTGTACAAGTTTGGCTTAAATAGCCAAAAAGGTGAAATATTTGGATTTGTTTCCTAACCTTTGTAAACGTTTGGCTTAAATCGCTAAAAATGTGAAACGTTTGGATTTTTTTCATAATGTTTGTAAACGTTTGGCTTAAATTGCTAAAAAGGTGAAACGCTTGGATTTGTTGTGTAACCTCTGTAAACGTTTGGCATATATTGCTAAAAAGGCGAAACGCTTGTATTTATTTTGTGACGTTTGTAAACATTTGGCTTACATTGCTAAAAAGGGGAAACGTTTGGATTTGTTTCGTAACGTTTGTAAACATTCGGCTTAAAGGTGAAACGTTTGGTTTTCTTTCGTAACGTTTGTAAACGTTCTGCATAAATCGCAAAAAAGGTAAAACGTTTGGATTTTTTTTGTAACGTTTGTAAACGTTTGGCTTAAGTTGCTAAGAAAGGTAAAACGCTTGGATTTGTTTTCTAACGTTTGTAAACGTTTGGCTTAAATTCCTAAAAAGGTGAAATGTTTGGATTTGTTTCGGAATGTTTGTAAACGTTTGGCTTAAATTGCCAAAAAGGTGAAACTCTTGTATTTGTTGTAAACGTTTGGCTTAAATTTCTAAAATGGTGAAACGCCTGATTTTATTTCGTAACGTTTGTAAAGTTGTGGCTTAAATCGCGAAAAATGGGAAACGTTTGGATTTGTTTCGTAAAGTTGTTAACGTTTGATTTTGTTTCGTAACGTTTGTAA
This sequence comes from Mercurialis annua, assembly GCF_937616625.2. Taxonomy (NCBI): domain Eukaryota; kingdom Viridiplantae; phylum Streptophyta; class Magnoliopsida; order Malpighiales; family Euphorbiaceae; genus Mercurialis; species Mercurialis annua. The sequence continues at coordinate 27,561,861 of NC_065576.1, forward strand.
ACGTTTAGCTTAAACTGCTAAGAAGGGGAAACGTTTCGATTTGTTTCGTAACGTTTGTAACCGTTTGGCTTAAATCGCTAAAAAGGCTAAACGTTTGGATTTGTTTCGTAACGTTTGTAAAAGTTTGTAAATTTTTGGCTTAAATCGCTAAAAAAGAGAAACGTTTGGATTTGTTCCGTATCATTTGTAAACGTTTGGCTTAAATCGCTAAAAAAGTGAAACGTTTGGATTTTTTTGTAACGTTTGTAAACGCTTGGCTTTAATCGTTAAAAAGGTGAAACATTTGGATTTTTTTTTGTAACGTTTGTAAAAGTTTGGCTTAAATTGCTAAAAAGATGAAACATTTGGATTTTTTTTCTTAACGTTGGTAAACGATTGGCTTAAATCGCTAAAAAGGTTAAATGCTTGGATTTGTTTAGTAACGTTTGTAAACGTTTTGCTTAAATTGCTAAAAAGGTGAAATGCTTGGATTTGTTTCGTAACGTTTGTAAACGTTTGGCAAAAATTGCTAAAAAGGTGAAACGCTTGGATTTATTTCGTAATATTTATAAACGTTTGATTTAAATTGCTAAAAAGGTGAAACGCTTGGATTTGTTTCGGAACGTTTGTAAACGTTTGGCCTAAATTGCTAAAAAGGTGAAACGCTTGGATTTGTTTCTTAACTTTGTAAATGTTTGGCTTACATTGCTAAAAACGTGAAACGCTTAGTTTTATTTCGTAACGTTTGTAAAGGTTTGGCTTAAATCGCTTAAAATGTGGAACATTTGGATTTGTTTCCAAACAATTTAAACGTTTGGTTTTGTTTCGTAACTTCTGTAAACGTTTGGCTTAAATCGCTAAAAGGTGAAATGTTTGGATTTGTTTCGTAACGTTTGTAAACGTTTGGCTTAAATTGCAACAAAGGTGAAACATTTGGATTTGTTTCGTTATGTTTGTAAACTTTTGGCTTAAATAGCTAAAAACGTGAAACGTTTGGATTTGTTTTGTAACGTTTGTAAACGTTTGGCCTAAATCGTTAAAAAGGTGAAACGTTTGGTTTTGTTTTGTAACGTTTGGAAACGTTTGGCTTAAATTGTTAAAAAGGTGAAACGCTTCGATTTGTTTCGTAGTGTTTGTAAACGTTTGGCTTAAATTGTTTAAAAGATGAAATGTTTGAATTTGTTTCGTAATATTTGTAAACGTTTTGCTTAAATTACTAAAAAGGTGAAACATTTTGATTTATTTCATAACCTTTGTAAATGTTTGGCATAAATCGCTAAAAGGGTGAAACGTTTGGATTTGTTTCGTACCGTTTGTAAACGTTTGGCTTAAATTGCTAAAAAGGTCAAACACTTGGATTTGTTTCGTTACGTTTGTAAACGTTTGGTTTAAATTGCTAAAAAGGTGAAACGCTTGCATTTGTTTCGTAACGTTTGTAAATGTTTGGATTTTTTTGGTCATGTTTGTAAACGCTTAGCTTAAATTGCTAAAAAAGTGAAACATTTGAATTTGTTTCGTAGCGTTTGGATTTATTTCGTAACGTTTGTAAACGTTTTGCTTAAATCTCTAAAAATACGAAATGTTTGGATCTGTTTCGTAACATTTGTAGATGTTTGGCTTAAATCGCTAAAAAGTGAAACGTTTAGATTTTTTTTTGTAACGTTTGTAAACGTTTGGCTTAAATTGCTAAAAAGGTAAAACGCTAGATTTTTTCGTATCATTTGTAAACGTTTGGCTTAAATTTCTAAAAAGGTGAAACGCTTGGATTTGTTACGTAACGTTTGTAAACGTTTAGCTTAAATTGCTAAAAAGGAAAAACATTTGGATTTGTTTCCTAACCTTTCTAAACATTTGGCTTAAATCGCTAAAAAGGGGAAAATTATGGATTTGTTTCGTAACGTTTGTAAACGTTTGGATTCAATCGCTAAAAAGGCGAAACGTTTGGATTTGTTTCGTAACGTTTGTAAATGTTTGGCTTCAATCGTAAAAAAGGCGAAACGTTTGGATTTGTTTCGCTACGTTTGTAAACGTTTGGCTTAAATTGCTATAAAGGTGAAAAGTTTTGATTTGTTTCATAACGTTTGTAAGCGTTTGGCCTAAATTTCTGAAAAGGTGAAACGCTTGGATTTGTTTTGGAACGTTTATAAACGTTTGGCTTAAATTGCTAAAAAGGTGAAACGCTTGGATTTGTTTCGTAACGTTTGTAAACGTTTGGCGTAAATTGCTAAAAAGGTGAAACACCTAGTTTTGTTTCGTAACGTTTGTAAAGGTTTGGCTTAAATCGCTAAAAATGTGAAACATTTGGATTGTTTTCGTAACAATTTAAACGTTTGGTTTTGTTTCGTAATTTTTGTAAACGTTTGGCTTAAATCGTTAAAAAGGTGAAACATTTAGATTTGTTTCGTAACGTTTGTAAAAGTTTGGCTTAAATTGCTAAAAAGGCGAAACGTTTGAATTTGTTTCGTAGCGTTTGTAAACATTTGGCTTAAATCGCCAAAAAGGTGAAACATTTGGATTTGTTTCATAACCTTTGTAAACGTCTGGCTTAAATCGCTAAAAAGGCAAAACGTTTGGATTTTTTCGTAATGTTTATAAACGTTTGGCTTAAATTTCTAAAAAGGTGAAACGTGTGGATTTGTTTTGTAACGTTTGTAAACGTTTGGCTTATATTACTAAAAAGGTGAAACGCCTGGATTTGTTTTGAAACGTTTGTAAACGTTTGGCTTAAATTACTAAAAAGGGGAATCATTTGGATTTGTTTCATAACCTTTGTTAATATTTGGCTTAAATCGCTGAAAAGGCGAAACGTTTGGATTTGTTTCGTACCGTTTGTAAACGTTTGGCCTAAATTGCTTAAAAGGAGAAACACTTGGATTTGTTTTGTTACGTTTCTAAACGTTTGGCTTAAATTGCCAAAAAGGTGAAACGATTGGATTTGTTTCGCAACGTTTGGCTTAAATTGCCAAAAAGGTGGAACGCTTGGATTTGTTTCGTAATGTTTGTAAACGTTTGGCTTTGTTTCGTAACTTTTGGATTTGTTTCGTAACGTTTGTAAACGTTTGGCTTAAATCGCTAAAAAGGTGAAATGTTTAGATTTATTTCGTAACGTTTGTAAACGTTTGGCTTAAATCGCTAAAAAGGCGAAACGTTTGGATTTGTTTCGTTGTATTTGTAAATGTTTGGCTTAGATCGCTAAAAAGGTGAAACATTTTGATTTTTTTGGGTAACGTTTGTAAACGTTTGGCTTCAATAGCTAAAAAGGTGAAACATTTGGATTTGTTTCGTAACGTTTGTGAACGTTTGGCTTAAATCGCTACAAAGGTGGAATGCTTGTATTTGTTTCATAACGTTCGTAAACGTTTGGCTTTAATTGATAAAAAGGTGAAACGCCTGGATTTTTTCGTAATGTTTGTAAATGTTTGGCTCAAATTGCTAAAAAGGTGAAACGCTTGAATTTGTTTCGTAACGTTTGTAGATATTTGGCTTAAATTGCTAAAAAGGTAAAACATTTGGATTTTTTTCATAACCTTTGTAAACGTTTGGCTTAAATCGCTAAAAAGGGGAAACGTTTGGATTTGTTTCGTAACGTTTGTAAACGTTTTGCTTCAATCGCTAAAAAGGCGAAACGTTTGGATTTGTTTTGTAACATTTGTAAACGTTTGGCTTCAATCGCTAAAAAGGCGAAACGTTTTGATTTTTTTCGTTACGTTTGCAAACGTTTGGCTTAAATCACCAAAATGGGGAAACGTTTGGATTTGTTTCGTAACGTTTGTAAACGTTTGTCTTAATTTGCTAAAAAGATGAAACATTTTGATTTTTTTCGTAACCTTTGTAAACGTTTGGCTTAAATTGCTATAAAGGTGAAACACTTTGATTTGTTTCGGAACGTTTGTAAACGTTTGGCCTAAATTGATAAAAAGGTGAAACGCTTGGATTTGCTTCGTAACATTTGTAAACGTTTGGCTTCAATTGCTAAAAAGGTGAAACACTTAGTTTTTTTTCGTAACGTTTGTAAAGGTTTGGCTTAAATTGCTAAAAATGTCAAACGTTTGGATTTGTTTCGTAGCAATTTAAACGTTTGGTTTTGTTTCGTAACTTTTGTAAACGTTTGGTTTAAATCTCTAAAAAGGTGAAACGTTTGGATTTGTTTCGTAATATTTGTAAATGTTTGGCTTAAATTGCTAAAAAGAAAAAATGTTTTAATTTGTTTCGTAACGTTTGTAAATATTTGGCTTAAATCGCTAAAAAGGTGAAACGTTTGGATTTGTTTCGTAACGTTTGTAAATTTTGGCTTAAATCGCTTAAAAGGTGAAACGTTTGGATTTGTTTTGTAATGTTTGTAAACGCTTGGCTTAAATCGCTAAAAAGAGGAAATGTTTGGATTTGTTTCGTAAAGTTTGTAAACGCTTGGCTTAAATCGCTAAAAAGAGGAAACGTTTGGATTTGTTTCGTAAAGTTTGTAAACGTTTGGCATAAATTACTAAAAAGGTGAAATATTTGGATTTGTTTTATAACCTTTGTAAATGTTTGGCCTAAATCGCTAAAAAGTTGAAACGTTTGGATTTGTTTCGTACCGTTTGTAAACGTTTGGCTTAAACTGCTGAAAAGGTGAAACACTTGGATTTGTTTCGTAACGTTTGTAAACGTTTGGCTTAAATTGCTAAAAAGGTGGAACGCTTGGATTTGTTTCGTAACGTTTGTAAACGTTTGGTTTTGTTTCGTAACGTTTGGATTTGTTTCGTAACGTTTGTAAACGTTTGGCTTAAATCGCAAAAAAGGTGAAACGTTTTAATTTGTTTCGTAACGTTTGTAAACGTTTGGCTTAAATCGCTTAATAGGTGAAACGTTTGGTTTTATTTTGCAACGTCTATAAACGTTTTGCTTAATTGCGAAAAAGGTGAAAAGCTTGGATTTGTTTCGTAACGTTTTAAACATTTGATTTTGTTCCGTAATGTTTGCATACGTTTGGCTTAAATCGCAAAAAAGGTGAAACGTCTAATTTTGTTTTGTAACGTTTGTAAATGTTTTTCTTAAATCGCTAAAAAGGTGAAACGCTTGAATTTGTTTCATAACGTTTGTAGATATTTGGCTTAAATTGCTAAAAAGGTAAAACATTTGGAATTTTTCCTAACCTTTGTAAACGTTTGGCTTAAATCGCTAAAAATGGGAAACGTTTGGATTTGTTTCATAACGTTTGTAAATGTTTTACTTCAATCAATAAAAAGGCGAAACGTTTGGATTCGTTTCGTAACGTTTGTAAACGTTTGGTTTCAATCGCGAAAAAGACGAAACGTTTGGATTTTTTTCGTTACGTTTGTAAACGTTTGGCATAATTCGCTAAAAAGGTGAAATGTTTGGATTTGTTTCGTAATGTGTTAACTGTTTGGCTTAAATCGCTAAAATGGGGGAACGTTTGGATTTGTTTTGTAACATTTGTAAACGTTTGGCTTAAATTGCTAAAAAGATGAAATGCTTGGATTTTTTTCGTAACCTTTGTAAACCTTTCGCTTAAATTGCTAAAAAGGTGAAACGCTTGGATTTGTTTCGGTACCTTTGTAAACGTTTGGCCTAAATTACTAAAAAGGTGAAACGCTTGGATTTGTTTCGTAACATTTGTAAATGTTTGGCTTAAATTGCTAAAAAGATGAAACGTTTGGATTTATTTCGTAACAATTTAAACGTTTGGTTTTGTTTCGTAACTTTTGTAAATCTTTGGCTTAAATTGCTAAAAAGGCGAAAAGTTTGGATTTGTTTCATAATGTTTGTAAACGTTTGGCTTAAATTGCTAAAAAGGAGAAACGTTTGAATTTGTTTGTAATATTTGTAAATATTTGGCTTAAATCGCTAAAAAGGTGAAACGTTTGGAATTTTTTTCATAACGTTTGCAAATGTTTATCTTAAATCTCTAAAAAGGTGAAACGTTTGGATTTGTTTGGTAATGTTTGTAAACGTTTGGCTTAAATCGCTAAAAAGGTGAATCGTTTGGTTTTGTTTCGTAACGTTTGTAAACGTTTGGCTTAAATTGTTAAAAAGGTGAAACGATTGGATTTGTTTCGTAACGTTTGTAAATGTGTGGCTTAAATTACTAAAAAGGTAAAATATTTGGATTTGTTTCGTAGTGTTTGTAAACGTTTGGCTTAAATTGTTTAAAAGATGAAACGTTTGAATTTGTTTCGTAACATTTGTAAACGTTTTACTTAAATTACTAAAAAGGTGAAACATTTGGATTTGTTTCATAACCTTTGTAAATATTTGGCCTAAATCGCTAAAAAGGGGAAACGTTTGGATTTGTTTCGTACCGTTTGTAAACATTTGGCTTAAATTGCTAAAAAGGTGAAACGCTTGGATTTGTTTCGTAAAATTTCTAAATGTTTGGCTTAAATTGCTAAAAAGGGGGAACGCTTGGATTTGTTTTGTAACGTTTGTAAACGTTTGGTTTTGTTTCGTAACATTTAGATTTGTTTTGGTAACATTTGTAAACGTTTGGTTTAAATCGCTAAAAAGGTGAAACGTTTTGATTTGTTTCGTAACGTTTGTAAACATTTGGCTTAAATCGCTTAAAAAGTGAAACGTTTGAATTTGTTTCGCGACATCTATAAACGTTTCGCTTAAGTTGCAAAAAAGGTGAAATGCTTGGATTTGTTTCGTAACGTTTTAAACGTTTCGTTTTGTTTCTTAATGTTTGCAAACGTTTGGCTTAAATCGCAAAAAAAGGTGAAACGTACTATTTTGTTTTCAACGTTTGTAAATGTTTTTGTTAAATCGTTAAAAAGGTAAAACATTCGGATTTGTTTCGTAACGTTTGTAAACGTTTGGCTTAAATAGCTAAAAAGGTGAAACGTTTTGATTTGGTTTGTAATATTTGTAAACATTTGGCTTAAATCGCTAAAAAGGGGAAACGTTTGGCTTAAATTGTTAAAAAGATGAAACGCTTGGATTTGTTTCGTAACGTTTGTAAACGTTTGGGTTAAATTTCTAAAAAGGACAAACGTTTGGATTAGTTTCGTAACGTTTTAAACGTTACGCTTAAATCGCTAAAATGGGAAAACGTTTGGGTTTGTTTCGTAACGTTAGTAGACGTTTGGCTTCGATCACTAAAAAGGTGAAACGTTTGATTTTGTTTCGTAACATTTGTAAACATTCGGCTTAAATCGCTAAAAAGGGGAAATGTTTGTAAACGTTTGGCTTAAATTGCTAAAAAGGTGAAACGCTTGGATTTGTTTCGTAATGTTTGTAAACGTTTGGCTTAAATTGCTAAAAAGGTGAAACACTTGGATTTGTTTCGTAATATTTGTTAACGTTTGGCTTAAATTGCTAAGAAAGTGAAACATTTGGATTTGTTTCATAACCTTTGTAATCGTTTGGCTTAAATAGCTAAAAAGGGGAAATGTTTGGATTTTTTTCGTAATGTTTGTAAACGTTTGGCTTAAATCGCTTAAAAGGTGAAACACTTGGATTTGTTTCGTAACGTTTGTAAACGTTTGGCTTAAATTGCTAAAAAGGTGAAACACTTGGATTTATTTCGTAACCTTTGTAAATGTTTGGCTTAAATTGCTAAAAAGGTGAAACACTTGGATTTTGTTTCCTAACCTTTTTAAACGTTTGGCTTAAATCGCTCAAAAGATGAAATGTTTGGATTTTTTTCGTAATGTTTGTTAACGTTTTGCTTAAATTGCAAAAAAGGTGAAACACTTGGATTTGATCGTAACGTTTGTAAACATATGTCTTATATTGCTAAAAAGGTGAAACGCTTGGATTTATTTTGTAACTTTTGTAAATGTTTGACATACATTGCTGAAAAGGTTGGATTTGTTTCGTAACGTTTGTAAACGTTCGGCTTAAAGGTGAAACGTTTGGTTTTGTTTCGTAACGTTTGTAAACTTTCGGCTAAAATGATAAAACATTTGGATTTATTTCGTAACATATGTAAACGTTTGGTTTAGATTGCTAAAAATGTAAAACCCTTGGATTTGTTTTGTAACGTTTGTAAACGTTTGGCTTAAATTACTAAAAAGGTGAAATGCTTGGATTTGTTTCGGAACGTTTGTAAATGGTTCGCTTATATTGCTAAAAGGGTGAAACTCTTGTATTTGTTGTAAACGTTTGGATTAAATTTCTAAAAAGGTGAAACGCTTGGTTTTATTTCGTAACGTTTGTAAAGGTGTGGCTTAAATCGCTAAAAATGGGAAACGATTGATTTTGTTTCGTAACGTTTGTATACGTTTGGCTTAAACCGCTAAAAAGTATAAACGTTTAGATTTGTTTCATAATGTTTGTAACCGTTTGGCTTAATCTAAAAAGGCGAAACGTTTGGATTTGTTTCGTAACATTTGTAAACGTTTGGCTTAAATAGCTAAAAAGGGGAAACGTTTGGATCTATTTTGGTAATGTTTGTAAACGTTTGGCTTAAATCGCTAAAAAAGTGAAACATTTGGATTTGTTTCATATCGTTTTTAAATGTTTGGCTTAAATCGCTAAAAAAGTGAAACGCTTGGATTTGTTTCGTGACGTTTGTATACGTTTGGCTTAAACCGCTAAAAAGTATAAACGTTTGGATTTGTTTCGTAATGTTTGTAACCGTTTGGCTTAATCTAAAAAGGTGAATCATTTGGATTTGTTTCCTAACCTTTGTAAATGTTTGGCCTAAATCGCTAAAAAGGGAAAACGTTTGGATTTGTTTCGTAACGGTTGTAAACGTTTGGCTAAAATCGCTAAAAAAAGGCGAAACATTTGGATTTTTTTCGTAACCATTGTAAACGTTTGGCTGCAAACGCAAAAAAGGTGAATTGTTTGGATTTGTTTCATAACGTTTTAAACGTTTGGCTTAAATCGCTAAAATGGGGAAACGTTTTGATTTGTTTAGTAACGTTTGTAAACGTTTGGCTAAGATTGCTAAGAAGGTGAAACGCTTGGATTTGTTTCGTAAAATTTGTAAATGTTTGGCTTAAATTCCTAAAAAGGTGAAACACTTGAATTTGTTTCGGAACGTTTGTATACGTTAGGCTTAAATTGCTAAAAAGGTGAAACGCCTAGATGTGTTTCGTAACATTTGTAAATGTTTGGCTTAAATTGCTAAAAAGGTGAAACACTTAGTTTTATTTCGTAACGTTTGTAAAGGTTTGCCTTAAATCGCTAAAAATGTGAAACGTTTGGATTTGTTTCGTAACAATTTAAACGTTTGGTTTTGTTTCGTAACTTTTGTAAGCGTTTGGCTTATATCGCTAAAAAGGGGAAATCTTTGGATTTGTTTCGTAATGTTTGTAAATGTTTGGCTTAAATTGCTAAAAAGGCGAAACATTTGGATTTGTTTTGTAACGTTTGTAAACATTTGGCTTAAATTGCTAAAAAGGTGAAACGATTGAATTTGTTTCGTAATGTTTGTAAATGTTTGGCTTAAATCGCTAAAAAGGTGAAACGTTAGCATTTGTTTTGTAACATTTGTAAACGTTTGGCTTAAATCTCTAAAAAGGTGAAACGTTTGGTTTTGTTTCGTAACGTTTGTAAACGTTTGGCATAAATTGTTAAAAAAGATGAAACATAGTGATTTGTTTCGTAACGTTTGGCTTAAATATCTAAAAAGGTGAAACATTTGGATTTGTTTCATAACCTTTGTAAATATTTGGCTTAAATCGCTAAAAAGGGGAAACGTTTGGATTTGTTTTGTACTGTTTGTAAACGTTTGGCTTAAATTTCTAAAAAGGTGAAACGCTTGGATTTGTTTCCTTGCGTTTGTAAACGTTTGGCTTAAATTGCTAAAAAGGTGAAACGCTTGGATTTATTTCGTAACGTCTATAAATCATTGGCTTAAATTGCCAAAAAGGTGGAACGCTTGGATTCGTTTCGTAACGTTTGTAAACCTTTGGTTTTGTTTTGTAACGTTTGGATTTGTTTCATAAAGTTTGTAAACGTTTCGCTTAAATCGCAAAAAGGTGAAACGTTTGGATTTGTTTCGTAACGTTTGTAAACGTTTGGCTTAAATTGCTAAAAAGGTGAAACGGTTGGATTTGTTTAGTAAAGTTTGTAAACGTTTTGCTTAAATTCCTAAAAAGGTGAAACACTAGAATTTGTTTCAGAACGTTTGTAAACGTTTGGCTTAAATTGCTAAAAAGGTGAAACGCTTGGATTTGTTTCGTAATATTTGTAAACGTTTGGCTTAAATTGCTAAAAAGGTGAAACACTTAGTTTTATTTCGTAACGTTTGTAAAGGTTTGGCTTAAATCGCTAAAAATGTGAAACGTTTGGATTTGTTTCGTAACAATTTAAACGTTTGGTTTTCTTTCGTAACATTTGTAAACGTTTGACTTAAATCGCTAAAAAGGTGAAATGTTTGGATTTGTTTCATAATGTTTGTAAACGTTTGGTTTTGTTTTGTAAAATTTGTAAACATTTGGCTTAAATCGCTAAAAAGGTGAAATGTTTGGATTTGTTTCATAATGTTTGTAAACGTTGGCTTAAATTGCTAAAAAGGCAAAACTTTTGGATTTGTTTCGTAACGTTTGTAAACATTTGGCTTAAATTGCTATAAAGGTAAAACTTTGGATTTGTTTCGTAATGTTTGTAAATGTTTGGCTTAATTCGCTAAAAATGTGAAACGTTAGCATTTGTTTTGTAACGTTTGTAAACGTTTGACTTATATCGCTAAAAAGGGGAAACGTTTGGTTTTGTTTCGTAACGTTTGTAAACGTTTGGCTTACATTTTTAAAAAAGGGAAACGCTTGGATTTGTTTCGTAACGTTTGTAAACGTTTGGCAGAAATTACTAAAAAGGTGAAACATTATGATTTGTTTCATATCCTTTGTAAATTTTTGGCCTAAATCGCTAAAAAGGGGAAACGTTTGGATTTGTTTTGTACCGTTTGTAAACGTTTGACTTAAATTGCTAAAAAGGTGAAACACTTGGATTTGTGTCCTTACGTTTGTAAACGTTTGGCTTAAATTGCCAAAAAGGTGTAACGTTTGGATTTGTTTCGTAATGTTTGTAAACCTTTGGTTTTGTTTTGTAACGTTTGGATTTGTTTCTTAACGTTTGTAAACGTTTGGCTTAAATCGCTAAACATGTTACACGTTTGGATTTTTTTGATAACGTTTGTAAACGTTTGGCTTAAATCACTAAAAAGGTGAAACATTTTAATTTGTTTCGTAACGTTTGTACTGTTTCGGAACGTTTGTAAACCTTTGGCTTTAATTGCTAAAAAGGTGAAACGCCTGGATTTGTTTCATAACATTTGCAAATGTTTGGCTTAAATTGCTAAAAAGGTAAAACACTTAGTTTTATTTCGTAACGTTTGCAAAGGTTTGGCTTAAATCGCTAAAAATGTGAAACGTTTGGATTTGTTTCGTAACAATTTAAACGTTTGGTTTTGTTTCGTAACTTTTGTAAGCGTTTGGCTTAAATCGCTAAAAAGGGAAAATGTTTGGATTTGTTTCGTAAGGTTTGTAAACGTTTGGCTTAAATTGCTAAAAAGGCGAAACATTTGGATTTATTTTGTAACGTTTGTAAACATTTGGCTTAAATTCCTAAAAAGGTGAAACGTTTGAATTTGTTTCGTAATGTTTGTAAATGTTTGGCTTAAATCGCTAAAAAGGTGAAACGTTAGCATTTGTTTTGTAACGTTTGTAAACGTTTGGCTTAAATCGCTAAAAAGGTGAAACGTTTGGTTTTGTTTCGTAACGTTTGGCTTAAATTTTTAAAAAGGTGAGACATTTGGATTTGTTTCGTAACGTTTGGCTTAAATTACTAAAAAGGTGAAACATTTGCATTTGTTTCATAACCTTTGTAAATGTTTGGCTTAAATCGCTAAAAAGGGGAAACGTTTGGATTTATTTTGTACCGTTTGTAAACGTTTGGCTTAAATTTCTAAAAAGGTGAAACGCTTGGATTTGTTTCCTAACGTTTGTAAACGTTTGGCTTAAATTGCTAAAAAGGTGAAACGCTTGGATTTATTTCGTAACGTTTGTAAACATTTGGCTTAAATTGCTAAAAAGGTGAAACGATTGAATTTGTTTCGTAATGTTTGTAAATGTTTGGCTTAAATCGCTAAAAAGGTGAAACATTTGGATTTGTTTTGTAACGTTTGTAAACATTTGGCTTAAATTGCTAAAAAGGTGAAACGATTGAATTTGTTTCGTAATGTTTGTAAATGTTTGGCTTAAATCGCTAAAAAGGTGAAACGTTAGCATTTGTTTTGTAACATTTGTAAACGTTTGGCTTAAATCTCTAAAAAGGTGAAACGTTTGGTTTTGTTTCGTAACGTTTGTAAACGTTTGGCATAAATTGTTAAAAAAGATGAAACATAGTGATTTGTTTCGTAACGTTTGGCTTAAATATCTAAAAAGGTGAAACATTTGGATTTGTTTCATAACCTTTGTAAATATTTGGCTTAAATCGCTAAAAAGGGGAAACGTTTGGATTTGTTTTGTACTGTTTGTAAACGTTTGGCTTAAATTTCTAAAAAGGTGAAACGCTTGGATTTGTTTCCTTGCGTTTGTAAACGTTTGGCTTAAATTGCTAAAAAGGTGAAACGCTTGGATTTATTTCGTAACGTCTATAAATCTTTGGCTTAAATTGCCAAAAAGGTGGAACGCTTGGATTCGTTTCGTAACGTTTGTAAACCTTTGGTTTTGTTTTGTAACGTTTGGATTTGTTTCATAAAGTTTGTAAACGTTTCGCTTAAATCGCAAAAAGGTGAAACGTTTGGATTTGTTTCGTAACGTTTGTAAACGTTTGGCTTAAATTGCTAAAAAGGTGAAACGGTTGGATTTGTTTAGTAAAGTTTGTAAACGTTTTGCTTAAATTCCTAAAAAGGTGAAACACTAGAATTTGTTTCAGAACGTTTGTAAACGTTTGGCTTAAATTGCTAAAAAGGTGAAACGCTTGGATTTGTTTCGTAATGTTTGTAAACGTTTGGCTTAAATTGCTAAAAAGGTGAAACACTTAGTTTTATTTCGTAACGTTTGTAAAGGTTTGGCTTAAATCGCTAAAAATGTGAAACGTTTGGATTTGTTTCGTAACAATTTAAACGTTTGGTTTTCTTTCGTAACATTTGTAAACGTTTGACTTAAATCGCTAAAAAGGTGAAATGTTTGGATTTGTTTCATAATGTTTGTAAACGTTTGGTTTTGTTTTGTAAAATTTGTAAACATTTGGCTTAAATCGCTAAAAAGGTGAAATGTTTGGATTTGTTTCATAATGTTTGTAAACGTTGGCTTAAATTGCTAAAAAGGCAAAACTTTTGGATTTGTTTCGTAACGTTTGTAAACATTTGGCTTAAATTGCTATAAAGGTAAAACTTTGGATTTGTTTCGTAATGTTTGTAAATGTTTGGCTTAATTCGCTAAAAATGTGAAACGTTAGCATTTGTTTTGTAACGTTTGTAAACGTTTGACTTATATCGCTAAAAAGGGGAAACGTTTGGTTTTGTTTCGTAACGTTTGTAAACGTTTGGCTTACATTTTTAAAAAAGGGAAACGCTTGGATTTGTTTCGTAACGTTTGTAAACGTTTGGCAGAAATTACTAAAAAGGTGAAACATTTTAATTTGTTTCGTAACGTTTGTACTGTTTCGGAACGTTTGTAAACCTTTGGCTTTAATTGCTAAAAAGGTGAAACGCCTGGATTTGTTTCATAACATTTGCAAATGTTTGGCTTAAATTGCTAAAAAGGTAAAACACTTAGTTTTATTTCGTAACGTTTGCAAAGGTTTGGCTTAAATCGCTAAAAATGTGAAACGTTTGGATTTGTTTCGTAACAATTTAAACGTTTGGTTTTGTTTCGTAACTTTTGTAAGCGTTTGGCTTAAATCGCTAAAAAGGGAAAATGTTTGGATTTGTTTCGTAAGGTTTGTAAACGTTTGGCTTAAATTGCTAAAAAGGCGAAACATTTGGATTTATTTTGTAACGTTTGTAAACATTTGGCTTAAATTCCTAAAAAGGTGAAACGTTTGAATTTGTTTCGTAATGTTTGTAAATGTTTGGCTTAAATCGCTAAAAAGGTGAAACGTTAGCATTTGTTTTGTAACGTTTGTAAACGTTTGGCTTAAATCGCTAAAAAGGTGAAACGTTTGGTTTTGTTTCGTAACGTTTGGCTTAAATTTTTAAAAAGGTGAGACATTTGGATTTGTTTCGTAACGTTTGGCTTAAATTACTAAAAAGGTGAAACATTTGCATTTGTTTCATAACCTTTGTAAATGTTTGGCTTAAATCGCTAAAAAGGGGAAACGTTTGGATTTATTTTGTACCGTTTGTAAACGTTTAGCTTAAATTTCTAAAAAGGTGAAACGCTTGGATTTGTTTCCTTACGTTTGTAAACGTTTGGCTTAAATTGCTAAAAAGGTGAAACGCTTGGATTTATTTCGTAACGTTTGTAAACATTTGGCTTAAATTGCTAAAAAGGTGAAACGATTGAATTTGTTTCGTAATGTTTGTAAATGTTTGGCTTAAATCGCTAAAAAGGTGAAACATTTGGATTTGTTTTGTAACGTTTGTAAACATTTGGCTTAAATTGCTAAAAAGGTGAAACGATTGAATTTGTTTCGTAATGTTTGTAAATGTTTGGCTTAAATCGCTAAAAAGGTGAAACGTTAGCATTTGTTTCGTAACGCTTATTAACGTTTGGCTTAAATCGCTAAAAAGGTGAAACGTTTGGTTTTGTTTCGTAACGTTTGTAAACGTTTGGCATAAATTGTTAAAAAAGATGAAACATAGTGATTTGTTTCGTAACGTTTGGCTTAAATATCTAAAAAGGTGAAACATTTGGATTTGTTTCATAACCTTTGTAAATATTTGGCTTAAATCGCTAAAAAGGGGAAACGTTTGGATTTGTTTTGTACTGTTTGTAAACGTTTGGCTTAAATTTCTAAAAAGGTGAAACGCTTGGATTTGTTTCCTTGCGTTTGTAAACGTTTGGCTTAAATTGCTAAAAAGGTGAAACGCTTGGATTTATTTCGTAACGTCTATAAATCTTTGGCTTAAATTGCCAAAAAGGTGGAACGCTTGGATTCGTTTCGTAACGTTTGTAAACCTTTGGTTTTGTTTTGTAACGTTTGGATTTGTTTCATAAAGTTTGTAAACGTTTCGCTTAAATCGCAAAAAGGTGAAACGTTTGGATTTGTTTCGTAACGTTTGTAAACGTTTGGCTTAAATTGCTAAAAAGGTGAAACGGTTGGATTTGTTTAGTAAAGTTTGTAAACGTTTTGCTTAAATTCCTAAAAAGGTGAAACACTAGAATTTGTTTCAGAACGTTTGTAAACGTTTGGCTTAAATTGCTAAAAAGGTGAAACGCTTGGATTTGTTTCGTAATATTTGTAAACGTTTGGCTTAAATTGCTAAAAAGGTGAAACACTTAGTTTTATTTCGTAACGTTTGTAAAGGTTTGGCTTAAATCGCTAAAAATGTGAAACGTTTGGATTTGTTTCGTAACAATTTAAACGTTTGGTTTTCTTTCGTAACATTTGTAAACGTTTGACTTAAATCGCTAAAAAGGTGAAATGTTTGGATTTGTTTCATAATGTTTGTAAACGTTTGGTTTTGTTTTGTAAAATTTGTAAACATTTGGCTTAAATCGCTAAAAAGGTGAAATGTTTGGATTTGTTTCATAATGTTTGTAAACGTTGGCTTAAATTGCTAAAAAGGCAAAACTTTTGGATTTGTTTCGTAACGTTTGTAAACATTTGGCTTAAATCGCTAAAAAGGTGAAACTTTGGATTTGTTTCGTAATGTTTGTAAATGTTTGGCTTAATTCGCTAAAAATGTGAAACGTTAGCATTTGTTTTGTAACGTTTGTAAACGTTTGACTTATATCGCTAAAAAGGGGAAACGTTTGGTTTTGTTTCGTAACGTTTGTAAACGTTTGGCTTACATTTTTAAAAAAGGGAAACGCTTGGATTTGTTTCGTAACGTTTGTAAACGTTTGGCAGAAATTACTAAAAAGGTGAAACATTTTAATTTGTTTCGTAACGTTTGTACTGTTTCGGAACGTTTGTAAACCTTTGGCTTTAATTGCTAAAAAGGTGAAACGCCTGGATTTGTTTCATAACATTTGCAAATGTTTGGCTTAAATTGCTAAAAAGGTAAAACACTTAGTTTTATTTCGTAACGTTTGCAAAGGTTTGGCTTAAATCGCTAAAAATGTGAAACGTTTGGATTTGTTTCGTAACAATTTAAACGTTTGGTTTTGTTTCGTAACTTTTGTAAGCGTTTGGCTTAAATCGCTAAAAAGGGAAAATGTTTGGATTTGTTTCGTAAGGTTTGTAAACGTTTGGCTTAAATTGCTAAAAAGGCGAAACATTTGGATTTATTTTGTAACGTTTGTAAACATTTGGCTTAAATTCCTAAAAAGGTGAAACGTTTGAATTTGTTTCGTAATGTTTGTAAATGTTTGGCTTAAATCGCTAAAAAGGTGAAACGTTAGCATTTGTTTTGTAACGTTTGTAAACGTTTGGCTTAAATCGCTAAAAAGGTGAAACGTTTGGTTTTGTTTCGTAACGTTTGGCTTAAATTTTTAAAAAGGTGAGACATTTGGATTTGTTTCGTAACGTTTGGCTTAAATTACTAAAAAGGTGAAACATTTGCATTTGTTTCATAACCTTTGTAAATGTTTGGCTTAAATCGCTAAAAAGGGGAAACGTTTGGATTTATTTTGTACCGTTTGTAAACGTTTAGCTTAAATTTCTAAAAAGGTGAAACGCTTGGATTTGTTTCCTAACGTTTGTAAACGTTTGGCTTAAATTGCTAAAAAGGTGAAACGCTTGGATTTATTTCGTAACGTTTGTAAACATTTGGCTTAAATTGCTAAAAAGGTGAAACGATTGAATTTGTTTCGTAATGTTTGTAAATGTTTGGCTTAAATCGCTAAAAAGGTGAAACATTTGGATTTGTTTTGTAACGTTTGTAAACATTTGGCTTAAATTGCTAAAAAGGTGAAACGATTGAATTTGTTTCGTAATGTTTGTAAATGTTTGGCTTAAATCGCTAAAAAGGTGAAACGTTAGCATTTGTTTTGTAACATTTGTAAACGTTTGGCTTAAATCTCTAAAAAGGTGAAACGTTTGGTTTTGTTTCGTAACGTTTGTAAACGTTTGGCATAAATTGTTAAAAAAGATGAAACATAGTGATTTGTTTCGTAACGTTTGGCTTAAATATCTAAAAAGGTGAAACATTTGGATTTGTTTCATAACCTTTGTAAATATTTGGCTTAAATCGCTAAAAAGGGGAAACGTTTGGATTTGTTTTGTACTGTTTGTAAACGTTTGGCTTAAATTTCTAAAAAGGTGAAACGCTTGGATTTGTTTCCTTGCGTTTGTAAACGTTTGGCTTAAATTGCTAAAAAGGTGAAACGCTTGGATTTATTTCGTAACGTCTATAAATCTTTGGCTTAAATTGCCAAAAAGGTGGAACGCTTGGATTCGTTTCGTAACGTTTGTAAACCTTTGGTTTTGTTTTGTAACGTTTGGATTTGTTTCATAAAGTTTGTAAACGTTTGGCTTAAATCGCTAAAAAGGTGAAACGTTTGGATTTGTTTCGTAACGTTTGTAAACGTTTGGCTTAAATTGCTAAAAAGGTGAAACGGTTGGATTTGTTTAGTAAAGTTTGTAAACGTTTTGCTTAAATTGCTAAAAAGGTGAAACACTAGAATTTGTTTCAGAACGTTTGTAAACGTTTGGCTTAAATTGCTAAAAAGGTGAAACGCTTGGATTTGTTTCGTAATATTTGTAAACGTTTGGCTTAAATTGCTAAAAAGGTGAAACACTTAGTTTTATTTCGTAACGTTTGTAAAGGTTTGGCTTAAATCGCTAAAAATGTGAAACGTTTGGATTTGTTTCGTAACAATTTAAACGTTTGGTTTTCTTTCGTAACATTTGTAAACGTTTGACTTAAATCGCTAAAAAGGTGAAATGTTTGGATTTGTTTCATAATGTTTGTAAACGTTTGGTTTTGTTTTGTAAAATTTGTAAACATTTGGCTTAAATCGCTAAAAAGGTGAAATGTTTGGATTTGTTTCATAACGTTTGTAAACGTTGGCTTAAATTGCTAAAAAGGCAAAACTTTTGGATTTGTTTCGTAATGTTTATAAACATTTGGCTTAAATCGCTAAAAAGGTGAAACTTTGGATTTGTTTCGTAATGTTTGTAAATGTTTGGCATCAATCGCTAAAAATGTGAAACGTTAGCATTTGTTTTGTAACGTTTGTAAACGTTTGACTTATATCGCTAAAAAGGGGAAACGTTTGGTTTTGTTTCGTAACGTTTGTAAACGTTTGGCTTACATTTTTAAAAAAGGGAAACGCTTGGATTTGTTTCGTAACGTTTGTAAACGTTTGGCAGAAATTACTAAAAAGGTGAAACATTTTAATTTGTTTCGTAACGTTTGTACTGTTTCGGAACGTTTGTAAACCTTTGGCTTTAATTGCTAAAAAGGTGAAACGCCTGGATTTGTTTCATAACATTTGCAAATGTTTGGCTTAAATTGCTAAAAAGGTAAAACACTTAGTTTTATTTCGTAACGTTTGCAAAGGTTTGGCTTAAATCGCTAAAAATGTGAAACGTTTGGATTTGTTTCGTAACAATTTAAACGTTTGGTTTTGTTTCGTAACTTTTGTAAGCGTTTGGCTTAAATCGCTAAAAAGGGGAAATGTTTGGATTTGTTTCGTAACGTTTGTAAACGTTTGGCTTAAATTGCTAAAAAGGCGAAACATTTGGATTTATTTTGTAACGTTTGTAAACATTTGGCTTAAATTCCTAAAAAGGTGAAACGTTTGAATTTGTTTCGTAATGTTTGTAAATGTTTGGCTTAAATCGCTAAAAAGGTGAAACGTTAGCATTTGTTTTGTAACGTTTGTAAACGTTTGGCTTAAATCGCTAAAAAGGTGAAACGTTTGGTTTTGTTTCGTAACGTTTGGCTTAAATTTTTAAAAAGGTGAGACATTTGGATTTGTTTCGTAACGTTTGGCTTAAATTACTAAAAAGGTGAAACATTTGCATTTGTTTCATAACCTTTGTAAATGTTTGGCTTAAATCGCTAAAAAGGGGAAACGCTTGGATTTATTTTGTACCGTTTGTAAACGTTTAGCTTAAATTTCTAAAAAGGTGAAACGCTTGGATTTGTTTCCTTACGTTTGTAAACGTTTGGCTTAAATTGCTAAAAAGGTGAAACGCTTGGATTTATTTCGTAACGTTTATAAACGTTTGGCTTAAATTTCCAAAAAGGTGTATCATTTGGATTCGTTTCGTAATGTTTGTAAACCTTTGGTTTTGTTTTGTAACGTTTGGATTTGTTTCGTAACGTTTGTAAACGTTTCGCTTAAATCGCTAAAAAGGTGAAAGGTTTGGATTTGTTTCGTAACGTTTGTAAACGTTTGGCTTAAATTGCTAAAAAGGTGAAACGCTTGAATTTGTTTCGGAACGTTTGTAAACGTTTGTCTTAAATTGCTAAAAAGGTGAAACGCTTGGATTTGTTTCGTAACATTTGTAAACGTTTGGCTTCAATTGCTAAAAAGGTTAAACACTTAGTTTTATTTCGTAACGTTTGTAAAGGTTTGGCTTAAATCGCTAAAATGTGAAATGTTTTGTAACAATTTAAGCGTTTGATTTTCCTTCGTAACGTTTGTAAACGTTTGGATTAAATCGCTAAAAAGAGAAAACGTTTCGATTTGTTTTGTTTGTAAACGTTTGGCATAAATCGCTAAAAAGGCTAAACGTTTGGATATGTTTCGTAACGTTTGTAAACGTTTGGCTTAAATCGCTAAAAAGGAGAAACGTTTGGATTTGTTCAATAACATTTGTAAACGTTTGGCTTAAATCGCTAAAAAGGCGAAACGTTTGGATTTTTTTTGTAACGTGTGTAAACGTTTGGCTTTAATCACTAAAAAGGTGAAACATCTGGATTTTTTTTGTAACGTCTGTAAACGTTTGGCTTAAATAGCTTAAAAGATGAAACATTTGGTTTTTTTTTATAACGTTTGTAAACAATTGGATTAAATCGTTAAAAAAGTGAAACGCTTGGATTTGTTTCGTAAGTTTGTAATGTTTGGCTTAAATTGCTAAAAAGGTGAAACGCTTGGATTTGTTTCATTACGTTTGTAAACGTTTGGCTTAAATTGCTAAAAAGGTGAAACGCTTGGTTTTATTTCGTAACGTTTGTAAACTTTTGGATTTGTTTCGTAACGTTTGTAAATGTTTGGCTTCAATCGCTAAAAATATGAAACCTTTGGATTTGTTTCGTAACGTTTGTTAACGTTTGGCATAAATCGCTAAAAACATGAAACGTTTGGATTTGTTTCGTAACATTTTAAACATTTGGCAAAAATCGCTAAAATTGGAAAACGATTGGATTTGTTTCGTAACGTTTGGCTTAAATCGCTTAAAAGGTGAAACGTTTGGTTTTGTTTCGTAAAGTTTGTAAATGTTCATCTTAAATCGCTACAAAGGGGAAACGTTCGTAAACGTTTGGCTTAAATTGCTAAAAAGGTGAACCACTTGGATTTGTTTCCTAACCTTTGTAAACGTTTGGCTTAAATCGCTAAAAAGACGAAACGTCTGGATTTTTTTCGTAATGTTTGTACGTTTGGCTTAAATTGCAAAAAAAGTTAAAACGCTTGGATTTGTTTCGTATCGTTTGTAAACGTTTGGCTTAAATTGCTAAAAAGGTGAAACTCTTGGATTTGTTTCGTACCGTTTGTAAACGTTTGGCTTAAATTCCTAAAAAGGTGAAATCCTTGGATTGGTTTCGTAACGTTTGTAAACGTTTGGCTTAAATTGCTAAAAAGGTGAAATATTTGGATTTGTTTCATAACCTTTGTAAATGTTTGGCTCAGATCGCTAAAAAGGGGAAACGTTCGGATTTGTTTCGTACCGTTTGTAAACGTTTGGCTTAAATCTCTAAAAAGGTGAAACGTTTGTATTTGTTTCATAACGTTTGTAAACGTTTAGCTTAAATTGCTAAAAAGGTGAAATTCTTGGATTTATTTCGTAATGTTTATAAACGTTTGGCTTAAATTGCTAAAAAGGAGAAACGCTTGGATTTGTTTCGTTACGTTTGTAAACGTTTAGCTTAAATTGCTAAAAAGGTGAAACGCTTGGTTTTATTTCGTAACGTTTGTAAACTTTTGGATTTGTTTCGTAAAGTTTGTAAACGTTTGGCTTCAATCGCTAAAAATGTGAAACGTTTGGATTTGTTTTGTGATGTTTGTAAACGTTTGGCTTAAATCGCTAAAAAGGTGAAACGTTTGGATTTTTTTCGTAACGTTTTAAACGTTTGGCTTAAATCGCTAAAATGGGAAAATGTTTGGATTTGTTTCGTAACCTTTGTAAACGTTAGGCTTAAATCGCTAAAAAGGTGAAACGTTTGGTTTTGTTTCATGTTTGTAAACGTTCGGCTTAAATCACTAAAAAGGTGAAACAATTGGTTTTGTTTCGTAACGTTTGTAAACGTTCGGCTTATATCGCTAAAAAGGAGAAAAGTTTGTAAACGTTTGGCTTGAATTGCTAAAAAGGTGAAACGCTTGGATTTGTTTCGTAACGTTTGTAAACGTTTGGCTTCAATTGCTAAAAAGGTGAAACGCTTGGATTTATTTCGTAATGTTTGTAAACGTTTGGCTTAAATTGCTAAAAAGGTAAAACATTTGGATTTGTTTCATAACCTTTATAAACTTTTGGTTTAAATCTCTAAAAAGATGAAACGTTTTGATTTTTTTTGGAATGTTTGTAAACATTTGACTTAAATCGCTAAAAAGGTGAAACGCTTGGACTTGTTTCGTAACGTTTGTAAGCGTTTGGCTTAAATTGCTTAAAAGGTGAAACGCTTGGATTTGTTTCGTAACATTTGTAAACGTTTGGCTTAAATTGCTATAAAGGTGAAACATATGGATTTGTTTCCTAACCTTTGTAAACGTTTGGCTTAAATCGCTAAAAAGAGGAAATGTTTGGATTTTTTTCGTAATGTTTGTAAACGTTTGGCTTAAATTGCTAAAAAGGTGAAACGCTTGGATTTGTTTCGTAACCTCTGTAAACATTTGGCTTATATTGCTAAAAAGGTGAAATGCTTGGATTTGTTTTGTAACGTTTGTAAACGTTTGGCTTACATTGCTAAAAAGGGGAAATATTTGGATTTGTTTCGTACCGTTTGTAAACATTCGGCTAAAAGGTGAAACGTTTGGTTTTGTTTCGTAACGTTTGTAAACGTTCAGCTTATATCGCTAAAAAGGTAAAACGTTTGGGATTTCTTTCGCAACATTTGTAAACGTTTGGCTTAATTTTCTAAAAAGGTAAAACGCTTGGATTAGTTTTCTAACGTTTGTAAATGTTTGGCTTAAATTCCTAAAAAGGTGAAATGCTTGGATTTGTTTCGGAATGTTTGTAAACGTTTGGCTTAAATTGCTAAAAAGGTGAAACTCTTGTATTTGTTGTAAAAGTTTGGCTTAAATTTCTAAAAAGGTGAAACGCTTGGTTTTATTTCGTAACGTTTATAAAGGTGTGGCTAAAATCGCGAAAAATGGGAAATGTTTGGATTTGTTGTTAGTAGTATGTGCCCTAGGGCCATTTGATCATGTATATTTGTAGAACTAATCCTAATGGCAAAGATATATATGTTCTAATTGAACTAAGTGTCTCATCAATGGAGTGTTCATTTATTACGTATTGTCCTTATCACATTGTGATAGAATCTATTCTTAAGGTGTTAAGAATATGAGTTACAGATTTTATTATACACGTGATCTAAATAACAGTTCACGATCGATGGGGTCCTACGAATAAGGGCATCGTATTATCCCGGAAAGATTGTCACCTCTGTTTATTCTCTTGATTAGTAAGGAGTTAATAATTATAGGAAGTAGTGAGTCTCATACTACTTGATGGAGATCAGGATAAACATGTGGACACTCAAGATGTTGAGTGGGTCGAACAAGTGACGCTAGATGACTTATACATGGTATTTCATCAAAGTCAATTTAATGTCATCTAGTTCATAATTGTACATATGTCCTTTGACTTGCGGTGACACTATCTTGTATATAGGTGATTAGAGTTTGATACTCCTTATCCCTAGATCTTTCATGAGCTAGGGTCGCGGGATGTGTTGGCTCTAGTTAGTTGTATATGGAGATAGGGGTTTAACCAAGAGAGGATTTATCACTCCGGATGAACGGAGAAAAGATTCTATGCTATCTCAAAGATTCTATGCCATCAATAATGTGTCTATCTCATGTTCCAATGTCAATTGCTCATTTAAAAGCTTGGGTATTGAATACCGATGCTCATTCTCACATTTGTTTATCTTTTACGGATTTAGTAAAAGTGAGAAAGAAATGAAAAATATGAAGTAATCTTAAACCTCAGGAATGACGCAAGCGTTGCGACAAGAGCTATATGATCAACTTCAATTTTCTTAAATAAACATAAGTTGTACATAAACAAGATTTTTGTACTTATCCAATATATATAGGAATATCATGTCCGAATTTGTATGACAAATTTGGTAGTTGATTTTCTATTTACAAAGGATGTTTGTAGCATTATGTTTGATACTACAAAGTTGGGTGTGGATATGTACAAAATGGTCTTTAATAAAGATGTTTGATACAAAAGATGTTTTTAAAATTAATACCATAAGTAATCAAATCTCTAAACAATTTTGGCACTTATGATTATGACATATTGCAAAAGATAGACTTAACAAGTTAGATAGGATGGGAATCTTGAGCAATCAAGATTTTGCATCGCTTCCGACTTATGAGTTGTATCTTAAAGGCAAAATGAGCTGATCATTCTTTGTGATACAAAGTGGTAGAGCCAAGGCCGTTTAAGAGATCATACATAGTGATGTATATGGTATGTTTATAGAAACGGACCAAGGTAGATACTTATACTTCATTTTCTACATCGATGATTTATCATGATATAGTTAAGTTTGTCTTATGAAGAACAAACATGAAAATTTTGAAATGTTCAAATGACTTCAAGAATGAAGTAGAAAACCAAATTGGAAAAAGTATTAAAACTTTACGATGTGATCGAAAAGGGAAGAATACTTGAGTACAGAATTTGGTACGTTCCTAAAAGGAATGTGGTATTATTTTTTAACTTACTCCTTGTGAACACCATGGTTGAATGGTGTGTCTGTCAAGAAGGAAATATACTCCATAGATACCTTATGAGATAAGGTATGGAATCAAGTCTTAAGGAAGTTAAGATTTGTTCGGAAGATATCAGGAAACTGAGATCCGATAAATTGGGAATCAGAATCAATCATGGAAATGTTATGTTGGATATCCTAAAGACAATTTAGGATGTTATTTCTAAATTCTAACCGAACAAACAATCGTTGTTTATCGGTGGTAGTCTTACTTGATAAAGCGTTTATTCAAGAGGGAGACTAAGAAACGAATATAGAATTAGATGATGAGTCATCTAGTTACCAACAACAGAATGAATCAATAAAGATAGATCAAAAACCCGATAAGAGCTAGAGTTAGTAAGAGATGTATCTACACTAACATCTCGAAGATCAAGTAGATAGAGTATCTCGTCCACCGGAGAGATATGGTTTTCCCGCATGATAAACAAGAGTTGTTTAGTCATGGAGAAAAAGATCAAGTGTTGATCACTCTACTTATTTAGAAGCTATATATGATATAGATTCTTAAAAAATGATTTGAAGCAATAAAATCTTAAATGTATTCCATTTATAGTAACCAAATTTTAGGAGCTAGTCGATCCATCCGAAGGTATTATACCGATAAGTATTAAATGGATCTTCATGTGTAAAATTTGTACTAATGGAAAGGTGACGACCTTTAAATCTAGGCTTGTTGCAAAAGATTTTTGCTAGAGGCAAGAAGTTGTATTGTGAATACACTTTCTCGCTGGTCGCCATGCTTAAGTCCATCCAGATTCTTCTTGCCATAGCTACATATGTAGATTCTATGGTTGGACATAATGATGTAAGAACCATATTCCTTAATAGTTAAATTAAGTAGTATATCTATATGGAACAAGCCGAGGATTTTGAATCCGAAGAAGGTTCTCAGGCGTGTAAGCTAAAATGATCCCTAGTGGATGGAAACAAAGCTTCGAGATTCGTCGTCTTGATAAAGCCGTAAGGAGTTACGAATTTAATAAAAACGATGATAAACCCAATGTTTACAAGAAGGTTAGTGGGAGCAGACTCACTTTTGTGATCTTGTATCTAGATAACATATTACTAATACATAATAATATCGGAATGTTAACTTCTGTAAAACTTTAATTTATCTAATACGTACTCCATCAAAGTCCTCGGAGAAGTAGCTTATATTCTCAGTGTTGGAATCTATGGAGATAGATCTAAGAGAATAAGTGGTTTCTCCTACAGGCTCTTCTTAGAAAAGATATTGAAGTAGTTTAATATGGAAGTTCTAAGAGGATTGATACTAGTTAGCCATGAAATTCTTCTTTGAATAGGAATGTCTTCTGAGACTTCTGAAGAAAGAAAGAATCTAGCAAAGATACCATAGGCTTCGGCAATTGGTAGTCTGACGTATGTGTTGTCACTTACAAAGCTAGAAATTTGTCAATGCGGTTAGTGAGACTAATCAGTTTCAATCAAATCCATGTTGAGAACATTGGATGGTCGTTAAGGATATCTTTAAGTACTTATGAAGAACTAAAGATATGGTCTTAACTAATGGAGAACAGGGTTTTTTAACTACACTGTTTTACAGATTATAATTAAGATGATAGAGAGTCTATCTCCAGATTCATATTTATCTATAATGAAGGAGTAGTAAGCTAGAAGTGTTCTAAGAGAGAATCAACTCTAGGTTCCATTATAGAAGCCGAGTATATTATAGCATGAGATGTTGTAATAGAAGGTGTTTTGGATAAAATAGTTCTTAATTGAACTAAGTACGGTTTTCTTCCATTAAGTCGACAGTTCCTCTTTTCTGCGACCACAATGGTGCTACTTCCACAGCAAAGGAAACTGGGTCTCACAACTTATCCAAACATAAGGAAAGGCATTATCATATTATCTAAAGAAATTGGTGGAAAGAGAAAATTGTTTCTCTAAAAGATAACATCAGCCGATAACACGGCTGACCCAATGACAAAGCCCATGACTTAGAGTCATTAAGGTTTACATGACATAGAGTCATTAAGATTTACATCTTGTAAAGATAGGGCTTAGATATAGTTGCCAATGGCACTAGTGCAAGTGGGAGATTTTTAGTAGTATGTGCCCTAGGGCCATTTGATCATGTATATTTGTAGAACTAATCCCAATGGCAAAGATATATATGTTCTAATTGAACTAAGTGTCTCATCAATTCAGTGTTCATTTATTACGTATTGTCCTTATCACATTGTGATAAAATCTATTCTTAAGGTGTTAAGAATATGAGTTACAGATTTTATTATACACGTGATCTAAATAACAGTTCACGATCGATGGGGTCCTACGAATAAGGGCATCGTATTATCCCGGAAAGATTGTCACCTCTGTTTATTCTCCTGATTAGTAAGGAGTTACTAATTATAGGAAGTAGTGAGTCTCATACTACTTGATGTGGATCAGGATAAACATGTGGACTTACTAATTATAGGAAGTAGTGAGTCTCATACTACTTGATGGGGATCAGGATAAACATGTGGACACTCAAGATGTTGAGTGGGTCGAACAAGTGACGCTAGATGACTTATACATGGTATTTCATCAAAGTCAATTTAATGTCATCTAGTTCATAATTGTACATATGTCCTTTGACTTGCGGTGACACTATCTTGTATATAGGTGATTAGAGTTTGATACTCCTTAAGCCTAGATCTTTCATGAGCTAGGGTCGCGGGATGTGTTGGCTCTAGTTAGTTGTATATGGAGATAGGGGTTTAACTAAGAGAGGATTTATCACTCCGGATGAACGGAGAAAAGATTCTATGCTATCTCAAATTGTTCTTAATGGATGATAAGACCTGCGCAGGTGCATATGACTTACTTAGAAAGTTGTTTCTAGTGGAAGTCATATTTATCAAGAATAAGAACTGAGATGAGGTCATATAATCAAGGCAAACAGTGTTTGACTTAACCGTGACACTAGTCGAGATCGGAATCTTAGATGAAGGGAATTTTGAGTGTACTGTAATTATGAACATTGGTTCATAAAGAATGCATCAAAACATTCATATCTATTTGGCGGTCGTGATATGTTGCTAGACGTCACTCACGATCTACGAGAATTAATAATTAATGGGATTTAATTATTTAATATAAGAAAGGCGTTTCTTATGACTCTCGTTGCCATATAGATGTGAACCTAGTTAGTCACACACAATAGGGTGTGCAACCGATTGAGTTTACGAGAGATCGATTTCGTACTGTAATTATGAACATTGGTTCATAAAGAATGCATCAAAACATTCATATCTATTTGGCGGTCGTGATATGTTGCTAGACGTCACTCACGATCTACGAGAATTAATAATTAATGGGATTTAATTATTTAATATAAGAAAGGCGTTTCTTATGACTCTCGTTGCCATATAGATGTGAACCTAGTTAGTCACACACAATAGGGTGTGCAACCGATTGAGTTTACGAGAGATCGATTTCATATAGATACTAGCATATCTCGGAAATTAATCTAAGATGAAAAAACAAATACAATTAGGGACTAATTTGTAAGAGTTATAAATTAGTAGGCACCTAATGTATTTTATCCAAGTTAATATGATGATGTCATGTGATGATGTCACGATGATGTCATGTTATGATGTCACGATGATGTCATGTGATGATGTCATGTGATGATGTCACGATGATGTCATGTGATGATGTCATGATGATGTCACGTGATGATGTCATGTGATGATGTCATGTATGTCTCTGTGTGTGACACCTAGCATCCGACGTGTCGAAAGGTGGCAAGGCCTATGCTTGATTTGTGACACCTAGCATGTGATGTGTCAGATGGTGGCAACACCTATGCTTGGTGTGTGACACCTAGCATGTGAGGTGTTGCATTCTTAAGTAAAGCTCTACCCTATAAATGGAGGTTGCCTTTGCTCATTCTACACACACCACACTTAAGAGAGCGTATTTGAAGGAGTTCAAGTAGTCATCAATCACATAAAAGCTTGGAGAAAGTTTTTCATACATCCCTGCAAAGACGTAATCGACGCGAGAGTTTGAGCTTAAGGTTGCTCGGCAAAAGAAACTCTGCAGATTACTTCAAGGTGAGGATTCAATCGGACGCATACTCGTGTGGACGAGCTTGAGGTCGTCGTACTAACGGGACTACAAGAATCGTTGGAGAATTGACATAGGTATTGTTCTTACGGTTTCTAGATGCGTGCTTTAATTACTAGATGATACGACGATCCATTTGTTATTGATATGATCAATTTTTGGATCCGAATTTTTGGATTTCCAATTTTGAATTGAAATATAAGATTCGGACCCTCACGTCCCGCTGCACCAACATTTGTTTCGTAACGTTTTAAACGTTTGATTTTGTTTCGTAACGTTTGTAAACGTTTGGATTAAATCGCTAAAAAGGGGAAACGTTTTGATTTGTTTTGTAACGTTTGTAAACGTTTGGCTTAAATCGCTCAAAAGGCTAAACGTTTGGATATGTTTCGTAACTTTTGTAAACATTTGGCTTATATCGCTAAACAGGAGAAACGTTTGGATTTGTTCCGTAACATTTGTAAACGTTTGGCTTAAATCGCTAAAAAGGTGAAACGTTTGGATTTTTTTGTAACGTTTGTAAACGTTTGGCTTTAATCACTGAAAAGGTGAAACATCTAGATTTTTTTGTAACGTCTGTAAACGTTTGGCTTAAATAGCTAAAAAGATAAGACATTTGGATTTTTTTTATAACGTTTGTAAACGATTGGCTTAAATCGCTAAAAAAGTGAAACGCTTGGATTTGTTTCATAAGTTTGTAAACGTTTAGCTTAAATTGCTAAAAAGGTGAAACGCTTGGATTTGTTTCGTAGCGTTTGTAAACGTTTGACTTATATTCCTAAAAAGGTGAAACGCTTGGATTTGTTTCAGAACGTTTGTAAATGTTTGGCTTAAATTGCTAAAAAGGTGAAACGCTTGGATTTGTTTCGTAACGTTTGTAAACATTTGGCTTAAATTGCTAAAAAGGTGAAACATTTGGATTTGTTTCCTAATCTTTGTAAATGTTTGGCTTAAATTCCTAAAAAGGTGAAACGCTTGGATTTGTTTCGGAACGTTTGTAAACGTTTGGCTTAAATTGCTAAAAAAGTGAAACGCTTAGATTTGTTTTGTAATGTTTGTAAACGTTTGACTTAAATTCCTAAAAAGGTGAAACGCTTGGATTTGTTTCGTAACATTTGCAAACGTTTGGCTTGAATTGCTAAAAAGGTGAAACACTTAGTTTTGTTTCGTAACGTTTGTAAAGGTTTGGCTTCAATCGCTAAAAATGTGAAACGTTTGGATTTGTTTCATAACAATTTAAACGTTTGGTTTTGTTTCTAAAGTTTTGTAAACATTTGGATTAAATCGTTAAAAAGGTGAAACGTTTGGATTTGTTTCGTAACGTTTGTAAACGTTTGGCTTAAATTGCTAAAAAGGCGAAACGTTTGAATTTGTTTCGTAGCGTTTGTAAACATTTGGCTTAAATCGCTAAAAAGGTGAATCGTTTGGATTTGTTTCGTAACGTTTGTAAATGTTTGGCTTAAATCGTCAAAAAGGTGAAACATTTGGATTTGTTTTGTAACGTTTGTAAACGTTTGGCATAAATCGCTAAAAATATGAAACGTTTGGTTTTGTTTCGTAACTTTGTAAATGTTTGGCCTAAATTACTAAAAAGGGGAAACATTTGGATTTGTTTCATAACCTTTATAAATGTTTGGCTTAAATCGCTAAAAAGGAGAACGGTTTGGATTTGTTTCGTACCGTTTGTAAACGTTTGGCTTAAATTGCTAAAAAGGGTGAAACACCTGGATTTATTTCGTTAAGTTTGTAAAGGTTTGGCTTAAATTGCTAAAAAGGTGAAACGCTTGGATTTGTTTCGTAACCTTTGTAAACATTTGGCTTAAATTGCTAAAAAGGTGGAACGCTTAGATTTGTTTCGCAACGTTTGTAAAAGTTTGGTTTTGTTTCGTAACGTTTGGATTTTTTTCGTAACGTTTATAAATGTTTGGCTTAAATCGCTAAAAAGGTGAAACGTTTGGATTTGTTTTGTAACGTTTGTAAACATTTGGCTTAAATCGCTAAAAAGGTGAAACTGGATTTGTTTCACAACGTCTATAAACGCTTCACTTAAATTGCAAAAAAGGTGAAACGCTTGGATTTGTTTCGTAGCGTTTTAAACGTTTGATTTTATTTCGTAATGTTTGTAAACGTTTGGCTTAAATCGCAAAAAAGGTTAAACGTCCTATTTTGTTTCGTAACGTTTGTAAACGTTTGGCTTAAATCGCTAAAAAGGTGAAACATTTGGATTTGTTTCGTAACGTTAGTAAACGTTTGGCTTAAATCGCTAAAAAGGTGAAACGTTTGCATTTGTTTCATAACATTTCTAAACGTTTGACTGAAATTGCTAAAAAGGTGAAACATTTGGATTTGTTTCGTTACGTTTGTCAACGTTTGGCTTAAATTGCTAAAAAGGTGAAACTCTTGGTTTTATTTCGTAACATTTCTAAACTTTTGGAGTTGTTTCGTAATGTTTGTAAACGTTTGGCTTCAATTGCTAAAAATGTGAAACGTTTGGATATGTTTCGTAACGTTTGTAAACGGTTTGCTTAAATTGCTAAAAAGGAGAAACGTTTGGATTTGTTTCGTAACGTTTCAAACTTTACGCATAAATTGCTAAAAAGGGAAAACGTTTGAATTTATTTCGTAACGTTTGTAAATGTTTGGCTTAAATCGCTAAAAAGGTTAAACGTTTGGATTTGTTTCGTAACGTTTGTAAACGTTCGGCTTAAATTGCTAAAAACGGGAAACGTTTGTAAACGTTTGGTTTAAATTGCTAAAAAGGTGAAACGCTTGGATTTGTTTCATAACGTTTGTAAACGTTCGGCTTAAATTGCTAAAAAGGTGAAACATTTGGATTTGTTTCCTAATCTTTGTAAATGTTTGGCTTAAATTCCTAAAAAGGTGAAACGCTTGGATTTGTTTCGGAACGTTTGTAAACGTTTGGCTTAAATTGTTAAAAAAGTGAAACGCATGGATTTGTTTTGTAATGTTTGTAAACGTTTTACTTAAATTCCTAAAAAGGTGAAACGCTTGGATTTGTTTCGTAACATTTGTAAACGTTTGGCTTGAATTGCTAAAAAGGTGAAACACTTAGTTTTGTTTCGTAGCGTTTGTAAAGGTTTGGCTTCAATCGCTAAAAATGTGAAACGTTTGGATTTGTTTAACAATTTAAACGTTTGGTTTTGTTTCTAATGTTTTGTAAACATTTGGATAAAATCTTTAAAAAGGTGAAACGTTTGGATTTGTTTCGTAACGTTTGTAAACGTTTGGCTTAAATTGCTAAAAAGGCGAAACATTTGAATTTGTTTCGTAGCGTTTGTAAACATTTGGCTTAAATCGCTAAAAAGGTGAACCATTTGGATTTGTTTCGTAACGTTTAGAAATGTTTGGCTTAAATCGTCAAAAAGGTGAAACATTTGGATTTGTTTTGTATCGATTGTAAACGTTTGGCAAAAATCGCTAAAAATGTGAAACGTTTGGCTTATATTGTTAAAAAGGTGAAACACTTGGATTTGATTCGTAACGTTTGTAAACGTTTGGCCTAAATTACTAAAAAGGTGAAACATTTGGATTTGTTTCATAACCTTTATAAATGTTTGGCTTAAATCGCTCAAAAGGTGAACTGTTTGGATTTGTTTCGTACCGTTTGTAAACGTTTGGCTTAAATTGCTAAAAAGGATGAAACACTTGGATTTATTTCGTTACATTTGTAAAGGTTTGGCTTAAATTGTTAAAAAGGTGAAACGCTTGGATTTGTTTCGTAACCTTTGTAAATATTTGGCTTAAATTGCTAAAAAGGTGGAACGCTTGGATTTTTTTCGCAACGTTTGTAAAGGTTTGGTTTTGTTTCGTAACGTTTGTATTTGTTTCGTAACGTTTGTAAATGTTTGGCTTAAATCGCTAAAAAGGTGAAACGTTTGGATTTGTTTTGTAACGTTTGTAAACGTTTGGCTTAAATCGCTAAAAAGGTGAAACTGGATTTGTTTCACAACGTCTATAAATGTTTCACTTAAATTGCAAAAAAGGTGAAACGCTTGGATTGGTTTCGTAGCGTTTTAAACGTTTAATTTTGTTTCGTAATGTTTGTAAACGTTTGGCTTAAATCGCAAAAAAGGTTAAACGTCCTATTTTGTTTCGTAACGTTTGTAAACGTTTGGCTTAAATCGCTAAAAAGGTGAAACATTTGGATTTGTTTCGTAACGTTAGTAAACGTTTGGCTTAAATCGCTAAAAAGGTGAAACGTTTGCATTTGTTTCATAACGTTTCTAAACGTTTGACTTAAATTGCTAAAATGGTGAAACACTTGGATTTGTTTCGTTATGTTTGTCAACGTTTCGCTTAAATTGCTAAAAAGGTGAAACTCTTGGTTTTATTTCGTAACGTTTCTAAACTTTTGGATTGTATTCGTAATGTTTGAAAACGTTTGGCTTCAATTGCTAAAAATGTGAAACGTTTGGATTTGTTTCGTAACGTTTGTAAACGTTTTGCTTAAATTGCTAAAAAGGAGAAACGTTTGGATTTGTTTCGTAACGTTTTAAACGTTACGCATAAATTGCTAAAAAGGGAAAACGTTTGGATTTATTTCGTAACGTTTGTAAACGTTTGGCTTAAATCGCTAAAAAGGTGAAACGTTTGGATTTGTTTCGTAACGTTTGTAAACGTTCGGCTTAAATTGCTAAAAACGGGAAACATTTGTAAACGTTTGGTTTAAATTGCTAAAAAGGTGAAACGCTTGGATTTGTTTCATAACGTTTGTAAACGTTTGGCTTAAATTGCTAAAAAGGTGAACGCTTGGATTTGTTTTGTAACGTTTCTAAACGTTTGGCTTAGATTGCTAAAAAGGTGAAACATTTGGATTTGTTTCATAACCTTTGTAAACGTTTGGCTTAAATTGCTAAAAAGGCGAAACGTTTGGATTTTTTTCGTAATGTTTGAAAACATTTGGCTTAAATCGCTATAAAGGTGAAACGCTTTGATTTATTTTGTAAGGTTTTTAAACGTTTAGCTTAAATTGCTAAAAAGGTGAAACGCTTGGATTTGTTTCGTAACGTTCGTAAATGTTTTGCTAAAATTGATAAAAAGGTGAAACATTTGGATTCGTTTCCTAACCTTTGTAAACGTTTGGCTTAAATTGTTAAAAAGGTGGAATGCTTGGATTCGTTTAGTAATGTTTGTAAACGTTTGGCTTATATTTATAAAAAGGTGAAACACTTGGATTTGTTTTGTAACGTTTGTAAACGCTTGACTTACATTACTAAAACGGTTGGATTTGTTTCGTAACGTTTGTAAACGTTCGGCTTAAAGGGGAAACGTTTGGTTTTGTTTCATAACGTTTGTAAACGTCGGCTTAAATCGCTAAAAAGGTAAAACGTTTGGATTTGTTTCGTAATGTTTGTAAACGTTTGGCTTAAATTGCAAAAAAGGTAAAATGCTTGGATTTGTTTTATAACATTTGTAAATGTTTGGCTTAAATTACTAAAAAGTTGAAATGCTTGGATTTGTTTCAGAGAGTTTGTACACGTTTGGCATAAATTGCTAAAAAGTTGAAACTCTTGTATTTGTTGTAAATGTTTGGCTTCAATTTCTAAAAAGATGAAACGCTTGGTTTTATTTTGTAACGTTTGTAAAGGTGTGGCTTAAATCGCTAAAAAGGCGAAACGTTTGGATTTGATTCGTAACAATTGTAAACGTTTGGCTTAAATCGCTAAAAAGGTGAAACGTTTGGATTTTTTTTGGTAACGTTTGTAATTGTTTTGCTTATATCGCTAATAAGGTGAAACATTTGGATTTGTTTCGTAGCTTTTCGATTTGTTTCATAACGTTTGTAAACGTTTGGCTTAAATCGCAAAAAAGGTGAAACATTTGGATTTGTTTCGTAACGCTTGTGAACATTTGGCTTAAATCGCTAAAAAGGTGAAACTTTTGGATTTGTTTCGTAACGTTTGTAAACATTTGGCTTAAATTGCTAAAAAGGTAAAATGCTTGGATTTTTTTCGTAACGTTTGTAAACGTTTGGCTTAAAGTGCTAAAAAGGTGAAACGCTTGGATTTGTTACGTAACATTTGTAAATGTTTAGCTTAAATTGCTAAAAAGGTAAAACATTTGGATTTCTTTCCTAACCTTTGTAAACGTTTGTCTTAAATCCCTAAAAAGGGGAAACTTTTGGATTTGTTTCGTCACGTTTGTAAACGTTTGGCTTCAATCGCTAAAAAAGTGAAACGTTTGGATTTGTTTCGTAAAGTTGGTAAATGTTTGGCTTCAATCGCTAAAAAGGCGAAACGTTTGGATTTGTTTCGTTACGTTTGTAAACGTTTGGCATAAATCGTTAAAAAGAGGAAATGTTTGGATTTGTTTCGTAACTTGTTAAACGTTTGGCTTAAATCGATAAAGTGGGGAAACGTTTGGATTTGTTTCGTAACGTTTGTAAATGTGTGGCTTAAATTGCTAAAAACATGAAACGTTTTGATTTTTTTTCGTAACCTTTGTAAACGTTTGGCTTAAATTGATAAAAAGGTGATAAGTTTGGATTTGTTTCGTAACGTTTGTAAACATTTGGCTTAAATTTCTAAAATGGTTAAAAAAATTTGGATTTGTTTCGGAACGTTTGTAAACGTTTGGCTTAAATTGCTAAAAAGGTGAAACGCTTGGATTTGTTTTATAACGTTTGTAAACGTTTGACTTAAATTCCTAAAAAGGTGAAACTCTTGGATTTGTTTCATAACGTTTGTAAACGTTTGGCTTGAATTGCTAAAAAGGTGAAACACTTAGTTTTGTTTCGTAACGTGTGTAAATGTTTGGCTTAAATCGCTAAAAATCTGAAACATTTGGATTTGTTTCGTAACAATTTAAACGCTTGGTTTTGTTTCTAATGTTTTGTAAACATTTGGCTTAAATCGTTAAAAAGGTGAAACGTTTGGATTTGTTTCGTAACGTTTGTAAACGTTTGGCTTAAATTGCTAAAAAGGCGAAACGTTTGAATGTGTTTCGTAGCGTTTGTAAACATTTGGCTTAAATTGCTAAAAAGGTGAATCATTTGGATTTGTTTCGTAACGTTTGTAAATGTTTGGATTAAATCGTCAAAAAGGTGAAACATTTGGATTTGTTTTGTAACGTTTGTAAACGTTTGGCATAAATCGCTAAAAAGGTGAAACGTTGAGTTTTGCCTCGTAACGTTTGTAAACGTTTGGCTTAAATTGTTAAAAACGTGAAACGCTTGGATTTGTTTCGGAACGTTTGTAAACGTTTGGTTTAAATTGCTAAAAAAGTGAAACGCTTGGATTTGTTTTGTAATGTTTGTAAACGTTTTACTTAAATTCCAAAAAAGGTGAAACGTTTGGATTTATTTCGTAACATTTGTAAACGTTTGGCTTGAACTGCTAAAAAGGTGAAACACTTAGTTTTGTTTCGTAACGTTTGTAAAGGTTTGGCTTCAATCGCTAAAAATGTGAAACGTTTGGATTTGTTTCATAACAATTTAAATGTTTGGTTTTGTTTCTAATGTTTTGTAAACATTTGGATTAAATCGTCAAAAAGGTGAAACGTTTGGATTTGTTTCGTAACGTTTGTAAACGTTTGGCTTTAATTGCTAAAAAGGCGAAACGTTTGAATTTGTTTCGTAGCGTTTGTAAACATTTGGCTTAAATCGCTAAAAACGTGAATCGTTTGGATTTGTTTTGTAACGTTTGTAAATGTTTGGC
The DNA here is from genome assembly GCF_937616625.2 of Mercurialis annua. NCBI lineage: Eukaryota > Viridiplantae > Streptophyta > Magnoliopsida > Malpighiales > Euphorbiaceae > Mercurialis > Mercurialis annua. Next base: position 27,597,726 of record NC_065576.1, read on the forward strand.
TTAAATCGTCAAAAAGGTGAAACATTTGGATTTGTTTTGTAACGTTTGTAAACGTTTGGCAAAAATCGCTAAAAATGTGAAACGTTTGGTTTTGTTTCGTAACCTTTGTAAACGTTTGGCTTAAATTGTTAAAAAGGTGAAACAACTGGATTTTTTTCGTAACGTTTGTAAACGTTTGGCCTAAATTACTAAAAAGGTGAAACATTTGGATTTGTTTCATAACCTTTATAAATGTTTGGCTTAAATCGATAAAAAGGTGAACTGTTTGGTTTTGTTTCGTACCGTTTGTAAACGTTTGGCTTAAATTGCTAAAAAGGGTGAAACGCTTGGATTTATTTCAATACATTTGTAAAGGTTTGGCTTAAATTGCTAAAAAGGTGAAACGCTTGGATTTGTTTCGTAACCTTTGTAAACATTTGGCTTAAATTGCTAAAAATGTGGAACGCTTGGATTTGTTTCGCAACGTTTGTAAAGGTTTGGTTTTGTTTCGTAACGTTTGGATTTGTTTCGTAACGTTTGTAAATGTTTGGCTTAAATCGCTAAAAAGGTGAAACGTTTGGATTTGTTTTGTAACGTTTGTAAACGTTTGGCTTAAATCGCTAAAAAGGTGAAACTGGATTTGTTTCATAACGTCTATAAACGTTTCACTTAAATTGCAAAAAAGGTGAAACGTTTGGATTTGTTTCGCAGCGTTTTAAACGTTTGATTTTGTTTCATAATGTTTGTAAACGTTTAGCTTAAATCGCAAAAAAGGTTAAACATCCTATTTTGTTTCGTAACGTTTGTAAACGTTTGGCTTAAATCGCTAAAAAGGTGAAACATTTGGATTTGTTTCGTAACGTTAGTAAACGTTTGGCTTAAATCGCTAAAAAGATGAAACGTTTGCATTTGTTTCATAACGTTTCTAAACGTTTGACTTAAATTGCTAAAAAGGTGAAACACTTGGATTTGTTTCGTTATGTTTGTCAACGTTTCGCTTGAATTGCTAAAAAGATGAAACTCTTGGTTTTATTTCGTAACGTTTCTAAACTTTTGGATTTGTTTCGTAATGTTTGTAAACGTTTGGCTTCAATTGCTAAAAATGTGAAACGTTTGGATTTGTTTCGTAACGTTTGTAAACGTTTTGCTTAAATTGCTAAAAAGGAGAAACGTTTGGATTTGTTTCGTAACGTTTTAAACGTTACGCATAAATTGCTAAAAAGGGAAAACGTTTGGATTTATTTCGTAACGTTTGTAAACGTTTGGCTTAAATCGCTAAAAAGGTGAAACGTTTGGATTTGTTTCGTAACGTTTGTAAACGTTCGGCTTAAATTGCTAAAAATGGGAAACATTTGTAAACGTTTGGTTTAAATTGCTAAAAAGGTGAAACGCTTGGATTTGTTTCATAACGTTTGTAAACGTTTGGCTTAAATTGCTAAAAAGGTGAAACATTTGGATTTGTTTCCTAATCTTTGTAAATCTTTGGCTTAAATTCCTAAAAAGGTGAAACGCTTGGATATGTTTCGGAACGTTTGTAAACGTTTGGCTTAAATTGCTAATAAAGTGAAACGCTTGGATTTGTTTTGTAATGTTTGTAAACGTTTTACTTAAATTCCTAAAAAGGTGAAACGCTTGGATTTGTTTCGTAACATTTGTAAACGTTTGGCTTGAATTGCTAAAAAGGTGAAACACTTAGTTTTGTTTCGTAACATTTGTAAAGGTTTGGCTTCAATCGCTAAAAATGTGAAACGTTTGGATTTGTTTCATAACAATTTAAATGTTTTGTTTTGTTTCTAATGTTTTGTAAACATTTGGATTAAATCGTTAAAAAGGTGAAACGTTTGGATTTGTTTCGTAACGTTTGTAAACGTTTGGCATAAATTGCTAAAAAGGCGAAACGTTTGAATTTGTTTCGTAGCATTTCTAATCATTTGGCTTAAATCGCTAAAAAGGTGAATTGTTTGGATTTGTTTCGTAACGTTTGTAAATCTTTGGCTTAAATCGTCAAAAAGGTGAAACATTTGGATTTGTTTTGTAACGTTTGTACACGTTTGGAAAAAATCGCTAAAAAAGTGAAACGTTTGGTTTTGTTTCGTAACGTTTGTAAAAGTTTGGCTTAAATTGTTAAAAAGGTGAAACACCTGGATTTGTTTCGTAACCTTTGTAAACGTTTGGCTTAAATTGCTAATAGGCGAAACGTTTGGATTTTTTTCGTAATGTTTGTAAACATTTGGCTTAAATCGCTAAAAAGGTGAAACGCTTTGATTTCTTTTGTAAGGTTTTTAAACGTTTAGCTTAATTTGCTAAAAAGGTGAAACGCTTGGATTTGTTTCGTAACGTTCGTAAACGTTTTGCTAAAATTGATAAAAAGGTGAAACATTTGGATTCGTTTCCTAACCTTTGTAAACGTTTGGCTTAAATTGCTAAAAAGGTGAAATGCTTGGATTCGTTTCGTAATGTTTGTAAACGTTTGGCTTATATTTCTAAAAAGGTGAAACACTTGGATTTGTTTTGTAACGTTTGTAAACGCTTGACTTACATTACTAAAACGGTTGGATTTGTTTCGTAGCGTTTGTAAGCGTTCGACTTAAAGGGGAAACGTTTGGTTTTGTTTCATAACGTTTGTAAACGTCGGCTTAAATCGCTAAAACGGTAAAATGTTTGGATTTGTTTCGTAATGTTTGTAAACGTTTGGCTTAAATTGCAAAAAAGGTAAAACGCTTGGATTTGTTTTGTAACGTTTGTAAATGTTTGGCTTAAATTACTAAAAAGTTGAAATGCTTGGATTTGTTTCAGAGAGTTTGTAAACGTTTGGCATAAATTGCTAAAAAGTTGAAACTCTTGTATTTGTTGTAAATGTTTGGCTTCAATTTCTAAAAAGATGAAACGCTTGGTTTTATTTCGTAACGTTTGTAAAGGTGTGGCTTAAATCGCTAAAAAGACGAAACGTTTGGATTTGTTTCGTAACAATTGTAAACGTTTGGCTTTAATCGCTAAAAAGGTGAAACGTTTGGATTTTTTTTGGTAACGTTTGTAATTGTTTTTCTTATATCGCTAAAAAGGTGAAACATTTGGATTTATTTCGTAGCTTTTCGATTTGTTTCATAACGTTTGTAAACGTTTAGCTTAAATCGCAAAAAAGGTGAAACATTTGGATTTGTTTCGTAACGCTTGTGAACATTTGGCTTAAATCGCTAAAAAGGTGAAACACTTGGATTTGTTTCGTAACGTTTGTAAACATTTGGCTTAAATTGCTAAAAAGGTGAAACTCTTGGTTTTATTTCGTAACGTTTCTAAACTTTTGGATTTGTTTCGTAATGTTTGTAAACGTTGGCTTCAATTGCTAAAAATGTGAAACGTTTGGATTTGTTTCGTAACGTTTGTAAACGTTTTGCTTAAATTGCTAAAAAGGAGAAACGTTTGGATTTGTTTCGTAACGTTTTAAACGTTATGCATAAATTGCTAAAAAGGGAAAACGTTTGGATTTATTTCGTAACGTTTGTAAACGTTTGGCTTAAATCGCTAAAAAGGTGAAACGTTTGGATTTGCTTCGTAACGTTTGTAAACGTTCGGCTTAAATTGCTAAAAACGGGAAACATTTGTAAACGTTTGGTTTAAATTGCTAAAAAGGTGAAACGCTTGGATTTGTTTCATAACGTTTGTAAACGTTTGGCTTAAATTGCTAAAAAGGTGAAACATTTGGATTTGTTTCCTAATCTTTGTAAATGTTTGGCTTAAATTCCTAAAAAGGTGAAACACTTGGATTTGTTTCGGAACGTTTGTAAACGTTTGGCTTAAATTGCTAAAAAAGTGAAACGCTTGGATTTGTTTTGTAATGTTTGTAAACGTTTTACTTAAATTCCTAAAAAGGTGAAACGCTTGGATTTGTTTCGTAACATTTGTAAACGTTTGGCTTGAATTGCTAAAAAGGTGAAACACTTAGTTTTGTTTCGTAACGTTTGTAAAGGTTTGGCTTCAATCGCTAAAAATGTGAAACGTTTGGATTTGTTTCATAACAATTTAAATGTTTTGTTTTGTTTCTAATGTTTTGTAAACATTTGGATTAAATCGTTAAAAAGGTGAAACGTTTGGATTTGTTTCGTAACGTTTGTAAACGTTTGGCATAAATTGCTAAAAAGGCGAAACGTTTGAATTTGTTTCGTAGCGTTTCTAAACATTTGGCTTAAATCGCTAAAAAGGTGAATTGTTTGGATTTGTTTCGTAACGTTTGTAAATGTTTGGCTTAAATCGTCAAAAAGGTGAAACATTTGGATTTGTTTTGTAACGTTTGTAAACGTTTGGCAAAAATCGCTAAAAATGTGAAACGTTTGGTTTTGTTTCGTAACGTTTGTAAACGTTTGGCTTAAATTGCTAAAAAGGTGAAACATTTGGATTTGTTTCATAACCTTTGTAAACGTTTGGCTTAAATTGCTAAAAAGGCGAAACGTTTGGATTTTTTTCGTAATGTTTGTAAACATTTGGCTTAAATCGCTAAAAAGGTGAAACGCTTTGATTTCTTTTGTAAGGTTTTTAAACGTTTAGCTTAAATTGCTAAAAAGGTGAAATGCTTGGATTTGTTTCGTAACGTTCGTAAACGTTTTGCTAAAATTGATAAAATGGTGAAACATTTGGATTCGTTTCCTATCCTTTGTAAACGTTTGACTTAAATTGCTAAAAAGGTGAAATGCTTGGATTCGTTTCGTAATGTTTGTAAACGTTTGGCTTATATTTCTAAAAAGGTGAAACACTTGGATTTGTTTTGTAACGTTTGTAAACGCTTGACTTACATTACTAAAACGGTTGGATTTGTTTCGTAACGTTTGTAAACGTTCGGCTTAAAGGGGAAACGTTTGGTTTTGTTTCATAACGTTTGTAAACGTCGGCTTAAATCGCTAAAACGGTAAAACGTTTGGATTTGTTTCGTAATGTTTGTAAACGTTTGGCTTAAATTGCAAAAAAGGTAAAACGCTTGGATTTGTTTTGTAACGTTTGTAAATTTTTGGCTTAAATTACTAAAAAGTTGAAATGCTTGGATTTGTTTCAGAGAGTTTGTTAACGTTTGGCATAAATTGCTAAAAAGTTGAAACTCTTGTATTTGTTGTAAATGTTTGGCTTCAATTTCTAAAAAGATGAAACGCTTGGTTTTATTTCATAACGTTTGTAAAGGTGTGGCTTAAATCGCTAAAAAGACGAAACGTTTGGATTTGTTTCGTATCAATTGTAAACGTTTGCCTTAAATCGCTAAAAAGGTGAAACGTTTGGATTTTTTTTGGTAACGTTTGTAATTGTTTTTCTTATATCGCTAAAAAGGTGAAACATTTGGATTTATTTCGTAGCTTTTCGATTTGTTTCATAACGTTTGTAAACGTTGAGCTTAAATCGCAAAAAAGGTGAAACATTTGGATTTGTTTCGTAACGCTTGTGAACATTTGGCTTAAATCGCTAAAAAGGTGAAACACTTGGATTTGTTTCGTAACGTTTGTAAACATTTGGCTTAAATTGCTAAAAAGGTGAAACTCTTGGTTTTATTTCGTAACGTTTCTAAACTTTTGGATTTGTTTCGTAATGTTTGTAAACGTTTGGCTTCAATTGCTAAAAATGGGAAACGTTTGGATTTGTTTCGTAACGTTTGTAAACGTTTTGCTTAAATTGCTAAAAAGGAGAAACGTTTGGATTTGTTTCGTAACGTTTTAAACGTTACGCATAAATTGCTAAAAAGGGAAAACGTTTGGATTTATTTCGTAACGTTTGTAAACGTTTGACTTAAATCGCTAAAAAGGTGAAACGTTTGGATTTGTTTCGTAACGTTTGTAAACGTTCGGCTTAAATTGCTAAAAACGGGAAACGCTTGTAAACGTTTGGTTTAAATTGCTAAAAAGGTGAAACGCTTGGATTTGTTTCATAACGTTTGTAAACGTTTGGCTTAAATTGCTAAAAAGGTGAAACATTTGGATTTTTTTCCTAATCTTTGTAAATGTTTGGCTTAAATTCCTAAAAAGGTGAAACACTTGGATTTGTTTCGGAACGTTTGTAAACGTTTGGCTTAAATTGCTAAAAAAGTGAAACGCTTGGATTTGTTTTGTAATGTTTGTAAACGTTTTACTTAAATTCCTAAAAAGGTGAAACGCTTGGAGTTGTCTCGTAACATTTGTAAACGTTTGGCTTGAATTGCTAAAAAGGTGAAACACTTAGTTTTGTTTCGTAACGTTTGTAAAGGTTTGGCTTCAATCGCTAAAAATGTGAAACGTTTGGATTTGTTTCATAACAATTTAAATGTTTTGTTTTGTTTCTAATGTTTTGTAAACATTTGGATTAAATCGTTAAATAGGTGAAACGTTTGGATTTGTTTCGTAACGTTTGTAAACGTTTGGCATAAATTGCTAAAAAGGCGAAACGTTTGAATTTGTTTCGTAGCGTTTCTAAACATTTGGCTTAAATCGCTAAAAAGGTGAATTGTTTGGATTTGTTTCGTAACGTTTGTAAATGTTTGGCTTAAATCGTCAAAAAGGTGAAACATTTGGATTTGTTTTGTAACGTTTGTAAACGTTTGGCAAAAATCGCTAAAAATGTGAAACGTTTGGTTTTGTTCCGTAACGTTTGTAAACGTTTGGCTTAAATTGCTAAAAAGGTGAAACATTTGGATTTGTTTCATAACCTCTGTAAACGTTTGGCTTAAATTGTTAAAAAGGCGAAACGTTTGGATTTTTTTCGTAATGTTTGTAAACATTTGGCTTAAATCGCTAAAAAGGTGAAACGCTTTGATTTCTTTTGTAAGGTTTTTAAACGTTTATATTAAATTGCTAAAAAGGTGAAACGCTTGGATTTGTTTCGTAACGTTCGTAAACGTTTTGCTAAAATTGATAAAAAGGTGAAACATTTGGATTCGTTTCATAACCTTTGTAAACGTTTGGCTTAAATTGCTAAAAAGGTGAAATGCTTGGATTCGTTTCGTAATGTTTGTAAACGTTTGGCTTATATTTCTAAAAAGGTGAAACACTTGGATTTGTTTTGTAACGTTTGTAAACGCTTGACTTACATTACTAAAACGGTTGGATTTGTTTCGTAACGTTTGTAAACGTTCGGCTTAAAGGGGAAACGTTTGGTTTTGTTTCATAACGTTTGTAAACGTCGGCTTAAATCGCTAAAACGGTAAAACGTTTGGATTTGTTTCGTAATGTTTGTAAACGTTTGGCTAAATTGCAAAAAAGGTAAAACTCTTGGATTTGTTTTGTAACGTTTGTAAATGTTTGGCTTAAATTACTAAAAAGTTGAAATTCTTGGATTTGTTTCAGAGAGTTTGTAAACGTTTGGCATAAATTGCTAAAAAGTTGAAACTCTTGTATTTGTTGTAAATGTTTGGCTTCAATTTCTAAAAAGATGAAACGCTTGGTTTTATTTCGTAACGTTTGTAAAGGTGTGGCTTAAATCGCTAAAAAGACGAAACGTTGGGATTTGTTTCGTAACAATTGTAAACGTTTGGCTTAAATCGCTAAAAAGGTGAAACGTTTGGATTTTTTTTGGTAACGTTTGTAATTGTTTTGCTTATATCGCTAAAAAGGTGAAACATTTGGATTTATTTCGTAGCTTTTCGATTTGTTTCATAACGTTTGTAAACGTTTAGCTTAAATCGCAAAAAAGGTGAAACATTTGGATTTGTTTCGTAGCGCTTGTGAACATTTGGCTTAAATCGCTAAAAAGGTGAAACACTTGGATTTGTTTCGTAACGTTTGTAAACATTTGGCTTAAATTGCTAAAAAGGTAAAACGCTTGGATTTTTTTCGTAACGTTTGTAAACGTTTGGCTTAATGTGCTAAAAGGTGAAACGCTTGAATTTGTTACGTAACGTTTGTAAATGTTTAGCTTAAATTGCTAAAAAGGTAAAACATTTGGATTTCTTTCCTAACCTTTGTAAACGTTTGTCTTAAATCCCTAAAAAGGGGAAACTTTTGGATTTGTTTCGTAACGTTTGTAAACGTTTGGCTTCAAGCGCTAAAAAGGTGAAACGTTTGGATTTGTTTCGTAATGTTGGTAAATGTTTGGCTTCAATCGCTAAAAAGGCGAAATGTTTGGATTTGTTTCGATACGTTTGTAAACGTTTGGCATAAATCGCTAAAAAGAGGAAATGTTTGGATTTGTTTCGTAACTTGTTAAACGTTTGGCTTAAATCGATAAAGTGGGGAAACATTTGGATTTGTTTCGTAACGTTTGTAAACGTGTGGCTTAAATTGCTAAAAAGATGAAACGTTTGGATTTTGTTTCGTAACCTTTGTAAACGTTTGGCTTAAATTTATAAAAAGGTGATAAGTTTGGATTTGTTTCGTAACATTTGTAAACGTTTGGCTTAAATTCCTAAAATGGTGAAATGCTTGGATTTGTTTCGGAACGTTTGTAAACGTTTGGCTTAAATTGCTAAAAAGGTGAAACGCTTGGATTTGTTTTATAACGTTTGTTAACGTTTGACTTAAATTCCTAAAAAGGTGAAACTCTTGGATTTGTTTCATAACGTTTGTAAACGTTTGGCTTGAATTGCTAAAAAGGTGAAACACTTAGTTTTGTTTCGTAACGTGTGTAAAGGTTTGGCTTAAATCGCTAAAAATGTGAAACGTTTGGATTTGTTTCGTAACAATTTAAACGCTTGGTTTTGTTTCTAATGTTTTGTAAACATTTGGCTTAAATCGTTAAAAAGGTGAATCATTTGGATTTGTTTCGTAACGTTTGTAAATGTTTGGATTAAATTGTCAAAAAGGTGAAACATTTGAATTTGTTTTGTAACGTTTGTAAACGTTTGGCATAAATCGCTAAAAAGGTGAAACGTTGCGTTTTGCTTCGTAACGTTTGTAAACGTTTGGCTTAAATTGTTAAAAAGGTGAAACGCTTGGATTTGTTTCGTAACGTTTGTAAACGTTTGGCCTAAATTACTAAAAAGGTGAAACATTTGGATTTGTTTCATAACGTTTATAAATGTTTGGCTTAAATCGCTAAAAAGGTGAACTGTTTGGATTTGTTTCGTACCGTTTGTGAACGTTTGGCTTAAATTGCTAAAAAAGGTGAAACGCTTGCATTTGTTTCGTTACGTTTGTAAACGTTTGGCTTAAATTGCTAAAAAGGTGAAACGCTTGGATTTGTTTCGTAATGTTTGTAAACGTTTGGCTTAAATTGCTAAAAAGGTGGAACTCTAGTATTTGTTTCGCAACGTTTGTAAACGTTTGGTTTTGCTTCGTAACATTTGGATTTGTTTCGTAACGTTTGTAAACGTTTGGCTTAAATCGCTAAAAAGGTGAAACGTTTGGATTTGTTTTGTAACGTTTGTAAACGTTTTGCTTAAATCGATAAAAAGGTGAAACTTTTGGATTTGTTTCCCAACGTCTATAAACGTTTCGCTTAAATTGCAAAAGAGGTGAAACGCTTGGATTTGTTTCGTAACGTTTTAAACGTTTGATTTTGTTTCGTAATGTTTGTAAACGTTTGGCTTAAATCGCAAAAAAGGTGAAACGTCCTGTTTTATTTCGTAACGTTCGTAAACGTTTGGCTTAAATCGCTAAAAAGGTGAAACATTTGGATTTGTTTTGTAACGTTAGTAAACGTTTGGCTTAAATCGCTAAAAAGGTGAAACGTTTGAATTTTTTTAATAACGTTTCTAAACGTTTGGCTTAAATTTCTAAAAAGGTGAAACACTTGGATTTGTTTCGTTACGTTTGTAAACATTTGGCTTAAATTACTAAAAAGGTGAAACTCTTGGTTTTATTTCGTAACGTTTCTAAACTTTTGGATTTGTTTCGTAATGTTTGTAAACGTTTGGCTTCAATTGCTAAAAATGTGAAACGTTTGGATTTGTTTCGTAACGTTTGTAAACGTTTTGCTTAAATTGCTAAAAAGGAGAAACGTTTGGATATGTTTCGTAACATTTTAAACGTTACGCTTAAATTGCTAAAATGGGAAAACGTTTGGATTTGTTTCGTAACGTTTGTAAACTTTTCGCTTAAATTGCTAAAAAGGTGAAACGCTTGGTTTTGTTTCGTAACGATTATAAACGTTCGGCCTAAATTGCTAAAAACGGGAAACGTTTGTAAACGTTTGGCTTAAATTGCTAAAAAGGAGAAACGCTTGGATTTGTTTCGTAACGTTTGTAAACGTTTGGCTTAAATTGCTAAAAAGGTGAACGCTTGGATTTGTTTCGTAACGTTTCTAAACGTTTGGCTTCAATTGCTATAAAGGTGAACGCTTGGATTTGTTCCGTAACGTTTCTAAACGTTTGGCTTAAATTGCTAAAAAGGTGAAACATTTGGATTTGTTTCTTAACCTTTGTAAACGTTTGGCTTAAATTGCTAAAAAGGCGAAATGTTCGAATTTTTTTCGTAATGTTTGTAAACGTTTGGCTGAAATCGCTAAAAAGGTGAAACACTTTGATTTGTTTTGTAACGTTTCTAAACGTTTGGCTTAAATTACTAAAAAGGTGAAACGCTTGGATTTGTTTCGTAACGTTTGTAAACGTTTTGCTTAAATTGATAAAAAGGTGAAACATTTGGATTCATTTCCTAACCTTTGTAAACGTTTGGCTCAAATCGCTAAAAAGATGAAACGCTTGGATTTGTTTCATAACTTTGTAAACGTTTGGCTTAAATTGCTAAAAAGGTGAAACACTTAGTTTTATTTCGTAACGTTTGTAAAGGTTTGGCTTAAATCACTAAAAATGTGAAACGTTTGGATTTGTTTCGTGACAATCTAAACGTTTGGTTTTGTTTCGTTACTTTTGTAAACTTTTGGCTAAATTCGCTAAAAAGGTGAAATGTTTGGATTTGTTTAGTAACGTTTGCAAACGTTTGTCTTAAATCGCTAAAAAGGTGAATCGTTTGGATTTGTTTTGTAACGTATGTAAGCGTTTGGCTTAAATCGTTAAAAAGGTGAAACGGTTGGTTTTGTTTCATAATGTTTGTAAACGTTTGACTTAAATTGTTAAAAAGATGAAATGCTTGGATTTGTTTCGTAACGTTTGTAAACGTTTGGCTTAAATTATTAAAAAGGTGAAACACTTGGATTTGTTTCGTAACGTTTGTAAACATTTAACTTAAATTACTAAAAAGGTGAAACATTTGGATTTGTTTCATACCCTTTGTAAACGTTTGGCTTAAATCGCTAAAAAGGTGAAACGTTTGGATTTGTTTCGTACCGTTAGTAAACATTTGCCTTAAATTGCTAAAAAGGTGAAACACTTGGATTTGTTTCGTTAAGTTTCTAAATGTTTGGCTTGAATTGCCAAAAAGCTGAAACGCTTGGATTTGTTTCGTAATGTTTGTAAACGTTTGCCTTAAATTGCCAAAAAGGTGGAACGCTTGGATTTGTTTCGTAATGTTTGTAAATGTTTGGTTTTGTTTTGTAACTTTTGGATTTCTTTCGTAACGTTTGTAAACGTTTGGCTTAAATCGCAAAAAAGGTGAAATGTATAGATTTGTTTCGTATCGTCTGTAAACGTTTTGCTTAAATCGCTAAAAAGGCGAAAAGTTTGGATTTGTTTCGTAACGTTTGGTAACGTTTGTAAATGTTTGACTTATATCGCTAAAAAGGTGAATCATTTGGATTTGTTTCGTAACGTTTGTGAACGTTTGGCTTAAATCGCTAAAAAAGTGAAACGTTTGGATTTGTTTCATAACGTCTGTAAACGTTTTGCTTAAATTGCTAAAAAGGTAAAACGCTTGGATTTTTTTCGTAACATTGAAAACGTTTGTCTTAAATTGTTAAAAACGTGAAACGCTTGGATTTGTTACGTAACGTTTGTAAACGTTTGCTTAAATTGCTAAAAAGGTAAAACATTTGGATTTGTTTCCTAACCTTTATAAACGTTTGGCTTAAATCGCTAAAAAGGGGAAACTTTGGATTTGTTTCGTAACGTTTGGCTTCAAACGCTAGAAACGTTTTATTTGTTTCGTTACGTTTGTAAATGTTTGGCATAAATCGCTAAAAAGGTGAAATGTTTGGATTTGTTTCGTAACGTGTTAAACGTTTGCTTTAAATCGCTAAAATGGGGAAACGTTTGGATTTGTTTCGTAACGTTTGTAAACGTTTGGCTTAAATTGCTAAAAAGATGAAACTTTTGGATTTTTTTCGTAACCTTTGTAAACGTTTGGCTTAAATTGCTAAAATGGTGAAAAGTTTGGATTTGTTTCGTAACGTTTGTAAACGTTTGGTTTAAATTCCTAAAAAGGTGAAATGCTTGGATCTTTTTCGGAACGTTTGTAAACGTTTGGCTTAAATTGTGAAAAAGTTGAAACGCTTGGATTTCTTCCGTAACATTTGTAAATGTTTGGCTTAAATTGCTAAATAGGGGAAACATTTAGTTTTGTTTCGTTATGTTTGTAAACGTTTGGCATAAATCGCTAAAAAGGTGAAACGTTTGGATTTGCTTCGTAACATGTTAAACGTTTGGCTTAAATTGCTAAAAAGGTGAAACGCTTGGATTTGTTTCGTAACGTTTGTAAACGTTTGGCTTAAATCACTTAAAAAGTGAAATTCTTGGATTTGTTTCGTAACATTTGTAAACGTTTGGCTTAAATTTCTAAAAAGGTGAAGCACTTGGGTTTGTTTTGTAACGTTTGTAAACGTTTGGCTTTTACTGCCAAAAAGGTGAAACGCTTAGATTTGTTTCGTAACGTTTGTAAACGTTTGGCTTAAATTGCCAAAATTGTGGAACGCTTGGATTTGTTTCGTAATGTTTGTAAACGTTTGATTTTGTTTCGTAACTTTTGGATTTTTTTCATAACATTTGTAAACGTTTGGCTTAAATCGCTAAAAAAGTGAAATGTTTGGATTTGATTCGTAACGTTTGTAAACATTTGGCATTAATCGCTAAAAAGGCGAGAAGTTTTGATTTGTTTCGTAACATTTGTAAATGTTTGGCTTAAATCGCTAAAAAGGGGAAACATTTGGATTTTGTTTGGTAACGTTTGTAAACGTTTGGCTTAAATCACTAAAAAGGTGAAACATTTGGATTTGTTTCGTAACGTGTGTGAACGTTTGGCTTAAATCGCTAAAAAGGTGAAACGCTTGGATTTGTTTCGTAACGTCTGTAAACGTTTGGCTTAAATTTCTAAAAAGGTTAAACGCTTGGATTTTTTTCGTAACGTTTGTAAACGTTTGGCTCAAATTGCTAAAAAGGTGAAACGCTTGAATTTGTTTCGTAACGTTTGTAGACGTTTGGCTTAAATTGCTAAAAAGGTAAAACATTTGGATTTGTTTCCTAACCTTTGTAAACGTTAGGCTTAAATCGCTAAAAAGGGGAAACGTTTGGATTTGTTTCGTAACGTTTGTAAACGTTTGGCTTCAATCGCTAAAAAAGAGAAACGTTTGGATTTGTTTCGTAACGTTTGTAAACGTTTGGCTTCAATCGCTAAAAAGGCGAAACGTTTGGATTTGTTTCGTTGCATTTGTAAACGTCTGGCATAAATCACTAAAAAGGTGAAATGTTTGGATTTGTTTCGAAACGTGTTAAACATTTGGCTTAAATCGCTAAAATGGAGAAACGTTTGGCTTAAATTGCTAAAAAGATGAAACGTTTGGATTTTTTTCATAACCTTTGTAAACGTTTGGCTTAAATTGCTAAAAAGGGGAAACTCTTGGATTTGTTTCGTAAAATTTATAAACGTTTGGCTTAAATTTCTAAAGAGGTGAAACGCTTGGATTTGTTTCGGAACGTTTGTAAACGTTTGGCTTAAATCGCTAAAAAGGTGAAACGTTTGGATTTGTTTAGTTATGTTGTAAACGTTTTGCTTAAATTGCTAAAAAGGTGAAACGATTGGATTTGTTTTGTAACGTTTATAAACGTTTGGCTTAAATTGCCAAAAAGGTGAAACGCTAGGATTTGTTTCGTTACGTTTGTAAACGTTAGGCTTAAATTGCAAAAAAGGTGAAACTCTTGGTTTTATTTCGTAATGTTTGTAAAATTTTGGATTTGTTTCATAACGTTTCTAAACGTTTGGCTTCAATCGCTAAAAAAGTGACACATTTGGATTTTTTTCGTAACGTTTGTAAATGTATTGGTTAAATCGCTAAAAAGGAGAAACATTTGGATTAGTTTCGTAACGTTTTAAACGTTACGCTTAAATCGCTAAAATGGGAAAATGTTTGGATTTGTTTCGTAACGTTTGTAGACGTTTGGCTTAGATCGCTAAAAAGGTGAAACGTTAGGTTTTATTTCGTAATGTTTGTAAACGTTCGGCTTAAATCGGTAAAAAGGTCGTTTGTAAATGTTTGGCTTAAATTGCTAAAAAGGTTAAACGCTTGGATTTGTTTCGTAACGTTTGTAAACGTTTGGCTTAAATCGCTTAAAAGGTGAAATTCTTGGATTTGTTTCGTAACGTTTGTAAATGTTTGGCTTAAATTGCTAAAAAGGTGAAACGCTTGGGTTTGTTTTGTAACGTTTGTAAACGTTTGGCTTAAATTTCTAAGAAGGTGAAACATTTGGATTTGTTTCCTAACCTTTGTAAACGTTTGGCTTAGATTTCTAAAAATGTGAAACATTTGGATTTTTTTAGTAATGTTTGTAAACGTTTTGCTTAAACTGCTAAAAAGGTGAAACATTTGGATTTGTTTTGTAACGTTTGTAAACGTTTGGCTTAAATTACTAATAAGGTGAAATGCTTGGATTTGTTTCGGAAGGATTTGTAAATGTTTGGCTTAAATTGCTATAAAGATGAAATTTTTGGATTTGTTTTGGTAACGTTTGTAAACGTTTGGCTTAAATCGCTAGAAAGATGAAATGTTTGGATTTGTATTGATAACGTTTGTAAACGTTTGGCTTAAATCGCTAAAAAGGTTAAACATTTGGATTTGTTTCGTAACGTTTGTAAACGTTTGGCTTAAATCGCTAAAAAAGTGTGACGCTTGGATTTGTTTCGTAACGTTTGTAAACGTTTGGCTTAAATTGCTAAAAAGGTGAAACGCTTGGATTTGTTTCTTAACGTTTGCAAACGTCTGGCTTGAATTGTTAAAAAGGTGAATCATTTGGATTTGTTTCCTAACCTTTGTAAATGTTTGGCTTAAATCGCTAAAAAGGGAAAACGTTTAGATTTGTTTCATAACGTTTGTAAACGTTTGGCTTAAATTTCTAAAATGGTGAAACGCTTGGATTTGTTTCGTAACGTTTGTAAACCTTTGGTTTTGTTTGGTAACGTTTGGATTTGTTTCGTAACGTTTGTAAACGTTTGGCTTAAATCGCTAAAAAGGTGAAACGTTTGGATTTGTTTCGTAACGTTTGTAAACCTTTGGTTTTGTTTGGTAACGTTTGGATTTGTTTCGTAACGTTTGTAAACCTTTGGTTTTGTTTGGTAACGTTTGGATTTGTTTCGTAACGTTTGTAAACGTTTGGCTTAAATCGCTAAAAAGGTGAAACGTTTGGATTTGTTTCGTAACGTTCGTAAACGTTTGGCTTAAATTGCTAAAAAGGTGAAACGCTTGAATTTATTTCGTAAAGTTTGTAAACGTTTGGCATAAATTCCTAAAAAGGTGAAACACTTGAATTTGTTTCGGAACGTTTGTAAACGTTTGGCATAAATTGCTAAAAAGGTGAAACACTTGGATTTGTTTCGTAACATTTGTAAACGTTTCGCTTAAATTACTAAAAAGGGTAAACACGTCGTTTTATTTCGTAACGTTTGTAAAGGTTTGGCTTAAATCGCTAAAAAAATGAAACGTTTGGATTTGTTTCATAACAATTTAAATGTTTGGTGTTGTTTCGTAACATTTGTGAACGTTTGACTTAAATAGCTAAAAAGGTGAAATGTTTGGATTTGTTTCGTAATATTTGTAAACATTTGGCTTAAATTGCTAAAAAGGCGAAACGTTTGGATTTGTTTCGTAACGTTTGTAAACATGTGTCTTAAATTGCTAAAAAGGTGAAACGTTTGGATTTGTTTCGTAATGTTTGTAAATGTTTGGCTTAAATCGCTAAAAAGGTGAAATGTTAGCATTTGTTTTGTAACGTTTGTAAACGTTTGGCTTAAATCGCTAAAAAGGTGAAACCTTTGGTTTTGTTTCGTAATGTTTGTAAACGTTTGGCTTAAATAGTTAAAAAGGGGAAGCGCTTGAATTTATTTCGTAACGATTGTAAACGTTTGGCATAAATTACTAAAAAGGTGAAACATTTGGATTTGTTTCATAACCTTTGTAAATGTTTGGCTTAAATAGCTAAAAAAGGGAAACGTTTGGATTTGTTTTGTACCGTTTGTAAACGTTTTCCTTATATTGCTAAAAAGGTGAAACGCTTGGATTTGTTTCCTTATGTTTGTAAACGTTTGGGTGAAATTGCTAAAAAGGTGAAACGCTTGGATTTGTTTCTTAATGTTAATAAACGTTTGGCTTAAATTGCCAAAAAGGTGTAACGCGTGGATTTGTTTCGTAACGTTTGTAAACCATTGGTTTTGTTTTGTAACGTTTGGATTTGTTTCTTAACGTTTGTAAACGTTTGGCTTAAATCGCTAAAAAGGTGAAACGTTTGGATTTTTGGGTAACGTTTGTAAACATTTGGCTTAAAGCACTAAAAAGGTGAAATATTTTAATTTGTTTCGTAACGTTTGTATTTGTTTCGTAACGTTTATAAACGTTTGGCTTAAATCGCTGAAAAGAACAAACGTTTGGATTTGTTTCGTAACATTTGTAAATGTTTGGCTTAAATGGCTAAAAAGGTGAAACGTTTGGATTTTTTTGGTAACGTTGGTAAACGTTTGGCTTAAATCGCTAAAAAGGTGAAACATTTGGATTTGTTTCGAAACGTTTGGATTTGTTTTGTAACATTTGTCAACATATGGCTTAAATCACTAAAAAGGCGAAACTTTTGGATTTGTTTCGTGACATTTGTAAATGTATGGCTTAAATCGCTAGAAAGATGAAACGTTTGATTTTGTTTTGGCAACGTTTGTGAACGTTTGGCTTAAATCGCTAAAAAGGTGACACGCTTGGATTTGTTTCGTAATGTTTGTCAACGTTTCGCTTAAATTGCTAAAAAGGTGAAACGCTTGGATTTGTTTCGTAACATCTGTAATCGTTTGGCTTAAGTTGCTAAAAAGGTGAAACACATGGATTTGTTTCGTAACGTTTGTAAACTTTTGGCTTAAATTACTAAAGAGGTCAAATATTTGGATTTGTTTCCTAACCTTTGTAAAAGTTTGGCTTAAATCGCTAAAAAGGGGAAACCTTTTGATTTGTTTCGATATGTTTGTAAACGTTTGGCTTCAATTGCTATAAAGGCGAAACATTTGGATTTGTTTCGTAACGTTTATAAATGTTTGGCTTCAATCGCTGAAAAAGTGAAATGTTTGTATTTGTTTTGTTACATTTGTAAACGTTTGGCTTAAATTCCTATAAAGGTGAAACGCTTGGATTTGTTTCGAAACGTTAGTAAACATTTGCCTTAAATTGCTAAAAAGGTGAAACGCTTGGATTTGTTTCGTAACATTTGTAAACGTTTGGCTTAAATTGCTAAAAAAGTGAAACGGTTAGTTTTGTTTCGTAACGTTTGTAAAGGTTTGGCTTAAATAGCTAAAAATGTGAAACGTTTGGATTTGTTTCGTAACGATTTAAACGTTTGGTTTTGTTTTGTAACTTTGGTAAACGTTTGGCTTTAATAGCCAAAAAGGTGAAACATTTGGATTTGTTTCGTAACGTTTGTAAACGTTTTGCTTAAATTGCTATAAAGAAGAAACGTTTGAATTTGTTTCGTAACTTTTATAAACATTTGGCTTAAATCGCTAAAAAGGTCAAACATTTGGATTTTTCGTAACGTTTGTAAATGTTCGGCTTAAATCGCTAGAAAGGTGAAACGTTTGGATTTGTTTTGCAACGTTTGTAAACGTTTGGCTTAAATCACTAAAAAGATGAAACGTTTGGTTTTGTTTCGTAACGTTTGTAAACGTTTGGCTTAAATTGTGAAAGAGGTGAAACGCTTGATTTGTTTCGTAACATTTGTAAACGTTTGGCTTAAATTACTAAAAGGGTGAAACATTTGGATTTGTTTCATAACCTTTGTAAATGTTTGGCTTAAATCGCTAAAAAGGTGAAACGTTTGGATTTGTTTCGTACCGTGTGTAAACATTTCGCTTAAATTTCTAAAAAGGTGAAACGCTTGGATTTGTTTTGTTACGTTTGTAAACGTTTGGCTTAAATTGCTAAAATGGTGAAATGCTTGGAGTTGTTTCGTAGCGTTTGTAAACGTTTGGCTTAAATTGCTAAAAAGGTGAAATGTTTGGATTTGTATCGTAACTTTTTTAAACGGTTGGCTTAAATCACTAAAAAGGTAATACGCCTGGATTTGTTTCGAAAGGTCTGTAAACGTATGGCTTAAATCGCTAAAAAGGTGAAACGTTTGGATTCATTTCGGAACGTGTGTAAACGTTTGGCTTAAATCGCTAAAAAGGTGAAATGTTTGGATTTGTTCCGTAACGTTTGTTAACGTTTGGCTTAAATCGCTAAAAAGGTGAAACGTTGGTTTTGTTTCGTAACGTTTGTAAATGTTTGGCTTAAATCGCTAAAAAGGGGAAACGTTTGGATTTGTTTCGTAACGTTTTTAAGCGTTTGTTTTAAATTGCTAAAAAGGTGAAACGTATGGATTTGTTTCGTAACGTTTGTAAAGGTTTGGCTTAAATATCTAAAAAGGATTTTGTAATGTTTTAAACGTTTGGATTAGTTTTGTAACGTTTGTAAACGTTTTGCTTAAAATCGCTAAAAAGGTGAAACGTTTGGATTTAAATTGCTAAAAAGGTGAAAAAATTGGATTTGTTTCGTAACGTTTGTAAACGTAAAGCTTAAATCGCTAAAAAGGTGAAACTTTTGGATTTGTTTTGTAATGTTTGTAAACGTTTGGCTTATATTGCTAAAAAGGTGAAACATTTGGTTTTGTTTCGTAACGTTTGTAAACGTTTGGGTTAACTTGCTAAAAAGGTCAAAAGCTTAGATTTGTTTCGTAGCGTTTGTAAACATTTGGCTTAAATCCCAAAAAAGTTAAATATTTGAATTTGTTTTGTAACATTTCTAAACATTCAGCTTAAATTGCTAAAAAGGAGAACGTTTGATTTTGTTTCATAAAATTTGTAAACGTTGGGCTTAAATCGCTAAAAAGGGGAAACATTTGTATTTGTTTCGTAACGTTTGTAAACTTTTGGCTTAAATTGCTAGATAGGTGAAACGTTTGGATTTATTTCATAACATTTTTAAAGGATTGGTTTTGTTTCGTAATGTTTGTAAACGTTTGGCTTAAATCGCTAAAAAGGTGAAACGCTTGGATTTGTTTCGTCACATTTGTAAACGTTTGGCTAAATTGCTAAAAAGGCGAAACATTTGGATTTGTTTCGTAACGTTTGTAAACGTTTGGCTTAAATCGTTAAAAAGGTGAAACGTTTGGATTTGTTTCGCAACGTTTGTAAACGTTTGGCTTCAATCGCTAAAAAGGTGAAAAATTTGAAATTTCGTAACGTTTGTAAACGTTTGGCTTAAATTGCTGAAAAGGTGAAATGCTTGGATTTGTTTCGTAACGTTTGTAAACGTTTAGCTTAAATCTCTAAAATGGGGAAACATTTGGAGTTGTTTCAAAACGTTTGTAAATGTGTGGCTTCAATTGCGAAAAATATCAAACGTTTGGATTTGTTTCGTAACATTTTAAACGTTAGCTTAAATTGCTAAAATGGGGAAACATTTGGTTTTGTTTCGTAACGTTTGTAAACGTTTGCCTTAAATCGCTAAAAAGGTGAAACGTTTGGATTTGTTTCGTAACGTTGTAAACGTTTGGCATATATTTCTAAAAAGGTGAAACGCTTGGATTTGTTTCGTAACGTTTGTAAACGTTTAGCTTAAATCACTAAAAAGGTGAAACGTTTGGATTTATTTCGTAATGTTTGTAAACGTTTGGCTTCAATCGCAAAAAAAGGTAAAACGTTTGGATTTGTTTCGTAAAGTTTGTAAACGTTTGGCTTATATCGCTAAAATGGGGAAACGTTTGGATTCGTTTTGTAACGTTTGTAAACGTTTGGCTTAAATCATTAAAAAGGGGAAACTTTTGGATTTGTTTCATAACGTTTGTAAACATTTGGCTTAAATCGCTAAAACAAGGAAATGTTTGGATTTGTTTCGTAACGTTTGTAAACATTTGGATTTGTTTCGTAACGTTTGTAAACGTTTTGTTTTGTTTCGTAACGTTTATAAACGTTTGGCTTAAATCGCTAAAATGGGGAAACATTTGGATTTGTTTCTTAATGTTTGTAAACGTTTGGCTTCAATCGCTAAAAAGATGAAACGTTTGGATTTATTTCGTAACGTTTTAAACGTTTAGCTTAAATTGCTAAAAAGGTGACACATTTGGATTTGTTTCGTAACGTTTGTAAACGTTTAGCTTAAATTGCTAAAAAGGTGAAACGTTTGGATTTGTTTCGTAGCGTTTCGAAACGTTTGGTTTTGTTTTTTAACGTTTGTAAACGTTTGGTTTTGTTTCGTAACATTTGTAAACTTTTGGCTTCAATCGCTAATAAGGTGAAACCCTTGGATTTGTTTCGTAACGTCTTAAAATATTTGATTTTGTTACGTAACATTTGTAAATGTTTGGATTTGTTTCGTAACATTTGTAAACGTTTGGATTTGTTTCGTAACATTTTAAATGTTTGGTGAAACGTTTGGATTTGTTTGTAAACGTTCGGTTTTGTTTCGTAACGTTTCTAAACGGTTACAAATGTTACAAAACAAATCCAAATGTTTCACCTTTGTAGCAATTTTAGCCAAACGTTTACAAATGTTACGAAACAACCAAACGTTTAAAACGTTATGAAACAAATCCAAACATTTCACCTATTTATCGATTTAAGCCAAACGTTTGCAAACGTTACGAAACAAAACCAAACATTTACAAAGGTTATGAAACAAAACCAAACGTTTCACCTTTTTAACGATTTAAGCCAAACATTTACAAACATTACGGAACAAAAACATACGTTTCAATTTTTTGCGATTTAAGCCAAAAGTTTACAAGCGTTACGGAACGAAAACAAACTTTTCAAACGTTACGAAACCAATCCAAAAGTTTCACCTTTTTAGCGATTTAAGCCAAACGTTTACAAACGTTACTAAACAAAACCAAACGTTTACAAATGTTACGAAATAAAACAAAATGTTTCAAAACGTTACGAAACAAATCCAAACGTTTCCCCTTTTTATGGATTTAAGCCAAACGTTTACAAACGTTACGAAACAAAACCAAATGTTTACAAACGTTAAGAAACAAATCCAAGCGATTTACCTTTTTAGCGATTTAATCCAAACGTTTACAAAGGTAACGAAACAAATCCAAAACGTTTCACATTTTTATTGATTTAAGCCAAACATTTACAAACATTGCGAAACAAAGCCAATAGTTACAAACGTTACGAAAATAATCCAAGCGTTTAACCTTTAATCCAAACGTTTATAAACGTTACGAAACAAATCCAAATGTTTCCCCATTTTAGAGATTTAGGCCAAACGTTTAAAGCGTTACGAAACAAATCCAAACGATTTAAGCCAAACTTTACAAAGTTTCAAAACAAATCCAAACGTTTACAAAGTTACAACGTTTGGATTTGTTTCGTAACTTTTGCAAATGTTTGGCTCAACTCGCTAAAAAGGTCAAACGTTCGGTTTTGTGTCGTAACGTTTGTAAACGTTTGGCTTTCCCCATTTTAGCGATTTGGCTCAACGTTTGGATTTGTTTCGTAGCGTTTGTAAACGTTTGGCTTCAATCACTAAAAAGGTGAAATGTTTGGATTTGTTTCGTAACGTTTACAAACGTTTGGCTTCAATCACTAAAAAGGTGAAAAGTTTGGATTTGTTTCGTAACGTTTGTATACCATTTGGCTTAAATCGCTAAAAAGGTGAACGTTTGGTTTTGTTTCGTAGCGTTTGCAAACGTTCGGCTTCCATCACTAAAACGGTAAAATATTTTGTTTTGCTTCGTAACGTTTGTAAATGTTTGGCTTGGATTTGTTTCGTAATGTTTGTAAACGTTTGGCTTAAATTGCTAAAATGGGGAAACGTTTGGATTTTTTTCGTAATGCTTATAAACGTTTGGCTTAAATTGCTAAAAAGGTGAAACATTTGGAATTGTTTCGTAACGTTTGTAAGCGTTTGGCTTAAATCGCTAAAAAGGGGAATCGTTTGGATTTATTTCGTAACGTTTGTAAATGTTTGGCTTAACTCGCTAAAAAGGGGAAACACTTGGATTTGTTTCGTAACGTTTGTAAACGTTTGGATCAAATTGCTAAAAAGGCGAAACGTTAAGATTTGTTTGTTAAATTTGTAAACGTTTGGCTAAAATCGCTACATGGGAAACGTTTGGATTTGTTTCATAATGTTTGTAAACGTTTAGCCTAAATCGCTAAAAAGGTGAAACGTTTGAATTTGTTTTGTAACGTTTGTAAACGTGTGACTTAAATTTCTAAAAAGGTGAAACACTTGGATTTGTTTCGAAACGTTTGTAAACGTTTGGCTTAAATCGCTAAAAAGGGGAAACGTTTGGATTTGTTTCGTAACATTTGTAAACGTTTGGCTTAAATTGCTAAAATGGGAAAACGTTTGGATTTGTTTCGTAACGTTTGTAAACGTTTGGCTTTGTTTTGTAATGTTTGTAAACCTTTGGTTTAAATCGCTAAATAGGTGAAACATTTGGTTTTATTTTGTAACGTTTTAAACGTTTGGATTTGTTTCTTAGCGTTTTAAACGATTGGCTTAAATTGGTCGATTTATAAACGTTTACGAAACAAATCCAAATGTTTCCCGATTTTAGCGATTGAAGCCAAACGTTTACAAACGTTATGAAAAGAATCCAAGCGTTTCACCTATTTAGCAATTTAAGCCAAATGTTTACAAGCCTTAAGAAACAAAACCAAACGTTTAAAAAGGTGAAATGTTTGGATATATTTCGTAACGTTTGAAACCATTTGGCTTAAATCGCTAAAATGGTGGAATGTTTGGTTTTATTTCGTAACATTTGTAAACGTTTGGCTTAGATCGATAAAAAGGTGAAACATTTTGGTTTCGTAACATTTGTAATCGTTTGGTTTGTAAACTTTTCACATTTTTAGCGATTTAAGCCAAACATTTACAAATGTTACGAAACAAATCCAAACGTTTCCCCTTTTTAGCGATTTAAGTCGAACGTTTACAAACGTTACGAAACAAAATTACGATAAAATCCAAACGTTTCACCTTTTTAGCGATTTAAACCATGTTTACAGACGTTACAAAGCAAATCCAAATGTTTGGCTTAAATCGCTTAAAAGGGGAAACGTTTGGATTTGTTCCATAACGTTTGTAAACGTTTGGCTTAACTCGCTAAAAAGGTGAAACGTTTGGATTTGTTTCGTAACGTTTGGCTTAAATCGCTAAAAAGGCTAAACGTTTGCATTTGTTTCGTAATAATTGTAAACGTTTGGCTTATATTGCAAAAAATGTGAAAAGTTTGGATTTTTTTTGTAACATTTTAAATGTTTGGCTTAAATCGCTAAAATGGGGAAACGTTTGGATTTGTTTCATAACGTTTAAAAAGTTTGGCTTAAATCACTAAAATGGGGAAACATATGGATTTGTTTTGTAACGTTTCTAAACGTTTGGTTTAACTCACTAAAAAGGTGAAATGTTTGGTTTTGTTTCGTAATGTTTTAAACGTTTGGATTTGTTTCATAACGTTTCTAAATGTATGGTTTAAATTGCTAAAACTTGAGAAGTTTGGATTTGTTTCGTAACGTTTTAAACGTTTGGTTTTATTTCGTAACATTTATAAACGTTCTGCTTAAATCGCTAAAAAGGTGAAACATTTGGATTTGTTTCGTAACGTTTGTAAACGTTTGGCTTAAATAGCTAAAAATGTGAAACGTTTGGATTTGTTTCGTAATGTTTGTAAACCTTTGGCTTAAATCGCTAAAAAGGCGAAACGTTTGGATTTGTTTCGTAACGTTTGGATTAAATCGTTAAAAATGGGAAACTTTTGGATTTGTTTCGTAACGTTTGTAAATGTTTGGCTTAAATCGCTAAAAGGGGAAACGTTTTGATTGGTTTCGTAACGTTTGTAAACGTTTGGCTTAAATCGCTCAAAAGGGAAAACGTTTGGATTTGTTTCGTAACGTTTGTAAACGTTTGGCTTAAATTGCTAAAATGGGGAAACGTTTGGATTTGTTTCGTAACTCTTGTAAACGTCTGGCTTAAATCGCAATAAAGTGGAAACCGTTGGATTTGTTTCGTAACGTTTGTAAACGTTTGGCTTTGTTTTGTAACTTTTGTAAACGTTTAGCTTACATCGCTATAAAGGTGAAACGTTTGGAATTGTTTCATAACGTTTGTAAACGTTTGGCTTAAATCGGTAAAAAGGGGAAACGTTTGGATTTATTTCGTAACTTTTGTAAATGTTTGGCTTAAATCGTTAAAAAGGGGAAACGCTTGGATTTGTTTCGTAACGTTTGTAAACGTTTGGCTTTGTTTTGTAATGTTTGTAAACCTTTGGTTTAAATCGCTAAATAGGTGAAACATTTGGTTTTATTTTGTAACGTTTTAAACGTTTGGATTTGTTTCTTAGCGTTTTAAACGATTGGCTTAAATTGGTCGATTTATAAACGTTTACGAAACAAATCCAAATGTTTCCCGATTTTAGCGATTGAAGCCAAACGTTTACAAACGTTATGAAAAGAATCCAAGCGTTTCACCTATTTAGCAATTTAAGCCAAATGTTTACAAACCTTACGAAACAAAACCAAACGTTTAAAAAGGTGAAATGTTTGGATTTATTTCGTAACGTTTGAAACCATTTGGCTTAAATCGCTAAAATGGTGGAATGTTTGGTTTTATTTCGTAACATTTGTAAACGTTTGGCTTAGATCGATAAAAAGGTGAAACATTTTGGTTTCGTAACATTTGTAATCGTTTGGTTTGTAAACTTTTCACATTTTTAGCGATTTAAGCCAAACATTTACAAATGTTACGAAACAAATCCAAACGTTTCCCCTTTTTAGCGATTTAAGTCAAACGTTTACAAACGTTACGAAACAAAATTACGATAAAATCCAAACGTTTCACCTTTTTAGCGATTTAAACCATGTTTACAGACGTTACAAAGCAAATCCAAATGTTTGGCTTAAATCGCTTAAAAGGGGAAACGTTTGGATTTGTTCCATAACGTTTGTAAACGTTTGGCTTAACTCGCTAAAAAGGTGAAACGTTTGGATTTGTTTCGTAACGTTTGGCTTAAATCGCTAAAAAGGCTAAACGTTTGCATTTGTTTCGTAATAATTGTAAACGTTTGGCTTATATTGCAAAAAATGTGAAACGTTTGGATTTTTTTTGTAACATTTTAAATGTTTGGCTTAAATCGCTAAAATGGGGAAACGTTTGGATTTGTTTCATAACGTTTAAAAAGTTTGGCTGAAATCACTAAAATGGGGAAACATATGGATTTGTTTTGTAACGTTTCTAAACGTTTGGTTTAACTCACTAAAAAGGTGAAATGTTTGGTTTTGTTTCGTAATGTTTTAAACGTTTGGATTTGTTTCATAACGTTTGTAAATGTATGGTTTAAATTGCTAAAACTTGAGAAGTTTGGATTTGTTTCGTAACGTTTTAAACGTTTGGTTTTATTTCGTAACATTTATAAACGTTCTGTTTAAATCGCTAAAAAGGTGAAACATTTGGATTTGTTTCGTAACGTTTGTAAACGTTTGGCTTAAATAGCTAAAAATATGAAACGTTTGGATTTGTTTCGTAATGTTTGTAAACCTTTGGCTTAAATCGCTAAAAAGGCGAAACGTTTGGATTTGTTTCGTAACGTTTGGATTAAATCGTTAAAAATGGGAAACTTTTGGATTTGTTTCGTAACGTTTGTAAATGTTTGGCTTAAATCGCTAAAAGGGGAAACGTTTTGATTGGTTTCGTAACGTTTGTAAACGTTTGGCTTAAATCGCTCAAAAGGGAAAACGTTTGGATTTGTTTCGTAACGTTTGTAAACGTTTGGCTTAAATTGCTAAAATGGGGAAACGTTTGGATTTGTTTCGTAACTCTTGTAAACGTCTGGCTTAAATCGCAATAAAGTGGAAACCGTTGGATTTGTTTCGTAATGTTTGTAAACGTTTGGCTTTGTTTTGTAACTTTTGTAAACGTTTGGCTTAAATCGCTAAATAGGTGAAACGTTTGGTTTTGTTTCGTAACGTTTTAAACATTTGGATGTGTTTCGTAGCGTTTGTAAACGTTTGGTGTAAATCACTCGGTTCATAAACGTTTACGAAACAAATCCAAACGTTTCCCTATTTTAGCGATTGAAGCCAAACGTTTACAAACGTTACGAAAAGAATCCAAGCGTTTCACCTTTTTATCGATTTAAGCCAAATGTTTAAAAGGTGAAACGTTTGGATTTATTTCGTAACGTTTGAAAACGTTTGGCTTAAATCGCTAAAATGGTGAAAGGTTTGGTTTTGTTTCGTAACATTTGTAAACGTTTGGCTTAAATCTCTAAAAAGGTGAAACATTTGAATTGGTTTCGTAACGCTTGTAATCGTTTGGTTTGTAAACGTTTCACATTTTTAGTGATTTAAGCCAAACATTTACAAAAGTTACGAAACAAATCCAAACGTTTCCCCTTTTTAGCCATTTTAAGCCGAACATTTACAAACGTTACGAAATAAAATTAATAAACAAATCCAATCGTTTCACCTTTTTAGCAATTTAAGCCATGTTTACAGACGTTATGAAGCAAATCCAAACGTTTGGCTTAAATCACTTAAAAGGGGAAACGTTTGGATTTGTTCCGTAATGTTTGTAAACGTTTGGCTTAAATCGCTAAAAAGGTGAAATGTTTGGATTTGTTTCATAACGTTTGTAAACGTTTGGATTAAATCACTAAAAAGGTGAAAAGTTTGCATTTGTTTCGTAATGTTTGTAAACGTTTGGCTTAAATCGCAAAAAATGTGAAACATTTGGATTTGTTTTGTAACATTTTAAATGTTTGGCTTAAATCGCTAAAATGGGAAAACGTTTGGATTTGTTTCATAACGTTTTAAAAGTTTGGCTTAAATAACTAAAATGGGAAAACATATGGATTTGTTTTGTAACGTTTGTAAACGTTTGGTTTAAATCACTAAAAAGGTTTGAATCGAGAAACATACGAAACGGATTGGAATCGCCCAAAACCTAACTCACGTCCTCTATTGAGAGGAAGCAGCTCATTTTTGCTTCGCAAAAATAAAAAATGAGTCTCTGTACTCATTTATCAAACACATACAACATATATATAAGGAAAGGTTAATTTATCATTTTAGCTCAAATTCTTAAATAGTCGTCCGTACCTTAAACGGAAAAGACTTCCGAATTTTGTGAAAATTTACCCAAAAATCTAATAAAATATCATAAGAATAAAAATATAATTTTTATTCTCATCCGACTTATGTTTTATCTTTAATAAATCCCAGAAGATTTATTAGGTCCAAATGAGTCCCACTTGACTAAAATTACTATGTCCAAATTCCATAAAACTTTGTCGATAGCTTCGTCAAATTATTTCGCGAATAATGACACCAAATTTATTCGCTCGGGACTTATATATTATTTTATTTTAATTTGAACTAAGGAATAATACTTAATTAGTTTATAACTAAAACTAATTAAAATAAAGAATCCAAAGACTAAAGAAAACAATTTTCCTTTCCTTTATCACCACACACACCATCTCACATCTTCTTATCTTTATTTTTTTATTAATATATATATATATACACATATACATATACATATACATATACACACATATATATATATATACACACACATATATATGCACACACACATATATCACATATATATATATGCACACACACATATATATACACACACACACACACATATATATATATATATAAACACACACATATATATATATATACACACACACACACATATATATATATGTGTGTGTGTGTGTGTGTGTGTGTATATGGGTATATATTAACTTATATTTGTTAATAACACGTCGAGACTTCCGAGTTTGAACATTTTAATTTCGGGGTTTTTTATCCAAAATATTAAACTCTCCAATTAGAATGGTATATTGATATTTTAATAATCAATATATATTTATCTTACGACTCCAGTCGTATTTCTTATTCTATTAGTCCCGTTCGTATCTCTTTATCAAAATTTAAATCCTTGATTTAAATTTTAAACTTCTATTATTATAATACATAGGGATATTTATAAATTAATTTTACGCTTAAATTTAATTTACTTATCCCGACTAATAAAAACTTTACACGTGACTTATAAAAATACGGGGTATTACATTCTCTCCCCTTTATATAAATTCGTCCTCGAATTTCTACACTTTTTTTTTTACTTATACAATATTGGAAAATTCAATTCCATGTTCTATGCATCTCACATCATAAATATTATTGTTGTCGTTTGTGGCATAATTGCACAGCTGTGCACTATTGTCAACTTACTACCTTTCTTCTATTCACGTTTCCATCTATTCTTTACTTTTCCTTATAAACATTATACTTTCCGTTATTAGTATACAAATGCTTATATCAACATCTCGCAGTTCTCTTCTGACTGTGTCTCATAAGTCTCAATCATTTTCTATCTTCTCTCATTGTACTTTTACTTATAGGTTTTCAACCTATCACCTAGACTTCTGTTATCCGAAATCTTGGTACTCGTTTACCTGATATATCCCCTTATGTTATTTCTCCTTAAGCCTACTTCGGCTACCCGGATCGCTTATCTCGAAGCATCCGTTTACCAAATAAATTTGGTACTCTTATAGTTGGCAATGCGTTCTACAACTTTCGTTTAGACTTCGAGTTGAGATTGTTTCTCGAAGTTCTCGGAAATTGACCTCAAAATTGCCTATTCGAGCTAATTTTGAAAGACTACAAGACTGTCGTCATGGCTATTGTCAAAGCCAATGAACCAAACATTTAAGCCAGTCTTTTTCCAAATATTATTTCATATTCCTATATTTTGACATCCAATCTACAACATTCATGAAGAGTCGAACTCAATTCGACCTCTTTTCGGTTTCTGAATTCATCGTTGTACTTTTTTTTACATCTTATTACTTTTCCTTTTTGTTGTACTTTTTTTTATAGACAGTACAAGTTTTGAACTCATCTCAATGATATCAACTTATTACCAAGTTTTACGATATCACCTTTGAACTCACTTTCTCTTTTACTCTTTGAACTTTCTAGTTCAATGTTAATTATTAGTTGTACATTTTATAATTTAAGACTTTTGGTCTCATTATAAGATTTTCATATCTTTTAATCGTTTTAGGGTAATATTGGTTAAGTATTTTAATTCCTAACCTTACCCTCTTCCTCTGTCTAAACTTCTTGTTCCATAAACAGACTACTCATCCTTTACATTCCGTTATGAATTCTATATCTTGTATAGAATGTCTGTTACTCCGTATCAATCTATAGTAACTTGATGTTACAGATTAAATTACTGGGTTCCTCTCACACTAATGATGTGGTCATATGGGTTTAAGTGTAGGTTATAACTTAATCATCTCCCATGAAACACCTTCCCAACTTGTTCACAGTCACCGCAAAACTATACTTCTCTCACTAAGTTTCCGGCATTTCCAAGGTTAATTGTAATCCTTAACCTCTTTCCCGCATCATATTTTCCTTGTTCACAGCTAACAGTTATCATAACTGTATTATAGCTGTTACTATCGCATTTAATTAACTGACTATCAACTTTGGCTCCGTTTTCAAAACATTTCACTTTGAAAACAAAATGTTCATTAAACATTTTCCACTTTTAGTCGGCCATACTGCACACATTTCTGGCCCGACATTCAAAATACATGTACATTACATGTATATTCTGTTACCAGCCAGCCTAGACCTCACAGTCATAAGGCTCGGTTCTCGAAATTTTCATCTTTTGAAATTACTATCTCACTACAGTTTTCAAATTCATTTATATACATATATGGAGCTTATGTTGACAATTCCAAGTTAATTAAAGTTTATACTTCTTATCGTTGTCACTTGCACTTTTGGCTTACGGCCAAAATTTCACGCAAGTTCCACGACAATATCTTTATTATCGAGCATCGTCTACCTCTCTGTTCGACGATCGCAACGGCTAAGCCTTAGATAACCGTCTTCCGATTGTCATATCCTAATATCAAACCGATCTAACGGTTCGATCATAAGTTATTGTGGTTTTGCTACACCCTCCTAGTTTACAGACAACATTTGAAATTCACTCGTCCAATTCACTATCTCCATTTCCTTTGCACCTTGAGAACATCTTTATCTTATGTTGGTTCAAGGTTTGATATACTTTTTAAGTATATTATTTATTTGTTTTATGATTTGTTAATCATTTTCTTAATGAATATCTGTTAACACGACTTAACAAATCTGTTAGTCGTTAACATATTCACTGGTCCTCTTTATTCATGCCAGAACTAGTAGTGTATCTACTTGGTTCTGAGATTACTCACACTCTCTTTCATCATCTTTCTCTTAGATGTTTCATTGTTATTTATCATTTAAGTTCTGAGGTTTACTCCTCTCAGACTTATGAATTTTGGTTTATCTAACCACTCGTATGGATTAAACAGATATATCTATTACTGACATCTACTCTGTCTGTAAGACTGATCTCCAATCCGTTTAATTAAACACGTGCGTATGGCTTTGTTCACTTATAGCTACTTGAAGTCAAACAAACCGAGTCGTGTTCAATTAGATCTTACTCTCTTATCTTAATTGTGACAATTCCTTATTGTCTACTCTCGAACTTTTATTTATCTTAAAAGTTCACCACTAGACTTATACTAGTCTACACCTGAGTAAGAATATAGATTCTCACTCACTCTGCTCTTCCCGTAATTTCATTAACCTCTAATGTCTTGGTATGAAACATTACAATTTAAGTCTTTATTATTAGTTTTTATAATAATAACCATTATTCTTTATCCCCTTTTTTTCCATCAACCTTGTCACTATCACAGAGTTTTCATTTGAACAAATACAGTTTTGTCTCGCGTACATTGACGCTTAACAATACAAATCAATTTGTTTTGCTTGCAATCCTTTCTTTAAATTTCACTTTTAAAACAAATTGTGAATTCTCTAATTCACGATTCAAAACCTTTTTCATACAATTGTGCTTCAGGGTGATGACTTCTCTCATCCCCAAACAATTGCTATTTCAATTCACTTTTCTTTGATATACTGATATATCAAGGTATATGATGCATGCACTAGTTAAAATCATTTTATTTATATATGTAATATATAAAATTCAGGTATGCTTCTTCTACATTGATTCTTGCAACATGCACCTTTAATGCATCTGAGCACAATTATACGTTCAACTGTACAAACAAAACTTTAACAAGTTTCTTTCAAACTACTTCTCTGTGCCATTTCAAGGTTTTCCAAATCCTCACATTAGGCTTTATTGTTCTTTATTTAACATTTATCTTTTATGTTGTTATTCATCATCAGGCTATTAATTAACAGTTATTATTCATTAGTATGTGTGTGCTTGTGTAAGGATATTCTTTATTTGTACTTTATGTTTCCTAGTTTTAGTACTTCATACTAAAACACATAAACGTACTTACTTAAACATTTGACACATATCTAAATGTTACCTGATGATGATTGTCGAGGCGGTATTGCCTCTTGAATCATCAGACCTTCTCCTCGTCCGCATCGGGGTTTAGTTATTCCTTTTTCCTTTCCCTCCTCGTTGTATAGAGAAAGGGTTGTTCCACTTGGCAGCAGCTCCTCGGCTAATAGCTCCATCGCTGCTCAATCTACCTGGCTTGTGCAGCCAAACACATCGCTGAGTCAGATTGCTCCGTCAGCAATTCCTCGAACTCTGGATCCAAGCCTCTCACAAATCTCTCACAAAAACACTTTTTTTTTTCATTTAACAAGTAACACATCATGAACACATAGAACAAAGCACACAACAATTACACATATAGTTCAGAGAAAATTTCGCTATTTTCTCGAACAAACGATTCTTCTAAAATCTTTGCCTCGTTCTATATTCGAACGGAATCAACTTCTTTGAATACTGGTCAATTGATTTGACCACTACGTACTACTCTAATAGCGCATCTCGAACATAGGAACATTTCACTTGTTTCCTCATTAGCGACGTGTTTCAAACACAATAACATTTCATATGTTACTGATCAAACATCACATATACACTACACAGTTATACGGATTTCTACTTATAGGTGAAGGTTTTCAACAACTGAAAACTGATCAAGACATGACTCGAATCCTATGTTGCTGCAATAGTCTACTAGGAATCCTCACGATTATTAACACATCTTACTTAACAGTATCAACAATAATACATCGGATGGTCGAGTACTTAAAATGTTGCTCTGATACCAACTTTGTCACGACCCGGATTCCACCCTAATCCAAGTCACGACCGGCAATAGGGAATGGGAATGGTTGTTCTGAAACCCGTAGCAAGCCTAGAACCTCTAGAAATTTTTCGCAAATATTGTTACTGGAACGTACCTCGCGTACGATCCGTTTTCAGAAAACACCGTTAAAACTTTTCCCGTTTAACGCAAAAACATTTCTAAAATTATGCATATAAGCGAGATCTGGTTTTCAGAAGTACTAGTTGGATAACCTCGTTATCTCAACCCTCGCTTCCTTCTAAAAACCTGGCATGGTTGCAATGGAAACCAGGGACTTAAGCCTCGCTTGCCTTAACACACAGGCAGCCCTGTTCCCAGCCACACGCCACTGTTAATATGTTTAATAAAATAGTGCGGACATCTCTACATCTCGCAACGGTGGTATTAAACATATTAAAATACACAGCGGACCGGTTACATATAGCCGGCGTATATTAAACATACTGTTTTTGACCCTCACAAAAACACACGAGGCCGACTCGGTAACTAGATACAATATGCCAATAAGCAGCCACCCAGAAGGTATACACATGCACTAGATCCTATCAGAGTATCTAAGCAGAGGACTAGTAGCACGGCTGTTGACATATTACACTTATACTATTGCAGCATACTAAGAGTACAAAATCCTATGTACATTACCAAAGAAGAGCTTTCCTGAAGAAGGGATATGGAAGCTCGACTAACCTCAAAGCTCGTTTCCTGATAAATGGGAAACAACAACGGGGTCAGAAATATAAATATTTCTGAGTGAGTAGACAGTTTACAGATAAATACCAAACTCGCATAATATATATAAGACATTTATATATATAAAATATGACCAATTTATCGATCCAAATGAAACCCTAATTCACAACGGTCCTAGCAAACACACTCATCTCACGAGCTTATAGACAACAGAATAAAGACCGTGAACTGAATCACTGCCGTCCAATTTTGTATCTCTGATACCTGGACCGTAATCAGAAACTGCCTTCGCGGTTTATTCCGCGACCGTAACTGTATTACTGCCGTCTGAGGGTTTACCCGTGAAGTCAGAGCATTTAATTGCCCAATGACTTACATGACATGCATATCTCTATACCTCGACATAAGTACATCTAGAAATCGGTGTTGGTGATCACGCAACCCTATTGCCGCCCAATAGGTAGCTCGTTCCAATGGATCTCTCTTGGCTAGTTTATACTACTACGGTTATCGATTTAAAACAGTTGAATACTGATATTCAAAAGTAAACACGAAAACTCACAGTAACTCTAAGTTACTACTTAGCACAGCCGTGTGTTTGACAGACTCCCTGGAGTCCCGGTCTGACTGCTAGACAGCTAGTCGGATCATACATACAAAACACAAATGACAATACATCAATACCTATTTCTGGTATAAACTTCTAGGTCCTGAAACCTAGGTTTAATATAAAATATAACACATAGCACGTATGGTCTTTTTCTTTTTAAGAACCATTTGAATCGTTTTCACCTTAAGAAAACATTTAGACTTCGCTCTATAAGTCCTTTTAGGTATAGTAATATCTAATTAAAATCATTTAATAGTATAGACTTGATTGCCAAAGCAATTCACAGTCGTATACTAATTATTTAGCAACATCATTTGCTAAATCTTTTAAACTGGTTAAACGTCGACTTTAACTCTTTTAAAGTCCTTTTTAAGCGTTTAACTTTACTTTTAATATCTCATTTTAAAAGTCTTTGACTTAGGTTGAAATACTCTTTTTACTTTCTTTCAAAAGAAGTTATCGTTATTAAATATTTTACTTCGACGAAACTTCGTCAAACGGATAGGGCAAAAAGCCCCAAAAGAATCCCCCTCCTTCGATGTCGGTCTGGTGCACGTTTGTGCACCCCTGGCTAGTGCACGATCACCAGTGTGCACGGTCATGCATCCTGGATGGTGCACAACCCCGGGGAAATTCAATTCCCGGGGCATTTCGACGTAGTCCAATCCCATTTTTCTGCTCCTAACACGTATACACAATCCAATTTATCTAAATTCATATCCAAAACATAAGAATAATACGTATACGTTCGATTCGATACGGTAACCGTTTATAAATGAATATATATTTGAAATATATCGAATTTAATACGGGATTAATATCTCGATTACTTGAGTAATTGTTGAAGAAACGGAGTTAGAACGGACGAAACGGATCAGAATCGCCCAAAACCTAACTCACGTCCTCTGTTGAGAGGAAGCAGCTCATTTTTGCTTCGCAAAAATAAGAAATGAGTCTCTGTACTCATTTATCAAACACATACAACATATATATAAGGAAAGGTTAATGTATCACTTTAAATCAAACTCTTAAATACTCGTCCGTAGCATAAACGGAAACGACTTCCGAATTTTGTTAAAATTTACCCAAAAATCTAATAAAATATCATAAGAATCAAAATATAATTTTTATTCTCATCCAACTTATATTTTATTTTTAATAAATCCCAGAAGATTTATTAGGTCCAAATCAGTCCCACTTGACTAAAATTACTATGTCCAAATTCCATGAAACTTTGACGATAGTTTCGACAAATTATTTCGCGAATAATGAGACCAAAATTATTCGCTCAGGACTTATATATTATTTTATTTAAATTTGGAATAAAGAATAATATTTAATTAGTATATAACTAAAACTAATTAAAATAAAGAATCCAAGGATTAAAGGAAACAATTTTCCTTCCTTTATCACCACGCACACACTGCCTCACATCTTCTTATCTTTATTTTTTAATTAATATATATATATATATTTAGATATATATATATATATATATATATATTTAGATATATACATATATATTAACTTATATTCGTTAATAACACGTAGAGACTTCCGAGTTTCAATATTTTAATTTCGGGATTTTTTCCGAAATATTAAACTCTCCAATTAGAATGGTATATTGATATATTAATTATCAATATATATTTATCTTATCACTCCAGTTGTATTTCTTATTCTATTAGTCTCGTTCGTATCTCTTTATCAAAATTTAAATCGCTGATTTAAATTATAAACTTCTATTATTACGATATACTTTTAGAGATATTTATAAATTAAATTTATGCTTAAATTTAATTTACGTAATCCGGACTAATAAAAGCTTTCCACGTGGCTTATAAAAATACGGGGTATTATAGTTTTGTAACGTTTGTAAACGTTTGGCTTAAATTGCTAAAAAGGGGAAACATGTGAAACGCTTGGATTTGTTTCGTAACATTTCTAAACATTTGACTTAAATTGCTAAAAAGGTGAAATGCTTAGATTTGTTTCGTGACGTTTGTAAACGTTTGGCTTACATTGCTTAAAAAGTGAAACGTTTGAATTTGTTTCGTAGCGTTTGTAAACATTTGGCTTAAATCGTTAAAAAGATGAAACGTTTGAAATTATTTCGTACCATTTGTAAACGTTTGGCTTAAATTGCTAAAAAGGTGAAATGTTTGGATTTGTTTCGTAACGTTTGTAAATGTTTGGCTTAAATTGCTAAAAAGTTGAAATGCTCGGATTTATTTTGCAACGTTTGTAAACGTTTGTCTTAAATTGATAAAAATGTGAAACGTTTGGGTTTGTTTCGTAACGTTTGTAAAATTTTGGCATAAATTGCGAAAAAGGTGAAACGTTTGGATTTGTTTCATAACGTTTAAAACTTTTGGCTTAAATCGCTAAAATAGGGAAACGTTTGAATTTGTTTCGTAAAGTTTGTAAACATTTGGCTAAAATTTCTAAAAAGGTGAAACATTTAATTTTGTTTCGCAACGTTTGTAAACGTTCGGCTTAAATCGCTAAAAAGGTCAAACGTTTGGATTTGTTTCATAAAGTTTGTAAAGGTTTGGTTTAAATTGCTAAAAAGGTAAAACGCTTGGAATTGTTTCGTAATGTTTGTAAACATTTGGCTAAAATTTCAAAAAATGTGAAACATTTGAATTTGTTTCATAACATTTATAATCGTTTGGCTTAAGTTGCTAAAAAGGTGAAACGCTAGGATTTATTACGTAATGTTTGTAAACGTTTGGCTTAAATTGCTAAAAAGGTGAAACTTTTGGATTTGTTTCATATCCTTTTTTAAACGTTTGGGTTAAATCACTGAAAAGGTGAAACGTTTGGATTTGTTTCCTATCATTTGTAAACGTTTGGCTTAAATTGCTAAAAAGGTGAAACGCTTGAATTTGTTTCGTAACGTTTGTAAACGTTTGACTTAAATTGCTAAAAAGGTGAAACGCTTAGATTTGTTTCGTAACGTTTGGCTTATATTGCTAAAAACGTGAAACGTTTGGATTTGTTTCGTGGCGTTTGTAAATATTTGGCTTAAATCGCTAAAAAGGTGAAACGTTTGGATTTGTATTGTAGCATCTAAAAACGTTTGGCTTAAATCGCTAAAAAGGTGAAATGTTTGGATTTGTTTCGTAACGTTTGTAAACGTTTGGCTTAAATTGCTAAAAAGGTAAAACGCTTGGATTTGTTTCGCAATGTTTGTTAACGTTTGACTTAAATTGCTAAAAATATGAAACGTTTGGATTTGTTTCGTAACGTTTGTAAACGTTTGGCTGAAATCGCGAAAAAGTGGAAATGTTTGGATTTGTTTCGTAACGTTTTAAACGTTTGGCTTAAATTGCTAAAATAGAGAAACATTTGAATTTGTTTCGTAACGTTTGTAAACGTTGGGCTAAAATCAGTAAAAAGGTTAAACGTTTGGTTTCGTTTCGTAATGTTTGTAAACGTTCGTCTTAAATTGCTAAAAAGGGGAAACGTTTGGATTTGTTTCATAACGTTTGTAAATGTTTGGCTTAAATTGCTAA
This sequence comes from Mercurialis annua, assembly GCF_937616625.2. Lineage (NCBI taxonomy): Eukaryota > Viridiplantae > Streptophyta > Magnoliopsida > Malpighiales > Euphorbiaceae > Mercurialis > Mercurialis annua. Next base: position 27,634,990 of record NC_065576.1, read on the forward strand.
AAAGGTGAAACTCTTGGATTTGTTTCGTAATGTTTGTAAACGTTTGGCTTAAATTGCTAAAAAGGTGAAACGCTTGGATTTGTTTCGTAACGTTTTTCCTTAATTGCTAAAAAGGTGAAACATTTGGAGTTATTTCATAACCTTTGTAAACGTTTGGCTTATATTGCAAAAAAGGTGAAACGTTTGGATTTGTTTCGTAACGTTTGTAAACGTTTGGCTTCACTCGCTAAAAAGGGGAAACGTTTAGATTTGTTTCGTAACGTTTATAAACGTTTGGCATAAATCGCAAAAAAGGTGAAATGTTTGGATTTGTTTCGTAACGTTTTAAACGTTTGGCTTAAATCGCTAAAATGGGGAAACGTTTGGATTTGTTTTGTAATATTTGTAAACGTTTGGCTTAAATAGCTAAAAACGTGAAACATTTTTATTTGTTTCGTAACGTTTGTAAATGTTTGGCTTAATTGCTAAAAAGGTTAAACGTTTGGATTTGTTTCGTAATGTTTGCCAACGTTTGGCTTAAATCGCTAAAAAGGTTAAACGTTTGGTTTTGTTTCGTTATGTTTGCAAACGTTTGGCTTAAATCGCTAAAAAGGTGAAACATTTGGTTTTGTTTCATAACTTTTGTAAACGTATGGCTTAAATCGATAAAAAGGTGAAATGTTTGGATTTGTTTCGTAACGTTTGTAACATTTTGCTTAAATTACTAAAAAGGGGAAACGTTTGGATTTATTTCGTAACATTTGTAAACGTTTGGCATAAATCGCAAAAAAAGTGAAATGTTTGGATTTGTTTCGTAACGTTTTAAACGTTTGGCTTAAATCGCTAAAATGGGGAAACGTTTGAATTTGTTTTGTAATATTTGTAAACGTTTGGCTTAAATTGCTAAAACCGTGAAACATTTTTATTTGTTTCGTAACGTTTGTAAACGTTTGGCTTAATTGCTAAAAAGGTTAAACGTTTGGATTTGTTTCGTAATGTTTGCAAACGTTTGGCTTAAATCGCTAAAAAGGTTAAACGTTTGGTTTTGTTTCGTTATGTTTGCAAACGTTTGGCTTAAATCGCTAAAAAGGTGAAACATTTGGTTTTGTTTCATAACTTTTGTAAACGTATGGCTTAAATCGATAAAAAGGTGAAATGTTTGGATTTTTTTCGTATCGTTTCGCTTAAATTACTAAAAAGGTGAAACGTTTTGATTTGTTTCGTAGCGTTTGTAAACGTTTAGCTTAAATCGCTAAATGGTGAAACGTTTGGTTTTGTTTCATATCGTTTGTGAATGTTTGGATTAAATCGCTAAAAACTAAACGTTTAAAATGTTACGAAACAAATCCAAACGTTACCAAACATTACGCAGCATATCCAAACGTTTCCCCATTTAAGCGATTTAAGCCAAACGTTTACAAACATTACGAATCGAATCCAAATGTTTCACCTTTTTAGAGATTTAAGCCAAAAGTATACAAACGTTACAAAACAAATCCAAACGTTTCCCCATTTTAGCTATTTAAGCCAAACATTTAAAAACGTTAAGAAACAAATCCAAACGTTTCACCTTTTTAGCGATTTAAGCCAAAAGTTTACAAACGTTACGAAACAAATCCAAACGTTCGACTTAAAAGGGGAAACGTTTGTAAACGTTTGGTTTTATAAAAGTTTGGTTTTGTTTCGTAACGTTTTAAACGTTTGGTTTTGTTTCGTAGCGTTTTAAACGTTTCGATTTGTATCGTAACGTTTGTAAACGTTTGTCTTAAATCGCTAAAACGGTAGAACGTTTGGATTAGTTTTGTAACGTTTTAAACGTTTGGCTCAAATCTTTAAAAAGGTTAAACGTTTAGATTTGTTTCGTAACGTTTGTAAACGTTTGGCTTAAATTGCTAAAAAGGTGCAATGATTGGATTTGTTTCATAAATTTTATACACGTTTGTTTCGTAACGTTTGACCTTTTACCTTCTACGAAAGTTTACAAACGTTACGAAATAAAACCAAACGTTCGACCTAAAAGGGGAAACGTTTGTAAACGTTTGGTTTTATAAACGTTTGGATTTGTTACGTAATGTTTGTAAACGTTCAGCTTAAATCGCTAAAAAGGGGAAACGTTTGGATTTGTTTCGTAACGTTTGTAAACGTTTGGCTTAAATTGCTAAAAGGTGAAACTCTTGGATTTGTTTCGTAACGTTTCTAAACGTTTGGCTTAAATTGCTAAAAAGGTGAAACGCTTGGATTTGTTTCGTAACGTTTGTAAACGTTTGGCTTAATTTGCTAAAAAGGTGAAGCTCTTGGATTTGTTTCGTAACGTCTGTAAACGTTTGGCGTAAATTGCTAAAAAGGGGAAATGCTTGGATTTGTTTCGTAACGTTTGTAAACGTTTTGCCTAAATTGCTAAAAAGGTTAAACGTTTGGATTTGTTTCGTAATGTTTGCAAACATTTGGCTTAAATTGCTAAAAAGGTTAAACGTTCGGTTTTGTTTCGTAATGTTTGCAAACATTTGGCTTAAATCGCTAAAAAGGTGAAAAATTTGGTTTTGTTTCATAACTTTTGTAAACGTATGGCTTAAATCGATAAAAAGGTGAAATGTTAGGATTTGTTTCGTAACGTTTGTAACATTTGGCTTAAATTAATAAAAAGGTGAAACGTTTGGATTTGTTTCGTAGCATTTGTAAACGTTTAGCTTAAATCGCTAAATGGTGAAACGTTTGGTTTTGTTTCACACCGTTTGTAAATGTTTGGATTAAATCGCTAAAAACTAAACGTTTAAAATGTTACGAAACAAATCCAAACGTTACTAAACATTACGCAACATATCCAAACGTTTCCCCATTTAAGCGATTTAAGCCAAATGTTTACAAACGTTACGAATCGAATCCAAATGTTTCACCTTTTTAGCGATTTAAGCCAAAAGTATATAAACATTACGAAACAAATCTAAACGTTTCACCTTTTTAGCAATTTAAGCCGAACGTTTACAAACGTTACGAAACAAATCCAGACGTTTGACTTAAAGGGGAAACGTTTGTAAACGTTTGGTTTTATAAACGTTTGGTTTTATTTTATAACGTTTTAAACGTTTGGTTTTGTTTCGTAGCGTTTTAAACGTTTAGATTTGTTTCATAACGTTTGTAAAAATTTGTCTTAAATCGCTAAAAAGGTAAAACGTTTAGATTAGTTTTGTAACGTTTTAAACGTTTGTCATAAATCTCTAAAAAGGTGAAACGTTTAGATTTGTTTCGTAACGTTTGTAAACGTTTGGCTTAAATTGCTAAAAAGGGGAAATGATTGCATTTGTTTTATAACTTTTAGAAACGTTTGTTTCGTAACGTTTGTAAAACCTTTTACCTTCTACGAAAGTATACAAATGTTACGAAACAAAACCAAACGTTCGACTAAAAAGGGGAAACGTTTGTAAACGTTTTGTTTTATAAACGATTGGTTTTGTTTCATAACGTTTTAAATGTTAGGTTTTGTTTCGTAGCGTTTAAAACGTTTGGTTTTGTTTCGAAACGTTTTAAACGTTTGGCTTAAATCGCTGAAATGGGGATACGTTTGGATTTGTTTCGTAAGGTTTGTAAAGGTTTGGATTAAATTGCAAAAAAGTGAAATGTTTGGTTTAAATCGCTAAAAAAGTGAAATGTTTGGTTATGTTTCGTAACATTTTAAATGTTTGGTATTATTCCGTAACATTTGTAAACGTTTGGCTTAAATCGCTAAAAAGGTGAAACGTTTGGTTTTGTTTCATAACGTTTGTAAACGTTGTGCTTGAATCGCTTAAAAGGTGAAACGTTTGGATTTGTTTCGTATCATTTGTAAACGTTTGGGTTCAATCGCTAAAAAGGTGAAACGTTTGAATTTCTTTCGTAGTGTTTGTAAGCGTTTGGCTTAAATCCCTAAAAATGTGAAATGTTTGGTTTTGTTCCGTAACGTTAGTAAACGTTTGGCATAAATTGCTAAAAATGTGAAACGCATGGATTTGTTTCGTAACGTTTGTAAATATTCGGCGTAAATCGCTAAAAAGGAGAAACGTTTGGTTTTGTTTCGTAACATTTGTAAACGTTTGGCTTAAATTGCAATAAAAGTGAAACGCTTGGATTTGTTTCGTAACGTTTGTAATATATTTGACTTAAATCGCTAAAAAGGTGAAACGTAACGTTTTAAACAATTTGGATTTGTTTCGAAACGTTTGAATTTATTTCGTAACATTTGTAAACGTTTGGCTTCAATCACTAAAAAGGGGAAACATTTGGATTTTTTTCGTAACTTTAGTAAACGTTTGGCTTAAATTGCTAAAAAGGCGAAACACTTGGATTTGTTTCGTAACGTTTGTAAACATTTGGCTTAAATTGCTAAAAAGGTGAAACATTCGGATTTGTTTCATATCCTTTGTAAACGTTTGGCTTAAATCGCTAAAAAGGGGGAAACGTTTGGATTTTTTCCTAACGTTTGTAAACGTTTGGCTTAAATAGCTAAAAAGGTGAAACGTTTGGATTTGTTTCATAATGTTTGTAAATGTTTGGCTTAAATTGCTAAATAGGTTAAACGCTTGGATTTGTTTCGTAACGTTTGTAAACGTTTGGCTTAAATTGCTAAATAGCTTAAACGCTTGGATTTGTTCTGTAACGTTTGTAAACGTTTGTCTTAAATTGCTAAAAAGGTGAAACGCTTGGATTTGTTTCGTAACATTTGTATACGTTTGGCTTAAATTGCTAAAAAGGTGAAACACTTAGATTTATTTTGTAACGTTTGTAAACGTTTGGCTTACATTGCTAAAAAAGGGAAACGTTTGGATTTGCTTTGTAGAGTTTGTCGACGTTTAACTTAAATTGCTAAAAAGGTGAAACGTTTGGATTTGTTTCGTACCATTTGTAAACGTTTGGATTAAATCGCTAAAAAGGTGAAATGTTCGGATTTGTTTCGTAACGTTTGTAAACGTTTGGCTTAAATTGCTAAAATGGTGAAATACTTGGATTTTTTTTGCAACGTTTGTAAACGTTTGGCTTAAATTGCTAAAAAGGTGAAACGCTTGGTTTTTGTTTTGTAACGTTTGTAAACGTTTTTCTTAAATTGCTAAAAATATGGAACGTTTTGATTTATTTCGTAACGTTTGTAAATGTTTGGCTTCAATTGCTAAAAAGGTGAAACGTTTGGATTTGTTTTGTAATGTTTGTAAATGTTTGGCTTCAAACGCTAAAAAGGTGAAACGTTTGGATTTGTTTCGTAATCTTTGTAAAGGATTGGTATAAATCGTTAAAAAGGTGAAATGTTTGGATTTATTTCATAACGTTTTAAACGTTTGGCTTAAATCGCAATAATGGGAAAAAATTTGGATTTTTTCGTAACATTTGTAATTTGGCTTAAATTGCTAAAAAGGTTAAATGTTTTGTTTTGTTTAATAACGTTTGTAAACGTTCGACTTAATTCGCTAAAAAGGTGAAACGTTTGGATTTGTTTCATAACGATTGTAAACGTTTGGCTTACATTACTAAAAAGGTGAAACGCTTGGATTTGTTTCGAAACATTTTTAAACGTTTGGCTTAAATTGCTAAAAAGGTGACACGCTTGGATTTGTTTCGGAACATTTGTAAACATTTGGCTTAAATAGCTAAAAAGGTGAAATGCTTGGATTTGTTTCGTAAAGTTTGTAAACGTGTGGCTTAAATTGTTAAAAAGGTGAAACGCTTGGTTTTGTTTCGTAACGTTTGTAAGGGTTTGGCTTAAATCGCTAAAAATGTGAAACGTTTGGATTAGTTTCGTAACGTATTAAACATGTGGTTTTGTTTCGTAACGTTTGTCTTAAATTGCTAAAAAGGGGAAACGTTTGGATTTGTTTCGTTATGTTTGTAAACGTTTGTCTTAAATTGCTAAAAAGGCGAAACATTTGGATTTTTTTCGTGACGTTTGTAAACCTTTGGCTTAAATCGCTAAAAAGGCAAAACGTTTGGATTGGTTTCGTGACGTTTGTGAACGTTTGGCTTAAATTCCTAAAAAGGGGAAACGTTTGGATTTGTTTCATTACGTTTGTAAACGCTTTGCTTAAATCGCTAAAAAGGCGAAACGTTTGAAATTTCGTAACATTTGTAAACGTTTGACTTAATTGCTAAAAAGGGGAAACGTTTGGATTTGTTTCGTAAAGTTTTAAATATTTTGTTTTGTTTCATAACGTTTCTACGTTCGGCTTAAATCGCTAAAAAGGTGAAACGTTTGGATTTATTTCGTAACGTTTTAAATGTTTGGTTTTTTTTCGTAACGTTTGTAAGCGTTCTGCTTAAATCGCTAAAAAGGTGAAACGTTTGGATTTATTTTGTAACGTTTGTAAATGTTTGGCTTAAATTGATAAAAAGGTGAAACGTTTGGATTTGTTTCATAACGTTTTAAATGTTTTGTTTTGTTTCATAACGTTTCTAAACGTTTGGCTTAAATCGCTAAAAAAGTAAAATATTTGGATTTTTTTCGTAATGTTTGTAAATGTTTTGCTTAAATTGATAAATAGGTGAAACGCTTGGATTTATTTCGTAATGTTTGTAAACGTTTGTCTTAAATTAGTAAAAAGGTGAAATGCTTAGATTTGTTTCATAACGTTTCTAAACGTTTGACTTACATTGCTAAAAAGGTGAAAGGTTCGCATTTGTTTCGTAACGTTTGTAAACATTTGGCTTAAATCGCTAAAAAGGTGAAACGTTTGGATTTGTTTCGTACCATTTGTAAACATTTGGCTTAAATTGCTAAAAAGATGAAACGTTTTCATTTGTTTCATAACGTTTGTAAACTTTTCGGCTTAAATTGCTAATAGTTGACACGTTTGGATTTGTTTCGTAACATTTGTAAACATTTGCCTTAAATCGCTAAAAAGTTGAAACGTTTGGATTTGTTTCATAATGTTTGTGAACGTTTGGCTTAAATCGCTAATAAGGAGAAACGTTTGGATTTGTTCTGTAACGTTTGAAAACGTTTGGCTTAAATCGCAAAAAAGGTGAAACGTTTGGTTTTGTTTCGTAACGTTTATAAACATTAGGCTTAAATCGCTAGAAAGGTGAAACGTTTGGATTTGTTTTGTAACGTTTGTAAACGTTATGCTTAAATCGCTAAAAAGGAGAAACGTTTGGATTTACTTTGTAACGTTTGTAAACGTTTGGCTAAAATTGCTAAAAATGTTAAACGTTTGGATTTGTTTCGTAACATTTTAAAAGTTTGGTTTAAATTTCTAATAAGGTGAAACGTTTGGTTTTGTTTTGTAACGTTTATAAACGTTTGGCTTAAATCGCTAAAATGGGGAAACGTTTGGTGTTGTTTTGTAACGTTTTTAAACATTTGACTTAAATCGCTAAAAAGGTGAAACGTTTGGTTTTGTTTCGTAATGTTTGTAAACGTTTGGCTTAAATCGCTAAAAAGATGAAATGTTTGGTTTTGTTTCGTAACGTTTGTAAAATTTTTGATTTAGTTCGTAACGTTTGTTTCGAAACGTTTTAAACGTTCGGTTTTGTATCATAATATTTCTAAACGTTTGGCTTAAATCACTAAAAAGGTGAAATATTGGGTTTTGTTTTGTAACGTTTGTAAACGTTTGGCTTAAATCTCTAACAAGGGGAAACGTTTAGTTTTATTTGGTAACAATTGTAAACGTTTGGCTTAAATCGCTAAAAAGGTGAAACGTTTGGATTTGTTTTGTCACATTTGTAAACGTTTGGGTTAATCGCTAAAAAGGTAAAAGATTTTGATTTGTTTCGTAGCGTTTGTAAACGTTTGGCTTAAATCGCTAAAAATGTGAAACATTTGGTTTTAATCCGTAACGTTAGTAAACGTTTGGCTGAAATTGCTAAAAAGGTGAAACGCTTGGATTTGTTTCGAAACGTTTGTAAACGTTTGGCTTAAATCGCTAAAAAGGTGAAACATTTGGTTTTGTTTCGTAACGTTTGTAAACATTTGGCTTAAATTGCTATAAAGGTGAAACACTTGGATTTGTTTCTTAACTTTTGTAAACCTTTGGCTTTGTTTCGTAACGTTTGTAAACGTTTGGCTTAAATCGCTAAAAAGGTGAAACGTTTGGATTTGCTTTGTAACGTTTTAAACGTTTGGATTTGTTTTCGAAACGTTTGGATTTGTTTCGAAACGTTTGGATTTGTTTCATAGCATTTGTAACGTTTGGCTTCAATCACTAAAAAGGGAAAATGTTTGGATTTGTTTCGTAATTTTTGTAAACGTTTGGCTTAAATTACTAAAAAGGTGAAACTCTTGGATTTTTTTCGTAACGTTTGTAAACGTTTGGCTTAAATTTCTAAAAAGGTGAAACATTTGGATTTGTTTCATAACCTTTGTAAATGTTTGGCTTAAATCGCTAAAAAGGGGAAACATTTGGATTTTTTTCGTAACTTTTGTAAACGCTTGGCTTAAATAGCTAAAAAGGTGAAACGTTTGGATTTGTTTCGTAACGTTTGTAAATGTTTGGCTTAAATTGCTAAAAAGGTGAAACGCTTGGATTTGTTTCGTAATGTTTGTAAACGTTTGGCTTAAATTGTAAAAAGTTGAAACGCTTGGATTTGTTTCGTAACGTTTGTTTACGTTTGGCTTAAATTGCTAAAAGGGGGAAATGCTTGGTTTTGTTTCGTAACATTTGTAAACGTTTGGCTTAAATCGCTAAAAATGTTAGACGTTTGGATTTGTTTCGTATGGTTTTAAACGTTTGGTTTTGTTTCGTAACATTTGTAAACGTTTGGCTTAAAGCACTAAAAAGGTGAAACATTTTGATTTGTTTCGTAATGTTTGTAAAACGTTTGGCTTAAATCGCTAAAAAGGTGACATGTTTTGATTTGTTTTGTAACGTTTGTAAACGTTTGGCTTATATTGCTACAAAGGTGAAACGTTTGGATTTATTTTGTAACGTTTGTAAAGGTTTGGCTTAAATCGCTAAAATGGTGAAACATTTGAATTTGTTTCGTAACGTTTGTAAACGTTTGGCTTATATCTCTAAAAAGGTGAAACTGTTGGATTTGTTTCGTAACTAACGTTTGGCTTAAATTGCTAAAAAGGTGAAATGCTTGGATATGTTTCGTAACGTTTGTAAACGTTTGGCTTATATTGGTAAAAAGGTGAAACACTTGGATTTGTTTCATAACGTTTGTAAACAATTGGGTTAAATTGCAAAAAAGGTGAAATTTTTTGGATTTGTTTCATAACCTTTGTAAACGTTTGGCTTAAATCGCAAAAAAGGTGAAATGTTTGGATTTGTTTCATAAGTTTGCATACGTTTGACTTAAATTGCTAAAAAGGTGAAACATTTAGATTTGTTTCTTAACTTTTGTAAACATTTGGCTTAAATTGCTAAAAAGGTGAACGCTTGTATTTGTTTCGTAACGTTTATAAACGTTAGGATTAAATTGCTAAAAATTTGAAACGCTTGGTTTTGTTTCGTAATGTTTGTAAACGTTAGGATTGAATCGCTAAAAAGGTGAAACGTTTGGATTTGTTTCGTAACGTTTGTAAACGCTTTGCTTAAATCGCTAAAAAGCCGAAATGTTTGAAATTTGGTAACTTTTGTAAACGTTTGTCTTAAATTACTAAAATGGTGAAACGTTTGTATTTGTTTCGTAACGTTTTAAATGTTTGGTTTTGTTTCATAACGTTTGTATGCGTTCGACTTAAATCGCTAAAAAGGTAAAACGTTTGGATTTGTTTTGTAACGTTTTAAATGTTTGGTTTATTTTTGTAGCGTTTGTAAGCGTTAGGCTTAAATCGCTAAAAAGGTGAAACGTTTGGATTTATTTTGTAATGTTTGTAAATGTTTGGCTTAAATTTATAAAAAGGTGAAACGTTTGGATTTGTTTCATAACGTTTTAAATATTTGGTTTTGTTTCATAACGTTTGTAAACGTTTGGCTTAAATCGCTAAAAAGGTGAAACGTTTGGATTTGTTTCGTAATGTTTGTAAATGTTTTGCTTAAATTGATAAAAAGGTGAAATACTTGGATTTCTTTCGTAACGTTTGTAAACGTTTGTGTTAAATTGCTAAAAAGGTGAAGCAATTTAGATTTCTTTCATAATGTTTCTAAATGTTTTGCTTACATTGCTAAAAAGGTGAAAAGTTCGTATTTATTTCGTAACGTTTGTAAACATTTGGCTGAAATCGCTAAAAAGGTGAAACGTTTGGATTTGTTTCGTACCATTTGTAAAGATTTGGCTTAAATCGCTAAGAAGGTGGAACGTTTGCATTTGTTTCCTAACATTTGTAAACGTTTCGGCTTAAATTGCTAAAAGGTGACACGTTTGGATTTGTTTCGTAACATTTGTAAACATTTGGCTTAAATCGCTAAAAAGGCGAAACGTTTGGATTTGTTTCATAGCGTTTGTGAACGTTTGGCTTAAATCGCAAAAAAGGTGAAAAGTTTGGTTTTGTTTCGTAACGTTTGTAAACATTTGGCTTAAATCGCTAACAAAGTGAAACGTTTGGATTTGTTTTGAAACATTTGTAAACGTTTGGCTTAAATCACTAAAAAGGTGAAACGTTTGGATTTGTTTCGTAAGGTTTGTAAACGTTTGTCTTAAATTGCTAAAAAAGTGAAACGTTTGGATTTGTTTCATAACATTTTAAAAGTTTTGTTTAAATTGCTAATAAGGCGAAACGTTTGGTTTTGTTTTGTAACATTTATAAACGTTTGGCTTAAGTCGCTAAAATGGGGAAACATTTGGTGTTGTTTTGTAACGTTTTTAAACGTTTGACTTAAATCGCAAAAAAGGTGAAACGTTTGGTTTTGTTTCGTAACGTTTGTAAACGTTTGGCTTAAATCACTAAAAAGGTGAAACGTTTGGTTTTGTTTCGTAACTTTTGTAAACGTTTGGCTTAAATTGCTAACATGGAGAAACGTTTGGTTTTATTTGGTAACATTTGTAAACGTTTGGCTTAAATCGCTAAAAAGCTGAAACGTTTGGATTTGTTTCGTAACGTTTGTAATCGTTTAGGTTCAATCGCTAAAAACGTGAAAGGTTTTGATTTGTTTTGTAGCGTTTCTAAACGTTTGGCTTAAATCGCTAAAAATGTGACACATTTGGTTTTGTTCCGTAATGTTAGTAAACGTTTGGCTGAAATTGCTAAAAAGGTGAAATGCTTGGATTTGTTTCGAAACGTTTATAAACGTTTGGCTTAAATCGCTAAAAAGGTGAAACATTTAATTTTGTTTCGTAGCGTTTGTAAACTTTTGGCTTAAATTGCTATGAAGGTGAAACGCTTGAATTTATTTCTTAACTTTTGTAAACCTTTGGCTTTGTTTCGTAACGTTTGTAAACATTTGGCATAAATTGCTAAAAGGTGAAACGTTTGGATTGGCTTTATAACGTTTTAAACGTTTGGATTTGTTTCGAAACGTTTGGATTTGTTTCGATACGTTTGGATCTGTTTCATAGCATTTGTAACGTTTGGCTTCAATCACTAAAAAGGGGAAACGTTTGGATTTGTTTCGTAATTTTTGTAAACTTTTGGCTTAAATTGCTAAAAATGTGAAACGCTTGGATTTTTTCGTAACGTTTGTAAACGTTTGGCTGAAATTGCTAAAAAGGTGAAACATTTGGATTTGTTTCATAACCTTTTTAAACATTTGGCTTAAATCGCTAAAAAGGGGAAACATTTGGATTTTGTTCGTAGCGTTTGTAAACGCTTGTCTTAAATAGCTAAAAAGGTGAAACGTTTGGATTTGTTTCGTAACCTTTGTAAACGTTTGGCTTAAATTGCTAAAAAGATGAAACGCTTGGATTTGTTTCGTAATGTTTGTAAACGTTTGGCTTAAATTGCTAAAAAGGTACGCTTGGATTTGTTTCATAACGTTTGTTTACGTTTGGCTTAAATTGCTAAAAAGGTGAAACGCTTGGTTTTGTTTCGTAACATTTCTAAACGTTTGGCTTAAATCGCTAAAAATGTGAGACGTTTGGATTTGTTTCGCAACGTTTTAAACGTTTGGTTTTGTTTCGTAACGTTTGTAAAGGTTTGGCTTAAAGCACTAAAAAGGTGAAACATTTGGATTTGTTTCGTAACGTTTGTAAAACGTTTGGCTTAAATCGCTAAAAAGGTGACATGTTTTGATTTGTTTTGTAACGTTTGTATACGTTTGGGTTAAATCGCTATAAAGGTTAAACGTTTGGATTTGTTTCGTAACGTTTGTATATGTTTGGCTTAGATCGCTAAAAAGGTGAATCATTTGAATTTGTTTCGTAAAGTTTGTAAACGTTTGGCTTAAATCGCTAAAAAGGTGAAACAGTTGGATTTGTTTTGTAACTTTTGTAAACGTTTGGCTTAAATTGCTAAAAACGTGAAACGCTTGGATTTGTTTCGTACCGTTTGTAAACAATTGGGTTAAAGTGCAAAAAGGTGAAAATTCTGGATTTGTTTCATACGTTAGTAAACGTTTGGCTTAAATCGCTAAAAAGGTGAAACGTTTGGTTTTGTTTCGTAACGTTTGTAAACGTTTGGCTTAAATCACTAAAAAGGTGAAACGTTTGGTTTTGTTTCGTAACTTTTGTAAACGTTTGGCTTAAATTGCTAACATGGAGAAACATTTGGTTTTATTTGGTAACATTTGTAAACGTTTGGCTTAAATCGCTAAAAAGCTGAAACGTTTGGATTTGTTTCGTAACGTTTGTAATCGTTTAAGTTCAATCGCTAAAAACGTGAAAGGTTTTGATTTGTTTTGTAGCGTTTCTAAACGTTTGGCTTAAATCGCTAAAAATGTGAAACATTTGGTTTTGTTCCGTAATGTTAGTAAACGTTTGGCTGAAATTGCTAAAAAAGGTGAAATGCTTGGATTTGTTTCGAAACGTTTATAAACGTTTGGCTTAAATCGCTAAAAAGTTGAAACATTTGGTTTTATTTCGTAGCGTTTGTAAACTTTTGGCTTAAATTGCTATAAAGGTGAAACGCTTGAATTTATTTCTTAACTTTTGTAAACCTTTGGCTTTGTTTGGTAACGTTTGTAAACATTTGGCATAAATTGCTAAAAGGTGAAACGTTTGGATTGGCTTTATAACGTTTTAAACGTTTGGATTTGTTTCGATACGTTTGGATCTATTTCATAGCATTTGTAACGTTTGGCTTCAATCACTAAAAAGGGGAAACGTTTGGATTTGTTTCGTAATTTTTGTAAACTTTTGGCTTAAATTGCTAAAAATGTGAAACGCTTGGATTTTTTCGTAACGTTTGTAAGCGTTTGGCTGAAATTGCTAAAAAGGTGAAACATTTGGATTTGTTTCATGACCTTTTTAAACGTTTGGCTTAAATCGCTAAAAAGGGGAAACATTTGGATTTTGTTCGTAGCGTTTGTAAACGCTTGTCTTAAATAGCTAAAAAGGTGAAACATTGGGATTTTTTTCTTAACGTTTGTAAACGTTTGGCTTAAATTGCTAAAAAGGTGAAACGCTTGAATTTGTTTCGTAACGTTTGTAAACGTTTGGTTTAAATTGCTAAAAAGGTGAAACGCTTGGTTTTGTTTCGTAATGTTTGTAAACGTTTGGCTTGAATCGCTAAAAATGTGAAACGTTTGGATTTGTTTCGTAATGTTTTAAACGTTTGGTTTTATTTCGTAACATTTGTAAACGTTTGGCTTAAATGACTAAAAAGGTGAAACGTTTGGATTTGTTTCGTAACGTTTGTAAACGTTTGGCTTAAATCGTTAAAAAGGTGAAATGTTTGGATTTGTTTCGTAACGTTTGTAAACATTTAGCTAAATCGTCTAAAAGGTGAAACGTTTGGATTTGTTTCGTATCGTTTGTAAAAGTTTGGCTTAAACGTTTGGATTTGTTTCGTTTCGTAATGTTTGTAAACGTTTGGCTTAAATCAATAAAAAAGTGAAACGTTTGGATTTGTTTCGTATCGTTTGTAAAAGTTTGGCTTAAATTGCTAAAAAGGTGAAACGTTTGGATTTGTTTCGTAACCTTTGTAAACGTTTGGCTTAAATTTCTAAAAAGGTGAAACGCTTTGATATATTTCGTAACGTTTGTAAACGTTTGGCTTAAATTGCTAAAAAGGAGAAACGCTTGTATTTGTTTCGTAACGTTTGTAAACGTTTGGCTTAAATTGCTAAAAAGGTGAAATGTTTTGATTTGTTTCGTAGCATTTATAAACGTTTTGCTTAAATTGCTAAAAAGGCGAAACGTTTGGATTTGTTTCGTATTGTTTGTAAACGTTTGGCTTAAATCGCTAAAAAGGTTAAACGTTTGGATTTGTTTCGTATCTTTTATAAACGTTTGGATTAAATTGCTAAAAAGGTGAAACGCTTGGATTTGTTTCGTAACGTTTATAAACATTTGGCATAAATTGCTAAAAAGGTTAAATGCATGGTTTTGTTTCGTATCATTTGTAAACGTTTGACTTAAATCGCTAAAAATGTGACATGTTTGGATTTGTTTCGTAACGTTTTAAACGTTTGGTTTTTTTTCGTAACGTTTGTAAACGTTTGGCTTAAAGCATTAAAAAGGTTAAACATTTGGATTTGTTTCATAATGTTTGTAAAACGTTTGGCTTAAATCGCTAAAAAGGTGACAGGTTTTGATTTGTTTTGTAACATTTGTATACGTTTGGCTTAAATTGCTATAAAGGTGAAACGTTTGGATTTGTTTTGTAACGTTTGTAAATGTTTGGCTTAAATCGCTAAAAAGGTGAAACATTTGAATCTGTTTCGTAACGTTTGTAAACATTTGGCTTAAATCGCTAAAAAGGTGAAACGGTTGGATTTGTTTCGTAACTTTTGTAAATGTTTGGCTTAAATTGCTAAAACGGTGAAATGCTCGGATATGTTTCGTAACGTTTGTAAAAGTTTGGCTTAAATTGCTAAAAAGGAGAAACGCTTGGATTTGTTTCGTAACATTTGTAAACAATTGGGTTAAATTGCAAAAAAGGTGAAAACTCTGGATTTGTTTCATAACCTTTGTAAACATTTGGCTTAAATCGCAAAAAAGGAGAAATGTTTGGATTTGTTTCATACGTTTGCATACGTTTGGCTTAAATTGCTAAAAAGGTGAAACATTTGGATTTGTTTCTTATCGTTTGTAAACGTTTGGCTTAAATTGCTAAAAAGGTAAAACACTTGGATTTGTTTCGTAACGTTTGTAAACGTTTGGTTTAAATCGCTAAAAAGGAGAAACCCTTGGATTTTTTTCTTATCGTTTTAAACGTTTGGTTTTATTTCGTAACATTTGTAAACGTTTGGCTTAAATCACTAAAAAGGTGAAACATTTGGATTTGTTTTGTAACGTTTGGCTTAAATCGTTAAAAAGGTGAAATGTTTGGATTTGTTTCGTAACGTTTGTAAACGTTTGGCTTAAATCGTCTAAAAGGGGAAAGTTTGGATGTGTTTCGTAATGTTTGTAAACGTTTGGCTTAAATCACTAAAAAAGTGAAACGTTTGGATTTGTTTCGTATTGTTTGTAAACCTTTGGCTTAAATTGCTAAAAAGGTGAAACGTTTGGATTTGTTTCGTAACCTTTGTAAACGTTTGGCTTAAATTGCTAAAAAGGTGAAACGCTTTGATATATTTCGTAACGTTTGTAAACGTTTGGCTTAAATTGCTAAAAAGGAGAAACCCTTGGATTTGTTTCGTAACGTTTTTAAACGTTTGGCTTAAATTGCTAAAAAGGTGAAACGTTTTGATTTGTTTCGTAGGGTTTATAAACGTTTTGCTTAAATCGCAAAAAAAACGAAACGTTTGGATTTGTTTCGTACTGTTTATAAACGTTTGGCTTATATCGCTAAAAAGGCGAAACGTTTGGATTTGTTTCGTATCTTTTGTAAACGTTTGGATTAAATTGTTAAAAAGGTGAAACGCTTGGATTTTTTTCGTAACGTTTGTAAACGTTTGGCTTAAATTGCTAAAAAGGTGAAACTTTTAGATTTGTTTCATAACCTTTGTAAAACGTTTGGCTTAAATCGCTAAAAGGGTGAAACGTTTGGATTTTTCTCGTAACGTTAGTAAATGTTTGGCTTAAATTGATTCAAAGGTGAAACGCTTGTATTTGTTTCGTAGCGTTTGTAAACGTTTTGCTTGAATTGCTAAAAAGGTGAAACATTTAGATTTGTTTCGTAACGTTTGTAAACGTTTGGCTTACATTGCTAAAAAGATGAAACATTCGGATTTATTTCGTAGCGTTTGTAAACATTTGTTTTAAATTTCTAAAAAGGTGTACGTTTGGATTTGTTTCGTTCCGTTTGTAAACGTTTGGCTTAAATCGCTAAAAAGGTGAAACGTTTGGATTTGTTTCGTAACGTTTGTAAACGTTTTGCTTAAATTGCTAAAAAGGTGAAATGCTTGGATTTGTTTCGCAACGTTTGTAAACGTTTGGCTTAAATTGCTAAAAAGGTGAAACGCTTGGTTTTTGTTTCATAACGTTTGTAAACGTTTGGCTTAAATTGCTAAAAATGTGAAACGTTTGGATTTATTTCGTAACGTTTGTAAATGTTTGGCTTCAATCGCTGAAAAGGTGAAACGTTTGGAATTCTTACGTAACGTCTGTAAACATTTAGCTTCAATCGCTATAAAGGTGAAACGTTTGGAATTGTTTCGTAACGTTTGTAAACATTTGGCTTCAATTGCTAAAAAGGTGTAACGTTTGGATTTTTTTCTTAATTTATGTAAACGTTTGGCTTAAATTTATAAAAAGGTGAATTGCTTGGATTTCTTTCGTAACGTTTGTAAAGGTTTGGCTTAAATTGCTAAAAAGGTGAAATGCTTATATTTGTTTCGTAACGTTTGTAAACGTTTGGCTTACATCGCTAAAAAGGTGAAACGTTTGGATTTGTTTCGTACCATTTGTAAACGTTTGGCTTAAACCGCTAATAAGGTGAAATAATTGGAATTGTTTCGTAACATTCGTAAACGTTTAGCTTAAATTGCTAGAGAGGTGAAACACTTGGATTTGTTTCGCAACGTTTGTAAATGTTTGGCTTAAATTGCTAAAAAGATGAAATGCTTGGTTTTTGTTTTGTAATGTTTATAAACGTTTGGCTTAAATTGCTAAAAATGTGAATCTTTTGGATTTGTTTCGTATCGTTTGTAAACGTTTGGCTTCAATCGATAAAAAGGTGAAACGTTTGGAATTGTTTTGTAACGTTTGTAAACGTTTAACATAAATCGCTACAAAGGTGAAACGTTTGGATTTGTTGCATAACCTTTGTAAACGTTTGGCTTAAATCGCTAAAAAGGTGAAACATTTGGATTTATTTCCTAATGTTTGTAAACGTTTGGCTTAAATTGCTAAAAAGAAGAAACACTTGGATTTGTTTCGTTACGTTTGTAAACGTTTGGCTTTAATTCCTAAAAAGGTGAAACGGTTTGATTTATGTCGTAGCGTTTATAAACGTTTGGTTAAAATCGCTAAAATGGGGAAACGTTTGGTTTTGTTTCGTAACATTTGTAAACGTTTGGCTTACATCGCTAAAAAGGTGAAACGTTTGGATTTGTTTCGTACCATTTGTAAACGTTTGGCTTAAATCGCTAGAAAGGAGAAATGTTTGGATTTGTTTCGTAACGTTTGTAAACGTTTAGCTTAAATTGTTAAAAAGGTGAAACGCTTGGATTTGTTTCGCAGCGTTTGTAAACGTTTGGCTAAAATTGCTAAAAAGGTGAAATACTTGGTTTTTGTTTCGTAACGTTTGTAAACGTTTGGCTTAAATTGCTAAAAATGTGAAACGTTTGGATTTGTTTTGTAACGTTTGTAAACTTTTGGCTTCAATCGCTAAAAAGGTGAAACGTTTGAAGTTGTTTCGTAACGTTTGTAAAAGTTTGCAATAAATCGCTACAAAGGTGAAACGTTTGGATTTGTTTCATAACCTTTGTAAATGTTTGGCTTAAATCGCTAAAAAGGTGAAACGTTTGTATTTATTTCATAACGTTTGTAAACGTTTGGTTTAAATTGTTAAAAAGGAGAAACGCTTGGATTTGTTTCGTAACCTCAGTAAACGTTTGGCATAAATTGCTAAAAAGGTGAAACGGTTTGATTTGTTTCGTAGCGTTTATAAACGTTTATCTAAAATCGCTAAAAAGGCGAAACGTTTGGATTTGTTTCGTACTGTTTGTAAACGTTTGGCTTAAATTGCTATAAAGGTGAAATGTTTGGATTTATTTCGTAACGTTTGTAAACGTTTTGAATTAAATTGCTTAAAAGGTGAAACGTTTGGATTTGTTTCGTAACGTTTGTAAACGTTTGGCTTAAATTGCTAAAAAGGTGAAATTTTTGGATTTGTTTCATAACCTTTGTAAACTTTTGTCTTAAATCGCTAAAAAGGTGAAACGTTTGGATTTTTTTCGTAACGTTTGTAAACGTTTGGGTTCAATCGCTATAAAGGTGAAAGGTTTTGATTTGTTTTGTAGCGTTTCTAAACATTTGGCTTAAATCGCTAAAAATGTGAAAAATTTGGTTTTGTTCTGTAACGTTAGTAAACGTTTGGCTGAAATTGCTAAAAAGGTGAAACGCTTGGATTTGTTTCGAAACATTTGTAAACGTTTAGCTTAAATCGCTAAAAAGGTGAAACATTTGGTTTTGTTTCGTAACGTTTGTAAACTTTTGGCTTAAATTGCTATAAAGGTGTAATGCTTGAATTTGTTTCTTAACTTTTGTAAACCTTTTGCTTTGTTTCGTAACGTTTGTAAACGTTTCGCATAAATTGCTAAAAAGGTGAAACGTTTGGATTTGCTTTATTACGTTTTAAACGTTTGGGTTTGTTTCGAAACGTTTGGATTTGTTTCGAAACATTTGGATCTATTTCATATCATTTGTAACGTTTGGCTTCAATCACTAAAAAGGGGAAACGTTTGGATTTGATTTATAATTTTTGTAAACTTTTGGCTTAAATTGCTTAAACTGTGAAATGCTTGGATTTGTTTCGTAACGTTTGTAAACGTTTGGCTTAATTTGCTAAAAAGGTGAAACATCTGGATTTGTTTCATAACCTTTATAAACGTTTGGCTTAAATCGCTAAAAACGGGAAACATTTGGATTTTTTCGTAACATTTGTAAACGCTTGTCTTAAATAGCTAAAAAGGTGAAACGTTTGGATTTGTTTCGTAACGTTTGTAAACATTTGGCTTAAATTGCTAAAAAGGTGAAACGCTTGGATTTGTTTCGTAATGTTTGTAAACGTTTGGCTTAAAATGCTAAAAACGTGAAACGCTTGGATTTGTTTCATAATGTTTGGCTTAAATTGCTAAAAAGGTGAAACGCTTGGTTGTATTTTGTAACATTTGTAAAGGTTTGGCTTAAATCGCTAAAAGGGTGAAACGTATGGATTTTTCTCTTAGCTTTAGTAAATGTTTGGCTTAAATTGATTAAAAGGTGAAACGTTTAGATTTGTTTCGTAACGTTTGTAAACGTTTGGCTTACATTGCTAAAAAGATGAAACGTTCGGATTTGTTTCGTAGTTTTTGTAAACATTTGGCTTAAATTGCTAAAATGGTGATACGTTTGGATTTGTTCGTTCCATTTGTAAACGTTTGGCTTTAATCGCTAAAAAGGTGAAACGTTTGGATTTGTTTCGCAACGTTTGTATACGTTTGGCTTAAATTGCTAAAAAGGAGAAAGGCTTGGATTTGTTTCGCAACGTTTGTAAACGTTTGGCTTAAATTGCTAAAAAGGTGAAACGCTTGGTTTTTGTTTCGTAACGTTTTTAAACGTTTGGCTTAAATTGCTAAAATTGTGAAACGTTTGGATTTGTTTCGTACCGTTTGTAAATGTTTGGCTTCAATCGCTGAAAAGGTGAAACGTTTGGAATTGTTACGTAATGTTTGTAAACATTTGGCTTCAATCGCTAAAAAGGTGAAACGTTTGGAATTGTTTCGTAACGTTTGTAAACATTTGGCTTCAATCGCTAAAAAGGTGTAACGTTTGGATTTTTTCAAAACTTATGTAAACGTTTGGCTTAAATTGATAAAAAGGTGAAACGCTTGCATTTGTTTCGTAACGTTTGTAAACGTTTAACTTAAATTGGAAAAAAGGTGAAACACTTAGATTTGTTTCGTAACGTTTAAGCTAAACGTTTGGCTTACATCGCTAAAAAGGTGAAACGTTTGGATTTGTTTGGTACCATTTGTAAACGTTTGACTTAAATCGGTAATAAGGTGAAATGTTTGGATTTATTTCGTAACGTTTGTAACGTTTAGCTTAAATTGCAAAAAAGGTGAAACGCTTGGATTTGTTTCGCAACGTTTCGATTAAATAGCTAAAAAGGTGAAATGCTTGGTTTTTGTTTCGTAACGTTTGTAAACATTTGGCTTAAATTGCTAAAAATGGGAAACGTTTGGATTTGTTTCGTAACGTTTGTAAACGTTTGGCTTCAATCGCTAAAAAGGTGAAACGTTTGGAATTGTTTCGTAACGTTTGTAAAAGTTTGCATAAATCGCTACAAAGGTGAAAAGTTTGGATTTGTTTCATAACCTTTGTAAACGTTTGGCTTAAATCGCTAAAAAGGGGAAACGTTTGTATTTATTTCATTACGTTTGTAAACGTTTGGCTTAAATTGCTAAAAAGGTGAAACAGTTTGATTTGTTTCGTAGCGTTTATAAACGGTTGGTTAAAATCGCTAAAAAGGCGAAACGTTTGGATTTGTTTCGTACCTTTTGTAAACGTTTTGCATTAAATTGCTAAAAAGGTGAAACGCTTGGATTTGTTTCGAAACGTTTGTAAACGTTTGGCTTAAATTGCTAAAAAGGTGAAACTTTTGGATTTGTTTCATAACCTTTGTAAACTTTTGGCTTAAATCGCTAAAACGGTGAAACATTTGGATTTTTTTCGTAACGTTTGTAAATATTTGGCTTAAATTGAGAAAAAAGCTGAAACGCTTGGATTTGTTTCGTAACATTTGTAATCGTTTGGCTTAAATTGCTTAAAAGGTGAAACACTTAGATTTGTTTCGTAACTTTTGTAAAAGTTTGGCTTAAATCGCTAGAAAGGAGAAATGTTTGGATTTGTTTCGTAACTTTTGCAAACGTTTAGCTTAAATTGCAAAAATGGCGAAACGCTTGGATTCGTTTCGCAACGTTTGTAAACGTTTGGCTTAAATTTCTAAAAAGGTGAAATGCTTTGTTTTTGTTTTGTAACGTTTGTAAACATTTGGCTTCAATCGCTAAAAATGTGAAACGTTTGGATTTGTTTCGTAACGTTTGTAAACATTTGGCTTCAATCGCTAAAAAGGTGAAACGTTTGGAATTGTTTCGTAACGTTTGTAAACGTTTGGCATAAATCGCTACAAAGGGGAAACATTTGGATTTGTTTCGTAACGTTTGTAAACGTTTGGCTTAGTTTGCTAAAAAGGAGAAACGCTTGGATTTGATTCGTAGCGTTTATAAACGTTTGGCTAAAATCGCTAAAAAGTCGAAACGTTTGGATTTGTTTTGTACCGTTTGTAAACGTTTGGCTTAAATCGCTAAAAAGGTGAAACGTTTGGATTTATTTCGTAACGTTTGTAAATGTTTTGGATTAAATTGCTATAAAAGTGAAACGCTTGGATTTGTTTCGTAACGTTTGTAAACGTTTGGCTTAAATTGCTAAAAAGGTGAAACTTGTGGATTTGTTTCATAACCTTTGTAAACTTTTGGCTTAAATGCCGAAAAAGGTGAAACGTTTGGATTTTTTCGTAACATTTGTAAATGTTTGGCTTAAATTGAGAAAAAGTTGAAACGCTTGGATTTGTTTTATAACGTTTGTAAATGTTTGGCTTAAATTGCTAAAAAAGGTGAAACACTAGGATTTGTTTCGTTACGTTTGTAAAAGTTTTGCTTACATCGCTAAAAAGGTGAAACGTTTGGATTTGTTCCGTACCATTTGTAAAGGTTTGCCTTAAATCGCTAAAAAGGTGAAATGTTTGGATTTGTTTCGTAACGTTTGTAAACATTTAGCTTAAGTTTCTAAAAAGGTGAAACGCTTGGATTTGTTTCGCAACGTGTGTAAACGTTTGGCTTAAATTGCTAAAAAGGTGAAATGTTTGGTTTTTGTTTCGTAACGTTTGTAAACGTTTGGCTTAAATTTCTAAAAATGTGAAACGTTTGGATTTGTTTCGTAACGTTTGTAAACGTTTGGCTTCAATCGCTAAAAAGTTGAAACGTTTGAATTTATTTCGTAACGTTTGTAAATGTTTTGGATTAAATTGCTAAAAAAGTGAAACGCTTGGATTTGTTTCGTAACGTTTGTAAACGTTTGGCTTAAATTGCTAAAAAAGTGAAACTTATGGATTTGTTTCATAACCTTTGTAAACTTTTAGCTTAAATCGCTAAAAAGGTGAAACGTTTGGATTTTTTTCGTAACGTTTGTAAATGTTTGGCTTAAATTGAGAAAAAAGGTGATATGCTTGGATTTGTTTTGTAACGTTTGTAAACGTTTGGCTTAAATTGTCAAAAAGATGAAACGCTAGGATTTGTTTCGTTACGTTTGTAAAATTTTTGCTTACATCGCTAAAAAGGTGAAACGTTTGGAATCGTTTCATACCATTTGTAAAGATTTGGCTTAAATCGCTAAAAAGGTGAAATCTTTTAATTTGTTTCGTAACGTTTGTAAACGTTTAGC
The DNA here is from genome assembly GCF_937616625.2 of Mercurialis annua. NCBI lineage: Eukaryota > Viridiplantae > Streptophyta > Magnoliopsida > Malpighiales > Euphorbiaceae > Mercurialis > Mercurialis annua. The sequence goes on from NC_065576.1 coordinate 27,657,499, forward strand.
TTAAATTGCTAAAAAGGGGAAACACTAGGATTTGTTTCGTTACGTTTGCAAAAGTTTTGCTTACATCGCTAAAAAGGTGAAACGTTTGGATTTGTTTCGTACCATTTGTAAAGGTTTGCCTTAAATCGCTAAAAAGGTGAAATGTTTGGATTTATTTCGAAACGTTTGTAAACATTTAGCTTAAGTTTCTAAAAAGGTGAAACGCTTGGATTTGTTTCGCAACGTGTGTAAACGTTTGGCTTAATTTGCTAAAAAGGTGAAATGTTTGGTTTTTGTTTCGTAACGTTTGTAAACGTTTGGCTTAAATTTCTAAAAATGTGAAACGTTTGGATTTGTTTCGTAACGTTTGTAAACGTTTGGGTTCAATCGCTAAAAAGTTGAAACGTTTGGATTTATTTCGTAACGTTTGTAAATGTTTTGGATTAAATTGCTAAAAAAGTGAAACGCTTGGATTTGTTTCGTAACGTTTGTAAACGTTTGGCTTCAATCGCTAAAAAGGTGAAACGTTTGGAATTGTTTCGTAACGTTTGTAAACGTTTGGCATAAATCGCTACAAAGGGGAAACATTTGGATTTGTTTCGTAACGTTTGTAAACGTTTGGCTTAGTTTGCTAAAAAGGAGAAACGCTGGTATTTGTTTCGTAGCGTTTATAAACGTTTGGCTAAAATCGCTAAAAAGTCGAAACGTTTGGATTTGTTTCGTACCGTTTGTAAACGTTTGGCTTAAATCGCTAAAAAGGTGAAACGTTTGGATTTATTTCGTAACGTTTGTAAATGTTTTGGATTAAATTGCTATAAAAGTGAAACGCTTGGATTTGTTTCGTAACGTTTGTAAACGTTTGGCTTAAATTGCTAAAAAGGTGAAACTTGTGGATTTGTTTCATAACCTTTGTAAACTTTTGGCTTAAATGGCGAAAAAGGTGAAACGTTTGGATTTTTTCGTAACATTTGTAAATGTTTGGCTTAAATTGAGAAAAAGTTGAAACGCTTGGATTTGTTTTATAACGTTTGTAAATGTTTGGCTTAAATTGCTAAAAAAGGTGAAACACTAGGATTTGTTTCGTTACGTTTGTAAAAGTTTTGCTTACATCGCTAAAAAGGTGAAACGTTTGGATTTGTTTCGTACCATTTGTAAAGGTTTGCCTTAAATCGCTAAAAAGGTGAAATGTTTGGATTTGTTTCGTAACGTTTGTAAACATTTAGCTTAAGTTTCTAAAAAGGTGAAACGCTTGGATTTGTTTCGCAACGTGTATAAACGTTTGGCTTAAATTGCTAAAAAGGTGAAATGTTTGGTTTTTGTTTCGTAACGTTTGTAAACGTTTGGCTTAAATTTCTAAAAATGTGAAACGTTTGGATTTGTTTCGTAACGTTTGTAAACGTTTGGCTTCAATCGCTAAAAAGTTGAAACGTTTGGATTTATTTCGTAACGTTTGTAAATGTTTTGGATTAAATTGCTAAAAAAGTGAAACGCTTGGATTTGTTTCGTAACATTTGTAAACGTTTGGCTTATATTGCTAAAAAGGTGAAACTTATGGATTTGTTTCATAACCTTTGTAAACTTTTAGCTTAAATCGCTAAAAAGGTGAAACGTTTGGATTTTTTTCGTAACGTTTGTAAATGTTTAGCTTAAATTGAGAAAAAAGGTGATATGCTTGGATTTGTTTTGTAACGTTCGTAAACGTTTGGCTTAAATTGTCAAAAAGATGAAACGCTAGGATTTGTTTCGTTACGTTTGTAAAAGTTTTGCTTACATCGCTAAAAAGGTGAAACGTTTGGAATCGTTTCATACCATTTGTAAAGGTTTGGCTTAAATCGCTAAAAAGGTGAAATGTTTTAATTTGTTTCGTAACGTTTGTAAACGTTTAGCTTAAATTGCTAAAAAGGTGAAACGCTTGGATTTGTTTCGCAACGTTTGTAAACGTTTGGCTTAAATTATTAAAAGGTGAAATGCTTGGTTTTTGTTTCGTAGCGTTTGTAAACGTTTGGCTTAAATTGCTAAAAATGTGAAACGTTTGGATTTGTTTCGTAACGTTTGTAAACGTTTGGCTTCAATCGCTAAAAAGGTGAAAGTTATAGATTTGTTTTTTTACTTTTGTAAACTTTTGGCTTAAATCGCTAAAAAGGTGAAATGTTTGGATTTTTTCGTAACGTTTGTAAATGTTTGGCTTAAATTGAGAAAAAGGTGAAATGCTTGGATTTGTTTTGTAAAGTTTGTAAACGTTTGGCTTAAATTGCTAAAAAAGGTGAAACGCTAGGATTTGTTTCGTTACGTTTCTAAAAGTTTTGCTTACATCGCTAAAAAGGTAAAACATTTGGATTTGTTTCGTACCATTTGTAAAGGTTTGGCTTAAATCGCTAAAAAGGTGAAACCTTTGGATTTGTTTCGTACCATTTGTAAAGGTTTGGCTTAAATTGCTAAAATGGTGAAATGTTGGTTTTTGTTTCGTAACGTTTGTAAACGTTTTGCCTAAATTTCTAAAAATGTGAAACGTTTGGATTTGTTTCGTAACGTTTGTAAACGTTTGGCTTCAATCGCTAAAAAGGTGAAACATTTAGACTTGTTTCATAACGTTTGTAAACATTTAGCATAAATCGCTAAAAAGAGGAATCGTTTGGATTTGTTTCATAACATTTGTAAACGTTTGGATTAAATCGCTATAAAGGTGAAACGTTTGGATTTATTTCATAACGTTTGTAAACGTTTGGCTAATTTGCTAAAAAGGAGAAACGCTTGGATTTTTTCGTAACGTTTTTAAACGTTTGGCTTAAATTGCTAAAAAGGTGAAACGGTTTGATTTGTTTCGTAGCGTTTATAAACGTTTGGCTAATATCGCTAAAAAGGCGAAACGTTTGGATTTGTTTCGTACCGTTTGTAAACGTTTGGCTTAAATCGCTAAAAAGGTAAAACGTTTGGATTTATTTCGTAACATTTGCAAATGTTTTAGATTAAATTGCTAAAAAAGTGAAACGCTTGGATTTGTTTCGTAACGTTTGTAAACGTTTGGCTTAAATTGCTAAAAAGGTGAAACTTATGGATATTTTTCATAACCTTTGTAAACTTTTGGCTAAATCGCTAAAAAGGTGAAACATTTGGATTTTTTTCTTAACGTTTGTAAATGTTTGGCTTAAATTGAGAAAAAAGGTGAAACGCTTGGATTTGTTTTGTAACGTTTGGCTTAAATTGCTAAAAAAGGTGAAACGCTAGGATTTGTTTTGTTACGTTTGTAAAAGTTTTGCTTACATCGCTAAAAAAGGTGAAACGTCTGGATTTGTTTCGTACCATTTGTAAAGGATTGGCTTAAATCGCTAAAAATGTGAAATGTTTTGATTTGTTTCGTAACGTTTGTAAACGTTTAGCTTAAATTGCTAAAAAGGTGAAACGCTTGGATTTGTTTCGCAACGTTTGTAAACGTTTGGCTTAAATTGCTAAAAAGGTGCAATGCTTGGTTTTTGTTTCGTAACGTTTGTAAACGTTTGGCTTAAATTGCTAAAAATATGAAACGTTTGGATTTATTTCCTAACGTATGTAAACGTTTGGCTTCAATCGCTAAAAAGGTGAGACGTTTGGAATTGTTTAGTAACGTTTGTAAACGTTTGGCATAAATCGCTACAAAGGTGAAACGTTTGGATTTGTTTCATAACCTTTGTAAACGTTTGGCTTAAATCGCTAAAAAGGTGAAACATTTAGATTTATTTCATAACGTTTGTAAACGTTTGGCTTAAATTGCTAAAAAGGAAAACCGCTTAGATTTTTTTCGTAACGTTTGTAAACGTTTGGCTTAAATTGCAAAAAAGGTTAAACGGTATGATTTATTTCGTAGCGTTTCTAAACGTTTGGCTAAAATTGCTAAAATGGCGAGACATTTGGATTTGTTTCGTACCATTTGTAAACATTTGGCTTAAATCGCTAAAAAGGTGAAACGTTTGGATTTATTTCGTAAAGTTTGTAAACATTTTGGATTAAATTGCTAAAAAGGTCAAAGTGCTTGGATTTGTTTCGTAACGTTTGTAAACGTTTGGTTTAAATTGCTAAAAAGGTGAAACTTTTGGATTTCTTTCATAACCTTTATAAACTTTTGGCTTAAATCGCTTAAAAGGTGAACTGTTTGGATTTTTTCGTAACGTTTGTAAATGTTTGTCTTAAATTGAGAAAAAAGGTGAAACGCTTGGATTTGTTTCGTAACGCTTGTAAACGTTTGGCTTAAATTTCTAAAAAGGTGAAACACTTAGATTTGTTTCGTAACATTTGTAATCGTTTGGCTTAAATTGCTAAAAAGGTGAAACACTTAGATTTGTTTCGTAACCATTTGTAAACCTTTGGCTTAAATCGCTAAAAAGGTGAAATGTTTGGATTTGTTTCGTAACGTTTGTAAACGTTTAGCTTAAATTGCTAAAAAGGTGAAACGCTTGGATTTGTTTCGCAACGTTTGTAAACGTTTGGCTTAAATTGCTAAAAAGGCGAAATGTTTGGTTTTTGTTTCGTAACGTATGTAAACGTTTGGCTTAAATTTCTAATAAAGTGAAACGTTTGGATTTATTTCGTAACGTTTGTAAACGTTTGGCTTCAATAGCTAAAAAGGGGAAACATTTGGAATTGTTTCGTAACGTTTGTAAACGTTTGGCATAAATCGCTACAAAGGTGAAACGTTTGGATTTGTTTCATAACCTTTGTAAACGTTTGGCTTCAATCGCTAAAAAGGTGAAACGTATGGATTTATTTCATAACGTTTGTAAACGTTTGGCATAAATTGCTAAAAAGGGGAAATGCTTGGATTTGTTTCGTAACGTTTGTAAACGTTTGGCTTAAATTGCTAATAAGGCGAAACGGTTTGATTTGTTTCGTAGCGTTTATAAACGTTTGCCTAAAATCGCTAAAAAAGCGAAACGTTTGGATTTGTTTAGTAACGTTTGTAAACGTTTGGCTTAAATCGCTAAAAAGGTGAAACGTTTGGATTTATTTCGTAACGTTTGTAAACGTTTTGGATTAAATTGCTAAAAAGGTAAAACGCTTGGATTTGTTTCGTAACGTTTGTAAACGTTTGGCTTAAATTGCTAAAAAGGTGAAACTTTTGGATTAGTTTCAGAACCTTTGTATACTTTTGGCTTAAATCGCTAAAAAGGTGAAACATTTGGATTTTTTTCGTAATGTTTGTAAATGTTTGGCTTTAATTGAGAAAAAAGGTGAAACGCTTGGATTTTTTTCGTAACGTTTGTAAACGTTTGGCTTAAATTGCTAAAAAGGTGAAACTTTTGGATTTGTTTCAGAACCTTTGTATACTTTTGGCTTAAATTGCTAAAAAGATGAAACATTTGGATTTTTTTCGTAATGTTTGTAAATGTTTGGCTTTAATTGAGAAAAAAGGTGAAACGCTTGGATTTGTTTCGTAACGTTTGTAAACGTTTGGCTTAAATTTCTAAAAAGGTGAAACACTTAGTTTTGTTTTGTAACGTTTGTAAAAGTTTGGCTTACATTAGATTTGTTTCGTACCATTTGTCAACGTTTGGCTTAAATCGCTAAAAAGGTGAAATGTTTGGATTTGTTTATTAACGTTTGTAAACGTTTAGCTTAAATTGCTAAAAAGGTGAAACGCTTGGATTTGTTTCACAACGTTTGTAAACTTTTGGTTTAAATTTCTAAAAAGGTGAAATGCTTGGTTTTTGTTTCGAAACGTTTGTAAACGTTAGGTTTAAATTGTTAAAAATGGGAAACGTTTGTAAATGTTTGGAATTGTTTCGTAACGTTTGTAAACGTTTGGCATAAATCGCTACATAGGTGAATTGTTTGGATTTGTTTCATAATCTTTGTAAACGTTTGGCTTAAATCGCTAAAAAGGTGAAACGTTTGGATTTATTTCATAACGTTTGTAAACGTCTGGCTTAAATTGCTAAAAAGGAGAAACGCTTGGATTCGTTTCGTAACGTTTGTAAACGTTTTGCTTAAATTGCTAAAAAGATGAAACTGTTTGATTTGTTTCGTAGCGTTTATAAACGTTTGGCTAAAATCGGTAAAAAGGCGAAACGTTTGGATTTGTTTCGTACCTTTTGTAAACGTTTTGGATTAAATTGCTAAAAAGGGGAAACACTTGGATTTGTTTCGAAACGTTTGTAAACGTTTGTCTTAAATTGCTAAAAAGGTGAAGCTTTTTGATTTGTTTCATAACCTTTGTAAACTTTTGGCTTAAATCGCTAAAAAGGTGAAACGTTTGGATTTTTTTCTTAAGGTTTGTAAATGTTTGGCTTAAATTGAGAAAAAGGTGAAACGCTTGGATTTGTTTTGTAACGTTTGTAAACGTTTGGCTTAAATTGCTAAAAAGGTGAAATGCTTAGATTTGTTTCGTAACGTTTGTAAACATTTGGCTTACATTGCTAAAAAGGTGAAATGTTCGGATTTGTTTCGTAGCGTTTGTAAACATTTGGCTTAAATCGCTAAAAAGGTGAAATGTATTGATTTGTTTCGTACCATTTGTAAACGTTTGGCTTAAATCGCTAAAAAGGTGAAACGTTTGATTTGTTCCGCAACGTTTGTAAACGTTTGGCCTAAATTGCTAAAAAGGTGATACGCTTGGATATGTTTCGTAACGTTTGCAAACGTTTGGCTTAAATTGCTAAAAAGGTGAAATGGTTGGTAATTGTTTCGTATCGTTTGTAAACGTTTGGCTAAAATAGCTAAAAATGGGAAACGTTTGGATTTGTTTCGTAACGTTTGTAAACGTTTGTCACAAATTGCTAAAAAGGAGAAACGCTTGGATTTATTTCGTAACGTTTATAAGCGTTTGGCCTAAATTGCTAAAAAGGTGAAACATTTTCATTTGTTTCGTAGCGTTTGTAAACGTTTGACTTATATCGCTAAAAAGGCAAAATGTTTGGATTCGTTTCGTACCGTTTGAAAACCTTTGGCTTAAATCGCTAAAAAGGGGAAAAGTTTGGATTTGTTTCATAACGTTAGTAAACGTTTGGATTGAATTACTAAAAAGGTGAAACTTTTGGATTTGTTTCATAACCTTTGTAAATGTTTGGCTTAAATCGCTAAAAAGGTGAAGCGTTTGGATTTTTTCGTAACGTTTGTAAATTTTTGGCTTAAATTGATAAAAAGGTGAAACGCTTGGATTTGTTTCATAACGTTTGTAAACATTTGGCTTAAATTGCTAAAAAGGTGAAACGCTTAGATTTGTTTCGTAACGTTTGGCTTAAATTGCTAAAACGGTAAAACGCTTAGATTTGTTTCGTAACGTTTGTAAACCTTTGGTTTACATTACTAAATAGATGAAACGTTCGGATTTGTTTCATAACCTTTGTAAACGTTTGGCTTCAATAGCTAAAAAGGTGAAACGTATGGATTTATTTCATAACGTTTGTAAACGTTTGGCTTAAATTGCTAAAAAGGGGAAATGCTTGGATTTGTTTCGTAACGTTTGTAAACGTTTGGCTTAAATTGCTAATAAGGCGAAACGGTTTGATTTGTTTCGTAGCGTTTATAAACGTTTGCCTAAAATCGCTAAAAAAGCGAAACGTTTGGATTTGTTTAGTAACGTTTGTAAACGTTTGGCTTAAATCGCTAAAAAGGTGAAACGTTTGGATTTATTTCGTAACGTTTGTAAACGTTTTGGATTAAATTGCTAAAAAGGTGAAACGCTTGGATTTGTTTCGTAACGTTTGTAAACGTTTGGCTTAAATTGCTAAAAAGGTGAAACTTTTGGATTAGTTTCAGAACCTTTGTATACTTTTGGCTTAAATCGCTAAAAAGGTGAAACATTTGGATTTTTTTTCGTAATGTTTGTAAATGTTTGGCTTTAATTGAGAAAAAAGGTGAAACGCTTGGATTTGTTTCGTAACGTTTGTAAACGTTTGGCTTAAATTGCTAAAAAGGTGATACTTTTGGATTTGTTTCAGAACCTTTGTATACTTTTGGCTTAAATTGCTAAAAAGGTGAAACATTTGGATTTTTTTCGTAATGTTTGTAAATGTTTGGCTTTAATTGAGAAAAAAGGTGAAACGCTTGGATTTGTTTCGTAACGTTTGTAAACGTTTGGCTTAAATTTCTAAAAAGGTGAAACACTATTGTTTTGTAACGTTTGTAAAAGTTTGGCTTACATTAGATTTGTTTCGTACCATTTGTAAACGTTTGGCTTAAATCGCTAAAAAGGTGAAATGTTTGGATTTGTTTATTAACGTTTGTAAACGTTTAGCTTAAATTGCTAAAAAGGTGAAACGCTTGGATTTGTTTCACAACGTTTGTAAACGTTTGGTTTAAATTTCTAAAAAGGTGAAATGCTTGGTTTTTGTTTCGAAACGTTTGTAAACGTTAGGTTTAAATTGTTAAAAATGGGAAACGTTTGTAATTATTTGGAATTGTTTCGTAACGTTTGTAAACGTTTGGCATAAATCGCTACATAGGTGAATTGTTTGGATTTGTTTCATAATCTTTGTAAACGTTTGGCTTAAATCGCTAAAAAGGTGAAACGTTTGGATTTATTTCATAACGTTTGTAAACGTTTGGCTTAAATTGCTAAAAAGGAGAAACGCTTGGATTCGTTTCGTAACGTTTGTAAACGTTTTGCTTAAATTGCTAAAAAGATGAAACTGTTTGATTTGTTTCGTAGCGTTTATAAACGTTTGGCTAAAATCGGTAAAAAGGCGAAACGTTTGGATTTGTTTCGTACCTTTTGTAAACGATTTGGATTAAATTGCTAAAAAGGGGAAACACTTGGATTTGTTTCGAAATGTTTGTAAACGTTTGGCTTAAATTGCTAAAAATGTGAAGATTTTTGATTTGTTTCATAACCTTTGTAAACTTTTGGCTTAAATCGCTAAAAAGGTGAAACGTTTGGATTTTTTTCTTAATGTTTGTAAATGTTTGGCTTAAATTGAGAAAAAGGTGAAACGCTTGGATTTGTTTTGTAACGTTTGTAAACGTTTGGCTTAAATTGCTAAAAAGGTGAAACGCTTAGATTTGTTTCGTAACGTTTGTAAACATTTGGCTTACATTGCTAAAAAGGTGAAATGTTCGGATTTGTTTCGTAGCGTTAAAAAACATTTGGCTTAAATCGCTAAAAAGGTGAAATGTATTGATTTGTTTCGTACCATTTGTAAACGTTTGGCTTAAATCGCTAAAAAGGTGAAACGTTTGATTTGTTCCGCAACGTTTGTAAACGTTTGGCCTAAATTGCTAAAAAGGTGAAACACTTGGATATGTTTCGTAACGTTTCCAAACGTTTGGCTTAAATTGCTAAAAAGGTGAAATGGTTGGTAATTGTTTCGTATCGTTTGTAAACGTTTGGCTAAAATAGCTAAAAATGGGAAACGTTTGGATTTGTTTCGTAACGTTTGTAAACGTTTGTCACAAATTGCTAAAAAGGAGAAACGCTTGGATTTGTTTCGTAACGTTTATAAGCGTTTGGCCTAGATTGCTAAAAAGGTGAAACATTTTCATTTGTTTCGTAGCGTTTGTAAACGTTTGACTTATATCGCTAAAAAGGCGAAATGTTTGGATTCGTTTCGTACCGTTTGAAAACCTTTGGCTTAAATCGCTAAAAAGGGGAAAAGTTTGGATTTGTTTCATAACGTTAGTAAACGTTTGGATTGAATTACTAAAAAGGTGAAACTTTTGGATTTGTTTCATAACCTTTGTAAATGTTTGGCTTAAATCGCTAAAAAGGTGAAGCGTTTGGATTTTTTCGTAACGTTTGTAAATTTTTGGCTTAAATTGATAAAAAGGTGAAACGCTTGGATTTGTTTCGTAACGTTTGTAAACATTTGGCTTAAATTGCTAAAAAGGTGAAACGCTTAGATTTGTTTCGTAACGTTTGGCTTAAATTGCTAAAAAGGTAAAACGCTTAGATTTGTTTCGTAACGTTTGTAAACCTTTGGTTTACATTACTAAATAGATGAAACGTTCGGATTTGTTTCATAACCTTTGTAAACGTTTGGCTTCAATCGCTAAAAAGGTAAAACGTATGGATTTATTTCATAACGTTTGTAAACGTTTGGCTTAAATTGCTAAAAAGGGGAAATGCTTGGATTTGTTTCGTAACGTTTGTAAACGTTTGGCTTAAATTGCTAATAAGGCGAAACGGTTTGATTTGTTTCGTAGCGTTTATAAACGTTTGCCTAAAATCGCTAAAAAAGCGAAACGTTTGGATTTGTTTAGTAACATTTGTAAACGTTTGGCTTAAATCGCTAAAAAGGTGAAACTTTTGGATTTATTTCGTAACGTTTGTAAACGTTTTGGATTAAATTGCTAAAAAGGTGAAACGCTTGGATTTGTTTCGTAACGTTTGTAAACGTTTGGCTTAAATTGCTAAAAAGGTGAAACTTTTGGATTAGTTTCAGAACCTTTGTATACTTTTGGCTTAAATCGCTAAAAAGGTGAAACATTTGGATTTTTTTCGTAATGTTTGTAAATGTTTGGCTTTAATTGAGAAAAAAGGTGAAACGCTTGGATTTGTTTCGTAACGTTTGTAAACGTTTGGCTTAAATTGCTAAAAAGGTGAAACTTTTGGATTTGTTTCAGAACCTTTGTATACTTTTGGCTTAAATTGCTAAAAAGGTGAAACATTTGGATTTTTTTCGTAATGTTTGTAAATGTTTGGCTTTAATTGAGAAAAAAGGTGAAACGCTTGGATTTGTTTCGTAACGTTTGTAAACGTTTGGCTTAAATTTCTAAAAAGGTGAAACACTTAATTTTGTTTTGTAACGTTTGTAAAAGTTTGGCTTACATTAGATTTGTTTCGTACCATTTGTAAACGTTTGGCTTAAATCGCTAAAAAGGTGAAATGTTTGGATTTGTTTATTAACGTTTGTAAACGTTTAGCTTAAATTGCTAAAAAGGTGAAACGCTTGGATTTGTTTCACAACGTTTGTAAACGTTTGGTTTAAATTTCTAAAAAGGTGAAATGCTTGGTTTTTGTTTCGAAACGTTTGTAAACGTTAGGTTTAAATTGTTAAAAATAGGAAACGTTTGTAATTGTTTGGAATTGTTTCGTAACGTTTGTAAACGTTTGGCATAAATCGCTACATAGGTGAATTGTTTGGATTTGTTTCATAATCTTTGTAAACGTTTGGCTTAAATCGCTAATAAGGTGAAACGTTTGGATTTATTTCATAACGTTTGTAAACGTTTGGCTTAAATTGCTAAAAAGGAGAAACGCTTGGATTTGTTTCGTAACGTTTGTAAACGTTTTGCTTAAATTGCTAAAAAGATGAAACTGTTTGATTTATTTCGTAGCGTTTATAAACGTTTGGCTAAAATCGGTAAAAAGGCGAAACGTTTGGATTTGTTTCGTACCTTTTGTAAACGTTTTGGATTAAATTGCTAAAAAGGGGAAACACTTGGATTTGTTTCGAAACGTTTGTAAACGTTTGGCTTAAATTGCTAAAAAGGTGAAGCTTTTTGATTTGTTTTTTTAACCTTTGTAAACTTTTGGCTTAAATTGCTAAAAAGGTGAAACGTTTGGATTTTTTTCTTAATGTTTGTAAATGTTTGGCTTAAATTGAGAAAAAGGTGAAACGCTTGGATTTGTTTTGTAACGTTTGTAAACGTTTGGCTTAAATTGCTAAAAAGGTGAAACGCTTAGATTTGTTTCGTAACGTTTGTAAACATTTGGCTTACATTGCTAAAAAGGTGAAATGTTCGGATTTGTTTCGTAGCGTTTGTAAACATTTGGCTTAAATCGCTAAAAAGGTGAAATGTATTGATTTGTTTCGTACCATTTGTAAACGTTTGGCTTAAATCGCTAAAAAGGTGAAACGTTTGATTTGTTCCGCAACGTTTGTAAACGTTTGGCCTAAATTGCTAAAAAGGTGAAACGCTTGGATATGTTTCGTATCGTTTGCAAACGTTTGGCTTAAATTGCTAAAAAGGTGAAATGGTTGGTAATTGTTTCGTATCGTTTGTAAACGTTTGGCTAAAATAGCTAAAAATGGGAAACGTTTGGATTTGTTTCGTAACGTTTGTAAACGTTTGTCACAAATTGCTAAAAAGGAGAAACGCTTGGATTTGTTTCGTAACGTTTATAAGCGTTTTGCCTAAATTGCTAAAAAGGTGAAACATTTTTATTTGTTTCGTAGCGTTTGTAAACGTTTGACTTATATCGCTAAAAAGGCGAAATGTTTGGATTCGTTTCGTACCGTTTGAAAACCTTTGGCTTAAATCGCTAAAAAGGGGGAAAGTTTGGATTTGTTTCATAACGTTAGTAAACGTTTGGATTGAATTACTAAAAAGGTGAAACTTTTGGATTTGTTTCATAACCTTTGTAAATGTTTGGCTTAAATCGCTAAAAAGGTGAAGCGTTTGGATTTTTTCGTAACGTTTGTAAATTTTTGGCTTAAATTGATAAAAAGGTGAAACGCTTGGATTTGTTTCATAACGTTTGTAAACATTTGGCTTAAATTGCTAAAAAGGGGAAACGCTTAGATTTGTTTCGTAACGTTTGGCTTAAATTGCTAAAAAGGTAAAACGCTTAGATTTGTTTCGAAACGTTTGTAAACCTTTGGTTTACATTACTAAAAAGATGAAACGTTCGGATTTGTTTCGTAGCGTTTGGATTTGTTTCGCAATGTTTGTAAACGTTTGGCTTAAATGGCTAATAAGGTGAAACACTTGGATTTGTTTCGCAATGTTTGTAAACGTTTGTCTTAAATTGCTAAAAAGGTGAAACACTTGGATTTGTTTCGCAACGTTTGTAAACGTTTGGCTTAAATTGCTAAAAAGGTGAAACGCTTGGTTTTTCTTTCGTAATGTTTGTAAATGTTTGGCTTAAATTGCTAATAATGTGAAACGTTTGGAGGTGTTTCGTAACGTTTGTAAACATTTGGCTTCAATTGCTAAAAAGGTGAAACGTTTGGAATTGTTTCATAATGTTCATAAAGATATGGCTTCAATCGGTAAAAAGGTATGACGTTTAGATTTGTTTCATAACCTTTGTAAACGTTTGGCTTAAATCGCTAAAAAGGTGAAATGTTTGGATTTGTTTCGCAACGTTTGTAAACGTTTAGCTTAAATTGCTAAAAAGGTGAAACGCTTGGATTTGTTTTCCAACGTTTGTAAACGTTTGGTTTAAATTTCTAAAAGGTGAAATGCTTGGTTTTTGTTTCGAAACGTTTGTAAACGTTTGGCTTAAATTACTAAAAATGTGAAACGTTTGGATTTGCTTCGTAACGTTTGTACACGTTTGGCTTCAATCGCTAAAAAGGTGAAAGGTTTGGAATTGTTTCGTAACGTTTGTAAACATTTGGCATAAATTGCTACAAAGATGAATTGTTTAGATATGTTTCATAACCTTTGTAAACGTTTGGCTTAAATCGCTAAAAAGGTGAAACGTTTGGATTTATTTCATAACGTTTGTAAACGTTTGGCTTAAATTGCTAAAAAGGAGAAACGCTTGGATTTTTTCGTAACGTTTGTAAACGTTTGGCTTAAATTGCTAAAAATATGAAAGAGTTTGATTTGTTTCGTAGCGTTTATAAACGTTTGGCTAAAATCGCTAAAAAGGCGAAACGTTTGGATTTGTTTCATAGCGTTTGTAAACGTTTTGGATTAAATTGCTAAAAAGGGGAAACACTTGGATTTGTTTCGTAACGTTTGTAAACGTTTGGCTTAAATTTCTAAAACGGTGAAGCTTTTGGATTTGTTTCATAACCTTTGTAAACTTTTGGCTTAAATCGCAAAAAAGTTGAAACGTTTGGATTTTTTTCTTAACGTTTGTAAACGTTTCGCTTAAATTGAGAAAAAAGGTGAAACGCTTGGATTTGTTTTGTAATGTTTGTAAACGTTTGGCTTAAATTGCTGAAAAGGTGAAATGCTTAGATTTGTTTCGTAACGTTTGTAAACATTTGGCTTACATTGCTAAAAAGGTGAAACGTTCGGATTTGTTTCGTAGCGTTTGTAAACATTTGGCGTAAATCGCTAAAAAGGGAAAACGTTTGGATTTGTTTCGTACCATTTGTAAACGTTTGGCTTAAATCGCTAAAAAGGTGAAACGTTAGATTTGTTTCATAACGTTTGTAAACATTTGGCTTTTATTGCTAAAAAGGTATAACGCTTGGATTTGTTTCGTAGCATTTGCAAACGTTTGGCTTAAATTGCTAAAAAGGTGAAACAGTTGGTTTTTGTTTCGTATCGTTTGTAAACGTTTGGCTTAAATAGCTAAAAATGTGAAACGTTTGGATTTGTTTCGTAACGTTTGTAAACGTTTGGCATAAATTGCTAAAAAGCAGAAATGCTTGGATTTGTTTCGTAACGTTTGTTAGCGTTTGGCCTAAATTGCTAAAAATGTGAAACATTTTGATTTGTTTCGTAGCGTTTGTAAACGTTTGACTTATATCGCTAAAAAGGCGAAACGTTTGGATACGTTTCGTACCGTTTGAAAACCTTTGGCTTAAATCGCTAAAAAAGGGGAAACGTTTGGATTTATTTCATAACGTTTGTAAACGTTTGGATTGAATTACTAAAAAGGTGAAACGCTTGGATTTGTTTCGTAAAGTTTGTAAACGTTTGGCTTATATTGCTAAAAAGGTGAAACTTTTGGATTTGTTTCATAACCTTTGTAAACGTTTGGCTTAAATCGCTAAAAAGGTGAAGCGTTTGGATTTTTTTTGTAACGTTTGTAAAATTTTGGCTTAAATTGATTAAAAGGTGAAACGCTTGGATTTGTTTCACAACGTTTGTAAACATTTGGCTTAAATTGCTAAAAAGGTGAAACGCTTAGTTTTGTTTCATAACGTTTGGCTTAAATCGCTAAAAAGGTGAAACGTTAGATTTGTTTCATAACGTTTTTAAACATTTGGCTTTTATTGCTAAAAAGGTAAAACGCTTGGATTTGTTTCGTAACATTTGCAAACGTTTGGCTTAAATTGCTAAAATGGTGAAACAGTTGGTTTTTGTTTCGTATCGTTTGTAAACGTTTGGCTTAAATAGCTAATAATGTGAAACGTTTGGATTTGTTTCGTAACGTTTGTAAACGTTTTGCATAAATTGCTAAAAAGCAGAAATGCTTGGATTTGTTTCGTAAAGTTTGTTAGCGTTTGGCCTAAATTGCTAAAAAGGTGAAACATTTTGATTTGTTTCGTAGCGTTTGTAAACGTTTGACTTATATCGCTAAAAAGGCGAAACGTTCGGATTCGTTTCGTACCGTTTGAAAACCTTTGGCTTAAATCGCTTAAAAAGGGGAAACATTTGGATTTATTTCATAACGTTTGTAAACGTTTGGATTGAATTACTAAAAAGGTGAAACGCTTGGATTTGTTTCGTAACGTTTGTAAACGTTTGGCTTAAATTGCTAAAAAGTTGAAACTTTTGGATTCGTTTCATAACCTTTGTAAACGTTTGGCTTAAATCGCTAAAAAGGTGAAGCGTTTGGATTTTTTTTCGTAACGTTTGTAAAATTTCGGCTTAAATTGATAAAAAGGTGAAACGCTTGGATTTGTTTCACAACGTTTGTAAACATTTGGCTTAAATTGCTAAAAAGGTGAAACGCTTAGATTTGTTTCATAACGTTTGGCTTAAATTGCTCAAAAGGTGAAACACTTAGATTTGTTTGGTAACGTTTGGTAACGTTTGTAAACGTTTGGCTTACATTGCTAAAAAGATGAAACGTTCGGATTTGTTTCGTAGCGTTTGTAAACATTTGGCTTATATCGCTAAAAAGGTGATACGTTTGGATTTGTTTCGCAATGTTTGTAAACGTTTGTCTTAAATTGCTAAAAAGGTGAAACACTTGGATTTGTTTCGCAACGTTTGTAAACGTTTGGCTTTAATTTCTAAAAAGGTGAAACGCTTGGTTTTTGTTTCGTAATGTTTGTAAATGTTTGGCTTATATTGCTAATAATGTGAAACGTTTGGATTTGTTTCGTAACGTTTGTAAACATTTGGCTTCAATTGCTAAAAAGGTGAAACGTTTGTAATTGTTTCGTAACGTTCATAAAGATATGGATTCAATCGCTAAAAAGGTGTGAAGTTTAGATTTGTTTCATAACCTTTGTAAACGTTTGGCTTAAATCGCTAAAACGGTGAAATGTTTGGATTTGTTTCGTAACGTTTGTAAACGTTTAGCTTATATTGCTAAAAAGGTGAAACGCTTGGATTTGTTTCATAACGTTTGTAAACGTTTGGTTTAAATTTTTGAAAACGTGAAATGCTTGGTTTTTGTTTCGAAACGTTTGTAAATGTGGCTTAAATTGCTAAAAATCTGAAACGTTTGGATTTGTTTCGTAACGTTTGTAAACGTTTGGCTTCAATCGCTAAAAAGGTGGAACGTTTGGAATTGTTTCGTAACATTTGTAAACGTTTGGCATAAATCGCTACAAAGGTAAAACGTTTGAATTTGTTTCATAACCTTTGTAAACGTTTGGATTTGTTTTGTAACGTTTGTAAACATTTGGCATAAATTGCTAAAAAGGAGAAACGCTTGGATTTGTTTCGTAACGTTTGTTAGCGTTTGGCTAAATTGCTAAAAAGGTGAAACATTTGATTTGTTTCGTAGCGTTTGTAAACGTTTGACTTATATAGCTAAAAAGGCGAAACGTTTGGATTCGTTTCGTACCGTTTGAAAACCTTTGGCTTAAATCGCTAAAAAAGGGGAAACGTTTGGATTTATTTCATAACGTTTGTAAACGTTTGGATTGAATTACTAAAAAGGTGAAACGCTTGGATTTGTTTCGTAACGTTTGTAAACGTTTGGCTTAAATTGCTAAAAAGGTGAAACTTTTGGATTCGTTTCATAACCTTTGTAAACGTTTGGCTTAAATCGCTAAAAAGGTGAAGCGTTTGGATTTTTTTCGTAACGTTTGTAAAATTTTGGCTTAAATTGATAAAAAGGTGAAACGCTTGGATTGGTTTCACAATGTTTGTAAACATTTGGCTTAAATTGCTAAAAAGGTGAAACGCTTAGATTTGTTTCATAACGTTTGGCTTAAATTGCTCAAAAGGTGAAACACTTAGATTTGTTTGGTAACGTTTGGTAACGTTTGTAAACGTTTGGCTTACATTGCTAAAAAGATGAAACGCTCGGATTTGTTTCGTAGCGTTTGTAAACATTTGGCTTATATCGCTAAAAAGGTGATACGTTTGGATTTGTTTCGCAATGTTTGTAAACGTTTGTCTTAAATTGCAAAAAAGTTGAAACACTTGGATTTGTTTCGCAACGTTTGTAAACGTTTGGCTTTAATTGCTAAAAAGGTGAAACGCTTGGTTTTTGTTTCGTAATGTTTGTAAATGTTTGGCTTATATTGCTAATAATATGAAACGTTTGGATTTGTTTCGTAACGTTTGTAAACATTTGGCTTCAATTGCTAAAAAGGTGAAACGTTAACATTTGGATTTGCTTCGTAGCGTTTGTAAACGTTTGGCTTAAATCGCTAAAAAGGTGAAACGTTAGGATTTGTTTCGTAACGTTTGTATACGTTTGGATTTGTTTCATAACTTTTGTAAACGTTTGGCTTAAATCGCTAAAAAAGGGAAACGTTTGGATTTGTTTCATATCGTTTGTAAACGTTTGGCCTAAATTCCTAAAAAGGTGAAACGTTTGGATTTGTTTCGTAACCTTTTGAGACGTTTGGCTTAAATTGCTAAAAAGGTGAAACGCTTTGATTTATTTCGTAGCATAAGTAAATGTTTGGCTTAAATTGCTATAAAGGAGAAACTCTTGGATTTTTTTGTAACGTTTGTAAATGTTTGGCTTAAATTGCTAAAAAGGTGAAACGCTTGAAATTGTTTCATAACGTTTGTTTACGTGTGGCTTAAATTGCTAAAAAGGAGAAACGCTTGGTTTTGTTTCGTAACGTTTGTAAACGTTTAGCTTAAATCGCTAAAAATATGAGACGTTTTGATTTGTTTCGTAACGTTATAAATGTTTTATTTTGTTTCGTAACTTTTGTAAACGTTTGGCTTAATTCACTAAAAAGGTGAAACGTTTAGATTTGTTTCGTAATGTTTGTAAAACATTTGGCTTAAATCGCTAAAAAGGTGAAACGTTTTGATTTATTTTGTAACATTTGTAAATGTTTGGCTTAAATTGCTAAAAAGGTGAAACGTTTGGATTTGTTTCATAACGTTTGTAAACGTTTGGGTTAAATTGCTAAAAAGGTGAAACCTTTGGATTTGTTTCGTAACGTTTGTAAATGTTTGGATTAAATCGCTAAAAAGGTGAAACGTTGGGATTTGTTTCATAACTTTTGTAAACGTTTGGCTTAAATTGCTAAAACGGTGAAACGATTGGATGTTTCGTAACGTTTGGCTTAAATTGCTAAAAAGGTGAAACGCTTGGATTTGTTTCGTAACGTTCGTAAATGTTTGGCTTAAATAGCAAAAAAGGTGAAAAAATTGGATTTGTTTCATAACCTTTGTAAATGTTTGGCTTAAATCGCAAAAAAAAGTTAAACGTTTGGATTTGTTTCATACGTTTGCATACGTTTGGCTTAAATTGCTAAAAAGGTGAAACGTTTGGATTTGTTTCTTAAAGTTTGTAAATGTTTGGCTTAAATTGCTAAAAAGGTGAAACGCTTGGATTTGTTTCGTAATATTTTAAAGGTTTGGTTTTATTTCGTAACGTTTGCAAACGTTTGGCTTAAATCGCTAAAAAGGTGAAACGTTTGGATTTGTTTCGTAACGTTTGTAAACGTTTGTGATACCGACCTAAGAATATCCGAACTCCATGCATCGCCTAGGAAACGCTATACTCGCCCACTAAGCACCCGAAAGGACCATCGCCCAGATGTGATACAAATATCGCCCAGCTCGGCCTTAATCAGACTCCGCCCGATTGGCTGTCAAGCTTACCTCGTCCACTTCGTTCCCTTATCTCCACTACCCGGGATAATCGGAGAACGTGTCTTAACCATCATCAGAAGTCGTGGGACAAACCCACGATTTACTAGATGACAACTGCCATAAACTCACTATCAAAGGAAGCCGCATAATGTTGAGAAAGGTACGCAGAAAATAGACTTAAACACTTCAACACTCACTTACTCACAAAAAAAACCCTTATTGACTTAAGCATCGGACCGGCTTCCAGGCTGAACCAGCCTGAGGTCCTTTGAGCTTACATCTGTTATTTGTGCAGGAAAACAGTACGGGAAACCCTCGTAGATCGACCTGTATCATTTGGTGCGGTGAACGTGGAACTTATTAGTTTCGTCGTTCCTTATTTTTCAGAGTTTGCTTTTCCAGAATGGATCCCCCAGGAGATGATATCCCACCAGCCACCAACAGAGGAGACAGGGAAACAGAACCGCCGGCCCTAAATCTGTTTCCCCCAGGCAGTGAAGAAGGAGAAACCAGTGATTCTCAGGCGATAAGGCAGACGGCACCTCCAATTACCGGAACGCCAAATGAAGAGCCAATCAGCAGTCAGGCGATGTTCAAAGCTTTCCTGGAGATCACCAGTTTACTCAAAGACATCAAAAAGACAGTATCGCTGCAATCGCAAGAGCCCGAATCAACAAAATTATCCGCAGAGAAGTCGACGTCATCCTTAGATAAGGGAAAGGAACCGCTCGGACTAGAAAAGACGCCGGACAACTCTACCCAGAAACAAAACGCCCCCATAACAATCCCGGACGAGGAACGGTGGATGGAAGAACAACACGCTCCCAAGGATAGAGAAGAACGTCTGGAGGAAAAAGTACGTCAGGTCATGAGCAGGCTCGGGATAAGATGCGAAGACGTAGATATCTCCCTTCGGAGTGATTCACCCCTTGCAGATTTCATCATCTCTCACGAGTTCCCTGCTAAATTCAAATATCCTCCGAATTTGGAATCTTATGATGGGACCGGTTGCCCCAAGAGCCATGTGCATAAATTCCAAGCAGTAATCAATGTTCAGAGAAACCTGGATCATGTATTGTGCAAACTTTTTCCCACTACCCTAAAAGGTCTGGCACAGGAATGGTACCAAAGCTTGAAGCCGGGCTCGATACAAACATTCAAGCAATTCTCAGGGTTATTTCAGGCCAGATTCGTAGCATGCATCCCTCAAAAGAAGTTGTCCACGGACCTGCTAGCCATCATGCAAAGAGACGGAGAGACACTCAGGAAATATGTAGAAAGGTTCAACAAGGAGGCGATGCAGATAGAAGAACTGAGTCAGGAGATCGCCTATACAGCATTACTCAACGGGACCACTAATTCAGACCTGAGAAAAGAGTTGCTGGCTAAATCACCAAAATAGTTTACTACGCTGATGACCATCGCACATACACAAATCCGAGTGGATGACGGACAGAGAGAGATAGAGAACCGGCACGGACGGACGGAAGAACGAACATTCTCAGAAAGAAGGAATAGGGATAGATCGCCCATAGGAAAAAGGTTCGGGGAAAAGGGTAGCGACCGTTTCAGAAATAAGAGAAAAACGGACGAGGACAGGCGATACACCCCCCTAAACACAACCAGAACCAATGTATTATTTTGGGTGAAAGACAACCGGGAGAAGGTCAGGTGGCCAAGAAAAATGAATGCCGCATCAGCCAGCAAGAGGGACAACAGCAAATACTGTGAATTCCACAGAGATAACGGCCACACCACAGATGAATGCTGGCACCTGAAGGAAGAAATAGAGAAATTAATAGAAAGAGGCTCCCTTTCCCAGTTCGTGAAAAGGGACGCCGAAACCAGGGAAATGGCAGAAGAAAGAAAGAAAGAACGAAAAGAAGAGACCACCAGAAGACCTAGGCCGGACCCAGCAGGCGTGGTCAACGTAATAATGGGCGGATCAACCGGAGGAGACAGCAACACCACAAGAAAGAAAGCGGCTAGGACGGTCTATTCTGTCAGCCCAAGTGCACCAGAAGCAAAGAAGTTTGGAAGCGTATCTTTTTCAGAAGGTGATAGCCATGGCTTATCACTCCCCCACGAAGACGCCCTGGTTGTCAAGGGGCGACTAAACAATTTTGAAGTATCTCGGATGCTCGTAGACACGGGAAGTTCGGTTAACATGATCACGATGGAGGTGTTTGGAAGGATCGGACTAAAGAAGGAAAGTTTGACACGAGTATCCACTCCATTGGTAGGACTCGGAGGCAAATCTGTACAAGTGGAAGGATCATTAGAGATAAGCATCCAACTGGGGGATGGAGAGATCTATAAAGAAATCCGAGCGGAATTCATGGTAGTCAATATGGACTTCGCCTACAACGCAATTCTGGGAAGGCCACTACTACACGACATGTGCGCATCCATTTGCGTGAGGTACTTACTGTTGAAAATCCCGACCAGGGAAGGCGATGCGGAAGTCAGAGGATGTCAAAAATCAGCAAGAGAGGCATACTTTACGGCTCTCAAAAAGGTTCACGTTACTTTGCCGGTGTTAACGATGGAACCTCCAGAAAAGACAGAGAAGGCAGAACATTATGGGCAAACTACGAAGATAGAACTATCCCCAGGAAAAGAGATAGTGGTCGGAGACGAGCTGGAGGAAGGGATCAAGCGATCTCTGATAGAAAATCTCAGAGCACTGGGAGACTCCTTTGCCTGGACAACAGACGAACTGATCGGAGTAAACCCGGATGTCATATGCCATCGGTTAAACATAGCGGCCGACTCAAAGCCCGTGGTACAAAAGAAAAGAAGACACTCACCCGAAAAACAGCTAGCCATCGCAGAAGAAATCGCCAAGTTGAAGGAAGCAAACGTGATCAAAGATGCATATTACCCAAAATGGGTGGCCAACGTGGTAATGGTGAAAAAGTCTAACGGCACTTATCGAATGTGTGTAGACTTCACAGATCTAAACAAGGCATGTCCTAAAGACAGCTTTCCATTGCCAAGCATCGATCAATTAGTGGACTCCACGGCGGGCCACGCCCTATATGCGTTCCTGGACGCCAAAGCAGGATACCATCAAATACCCATGGCATCAGAAGACCAGGAAAAAACGGCTTTCGTAACGGACCAGGGGTTATTTTTTTACAAGATGATGCCATTCGGCCTAAAAAACGCAGGAGCCACATATAAGCGGTTGGTGAACTTCATATTCAGAGATCAGATCGGAAAAGACATGGAAGTTTATGTGGATGACATGATTATTAAGAGCGTCAGGACTGAAGACCATCCAGCGGATGTGAAGGTAGTCTTAGAAACGCTGAAAAGATACCAATTAAAGCTAAATCCGGAGAAGTGTGTATTTGGAGTACCAGCAGGCAAATTCTTGGGATACATGGTCTCCCAGCGTGGGATTGAAGCCAACCCAGATAAAATTGAAGCAGTCCTGAAAATGGCACCACCCCGGAGCATACACGAAGTCTAGAAACTCAACGGCCGGATCACGGCCCTAGGTCGATTCATGTCTTGCTCGGCGAAACGATGCTTGCCTTTCTTCAAAACCCTGAAGCAGATCAAGAACTTCACATGGACAGCAGAATGCCAACAGGCGTTCGAGGAATTGAAAAGCTTCCTCTCGTCACCCCCACTCTTGGCGAGACCCGATCCGGGCGACGTGTTATATTTATATATCTCTTGCTCTGACGAAACAATAGCAGGAGTATTGGTATCGGAAAAAGAAGGAGAACAATACCCGATCTACTACATTAGCAAAGTGCTCAGAGATGCAGAGCTAAGATACCCAAAGTTGGAAAAGCTGGCGCTATGTGTATACACCGCCACCATCAAGCTCCGACATTACTTCGAAGGACACCAAGTCATTGTACGGACCGACCAACCATTACGAAAAGTCCTCCAGAAGGCAGAGACAAGTGGACGCATAGCAGAATGGGCTGTCAAAATAGGAAGCTTGGGCGTTATCTATGAAGCTCGGAAAGAATTGAAGGCTCAAGCACTAGCCGACTTCTTTGCAGAATTAACATTCAAGGAACCCATGGAGAACAAAACAACTCCCTGGGAGATACACGTCAACGGAGAAGTTTGCGGAGAAGGAGCGGGTATCGGTGTCGTGCTCAAAGGACCAGGGAGAGTCCAAATGGAATACTCAGCAAGACTCGAATTTCCAGCTTCCAACAATGTTGCGGAATATGAGGCGCTGATAACAGGGTTGCAATTGTGCGAGGAACTCAATATCTCCGAAGCCCAGTACTATAGCGATTCACAACTGGTCGTGAACCAAGTCTCAGGGAACTTCGAGGTAAAAGAAGCTACACTGAAGAAATACGTCAAGCAAGCCAAAACCTTCTTGGTCAATAATGGGCGATCTTGGTCGTTACAGCAAATACCTAGAGCAATGAATGGAAGATCAGACGAATTGGCGAAGTGGGCAGCAACAAAGAATTACGATTCAATGAAAAACAACCCTCATGAAATCAAATGACAGCCTAGCTTCCAAGAAGAAATTGAAGAAGGCGAAGTACTGATGGTAGAAGGAGAAGAAACCTGGATGACTCCCCTCACAGCATATTTAGCTAATGGAATACTCCCTGAGGACAGAATGGAAGCCAAAAGAATAGTGATACTATCATCAAAGTTCGGAATATACAATGGCCAGCTGTACAAACGGTCATTCACCCATCCCTGGCTAAGGTGTGTGAACAAACAAGAAGGAGAGTACATCATGAAAGAATTACATGAGGGGACCTGCGGAGCACATGATGGAGCATCAACGCTGGTCAGGAAAGCCCTGTTACAAGGCTATTATTGGCCCACAATGAAAGAACAAGCAACAACGCTAGTAAGAGGATGCTGGCCTTGCCAGCAACATGCTCTGATACCAAGAAAGCAAGCTTCAGAAATGAAACCGATCGGCAGTGCATGGCCCTTCGCCCAGTGGGGTATGGATATCCTAGGACCTCCCTTTGGCCACAGGACAGCGGAAGTTCCTAGTAGTGGCAATCGACCACTTCACTAAGTGGATAGAAGCAGAACCACTGGCAAAAATCACCCAACAACGCATAACTAACTTTTTCTTTAGATCTATCTTGTGCAGGTTTGGAATACCGAAGGTGCTAATCACAGACAATGGCAGGCAATTCGACTCAGCAAAATTCAGAAAGTTCTGTGCCGAATATCAAATCGATTTGAGGTTCACCTCGGATTACCATCCACAATCAAATGGGCAAATCAAAGTGGCCAACAGTATTCTACTGGCCGGACTAAAAAGAAGATTAGACGAATACAAAGGAAGATGGGTAGAAGAACTCTACAGCGTCCTATGGAACTACCGTACCACCCCTAGGGAATCAACGGGCGAAACTCCATTCGCCCTAGCTTATGGAACGGAGGCTGTAATTCCTGCAGAGATCGGCGCACCTACACCAAGGACAGAGGAAAACCAGCTAAACCTAGAAGAAAACGAAGAAGAGCTCAAGAACAATCTGGATCTCTTGATTGAAAAAATCAACAGATCAGATATCAGGATGGAAGCCTATAGACAAAAGATGGCCAAACATTTCAATAGCCATGTCAAGAAAAGAAAATTCAAACTAGGCGACCTCGTCATGCGGAAGACCGAAGTCAAAAAAGGAGAGGCAGGAAGCGGAAAAATGCAACCAAACTGGGAAGGACCTTACACCATCAGCGAGGTCATTAAGGAAGGAACATTCAAGCTCACGAACTCCATGGGAAGAATCATACCAAGGACATGGAACGCCAACAACTTAAGGAAAATTTAGCGATAATGGGTCACCATCTGACATGATTAGTTATTCCTCAAGAATTAACATGATTAGTCAAGTGATGTTTCGTTTCAATATTGTATTTCAATTCCTCCATGTGATATTTTATCACAGTATTGTGTTTCATTTTCTACAAGTGATATTTCATCACGGTATTGTATTTGAATTTCTGCAAGTATTTTAATTTACCCTTGCTCGGACAAGGAATTTCCACAGATATCGTCTCTTTACCATAATTACTGTTTATTTAAAATATTTCCAAAGAGGAGAACTGACGAGTTCATTCCCAAAAAGGAAA
This sequence comes from Mercurialis annua, assembly GCF_937616625.2. Classification (NCBI taxonomy): domain Eukaryota; kingdom Viridiplantae; phylum Streptophyta; class Magnoliopsida; order Malpighiales; family Euphorbiaceae; genus Mercurialis; species Mercurialis annua. The sequence goes on from NC_065576.1 coordinate 27,682,351, forward strand.
ACACATGGTCAAAATATATACCGCCCAAAATAAAGAAAACACAAAAACTAGCCATCTCAAATATAAAGGATGCAAAAAAGATGTATATTAAAAAAAGGGTAAAATACGCCCCACAAAAATTACAAGGGAAAAATAAAATTCCTAACAAAAGAAAATATACAAATGTACAAAGTACATAACAAAAAAACAGAGAAGGGGAAGGGAGGGGCTCCTAAAGCTTCACATCCTCAATCTTCTCAGGGACAGCTCCCTTAACCACTTCGGAAGCAGCGGGGTCAGATAATCCTTCCTGCGAACTCCGCCCAACAGAAGAAGCAATGACAACAATGTTGCCAGACCGGGTAGGAGAAGGGACGTCGGCTAGACTAAGAGGATCGGCCCCGGGAAGAATAGAATCCAAATCAAAAGGCCTATCCAATAACTCCATAGCAGCATAAGGGCGCTCGGAAGAAATAATCAAACCGAAGTCCTTCTCCTCATGACTACCGCCCAAACCAGGAACGAGTGGCTCCTCGCCAGCCTTAGCAAGTCCCTTGGCCACTTGGGCAGACTGCTTAGCGACCTCCGCAGCACTTCCACCCTTTTCAAACTTGATGGAGACAAACAAGTCTTCAGGGGAATCTGGCTCACTCTCACTGTTGACCCCAGAAGGAAAGCCGTACAAAAAGTCAATGTCACCATCAGGATGACGCTCTAAGTAGGTATCCACAATGGCCTCAGTAAAGTCAGTCAGATCGTTGGCTAGCTGGGCGGTATTGCGGCGACGCCTCTCCTTCTCACGAGCCAGCCTACCTCGCTTCAAATAAAGCTTCTTCTCAGCAGCAGACACCTTCTCAGTAAGAGCAAGGACGGTGGAGTCAAACTCCTTTTTCAGCTCATCATAATCACTTCCCTTCACCACCACCTCCGCCGATAAACTCTTATTCTCCTTGTTAAGGCGGGCGACCTCAGCAGATAGCACCTGCTGCTGTTTAACGGCACTCTCCCTCTCTTTGGACAACCTATCCACATCGGCGAGAAGAGAGTTTTGCTTAGGAGCACATCCGCCGTGCTCAGCTCGAAGGGAGTCATACTTCCCCTTCAAAATCTTGTACTCCGCCTTCAGCTTGACTTGCATATCATCGTCATTCAGACGGTTTGCACGATATTGGCGGAGGGCGAAACCAGTCTGGAAACAAAATAAAATAAAGTAAAAAAATAATAATAAAAAGAAAAAGGGGAGGGGGAGAAAAAGGGGAAAATAATCACCCTTAGCAGGCCGGTAAAACAGTCGTCGATCAGCACATCGTCCGGCCTTTTTAGATAATAATCAACATCAGAAGGGCAGCAAGAACCCCTAAAGATGTCAGCCGCAACAGCCGGACAACGGCTGGTTGCCTCCATCCCATATTTTTGAAGGAGAAGGTCGACCTGAGTCACCATAACGTCCTTCCGAGGCTTCTTCATGGAAGGACCCTCCTCAGCGACATCCTCGCCCCCAGAAGAAGGAGCCCGCATCTTCGAGCCCGAAGAAGCAGTCATAACAGCTTGAGGAGGAGGAGGAATGGACTTGGACTTCTTCTCCTTCAGGGGAACCTCCACTTTGTTCTTCCCCTTACCAGTATAGGAGGGAACAACAGCAGAAGGAGGGCTCAGGACAGGCTCCCTAATTGCAAAACCAGTAAGCACCACCCTGGAAGCAGCGGGAGGATTTGGGGCAGAGCCATCATCCTTCTGGGAAGAAGGCGGTTTATCTCCAGTATTTGAAGGAACATCGCCCACCTTCTCTTGAGGCCCCTTCCCAACCTCGGAAAGTTTCGCAGAGACAGCTCGGGCAAGAGCTTCCTTCTCCCGCACCTCTTTCTCTCGACGAGCTCTTCTATCCTCCATAACTTTCTGTTGGAGTTCCTTGAAATTTGGCATTGAGAATTCCAAGAAAATAAACAAGTATCAGGAACTAAAAATCAGAATTCAAAGAAAATAAAAGCTTCATGGTACAAACAAGGTACCAGAAGAACTAAGGGGCATAGAAGAAATAATAAGGGGAGAAGAAAGAGGTGGTTCGCCCCCATCAGGAAACTCGTCCTCGTTCCTAGGCGAGGTTTCCTGTTTATCATCATCCTTCTTCTTCTTCTTCTTCCCCTTCTTGCCACTCCTTACTCTCCTGCTTGTCTTGGAAGCAATGCCCTGATCCCAGCCAAAATAATGATCTATAAGCTTCATCACATGAACCTTCTCGCCATCTCGGAGCAGAAGCAATGTCTCCTGATCATCCTCGCTCAGCTTCACCTTGTCCAATTTCCTAGGCCCTTCCAAAAATACATTGGGGATGGAGCCCCAACCCTCTTCCTGCTTAGCAATCACGAAGGAACCTTTCCACCGCTTCAAAGAATTGGGAAGGCCACAAAAGGGAGATCGGCCTGGTTGTAGATAAAAGAACTCATCACTTTTCTTCCTCCCAAGAGAATAAATCGCCCGAACAATTTCATAACCAACCGACCTCTTTAGATGGAGCCCACGAATGAAAATCCCCGTTAGGTGGCGATGGGCGTTAGGATGAAGTTGACCTAAAGGGATTTTAAAATGGTCAAATACCATCTGTGTAAAGCCATCAAGTGGTAGCCTCAAGCCCGCCTCAAAATCTTCTATAAAGATCAACTGTTCGTCGTCGCCTAGGACTTGGTCAACAGCCGAACCTTCAGAAGGAATGCTGAGCCCGATGGTGGAGGGAATCTCGTACCTCGCCCTAATCCATACAAGGGCACTTTGACCAAGGACGATGGGCCACTCGGAGAAAGGTTTTTTCTTACCAGAGGACGTCCCAGAAGACGCTTTACGTTTTTTCAAAGCTTTACATTTTTTCAAAACATAATCCTCCTCATCATCGCCCAACTCGCCCTCGTTATCATCAACACCTCCCAAAGGAACCTCGCCTCCCGGTTCTCTGTTACTAAGCCCCAAAGGCGCATCAATATCTTCCACAAGGGGCACGCCCTCCTCACTATCCGGAACCACCTTCTGAGACAACCCTTCCTCATCAGAACTCAAATCAACCAGAACAGCAAGGGGAGCAGGATAAGGAGAATCACTAGAAGCGCTCCCAGAAGAAGAAGAAGGAGAAGAAGTAGTCGAGGAAACCTCGGAAAAAGACATCCTAAAAGCACTAACTGAAGACTAGAACAGAAAATAAAAAGAACACTAGAAGAAAAGCAAAGAGGGCTAAGTCACTTACTGATGAAAGAAGAGAATCTGGCACTATATAACTCGAAGAAAGCCTGTTTAGAAAAGATGATTAGCAACGATGAAGGAATTAGACAAAACGGAGAGCAAGAATAAAAAATTAAAATGGGAAACTAATACCTCTTTTATATGTCAAGTCAGAAATAGGGCACTCAAGTACCTAGTTGCAGGAAACTCCTCGAAACAATCAATCAATTAATGAAAAAAAACCAAAGGTTGCGTTCTTTTATATGCCAAAGGACGCTTGAAATTCGTAACTGCTGAAGGAAACGTTCGAAATTCAAATAATCTCGAAAAATCCGGGAACTTGAATTTTGAAAATTGGCGCTTCAAGTCTTTGACTAAGCGAGATCATTAGGGGGGGGACATCTGATACCGACCTAAGAATATCCGAACTCCAAGCATCGCCTAGGAAGCGCTATACTCGCCCACTAAGCACCCGAAAGGACCATCGCCCAGATGTGATACAAATATCGCCCAGCTCGGCCTTAATCAGACTCCGCCCGATTGGCTATCAAGCTTACCTCGTCCACTTCGTTCCCTTATCTCCACTACCCGGGATAATCGGATAACGTGCCTTAACCATCATCAGAAGTCGTGGGACAAACCCACGATTTACTAGATGACAACTGCCATAAACTCACTATAAATGGAAGCCGCAGAATGTTGAGAAAGGTACGCAGAAAATAGACTTAAACACTTCAACACTCACTTACTCACAAAAAAAACCCTTATTGACTTAAGCATCGGAGCGGCTTCCAGGCTGAACCAGCCTGAGGTCCTTTGAGCTTACATCTGTTATTTGTGCAGGAAAACAGTACGGGCGACCCTCGTAGATCAACCTGTATCAGTTTGGCTTAAATCATTTAAAACATGAATCGTTTGGATTTGTTTCGTAACGTTTGTAAACGCTTGGCTTAAATCGTCTAAAAGGTGAAACGTTTGGATTTGTTTCATAACGTTTGTAAACGTTTGGCTTAAATTGCTAAAAAAGTGAAACGTTTGGATTTGTTTCGTATCGTTTGTAAACATATGGTTTAAATCGCTAAAAAGATAAAACGTTTGGATTTGTTTCTTAACCTTTGGAAACGTTTGGCTTACATGGCAAAAAAGGTGAAACGCTTTGATTTATTTCGTAACGTTTGTAAATGTTTGGCTTAAATTGCTAAAAAGGAGACACGCTTAGATTTGTTTCATAACATTTGTAAACGTTTGGCTTATATTGCTACAGAGGGGAAATGCTTGGATTTGTTTCATAACGGTTGTTTACGTTTGGATTAAATTGCTAAAAAGGTGAAACGCTTGGTTTTGTTTCGTAACGTTTGCAAACGTTTGGCTTAAATCGCTAAAATTATGAGACGTTTGGATTTGTTTCGTAACGTTTTAAATGTTTTGTTTTGTTTCATAACATTTATAAATGTTTGGCTTAAATCACTATAAAGGTGAAACGTTTGGATTTGTTTCGTAATGTTTGTAAAACGTTTGGCTTAAATCTCTAAAAAGGTGAAACGTTTTGATTTGTTTTGTAACGTTTGTAAACGTTTGGCTTAAATTGCTAAAAAGGTGAAACATTTGGATTTGTTTCGTTACTTTTGGAAACGTTTGGCTTAAATCGCTAAAAAGGGGAAACGTTAGGATTTGTTTTGTTACATTTGTAAACGTTTGGATTTGTTTTATAACTTTTGTAAACGTTTGGCTTAAATTGCTAAAAAGGTAAAACGCTTGGATTTGTTTCGCAACGTTTGTAAACGTTTGGCGTAAATTGCAAAAAATGTAAAAAATTTGGATTTGTTTCATAACCTTTGTAAACATTCGGCTTACATCGCAAAAAAGGTTAAACGTTTGGATTTGTTTCATACGTTTTCATACATTTGGCTTAAATTGCTAAAAATGTGAAACGTTTGGATTTGTTTCTTTTGCAAACGTTTGGTTTAAATTGCTAAAAAGGTGAAACGCTTGGTTTTGTTTCGTAATGCTTGTAAACGTTTGGCTTAAATTGCTAAAAATGTGAAACGTTTGGATTTGTTTCATAATGTTTTAAATATTTGGTTTTATTTCGTAACGTTTGTAAACGTTTGGCTTAAATCACTAAAAAGGGGAAACGTTTGGATTTGTTTCCAAACGTTTGAAAACGTTTGGCCTAAATCATTTAAAAGGTGAAACGTTTGGATTTGTTTCGTAACTTTTGTAAACATTTGGCTTAAATCGTCAAAAAGGCGAAATGTTTGGATTTGTTTCGTAACGTTTGTAAACGTTTGGCTTAAATCGCTAAAAAAGTGAAATGTTTGGATTTGTTTCGTATCGTTTGTAAACGTTTGGCTTAAATCGCTAAAAAGGTGAAACGTTTGGATTTGTTTCGTAAGATTTGGAAAAGTTTGGCTTAAATTTCTAAAAAGGTGAAACGCTTTGATTTATTTCGTAACGTTTGTAAACGTTTGGCTTAAATTGCTAAAAAGACGAAACGCTTGGATTTGTTTCGTAACGTTTGTAAATGTTTGGCTTAAATTGCTAAAAAGGTGAAACGTTTTGATTTGTTTCGTAGCGTTTATAAACATTTGGCTTAAATCGCTAAAAAGGCGAAATTTTTGGATTTGTTTCGTACTGTTTGTAAACGTTTGGATTAAATTGCTAAAAAGCTGAACCGTTTGGATTTGTTTCGTACCGTTTGTAAACGTTTGAATTAAATTGCTAAAAAGGTGAAGCGCTTGGATTTGTTTCGTAACGTTTGTAAACGTTTGGCTTAAATTGCTAAAAAGGTGAAACACTTGGATTTGTTTCTTAACGTTTGTAAACGTTTGGCTTACATTGCTTAAAATGTGAAACGCTTGGATTTGTTTCGTGACGTTTGTAAACCTTTGGCTTTGTTTCGTAACGTTTGTAAATGTTTGGCTTAAATTGCTAAAAAGGAGAAACGCTTGGATTTGTTTCGTAATGTTTGTAAACGTTTGGCTTAAATTGCTAAAAAGGTAAAACGCTTGGATTTGTTTCATAATGTTTGTTTACGTTTGGCTTAAATTGCTAAAAAGGTGAAACACTTGGTTTTGTTTCGTAACGTTTGCAAACGTTTGGCTTAAATAGCTAAAAAAGGAGAAACGTTTGGATTTGTTTCGTAATGTTTGTAAAACATTTGGCTTAAATCGCTAAAAAGGTGAAACGTTTTAATTTGTTTTGTTACGTTTGTAAACGTTCGGCTTAAATTGCTAAAAAGGTGAAACGTTCGGATTTGTTTCGTAACGTTTGTAAACGTTCGGCTTGAATTGCTAAAAAGGTGAAACGTTTGGATTTGTTTCGTAATGTTTGTAAATGTTTGACTTAAATCGCTAAAAAAGTGGAACGTTTGGATTTGTTTCGTAATGTTTGTAAACGTTTGGCTTAAATCGCTAAAAAGGGGAAATATTTGGATTTGTTTCATAACTTTTGTAAACGTTTGGCTTAAACTGCTAAAAAGCTTAAACGATTGGATTTGTTTCTTAACTTTTGTTAAATTGCTTGTAAACGTTTGGCTTAAATTGCTAAAAAGGTGAAACGCTTAGTTTTGTTTCGTAATGTTTGTAAACGTTTGGCTTAAATTGCTAAAAATGTGAAACGTTTGAATTTGTTTCGCAGTGTTTTAAACGTTTCGTTTTATTTCGTAACGTTTGTAAGCGTTTTGCTTAAATAAATAAAAAGGTGAAACGTTTGGATTTGTTTTGTAAAGTTTGTAAACGTTTGGCTTAGATCATTGAAAAGGGGAAACGTTTGGATTTGTTTCGTAACGTTTGTAAACGTTTGGTTTAAATCGTCAAAAAGGCGAAACGTTTGGATTTGTTTCGTAACGTTTGTAAACGTTTGGCTTAAATCGCTAAAAAATTGAATTATTTGGATTTATTTCGTATCGTTTGTAAATTTTTGGCTTAAATCGCTAAAAAGGTGAAATATTTGGATTTGTTTCGTAACCTTTGGAATCGTTTGGCTTAAATTGCTAAAAAGGTGAAACGCTTTGATTTATTTCGTAACGTTTGTAAATGTTTGGCTTAAATTGCTAAAAAGGAGAAACGCTTGGATTTGTTTCGTAACGTTTGTAAACGTTTGGCTTAAATTGCTAAAAAGGTAAAACGTTTTGATTTGTTTCGCAGCGTTTATAAACGTTTGGCTTAAATCGCTAAAAAGGCTAAACGTTTGGATTTCTTTCGTACCGTTTGTAAACATTTGGATTAAATTGCTAAAAAGGTGAAACGCTTGGATTTATTTCCCAACGATTGTAAACGTTTGGCTTAAATTGCAAAATAGGTAAAAAATTTGGATTTGTTTCATAACCTTTGTAAACGTTCGGCTTAAATCGCAAAAAAGGTTAAACGTTTCGATTTGTTTCATACGTTTGCATACATTTGGCTTAAATTGCTAAAAATGTAAAACGTTTGGATTTCTTTCTTTACGTTTGTAAACGTATGGTTTAAATTGCTAAAAAGGTGAAACGCTTGGTTTTGTTTCGTAATGCTTGTAAACGTTTGGCTTAAATCGCTAAAAATGTGAAACGTTTGGATTTGTTTCATAATGTTTTAAACGTTTGGTTTTATTTCGTAACGTTTGTAAACGTTTGGCTTAAATCACTAAAAAGGTGAAACGTTTGGATTTGTTTCGCAACGTTTTGAAAACGTTTGGCTTAAATCATTTAAAAGGTGAAACGTTTGGATTTGTTTCGTAATGTTTGTAAACATTTGGCTTAAATCGTCAAAAAGGTGAAATGTTTGGATTTGTTTCGTAACGTTTGTAAACGTTTGGCTTAAATCGCTAAAAAAGTGAATAGTTTGGATTTGTTTCGTATCGTTTGTAAACGTTTGGCTTAAATCGCTAAAAAGGTGAAACGTTTGGATTTGTTTCGTAAGCTTTGGAAATGTTTGGCTTAAATCGCTAAAAAGGTGAAACGCTTTGATTTATTTCGTAACGTTTGTAAACATTTGGCTTAAATTGCTAAAAAGGAGAAACGCTTGGATTTGTTTCGTAACGTTTATAAATGTTTGGCTTAAATTGCTAAAAAGGGGAAATGTTTTGATTTGTTTCGTAGCGTTTATAAACATTTGGCTTAAATCGCTAAAAAGGCGAAATGTTTGGATTTGTTTCGTACTGTTTGTAAACGTTTGGATTAAATCGCTAAAAAGCTCAACCGTTTGGATTTGTTTCGTATCGTTTGTAAACGTTTGGATTAAATTGCTAAAAAGGTGAAACGCTTGGATTTGTTTCGTAACGTTTGTAAACGTTTGGCTTAAATTGCTAAAAAGGTGAAACGCTTGGATTTGTTTCGCAACGTTTGTAAAGGTTTGGCTTACATTGCTTAAAATATGAAACGCTTGGATTTGTTTCGTAACGTATGTAAACCTTTGGCATTGTTTCGTGATGTTTGTAAATGTTTGGCTTAAATTGCTAAAAAGGAGAAACGCTTGGATTTGTTTCGTAACATTTGGCTTAAATTGCTAAAAAGGTGAAACGCTTGGATTTGTTTCTTAACGTTTGTTTACGTTTCGCTTAAATTGCTAAAAAGGTGAAACGCTTGGTTTTGTTTCGTAACGTTTGCAAACGTTTGGCTTAAATCGCTAAAAATATGAGACGTTTGGATTTGTTTCGTAACGTTTTAAATGTTTTGTTTTGTTTCGTAACGATTGAAAATGTTGGGCTTAAATCACTAAAAAGGAGAAACGTTTGGATTTGTTTCGTAATGTTTGTAAAACATTTGGCTTAAATCGCTAAAAAGGTGAAACGTTTTAATTTGTTTTGGTATGTTTGTAAACGTTCGGCTTAAATTGCTAAAAAGGTGAAACGTTTGGATTTGTTTCGTAACATTTGTAAACGTTCGACATGAATTGCTAAAAAGGGGAAACGTTTGGATTTGTTTCGTAACGTTTGTAAACGTTTGGCTTAAATCGCTAAAAAGGTGAAACGTTTGGATTTGTTTCGTAACGTTTGTAAACGTTTGGATTAAATCTCTAAAAAGGGGAAACGCTTGGATTTGTTTCTTAACTTTTGTAAACGTTTGGCTTATACTGCTAGAAAGGTGAAACGGTTGGATTTGATTCTTAACTTTTGTAAACGTTTCGTTTAAATTGCTAAAAAAGTGAATTCTTGGATTTGTTTCATAACGTTTATAAACGTTTGGCTTAAATTGCTAAAAAGGTGAAACGCTTGGTTTTGTTTCGTAATTTTTGTAAACGTTTGGCTTAAATCTCTAAAAATGTGAAACGTTTGGATTTGTTTCGTAATGTTTTAAACGTTTGGTTTTATTTCGAAACATTTGTAAGCGTTTGACTTAAATCACTAAAAAGAATGAAACGTTTGGATTTGTTTCGTAAAGTTTGTAAACGTTTGGCTTAGATCATTTAAAAGGGGAAACGTTTGGATTTGTTTCGTAACGTTTGGCTTAAATCGTCAAAAAGGCGAAACGTTTGGATTTGTTTCGTAACGTTTGTAAACGTTTGGCTTAAATCGCTAAAAAAGTGAATTATTTGGATTTGTTTCGTATCGTTTGTAAATGTTTGGCTTAAATCGCTAAAAAGGTGAAATGTTTGGATTTGTTTCGTAACCTTTGGAAACGTTTGGCTTAAATTTCTAAAAAGGTGAAACACTTTGATTTACTTCATACCGTTTGTAAACGTTTGCCTTAAATTGCTAAAAAGGAGAAACGCTTGGTTTTGTTTCGTAACGTTTGTAAACGTTTGGCTTAAATTGCCAAAAAGGGGAAACGTTTTGATTTGTTTCGTAGCGTTTATAAACGTTTGGCTTAAATCGCTAAAAAGGCGAAACATTTGGATTTATTTCGTACCGTTTGTAAACGTTTGGCTTAAATCGCTAAAAAGGTGAACCGTTTGGATTTGTTTTGTACCGTTTGTAAACATTTGGATTAAATTGCTAAAAAGGTTAAACGCTTGTATTTGTTTCGTAACGTTTGTAAACGTTTGGCTTAAATTGCTAAAAAGGTGAATCTTTTGGATTTTCTTCAGAACCTTTGTAAACGTTTGGCATAAATCGCTAAAAAGGGGAAACGTTTGGATTTTTTTCATAACCTTTGTAAATGTTTGGCTTAAATTGATAAAAAGGTGAAACGCTTGGATTTGTTTTACAACGTTCGTAAATATTTTGCTTAAATTGCTAAAAAGGTGAAATGCTTCGATTTGTTTCGTAACGTTTGTCTTACATTGCTAAAAATGTGAAGCGCTTGTATTTATTTCGTAACGTTTGTAAACCTTTGGCTTTATTTTGTAACATTTGTAAATGTTTGGCTTAAATCGCTAAAAAGTTGAAATGTTTGGATTTGCTTCGTAACGTTTTAAAAGTTTGGATTTGTTTCGAAACGTTTGGATTTGTTTCGAAACATTTGGATTCGTTTCGAAACGTTTGGATTTGTTTCGTAATTTTTGTAAACGTTTGGCTTAAATTGCTAAAAAGGTGAAACACTTGGTTTTTATTTCGTAACGTTTGAAAAACGTTTGGCTCAAATTGCTAAATATAAGAAACGTTTGGATTTGTTTCTTTATGTTTGTAAACGTTTGACTTCAATCGATAAAAAGGTGAAACTTTTGGAATTGTTTCTTAACGTTTGTAAATGTTTGGCATAAATCGCTACAAAGGTGAAACGTTTGGATTTGTTTCATAACCTTTATAAACGTTTGGCTTAAATCCTAAAAAGGCGAAACGTTTGGATTTTTTTCGTAACGTCTGTAAACGTTTGGCTTAAATTGCTAAAAAGGTGAAACGCTTGGATTTGTTTCGTAACGTTTGTTAACATTTGGCTTACATTGCTAAAAATGCGAAACGTTTGGATTTTTTTCGTAGCGTTTGTAAACGTTTGGCTTAAATTGCTAAAAAGGCGAAACGTTTGGATTTGTTACGTACCATTTGTAAACGTTTGGCTTAAATCGCTAAAAAAGTGAAATGTTTGGATTTGTTTCGTAATGTTTGTAAATGTTTGGCATAAATTGCGAAAAAGGTGAAATGCTTGGATTTGTTTCGTAACGTTTGTAAACGTTTGGCTTAAATTGCTAAAAAGGCGAAACTTTTGGATTTGCTTCTTATCCTTTGTAAAAGTTTGGCTTAAATCGCTAAAAAGGTGAAACGTTGATTTTTTTCTTAACTTTTGTGAACGTTTGGCTTAAATTGATAAAAAGATAAAACGCTTGAATTTGTTTCGTAACATTTGTAAACGTTTGGCTTAAATTGCTAAAAAGGTAAAACGCTTAGATTTGTTTCGTAACGTTTGTAAACGTTTGGTTTACATTGTTAAAAATGTGAAACGCTTGGATTTGTTTCGTAATGTTTGTAAATCTTTGGCTTTGTTTCGTAACGTTTGTAAACGTTTGGCTTAAATCGCTTAAATGGTTAACTGTTTGGATTTGCTTCATAACGTTTTACGTTTGGATATGTTTCGAAACATTTGGATTTGTTTCGAAACATTTGGATTCGTTTCGAAACGTTTTGACTTGTTTCGTAATTTTTGCAAACGTTTGGCTTAAATTGGTAAAAAGATGAAACACTTGGTTTTTTTTCGTAACGTTTATAAACGTTTGGCTTAAATTGATAAATATGTGAAACATTTGGATTTGTTTCTTTATGTTTGTAAACGTTTGACTTCAATCGCTAAAAAGGTGAAACGTTTGAAATTGTTTCGTAACGTTTGTATATATTTGGCATAAATCGCTACAAAGGTGAAACGTTTGGATTTGTTTCATAACCTTTCTAAACGTTTGGCTTAAATTGCTAAAATGTTGAAACGCTTGGATTTGTTTCATTACGTTTGTAAATGTTTGGCTTAAATTGCTAAAAAGGGAAAACGCTTGGTTTTTGTTTCGTAACGTTTGTAAACGTTTGGCTTAAATTGCTAAAAATGTGAAACGTTTGGATTTGTTTTGTAACGTTTGTAAACGTTTGGAATTGTTTCATAACCTTTATAAACGTTTGGCATAAATCGCTAAAAAGGTGAAACATTTAGATTTGTTTCGTAAAGTTTGTTTGGCTTAAATCGCTAAAACGGGGAAACGTTTGGATTTGTTTTGTAACGTATGTAAATGTTTGGCTTAAATTGCTAAAAAAAGTGACACGTTTGGTTTTCTTTCATAACGTGTGTAAACGTTCGGCTTCAATCTCTAAAAAGGTGAAACGTTTGGATTTTTTTCGTAACGTTTGTAAACGTTTGGCTTAAATTGCTAAAAAGGTGAAAATTTTGGATTTGTTTAATAAGCTTTGTAAACGTTTGGCTTAAATCCTAAAAAATGTGAAACGTTTGGATTTGTTTCATGCGTTTGCATACGTTTCACTTAAATTGCTAAAAAGGTAAAACGCTTGGATTTGTTGCTTAACGTTTGTAAATGTTTGGCTTAAATTGCTAAAAATATGAAACACGTGGATTGTTTTCGTAACTTTTGTAAACGTTTGGCTTAAATTGCTAAATAGGTGAAAAACTTGGATTTGTTTCGTAACGTTTGTAAACGTTTGGTTTAAATTGCTAAAAAGGTGAAATGCTTGGTTTTGTTTCGTAATGTTTGTAAACGTTTGGCTTAAATCGCTAAAAATGTGAAACGTTTGGATTTGTTTCGTAATGTTTTAAACGTTTGGTTTTATTTCGTAATGTTTGTAAACGTCTCGCTTAAATTGCTAAAATGGTGCAACGCTTGGATTTATTTCGTTACGTTTGTAAACGTTTGACTAAAATTGCTAAAAAGGTGAATCACTTTGTTTTTGTTTTGTAACGTTTGTAAACGTTTGGCTTAAATTGCTAAAAATGGGAAACATTTGGATTTGTTTCGTAACGTTTGTAAACGTTTGGTTTCAATGGCTAAAAAGGTGAAACGTTTGGAATTGTTTCGTAAAGTTTCTAAACGTTTGGCATATATCGCTAAAAAGGGGAAACGTTTGGATTTGTTTCGTAACATTTGCAAAGGTTGTCTTAAATCGCTAAAATGGAGAAACGTTTGGATTTGTTTCGTAATGTTTGTAAACGTTTGGCTTAAATTGCTAAAAAAATGAAAGGTTTGGTTTTGTTTCGTAACGTTTGTAAACGTTTGAATTAAATTACTAAAAAGGTGAAAAATTTGGATTTGTTTCAAAACCTTTGTAAACGTTTGGCTTAAATCGCAAAAAATGTGAAACGTTTGGATTTGTTTCATATGTATGCATATGTTTGGCTTAACGTTTTAAACGTTTGGTTTTGTTTCGTAACATTTGTAAACGTTTGGCTTAAATCGCTAAAAAGGTGAAACGCTTGGGATTGTTTCGTAACGTTTGTAAACTTTTGGCTTAAATTGCTAAAAAGGTGAAACGCTTGGATTTGTTTAGTAATGTTTGTAAACGTTTGGCTTAAATTGCTAAAAAGGTGAAACGCTTGGTTTTGTTTCGTAACGTTTGTAAACTTTTGGCTTAAATTGCTAAAAAGGTGAAACGCTTGGATTGTTTCGTAACGTTTGTAAACGTTTGGCTTAAATTGCTAAAAAGGTGAAATTCTTGGATTTGTTTCGTAACGTTTGTAAACGTTTGGCTTAAATCGCTAAAAAGGGGAAACGTTTGGATTTGTTTTGTAAAGTTGGTAAACGTTTGGCTTAAACCGCCAAAAAGGTGAAACATTTGGATTTTTTTCGTAACGTTTGTAAACGTTTGGCTTAAATTGCTAAAAAGGTGAAACCCTTGGATTTGTTTCGTAACGTTTGTAAATGTTTGGCTTAAATTGCGAAAAAGTTGAAACGCTTGGATTTGTTTTGTAACGTTTGTAACGTTTGGCTTGCATTGCTAAAACGGTGAAATGTTTGGATTTGTTTTGTAGTGTTTGTAAACGTTTGGCTTAAATCGCTAAAAAGGTGAAACGTTTGGTTTTGTTTTGTACCATTTGTAAACGTTTGGCTTAAATCGCTGAAAAGGGTGAAATGTTTCGATTTGTTTCGTAATGATTGTAAATGTTTGGCTTATATTGCTCAAAAGGTGAAATTCTTGGATTTGTTTCATAAAGTTTGTAAATATTTGGGTTAAATTGCTAAAAAGGTGAAACGCTTGGATTTATTTTGTTACGTTTGTAAACATTCACTACTAGAAAACAGTCGATTTGCGACGGATATTAGCGACGAATTTCAAATCCGTCGCTAAAATCAATTTTTGCGACGGATTTAGCGACGGATTTTGTAATCCGTTGCTACAAGTAATACATTTAGCGACGTAATTTCACATCCGTCGCTAAATTAAAGAGGAGTGGATGGGAGTAATGTAAAGGATGGGTGACCTATTGGGAAGTTGAAAAATTTGCGATATTTGTGGGTCAGTGCGGGTGTGTGTTGTATAGCCGGTGGGTGTGTGACGGTGGTTGACCGTTTAAATAATATTTCATTTTACGATTTTATTTAAAAAATAATTTTTTTTATTTTTAAAAATTAGCGACGGATTTAAATCCGTCGCAAAATCCGTCGCAAAAAAAATTCATTCCTTCGCTGCAAAATTGGCGACCAGATATTTAGCGACGGACGTCGTCCATCGCTAATCCGTCGCTAATTTAGCGACGGAATTTAGCCATTTAGCGACGGAAAAATCCGTCGCTAAATGGCTGTTTTTTAGTAATGTTTTGGCTTAAATTGCAAAAACGCTTGGTTTATGTTTCGTTACGTTTGGATTTGTTTCGTAACGTTTTAAACGTTTGGCTTAAATCGCTAAAATGGGGACACGTTTGGATTTATTTCGTAACGTTTGTAAACGTTTGGCTTAAATTGCTAAAAAGGTGAAACGTTTGGTTTTGTTTCGTAATGTTACTAAACGTTCGGCTTAAGTCTCTAATAAGGTGAAACGTTTGGATCTGTTTCGTAACGTTTGTAAACGTTTGGCTTAAATTGCTAAAAAAGTGAAACGCTTGGATTTGTTTTTTAACGTTTGTAAACGTTTGGCTTAAATTACTAAAAAGGTAAAACGCTTGGATTTGTTTCGGATTGTTTGTAAATGTTTGGCTTAAATTGCTAAAAAGGTGAAACGCTTGGATTTCTTTCGTAACGTTTATAAACGTTTGGCTTAAATTGCTATAAAGGTGAAATGTTTGGATTTGTTTCGTAACATTTTATACGTTTTGTTTTTTTCGTAACGTTTGTAAACGTTTGGCTTAAATCGCTAAAAAGGTGAAACGTTTGGTTTTGTTTCGTTACGTTTGTTAAGGGGAAACGTGGGATTGTACTCAATTTTAGGGGGCGCAACATGCACCACAGCCTCTGCAGCTTTTCGCCCTCCACTCCTTGTTTAACTATATACTATGCCCAACAAGTGCTTGCCCCAATTCACGAAACTTCAAGGCTTGCATTAATCCTTCTTACTGCGCTGAAGAAATACATGAGGCGAAATTCAATCGCATAAGTTGTCCCAGGGAACAGAAGTTTTGTTCTGCTCCAAACCTGTTGAATAAACCGCTAACGTGAAGCTAAACTAAAGCGGAGACGGGCATTCGGGCCGGACAAAGTGTTGGGTCTTCTAGGTTCATAACGCAGCGGAATTTCAAAAATTTATCTAAAACCCAAACCAAGATCCATGTAATTCGAATTAATAGATTAATAACATAATAAATACTTAGTTGTATGTCGAATTCAAACAGCAATGTAGGAAGGAAGGAGGCGGTTCACATTGGTGATACCTGGCCTCGGATCAGAAACGCCTCCAAAAGAACGCGTCCTCCACGAGTATCCACACAAACAGACCTTAGCCAAAACTAGTGCTTGTGTGCTAGCACTATTGCTTCACAAAGCAATTTCAAATTTACTGATTATGTCTTATGTTTATTTCAAAAAACACATAACTCAAAACCCTATCTTTAAGAGTCTATTTATAGGAAAATAGGACATCTAGTGTTTACTCAAAAATGTGTTTTGCAATCATATGCAAACACTACGTTTTTTGATAACTCTTTTGAGTTCATGTCTATCAAAAACTCTTTTTGATAATTACACATATATATTAATTATTATTATTATCTTCAAAAGATAATATCGTAAGGAAAACACTTATTATATATATATATATATATTATGAATTATATCTATATATATAATAATTAATCACTTGATTTCATTGGCCTTATACAACCCATAACTGTTTTGGGCTTGTTCTTAGTGTGCGACCCTGCAGGTTCATATAACGTTGGCAGTAGGCCCGAAATCCCTATTTCAGCCCACAAGTCATAAGTGGCCTCTAGCAAGACATTATGAATACCCAAGTTATACGAATATCGATAATCCACTTTAACCATTTACAATAATATTTTAATCCCTTTGTCTCTCGATATCCAGATTGAATATAAGGCATAGTCCTGTCATCCTTATAATATTCAATCATTAGTTTCCTGATTCTAAGTAGACTGAAAATGATAACTCTTTATCAATTCATTTAGCATGGCCATGCATTTCCTTCAGTCTATCTTCTTTCAAAGGGCCCATAAATATCTTACTCAAATAAATGAGGACAAATTCCTTCTCAGTCACTCACATTTTTCACATAGTTACTCTCATATCCATTGACAATCTATTCCACTATCCTGTTAAAGATAATGTAAGAACGTATCAAAACATGAAATAGCTATGTAGAAATCCATGATGATTTCAAGGTCAAAGGATTATCCTAATAGAACTGTAATGAGAATTACTTATGACAGTTATCTATGTAGTATTCTCAAGGTGGGTCATCCAGTGTCTTATTTCTCAAATAGCACCTATGATTTGACTTTATATCTCATATACATGATTAATAAAACATAATCATCAGTTAACGTCATACTAGTCTTAATGTACTATTAAGACTAGGGATAGATGGAATAAAATTCTTTTATAAAACCTAAGGGTTCTACTATCAAATCACATACTTGATGACCTTAGAAAGAATTAACCATTCAAGTATTTTAATCATAATATAAAATGATAAAAACTGCCAATAAATAAATAACAAAACGATACATGATTGACCTAGTGCATATCACTAACACAAAGCAACAAAAGAAGGCAGACAAAAACAGAATTCCTAAAGGGATGTCTCTAAGCAACCAAGGCCAAGAGCAAGCAAGAGTAGTCATATCCGCCTAGAAGGATTCGATAAAGAGAATGTGAGTGGTGAGTGGGCTGGAGATCAATAGACACGAAAAGAGAAGAGCAGAAGGCACTCAGTTTTTTTATGTGAAATCAAGGTAAACTCCTTACACTTTTGAAGTCGAGCCCATATTACATTACCTAGAGCGAATAGACAGGCCAAATCAACCAACTTGGTCTTCATTAGTATGCTTACACAGTGTTGTGTAACCAATGGTGAGGATTGGTCACATAGGTGACCTACAATTGGGCATATACACAAACAACCTAAAAAAACAATGGTAATAAGCCTTATTACCCATTCATCATGGTGTATGGAGCTTCAGGTCTCATTCCCCACCAGTCTACGAGTGGCAGTACCGCATCGATTGGAAAACATAGAAAGCGATCGTTTACACAAATTAATTCATCCCGGAGAAGATGGCAACATAACAGCCTGTGCTAGAGCAACAGCGTCAAGCTTGGCATGATAGGCAGTTACCCCATTTTCAAAGGATACCAGACTTGGGGTTAGCTACACATAGCATCTCTTTCTTACCCTTCGGATGGTAACAGGGAAGCTCTTTAATAGATCACTTAAGACAAAGGAAATGAATTGCAGCAAAGGACTTCAACTTAAGAACACGGATAACAATTTTCAGGAATCAAAGCTGAATTCACCCAGCAGCTCTGTTCACAATAGGAGAGGAGAAGACTCGCAACCAGATACGTTCGTTCGGTCATTTAGCACGAACTTCACTTCTTTCAAACTAATTTGCTTGCCTATTTTTTTTGAACGACTCCTGCTTTTGAATGGTGTCACTGGCCTTGCAAAGAACTCTGTATCAAAAGAAACTGGCAATGGATACATCAGAGAAGATAGTGGGAAAACTTAAAGGCCCCAAGCTACTATTCTATTTCAGGCTGCCTATGGACTTCTCAACTCAAGCTCTTTTGTTTTTGCTTGCTTTACGTAAATTATTGGGTTTGTTTATTTCCCTAAAGTGTCTATTGATATGGTAAGTAGTTTTCAATGAAATATATATACCATTTTTAAATAATGGATACTGATGCAAGCCCTAGAGACAACTCCAACTTCCCCTTCTACTCAAACTGCTAGGAATTCTGTTAGTAGACTATGGGACAGACTAGCGGAATAAAGCTTAGTAGAATAAGAGCATTGGGCCTTCTTATTCTACTTGAAGTGGGTATCATGGATGTCTTTTAAGATGCCCTTTTTAAGACACCTTGTCTTCATCCCAGATCGGAGAATAGATAAATTCTTGCCTTCTGAGCTTTACTTTCTTGGTGGAATCTTATTCGCTCTTCTTTCATCAGTAAGCGGTTCTAGTGGAGTCAGTTAATCAGTTGCCGCTGCTGCTATTACAGAATCGGTTATTTAAGAAGAAGTTGCTCGAGAATAAGCTGTAGTTGAGCTAATGGGATAGATTTCATGAATATTGGGAGTTTTTTGTCCATATGATAAGAATTTTCAAAACAGATCCCCCTCTCACTTCGTTCGAGAAACTACGTACCTTTCTGTCGAGTGACTACGTACCTTTCAATGGTTTTATTAAGAAAGAGATTTCCCGGTGTGAGCTTTTAGTTCTGACTCTATTCCCAGACCCGAGGGTGATTCAATTCTTTCATCTCGAGTGATAATGCTTTATGTCGAAATGCTTTTTAAGTTCAATGAATCCGGTTGATGCTTTCTTGTTAAATGATTGCTTCATTCTTGATGGTTGCATGTGACCAAGAATGGCTAGAGTTGAAAGAGATATTCTCTTTTAGAACTAAAAAAGCACGTTTGGCTTAAATTGCTAAAAAGGTGAAACGCTTGGATTTGTTTTCATTGCGTTTGTAAACGTTTGACTAAAATTGCTAAAAAGGTGAAACGCTTTGTTTTGTTTCGTAAGGTTTGTAAACGTTTGGCTTAAATTGCTAAATATGTGAAACATTTGAATTTGTTTCGTAACGTTTGTAAACGTTTGGCTGAAATCGCTAAAAAGGTGAAACATTTGGATTTGTTTCTTAACATTTTGAATGTTTGGCTTAGGCTCGCATTCGACTGGATAGCTACAGGCTTTGAACCCGGTACCCTTTATCCCCCCTTCCGCTCTGGCTTTCTTGAATGGGCAGACAGACCTAATCTTCTGACACGGCTAAGGCTAATTTCTTTCGAAGCAAGCAAACATAGCAGGTATTCGCTAAAGTAGAGCTTAAAATGGCCTAGAGAAGCGACCTTTCTTGGCTTGTAGCCCCTGGACCAAGGATTGCTCTAGCCGCTCTATAGAGGAACTAGCATAAGAGACATGACTTAGACAAGCAAGTTTAATTACTCGTCCTCCCTTGCTTGCCAACACACCTGAAGGAAAGGAAACCGGTATAAGACAAGAAAGGAACCGCAATCACCAGAAGCAATCAACGATTCAAAATGACAAAAAAAGAACGGGGCATAGGATATAGAGGCGGAGTCTTGGCTGTAGTTAATGGGAGGACTAAGAGTAGCAGTAGGAATAATAAAAGGAAAGTAGTAGAGAATAGAAAGCGTCTTGTTAGAGCATATGTATCTTCTGATATAGGAGCTGGAGCAGGAAGACGAGTGGCTACGCTTCGGCACAAAAGCAAGGCTAGTCTAGTCCTCATGATGAAAGGCCAAGGAGTGAGGGTGTGGGAATAGTAGATTGAAGATCAGATTATGTTTTGACCCGAGTGAACTCCGTCCATGGCTACTACTCGAATGAATTCCGAAGAAAGGGTTTGCAAGAGAAAGATAGGAGATTCATCCTAGCTGTTGAGATCAGATTACGGCAAAGAAGTGAACGGAAGCTACCTTTTAAGCCGTAAAGTTAGGACTCGCACCTGGCTAAAACAAGAACCTAGCTAGGCAGGTGGAGGTGTTCTCTTTTTCTTTTCAAGAATGTGTAAACCAATGTCATAGCCTTACCAAATTGCAATAAAAGCTGCAGTAGTTTACTCGTATAAAAGAAGAAGATCAGCTTACCATTCTATTAAATAAAAGGGTTGAGAATGGATTCCTTTCTTCAATGCATTCGACCGGGGCGACTAGGGTACTTTTTTTGTAAGATACATTCATTCAAGCTCAAGCCAACTTATATTAGTTCAGTCGGAAGGCCAGGGTCCAGTCTATCAATCCATTCAAGTTATTGGGGCATTTCTATATTGGTTGAGTGCCTAGTCGAGGAATCGCTTTCATTTTCTATGCTTTATACGCTTGGTTTTCCGGCCAATCCTGTTAGATGGGCGGCAGTGTTGAAAGGTGCAGATCTTAGTCTTCTGGACCTGAGCATGTTTTTCATAGTGGATCCTCGGCTTGGGGAGAAAGAAATGTTTGGTGGGTAGCCATTGTTGGCCCAGTCAAGAGTTGCATGTGGTCGGTCGTCATATGCCACCGCTTCATCATTCAGACAGATGCTCGATATGTGAGATAGAATGACCGCCTTTATATAATCCATTTTTTCTTGCCTCTCACCAAAGTTCTTACTATACTAAATGGGAAAGCTCTGGCTAAGAAAAGAGAGGCGGAGCTATGGAGGGTGGCATCCATCGTACTATTTCATCCGAGGTGGTAGGGAAGGAGAGATTGCGAGCAGGGAAAGAAAGGGATTCGACGATTGATTAATTGTTTGGTCTCACTCGAGATGCGCCGCCTCTATCCAGTAAAGATATTCTTTGTTGTTGTGTGGGTCAACCATCCCTTATTTGCGAAGACATTTTCTTCCTGCCGTTAGTACGTTTATCCCCCCGATCCGGATCCTTTAAGTGATAGGAGTGAGAGTCTTGGTCTTCGAAACTATAAATCACACTCCTCGCACAGAGGGTAGGCTTCTCATGGTATGCCGAGCCTTTCAAAAACACACAACCTAAGATGCTTCCCAGGGCGATACTAACCACTAAGAACTGAAATTTCCACTAAAGATGTGTTTATGATGTGGCGGACTATCATGTGATAGGGGATGGGGTGATGGGAGATTACGTATTAGCGGTGCTGCCTACTTAAACAAATTAAGAATCGAGATGGCACCAAAAAAAATCGAAAAATGGACGCGGAGGACAATCTGTGGCTTAGACGGGAGATCACGTTTGAAGAAGTTTTAAAGAATGATAATCTGAATGAAGCCCCAGGTCCCGATAACTTCCCGGCTGCCTTCTGTCAAAGGATGTGGCCTCGGACATTTATAAAAAGTGAAGTTTCTTAAAAGCATGTCAGATCCTCAAATCGAGAAATTCTACGTTTATCACACTTATTCTGAAGCTGGAAGTTAGCGATTCCTTCGATCTTTATCGGCCTCGCTATGCAATTATGTGTACAAGAAAAATGAAAAAATTCTTGCGAATAGGCTATGCAACCGAAAGTCATAAGTTTTATTCAACCAGATGGCGTTCGTTAAAAGAGGAGGGAAAGTTTACAATATTTTTCTATCTAATAGAAATTTTGAGGTTTGAAAATGCTGGACTGAAAGGTACATAGTTGCTCGAACGTAAGGGTCGATGGAATGGAGTTCGAACGAAGTGGGAGGAGAGGATGGGAAGTAAACAGCTCCGCGGTTTTTTTCCAAAATAGATTTCCATAAAGCATTCGATTATGTAAATAGAAACTTCTTTCTTGATGCTCTAAGAGACATGGGCTTTGATCGGAAATTGATCAATTGGAAAAACGAATGCATCTCGACTCCTTCTTTATCGGTTATTTTCAAAGGCTCGGCCTTCGGGTACTTAAAAAGCAGTCATGGCCATGATCCTTTATCCCCCTTTCTCTTCTGCATAGTTATGGAAGGGCAACCAATTCTTTTCGAAGAATGGTGCAATCGAGGAGCCATAAAACCAATGAAGCCTCGGGAAGCAAACCAACCCGGTTACTTGGCGATCTCATGCTAATCACGGAAGCAAGCTCGCATTCCGCTCAAGGCCTCCTCGATCTACTTGACGACTTCACCAACGCTTCTGGTCTCAAGAAGAAAAGCAAATTGTTGATATCAGGAAACAACATCCTACGTAGGCGAATTTCTAGCATACTGGATCTCGAAGAAGGGACCAAAACATATTTACTGATCCTTGTCCCCCAAGACCTAAAAAGAAAGAGGAATAAAAGAAAAGTAAAAACTATAAAAAGAGTTCCGCCACCTTCGCCCAAAGCTCTGACAAAGGCAAGAAGCCTATGGCGTCAGCAGCTGTTGAAAATGCTCCCGGCCAAGACTAAGAAGCCTGTCTTCGGCGAAGGTGAGGATGAACCTAAGCGCCCTAGAGAAAATCTTGAAGAGAGGAAGAAAAACAAGTAGTACTTCCGGAATTAGAAAGTACGAAAAATCTTCAACGATGCTGTGAAGAATGGCCTACAACTCCCAGAGTGCAAGAGGCCCGCAGAAGCGGCAAAGGAGACAACCCGTAAAAGGAAGCTGTGATTGCTTGAGTTGAATCAGTTGAGTTTGGTCCTAACATATATTCCTCTGGTGGTATTGTATATAAGATCACGGCTGCATTTAGGAGTGATCTTTCTATCTTTCAACAGTGATCTCACTTTTGAAAGAGAGTCTCGACGTGGCGGTGTACACGTAGCTCCATAGCGAGACTAGTCGCTGGCTACAGGTTTCTTTCCTACCGGACCGGGGGCGGCCGACAATTTTATGTCAAATGGACCAACGACGATGAAGGAGAAGTCAGAGTAGGAGCGTAGCCACTTGGGTCGATGGAATGGAACTCGACTGAAAGGAGAGGAGAGATGTGAGAGATCCAGATCGAACCGGTTTGGAGAAATCAGAGCGAAAGAGCGAACGGAATCGGATGATTACGAGATAAACAATGAGACAAACCCAAGAGGGGAGAGCACTTAGACAATTCACTTTTAGTACAGAGAATTCCCCTGGTAGGAATTCCTCAGGGCGTATTACGGTTTTTCACCGAGGGGGTGGATCGAAGCGATTGCAACGAAGAATTGCTTTGAAACGAAGCAGTCTATGGGCATTATAGAAAGGATAGAATATGATCCTAATCGTTCTTCTCGGATCGCTCCAGTACGATCGATCGAGGGGCTGCAGCGTAGCTGCCAGAGGAAATGCAAGACGATAGAAGAGTTTGCTCCGCCGCGTAAGATCCTCGAATCTACCACGACCACCATAGGCGGCCTATTTTCGTTCTCTTCCCTGTCCGGGAAGGTGGATCAAAGAAAGGTAGCTTGCTGCTCTCCTGGACTGATAGCGGCTTATGTAGGGGTCGGCCTTATAAAGCTCCTTAAGCAAAGCGGACCTCCCCCCTTCCCTTATTAAATGAAGTAGAAGGTCTTCACTTAGCAGTAGGCATTCTATAAGCGACTTGTCGAGTCTATGAAGCTTCGCTTCTTGTAGTCGGCCCGTAATGCCTCCGCTTGCTTCCTTCCAGCTCAGAATGCCTAATGCCTATTATCTAGTTCTCGAAGCTAACCACTGGAAGCTCACCCTTTAGGTGTCGCTTCCAGCGCAAAAGGTCAAGCATTCTGCCAGACGTCCCGGCCTTCGCCTTTGATACTTT